>NC_089804.1:43647027-44847027 GCF_029633855.1 Hoplias malabaricus
AGAGCCTACGGAAGTCTGCGTTTAAGAAGACGAAGGGTCGATCCGTAGGCCGATCCTGCAAACTTCCAGCCGCGGTCTGTGGAAGACCCATCCGTGTCACCTCTAATGCGCTCTTTGCCTCCAGCTGTTTCCAGCCGGGGCCCGGTGGTGCGCTCCCACGTCCCGCTCAAAGGAGGGGAAAGGTCGGGAGATCCCACGGACCGGCAGATAACCGCCGGCCAATGCCTCGGGGGTTACGCGGCCCCGTCGACTCGCGCACGGCCAAATTCATAGGTTTAAAAAGGGGAACTCATACGTTCGACCCCCCGGTGCCCAGGGAAGTTGACCCTCCCCAGGCAGGCATATTGAACGAATCATCGGTTGGAAAACGAGACTCTTTCGGGATGGGGGAAACCCCTCATACACTCGACCCCCCATGCCCAGGAATGTTTTACCTTCCCAGGCATACATCAAACAAATCATCGGGGCGGAAACGGGCTTAGCCGGGTTAACACAATCTACGGGGCGGCCCGTTCCACCAGCCCCACAATTGGGCAGGTGGTCGTTGGCCAATAGGCCCAACAGGCCGTATCAATACCACTGTGATACGAGATCCGGGGTTGGGACTCGACCTTAAAGGTACCCGGTCGAGGCGGACCGAGTGGAAACCACTCGGATTTATGACAGTGGCAGGCCACTGGCAGGCCCCATGGACCTTGGGGACCACTCCCCCTCGCTCTGCCCAGCACCTGGCTCGGAAACGGGGACTAATTTTGTCAGTAATACGCTATCCAACTCAATGATCTACATGTCCATACGCCCGGAGGGGTGACGTCGAGTGCGAACGGGAGCGAGCTACGCCCATAACCCTAACCCTAACGGGCAAAAGAATGAGAGCAAACACTAGGGGGCAAAAGAACGAGATCGAAAAAACAAAGGCAAACCCTAGAGGGCAAAAGAACAAGAGCGAACCCTAGAGGGCGAAAGAACGAGAGCGAACACTAGAGGGCGAAAGAACGAGAGCGAACACTAGAGGGCGAAAGAACGAGAGCGAACACTAGAGGGCAAAAGAACGAGGGCAAAAAAACAAAGGCGAACACTAGAGGGTGAAAGAATGAGAGCAAACACTAGAGGGCAGAAGAACGAGAGTGAAAAAACAAAGGCAAACCCTAGAGGGCAAAAGAACGAGAGCGAACCCTAGAGGGCAAAAGAACGAGAGCGAAAAAAACAAAGGTGAACACTAGAGAGTGAAAGAATGAGAGCAAACACTAGAGGGCAGAAGAATGAGAGCAAACACTAGAGGGCAAAAGAACAAGAGTGGAAAAAAAAAGGCGAACACTAGAGGGCGAAAGAACGAGAGCAAACACTAGAGGGCAAAAGAACAAGAGTTAAAAAACAAAGGCGAACACTAGAGGGCAAAAGAACGAGAGCGAAAAAACAAAGGCGAACACTAGAGGGCAAAAGAACAAGAGCAACACGAGAGCAAACACTAGAGGGTTAAGGGAGCAAAACTCAATACAAAAGGGTTAGGCCCAAAGGTTCAAGGGAGCAAAGCTCAATACAAAAGGGATAGGCCCAAAGGGCCAAGGGTGCAAAACTCAATACAAAAGGGCTAGGGCCAAAGGGTCAAGGGAGCAAAGTTCAATACAAAAGGGCTAGGGCCAAAGGGTCAAGGGAGAGAAGCTCAATACAAAAGGGTTAGGCCCAAAGGGCCAAGGGAGCAAAACTCAATACAAAAGGGTTAGGCCCAAAGGGCCAAGGGAGCAAAACTCAATACAAAAGGGTTAGGCCTAAAGGGCCAAGGGAGCAAAGCTCAATACAAAAGGGTTAGGGAAAAAGGGTTAAGGGAGCAAAGCTTAATACAAAAGGGTTAGGCCCAAAGGGTCAGGTAAAGGCCTGTTTTTCTAAGTATTTAAGTACTCTTCTTTGTTTTAATGCTACAGACACCAGATTTCGAATGAATATACCTGACTCCATTCTGGCCACTCGTAAAATAATGAATCGATCAAAGTTAACCCTTTGTAGTCTAAGGAAATTTTTGCAATTTTCTGAAATTTGCCTTTAAAGTACTTGTATTATATCACCCACATGTTTTATATCAAAACGTTCAGAATGATCTCAGCTGACCTAGAGCATTTTACGAAGAGATAATGTGTCTCTAACCCTGAAAAACTTAGATCCGATTAAAAAAAAATAAATTAAAAAAAATCTTTATTGCTTATGAAAACATCCCTTTACTCATGTCCATTTCTAATAAAACAAGCACTAAGTTAAACTTTTTTTTTTATTCAACTTCAGAATGCTATATGACAACAACCATAAACCAATTGTATTACCCATCAGTCCTCAGGACCCAACCATATTGCCCCTAACACACTAACCTCTTAAGGTGGAATTGCATAGTTCCACCTTAAACGCCCCATAGAAACCCATTATATTACCAATCCATCCTTGGAAAGCAACACTGCATTCTTTAAAAAAAATTACAAAAATTTAAACAAACATGACAAGACCATGACAATACTACTATTGTTTAGAGCATGCCGTGACGAGTTCAGGGATACCAAATTGAAGCAGATCGGACTTTTTGATTAAGAGCTATTCAAGAAAATAGACACCCAATAAGAATCAGCCAATGCAAATAAACAGCCAATAGGGATGCAGCATTTATGCATACGTAATATGCCTATACCTAACCCTAACCCCCTGGGCTTACACTTAACCCTAATCCTAAGCCCCTGGGCTTACACTTAAGGAAGGTAGAAGGCTAGGAAGCTGATGGTCTAAGGGAAAGGGGTTTAGCTGAGGAGGAAGGGCGTAGGCCCAAGGGAAAGTGGTTTAGCTGAGGGCAAATGGGGTAGGCCCAAGGGAATGTGTTTTAGCTAAGGGGAAGCATGTAGGCCCAAGGAAGGAACGGCTATTGAGTTGAATGCCTAAGGGAAAAGGGCTAGTAAGGGAAGGGCGTAGGCCCAAGGGAAAGTGGTTTAGCTGAGGGGAAGGGCGTAGGCCCAAGGGAAAGTGCTTTAGCTGAGGGGAAAGGCGTAGGCCCAAGGGAAAGTGCTTTAGCTGAGGGGAAAGGCGTAGGCCCAAGGGAAAGTGCTTTAGCTCAGGGGAAGGGCGTGGGCCCAAGGGAAAGTGCTTTAGCTGAGGAGAAAGGCGTAGGCCCAAGGGAAAGTGCTTTAGCTGAGGAGAAAGGCGTAGGCCCAAGGGATAGTGGTTTAGCTGAGGGGAAATGCGTAGGCCCAAGGGATAGTGGTTTAGCGTAGGAGAAAGGCGTAGGCCCAAGGGAAAATGCTTTAGCTGAGGGGAAAGGCATGGGCCCAAGGAATAGTGCTTTAGCTGAGGGGAAGGGCGTAGGCCCAAGGAATAGCGCTTTAGCTGAGGGGAAGGGCGTAAGCCCAAGGGAAAGTGCTTTAGCTGAGGGGAAGGGCGTAGGCCCAAGGGAAAAAATGCTTTAGCTGAGGGGAAAGGCGTAGGCCCAAGGGAAAGTGCTTTAGCTGAGGGGAAAGGCGTGGGCCCAAGGGATAATGGTTTAGCTAAGGGGAAAGGCGTGGGCCCAAGGGATAATGGTTTAGCTGAGGGGAAAGGCGTGGGCCCAAGGGATAATGGTTTAGCTGAGGGGAAAGGCGTAGGCCCAAGGGATAGTGGTTCAGCTGATTTGAAGCGTGTAGGCCCAAGGGATAATGGTTTAGCTGAGGGGAAGCATGTAGGCCCAAGGGAAAGTGGTTTAGCTGAGGGGAAGCGTGTAGGCCCAAGGGAAAGTGCTTTAGCTGAGGGGAAGCGTGTAGGCCCAAGGGAAAGTGGTTTAGCTGAGGGGAAGGGCGTAGGCCCAAGGGAAAGTGCTTTAGCTGAGAGGAAGTGCGTAGGCCCAAGGGAAAGTGCTTTAGCTGAGGGAAAGAGCGTAGGCCCAAGGGAAAGTGCTTTAGCTGAGGGGAAGGGCGTAGGCACAAGGGAAAGTGCTTTAGCTGAGGGGAAGGGCGTAGGCCCAAGGGAAAGTGCTTTAGCTGAGGGGAAGGGCGTAGGCCCAAGGGAAAGTGCTTTAGCTGAGGGGAAGGGCGTAGGCCCAAGGGAAAGTGCTTTAGCTGAGGGGACGGGCGTAGGCCCAAGGAATAGTGCTTTAGCTGAGGGGACGGGCGTAGGCCCAAGGGAAAGTGCTTTAGCTGAGGGGAAGTGCGTGGGCCCAAGGGAGAGTGCTTTAGCTGAGGGGAAGGGCGTGGGCCCAAGGGAAAGTGCTTTAGCTGAGGGGAAGGGCGTGGGCCCAAGGGAAAGTGCTTTAGCTGAGGGGAAGGGCGTGGGCTCAAGGGAAAGTGGTTTAGCTGAGGGGAAGGGCGTGGGCTCAAGGGAAAGTGCTTTAGCTGAGGGGAAGGGCGTGGGCCCAAGGGAAAGGGCTTTAGCTGAGGAGAAAGGCGTAGGCCCAAGGGATAGTGGTTTAGCTGAGGGGAAGGGCATAGGCCAGAGGGAAAGTGGTTTAGCTGAGGAGAAAGGCGTAGGCGCAGGGGAAAGTGGTTTAGCTGAGGTGAAGGGCGTAGGCCCAAGGGAAAATGCTTTAGCTGAGGGGAAAGGCATGGGCCCAAGGAATAGTGCTTTAGCTGAGGGGAAGGGCGTAGGCCCAAGGAATAGGGCTTTAGCTGAGGGGAAGGGCATAGGCCCAAGGAATAGTGGTTTAGCTGAGGGGAAGGGCGTAGGCCCAAGGAATAGTGCTTTAGCTGAGGGGAAGGGCGTAGGCCCAAGGGATAGTGGTTCAGCTGAGGTGAAGGGCGTAGGCCCAAGGGGAAAGGCAAAGTGCTATTGAGCTGAAGTCTTGAGGGAAAGTGGTTAATCTGAGGGGAAATTAGTAGGCCAGAGGGAAAGTGGTTAATCTGAGGGGAAAGGCGTGGGCCCAAGGGATAATGGTTTAGCTGAGGGGAAGGGCGTAGGCCCAAGGGAAAGTGCTTTAGCTGAGGGGAAAAGCGTAGGCCCAAGGGAAATTGCTTTAGCTGAGGGGAAAGGCGTAGGCCCAAGGGAAAGTGCTTTAGCTGAGGGGAAGCGCGTAGGCACAAGGGAAAGGGCGTAGGCCCAAGGGAAAGTGCTTTAGCTGAGGGGAAAGGCGTAGGCCCAAGGGAAAGTGCTTTAGCTGAGAGGAAGGGCGTAGGCCCAAGGGAAAGTGGTTTAGCTGAGGGGAAGGGCGTAGGCCCAAGGGATAGTGCTTTAGCTGAGGGGAAGGGCGTAGGCCCAAGGAATAGTGGTTTAGCTGAGGGGAAGTGCGTAGGCCAGAGGGAAAATGGTTTAGCTGAGGTGAAGGGCGTAGGCCCAAGGGAAAATGCTTTAGCTGAGGGGAAAGGCATGGGCCCAAGGAATAGTGCTTTAGCTGAGGGGAAGGGCGTAGGCCCAAGGAATAGTGCTTTAGCTGAGGGGAAGGGCGTAGGCCCAAGGAATAGTGGTTTAGCTGATGGGAAGTGCGTAGGCCCAAGGAATAGTGGTTTAGCTGAGGGGAAGTGCGTAGGCCCAAGGAATAGTGGTTTAGCTGAGGGGAAGGGCGTAGGCCCAAGGGATAGTGGTTCAGCTGAGGTGAAGGGCATAGGCCCAAGGGAAAAGGCAAAGTGCTATTGAGCTGAAGTCTTGAATGAAAGTGGTTAATCTGAGGGGAAAGTAGTAGGCCAGAGGGAAAGTGCTTTAGCTGAGGGGAAAGGCGTGGGCCCAAGGGATAATGGTTTAGCTGAGGGGAAAGGCGTGGGCCCAAGGGATAATGGTTTAGCTGAGGGGAAAGGCGTGGGCCCAAGGGATAATGGTTTAGCTGAGGGGAAAGGCGTAGGCCCAAGGGATAGTGGTTTAGCTGAGGGGAAGCGTGTAGGCCCAAGGGATAATGGTTTAGCTGAGGGGAAGCGTGTAGGCCCAAGGGATAATGGTTTAGCTGAGGGGAAGCGTGTAGGCCCAAGGGAAAGTGGTTTAGCTGAGGGGAAGCGTGTAGGCCCAAGGGAAAGTGGTTTAGCTGAGGGGAAGCGTGTAGGCCCAAGGGAAAGTGGTTTAGCTGAGGGGAAGCGTGTAGGCCCAAGGGAAAGTGGTTTAGCTGAGGGGAAGCGTGTAGGCCCAAGGAAGGAACGGCTATTGAGCTGAATGACTAAGGGCGAAGGGCTAGTAAGGGGAAGGGTATAGGCCCGAGGGAAAGTGCTTTAGCTGAGGGGAAGGGCATAGGCCCAAGGACAGAACGACTATTGAGCTGAATGCCTAAGGGCTAGTAAGCTAGTAAGGGGAAGGGTATAGGCCCAAGGGAAAGTGTTTAGCTTAGGAGAGGATGTAGGCCTAGTGAGCTGAAGGCCTAAAGAGAAGTGTGTAGGGCTAGTGAACCAGTTTCTGGTTTTCTTTCTCCTGTCTCTCTAATGCTTTGTGATGTCCTGCTGTTCTTCAGGTGTTGTGCGTCTTGGTGTTATTCACCGGTAGAAGACTGGGCACCCATTTAAGGTCTGTTTGCCCCAGACCACCGTCCCTGCGTGCTGTCCTAGTGGACCCAGGGGGGCTGGATACTTACCCCCTGACCAAATGACTCTTTGTTAACACCGCTAGGTTACCCAAGTCATTCAGACAAGGCCTGAGAAATGGTCTCATCTTGGGGCCTATCTGAGTTCTCTAAGATCTCAGGAGTAATTAAAGCATTACTTCCTAGAGCCCAGAGAGAACTGGAAACCCTGCCCCAGCCACCCGTTGCCAGAACCAAAACCCAGGAAGATAGGTCCCGTGCAATATGTCATCTCCCAGACAGTTTTGGCTGGAGCTCCAATGCAGCGGATAGTTTCCTTAAAGATCCCAGGGCATACACCTTGAAATACTTTCAAGAAGATACCAAGCTTCTACTACATTGGAACTCCAATGGGTTGTGAACTGATGGCAGACAAGCGCCCACCCCCTCCTGATCCTAGGCACGGCTTGATAGACCTCATCTCTAATTCATAGTAATCACAGTGAGGGTGAATAAAGATGAATATATTATCTTGTGGCCCAATCATATGTGGATATACAAATGACTTCCTAGCATTCCTGCATCTGGGAAATATTTTGCAAAGACAAAAAAAAACAACTTTGAGGGGTTGCAAAGTGTCTGGTAGGGCAGTGGTAAAGAACTACTCTCTCACACTAAAGGTTTCTGGTTCAAACCCAGCACAATACATTTTGAGCACACTGATATATAGATAGTAGTGAGGACTAAAATTTAGATTTTTTTTTTGTTTATTATCCTTTTCTTCAAAGGAACCTCAAAATATTTGTGTGCTAATTTGCAAGCTGTATTGAGGAGAGTTTGGACCAGCAACCTTTGACAGGCCTGATATTTCACTTCATAATAATTACCCTGATGGTGAATACTTTGTTGTGTTGGAGGCCAGATGTGTTTTAATTAATACACGATCCACCAGGTTCCTTGTACTGGTCTGTGGCTTGGGTTGTGGACCCAAGTTGTGTTCAAAAGGAACATCAAAAACACAGTGCCCTCATGGGCAAGTTGTACTGAGCTGGGTTTGAACCAGCAACCTTTAGTATGATGGAATAATACCTTAACACTGCACTAGCAGTACCACTTTAAAAACTGCCCAAAGTTGTTTTTTGTATATGTTGTATGTGTGTTTCAGACCAGCTGTGGATATGCAAATTATTTCCCAACATCCCTGTGTTTTTGGTAGTACACCATCCACCAGAATCCTTGCACTGGTCTGTGGATAGTCTGAATCTTGTTTTCTGTAGGATTGTATGTTTTGTTCCAAAATGAGCATGTTATTATATGGTAAAGGGGTGTTGTGGACCTGAGTGCAGAGCTCTTGTTTTTTTTTTTTTTTTTTTTTTTGTTCTTTTCCTCAAAGTAACATCAAAATACTAGTGTGCTAATGTGTAAGTTGAATTAAGCAGAGTTAGGACCAGCAACCTTTGAAAGGCCTCATATTTCACTTCATAATAATCACCCTGATGGTGAATACTTTGTTGTGTTTGAGGCCAGATATGGATATGCTAATTATTTCCCAGCATCCCTGTGTTTTAGTTAATACACCATCCACCAGATTCCTTGTATTGATCTTTGGCTTGGGTTGTGGACCCAAGTTTAGAGCTGTTGTTATGTTTATTTTTGTAATGTTTTAGTTCTTTTTGTTTAATTCATTTGTTTTATTATCTTTTTTTCAAAAGGAACATCAACATACCAGTGTGCTCATGAGCAAGTTGTACTGAGCTGGATTTGATGCAACAACCTTTAGTATGATGGAGTAGTTTCTTACCACTGCACTACCAGAACTGCTTTGAAACCCCTCAAAGTTGTTGTTGTTTTTTTTGTGTGTGTCGGTGTTTGAGGCCAGAAGTGGATATGAAAACTATTTCCCAGCATCCCTGTGTTTTAGTTCATCCACCATCCACCAGAATCCTTCTACTGGTCTGTGGATGATCTGAGGCTTATTTTCTGTATGATTGTATGCTCTGTTTTAAATTGAGCAGAGGGAAGCAAATACAGATCCAATGAGTTAGGGACAAGTAAATTGATCAATCAATCATTGTCAGGTTTGAATATAAAAACATAAACTGCACTCATTAAAATGATCTTCATGTATTGTGCTTCTGATCAGACCTGCTAGATGTTTTGAGCTGCAGTGTAACTAGTGAGAATAAATCAGACATGTTGTTACATGACAGGAAGGGGGTTGTGGACCTGAGTGCAGACATTTTGTTTTGTTTATTGTGTTCTATCTTTAGTGTTTTTTTTATTTAATTTGTTTGTTTTATTATCCTCTTCTTCAAAGGAACATAATAATACTACTGTGCTTATGTGTAAGTTGTATTGAGGAGAGTTTGGACCAGCAACCTTTGACAGGCCTCATATTTCACTTCATAATAATTGCACTAAATGTGAATACTTAGTTTTGTTTGAGTCTAGATATGGATATGCTAATTATTTCTCAGCATCCCCGTGTTGTAGTTAATACACCACAAACAAGATTCCTTGTACTGATCTGTGGTTGGGTTGTGGACCCAAGCTCAGAGCTGTTGTTATGTTTATTTTGTAATGTTTTAGTTCATTTTATTTCATTACTTTATTTTATTACCCTTTTTCCAAAGGAAAAACACCACTATGCTCATGAGCAATTTGTATTGATCTGGGTTTGAACCAGTAACCTTATATATGATGGAGCAGTTCCTTATCACTGCACTACCAAGATATTTTGTCCTTGTACTGATTTGTGCTATTTTACTTTGATTGTGTATGATTGTGGGCTCCATTCAAGAAAAGGAGGAGGTGGGAGCAAACCCCTATCAGTTTGGGGCAAGTGGCTAAATGTCAGGTAAGTACATGAAAACATAAGTTGCACCCAATGAAATGACCCACAGAAATCACATTATTGATCAGCCCTGCCAGGTTGTTTAGGCTGGAGCTCCAATCAAGCAGATAGCTTCCTTACCTTACCTATTCCACAGCATCACATTAAAACATTTTTCAGGAACGAACCAGTGGGTTGCAACATGGGAATCCCAAATGGTTGTAAACTGATAGCAGACAAGTGCCATATGTCTAGAATCAGAGAGATCTTGGCTGTTTTGTTTCTGACCTGAAGAGAGGACATACAGGCCAGGTATCTAGCTTCATAATAATCATGTTAATGGTGAATATTCTGTTGTGTTTGAGGCCAGGTGGGGATATGCAAACTATTTCCCAGCATCCCTGTGATTTAGTTCATACTAGAGATTTATTGTACTGACCTGTGGCTTGTTTTCTGTATGATTGTGTGCTCTGTTCAAAACGGAGCAGGTGTGAGCAAAACCAGGCCCTATCAGTCAAGGGAAAGTGGTTCAATGTCACGTTTTAACTTGAAAATACATTTTGCACTCGTTCCAATGACACTCACACTACATTGGAATCCCAAATGGTTGCAATCAGATAGCATAGTTCTAGAACCAGAGAGCTTAGCAAAGTTTATTAGATGTCTACCTCCAGTCCTCTATGTTCTGTTCTGAACAAGGGCCAAACAGGCCTGATGTCTAACTTCCTAATAATCACATGGATGGTGAATGCGCAGTTGTATTTGAGGCCAGACGTGAATATGCAAATTATTTCCCTGTACATGTTCTAAACATTTCTCACAGACCCAAGGAGTTTGGGACAAGTGGCTCAGTGTCAGGTTTGGATATAAAAACATAAATTACCCTCATTAAAATTACCCTCAGGTTCCATACATTATGTCATCTCCCTGTCTTGAATGGAGCTTTGATGCTGTTGATTGCTCCTTAGTCTACTGTTTGTAGTTTTTGAGGTCTGGTGCACTGAGGGAGATTGATATATTAATGTGAGCACTGTGGTGTTTTAGTTCTTACTGTCCTCTGGATTCCTTGCACTGTTAATCACCTATCTGCATTTGGGCTCTTTAAAGACAGCTTTGATTTGATCTGTCTGTTCTAAATCAAGGGAACAGTGACAGGGTTATTAGATATGAACATTCACATTGGTTAGCCTGTATTGAATGTATCTTCTGAGCGTTACAAATAATGAATGAATGTTTTATTTTTGAACAGTGCTCTATGTTCCAGACCTCCTAGGGACCAGCTCCCTCCTCTCATAATGCCCCAAACAAAGTTCCAGAGCTCCCAGAACCAACTCTCTCCTCTCACTGCCCTATGCACTCTGTTGCATTTTCATAAAATGCCCACCAGGTGGTGGCATAGTTACTGGACATATGAACCTTTTTCCATGTTTAAGCTTCCATTTGCCTTACCATTTTGAACACAAGAATGTTCAAGTTTTCAATTCAAGTCCCACTTCAGCAAAAAAAATTATATTCTTGAATTATTTAACTCATTTTCTGTTATTTATGTTTGTGTTTAAAAGTTGTAAATTCTACATTCATATTCAATGATGGCCTTTTTTAAAATCATTCTCAGATGAAATGCAAGCTCCAAAGTAAAAGAGACCACCTGGTGCTTTTGTGTCAGTTCAGACAAGCTACAGTGAATCAGAAAACTGTAGTGCAGTATTTTTATTGGAAAAACAGGTGGCGTAGTAAAGGTGTGTTAAAGCATAAAACCATTTTGGCTTCAAATGTGTTGCAGTTTGAAAAGTCTCCCTCAGCCCATCGCTACTTATAATCATCACAATCCACACAAAGTGCACTACCCTGGGCCTAGAATTTAACTGAAAGTATTTTAAACATTCCGGAAGTATTACATAAAAATTAAACACTGCTGATTGGTCCTCTCTGTTTTGTTCACTGGGTTGTGCAGCGCTGCTGATGGTTTCTCTCTGCCATTACTCATACCAGTAATCACACCAATCAGAATTTTAATAATAATAATACATTTTATTTGTAATGCACTTTATGTCAGGAATCACGTGGGGCGGACTGATGTAGACGGATGCACACACTAAAACACAGTTCCTTTATTTAAACAAAATATATAACAAACCAAAGACAAGCAACTATGGAAACAACAAGATATAGGAAATGAAGCGAGGAAACGACAGAGATAGACAGACTGGACTAAGCAACATGACAGCACGATAAGCTAAACAGACAAACATAGACATGGAGAGCGTAACAATAGTAGGACTTAGAACGAGGAGACGACAGAGAAAGACATACCGGACTAAGGAACAAGACATGGAAACACTGGAAGAGAAACAACAAGACTTGGAGGAAAGAAATGACATGACTTGAAATAGGAAACAAAATGAATGACCAATACAAGGAAATGACGCAAGGGAACTTAAATACGTCATACAGATGAGACACACCTGAAACAGATATTGAGGATTATGGACAAGGAGGCGGAACAAAGGTGGGACAAGGGCGGAGACATGGAGAATAACAGACAGAGCCATGTGCTTAGAGAGCACATGGCGTGGAAAACAGACATGACAGGACGAGGGTGTGATACTTTACAGTTCACAGTACTAAAATTACAGCTTTCCATTCTTTAGGTGGAGAATGTGAGCAGGGTAGGGGAATGTAACATAAACAACCTGTTAAAGCATTCTTAAAAAGCGTTTCATCATTTTAATACAAGACTGATAAAAATCCCTGTGCTGAAAAACAGAGGCCCTCAGGGAAACAGAACAGACAAAACTGCTAGATAGTCCCTGAGGGATATTATAATTCAGATTATAAACCATACTTTGAAGCCAGTTCCCCCAGTATTCCCAGTATTGTTTGATTTAGTGCAGTGTCCGGTTTCCTCAAGAGATTGGGTTCAGCGATCTTGCACAGTCTCAAGCTGTTGTAAAGTTTTTGATGACTCACACCCAGAGTCCAGTGTGGTTCCATGTGGAAAGGTATAGCCACATTATCCCATACATAATAATACTCAGACTCAAGTGTTTACACCCACAGTCTGTCCAGCTTCAGCTTATGGTGGTGACAGTCTGAAGGAGCCTGACAGCACCATGACACTTGGCCTTGGGAGTAGCCTCACAGAGCATCAAGTCTACGGGGCAGACGTGGGTACTGCCCATAGCCTCTAACATGCAGTGGATGCCCCACCACAGAGTATGAGATTTCTTTTTTGTAGAGTCTGGTGTCCAGGACACGGAACACAGGAGCAAACTTCCTACAGAATACCTACATACCAAAAGAGGAGCTCTCTCAGAAGAATGGTGAAGCAAAAGTTGCTATAGCGAGACTTGTTTTGAAATGCCAGAGAAGTAGTGAATTTCTGCAAGAAATGCTGCTCCACGTCGGCCAACTCATCTAAAGAACTGGCCGATAGAAAATTATTTTCAGCATCATCAATTTCAATACCTGTCACTGACAGACTCCACCACAGGTAGGTATTGTTTAGTGTGGGGTCCTCTCTCATCTCTGATAAATTCACATGCTTCCCTTTACATTGTTTAAAGGGATGACTGCTGGAATTCACTTCCTCTGTCCACTCTCTGTAGATGAAGAAGACAGGGCTTTAACTTAATCATGCATTAATTATCTTTAATTAACTATTCATATGAATAATGTATGTGAACATTTTATCTTGTAAAGATTTGATAACAATAAGGAGATGATGTAATAAATCATACATTTAGATTTAATTGCTTTGCTAGAGCGGCATGGTGGCGCAGCAGGTAGTGTCGCATTCACACAGTTCCAGGGACCTGGAGGTTGTGGGTTCGATTCCCACTCTGGGTGACTGTCTGTGAGGAGTTGGTGTGTTCTCCCTGTGTCGGCGTGGGTTTCCTCCGGGTGCTCTGGTTTCCTCCCACAGTCCAATAACACATGTTGATTGGTGGATTGGTGACTCAAAAGTGTCTGTAGGTGTGAGTGAATGTGTGTCTGTGTTGCCCTGTGAAGGACTGATGCCCCCTCCAGGGTGTATTCACCCAATGATTCAAGGCAGGCTCTGGACCCACCGTGACCCTGAAGTGGATAAGCAGTTACAGATAATGAATGAATGCTTTGCTAGAAATTCTGTATTATATTAAGATATGGGTTTTGTATTTTTTACATAAAAAATTTATTGGAAAAGATTTAACAAAACTATCATTCCAAACTAAATGCAGCTGAGTCATAATTTTAAACTCTGACTTAGTTAAAATCTATTTTAAATCGAGTTGTTTTTTTTTGTTGGTAAAACCAACATTATTTTAATAACATGATGTTTTTTCATTCATTTTATTAAGCCCTACATTTATACTTCTATTTCCTTTATGAAACACTTATCCCAGTTTTGAAACTGAAAATTAAATACCTAAATAATTATTTATATAAACTGGCAAAAAAATGTAGAGCAGACTGAGACTCTGAAAACACTGTTGATCTAAACAATAAAAGTCTGTTAAAATCAGAAAATTAATCGAGAGATTTATCCTAAATATGTAGAATGTAGATTTGGCGGGAAAATACTCACAAATTAACTGTGAATGCTAGCTATGAGGCATTAGCCTGTTGGATACATTGGAAGACTAGATGTACTCTGCTTACCCCTCACACGTTAGTTTCCAACAAAAAAGCTGGCTGTAACAAGTCTGTGAAAGTGCCTCACAAAGACTGAGCTGGACTGTCCCACGGTGCCGCTAACTGGACTAAAGGAAGAGTGAGAGGGAGCACTGCCCTAGACTCTATCTTTCTCTGGGTGTGGACTTCACTGTTTCCTTATGAATGACAGTTACGTACATACAGAGTTACACATAAACAAATGTGAAACTCACTTAGCCTTACATTATCCATAAGTACAAGCTTAACCCTGACACTGTTCTCAGGTACAGTCTTCATCAGGTTATGGGGATTCCTCCTCTTTGTGGGGAACACACATTCGTCCCAAGAGAAAGAGAAATCCCCTTGACCTAAGGTATTTCTGTAACACACACACACACACACACACACACACAGTCTCTTGCTGTTTTTGAGGGTATTTCCGCTGATGGTGATTTTACTGAAGAGCTACCGTGAGTTCTGAAGTAATAACCTCAAAAGTTTATTACTTTGTCAAAAAGCCACAAATCTCTGGCAATATGAAACACAGCCCCGAGAACCATGTTCTCTCTCCTCAAACCTGATTCCTTTCACTAAAACACTACACACAGGTGTTATATGCTTATATCTTACAGAGCATCAAATGATCACACTGATCAGCGGCGATTGCTCTAAGACTGCAAGGGAAGCTCAGCTTCCCCTAAAATGTCAAAAAATAAGTGATAAAATATATACTGTTGTGTGTACATGTCATTGAATAAATATGCACTACAATGCGCTCAACTTTTGTTCAGAATCAGCTTCTTATCACTGGTAAAGACACGGCTTTCCTCTCAATCATTCCCTTCACGGTGCTTTAAACAGTGAGGACGCTGAGCGTCCACGGAGTTCAATAGCGAAGCGGCGAAGTGCAGCGAAACGAGACGAGACATTGGATATATGCTGGGCTTTGTGCCGCCCATCGGATGCTCAGCGTCTCTGGGGGTCTATGGGGCAGTGGGCTGGCCTCGGCTGGCCCGGACGCTCAGCTTCTGCATGATGATTGGATGATCTGTCTGAGGCTGAATCCCTTTTTGATTGACAACGAAATGAGCGAATCAGCGATCCTTTGGTGTAGAGATCCGTGGGAGCATTACATTTTCATTCTGTTCTGTGTTGAACCAGAGACTTTCTAAGTCCTTTTAGTGGCATTTTCTTTGTTAAAAACGACTAGCGACAAATCGACCTACGTTTTTTGTAGCTGCTTGCGTTTGGAGACTGACTTCTGTCACTCTTTCTGACTTCTATCTCAGTTTCTGTCCAGCGGGTGCCACTGAGCCCCTCCACCGTCAAAAAGCACTCACAGGCGGACACACTTCACATGGGCCAAGGCTGTTTAAGCAGCCTAGCTCTTCTGGACATTGAGTCCCTGGAAAAGGCGCCTTGTTGGTACGACAGGGTCATAAATAAATTTCTTGAAAAGGAACGGAGGGTAGAATTTACGTATAAATAAACCAACACATTTTATGATGTAGGCCGAAACTGAGCTTCCCCTCCTTGAAAGACCAGCATCCGCCACTGACACTGATATCCATCCATCCATCCATTATCTGTAACCGCTTATCCAATTTAGGGTCGCGGGGGGTCCAGAGCCTACCTGGAATCATCGGGCGCAAGGCGGGAATACACCCTGGAGGGGACGCCAGTCCTTCACAGGGCAACACAGACACACACACATTCTGACACTGATATGATAAATTCAAAACACTACGATCAAATGTGTATTTAGATGCTTTTGAGGGCACTTTATATATTCAAATTCATATGAGGGTGTGGAAAATCAATGTTTTTTTTTTTTTTTTTTTCGTGAAGTGTAAGGTTTCTGTCCCAAAATAGAATTTACAATCCTACATGTAAACTGTATGTAACGCACATGACCCATTTTACATAATACGTATCAAACATTGAGAAACGCTACAAGGAATAAAAAGGGCAGATACAAAAACAGAAATATATTTATTGTAAAAGGCATGAAACAAATTACTCCACACCCTGCCTCTTTTATACCCTTACAAAAGATCAGGTGCAACATAAGTGAGACTTATTGGGAATCAGGAAGTAGAATTTTGAAGGACCGTGTTTCCAGGTGACCAAAGTCTCCTAAATGATGCAGTGTATGTTTAGAGATCTGTAAAACTAATTTAGTATGATATTTCAGTGGAAAAAAAGCCATTGTTGTTGATACATGAACTTCAAGTTTTCAGAACTGTGTGCACATTTCCTGTGTATGCAATGGAGAAAAACTTTCTTTTCTATTTAGGAAATATCAAACAAGACATTGAATGTGTCGAGAACACAGTCAGTCTTGTTGTACATCAGTTATAATCAAACCAAATTACTCCCATTATGATATGAAAGAGTAACCTCTGAACTGATTTTTTGTCACACCTGTCTCTGTGGACGCCTCACTTCCTCCCTCACTTCATGCCAGATTACCTCTTGAGTCTGTGAATTACTCTGGGGACTTCAGTTCCCATGGTTCAATGAATGGTCACATGACTCCATCAACCAATGGGAACTCTTTGGTGTGCTCCGGGTCACCTGAGTTTTAAGTTACAGCTGTTTTGTATTTGACATAATCATTCAGTTACTATATAAACTCAGGCTTTTGCATCTGCCACTTGCGAAGTATTGATAACTCTTTGTTACTTATAGAGCGATCCTTGTTTATGAAAGCCAACCCGTGTATGACCATTTCTTACTCTCTGAAGTAAAACTGTTCCTGCTAAAAACCACGAGCGTCTCTCCTGTTTACATAGCCTGACATCTTCAAGTATAGTAATGAACACTTTAATTTCTGGGACCCCATAGAAAAAAAAATTGGCCTAATATTATTATTATTATTATTATTATTATTAAATTGCTTACTTTTTCATTTTAAATATTTTATGTATTTATTCTTTACATGGTATATAAGTTTACCATTAACAGCATTAATATTTAGAAACTCCCAGAAATATAAATTTGGATTTTGGAGAAAATATCTGTTATAGATACATACACACTCTTTTAGTTGTGTATATAGCAATGTGTTCGTGAAGTGTTAAAGAGCATTATTCATCTTATAACTTACATTAACTTCATTTTTTCCATCCATAGGATGGCTCATTTTAATGTGATAACTGAAACCAAAAACCAAAACTGTGAGACATGCCTAAGTTCAACAGAAACATGCCCACAGTAGGTACAACAGCTGTCTGTTCAAGTATATGCCCTAAGATGTAGCTGGATGTCTGGGATTTAGCACAAAATCAGTGAAACAGACAAACCCTTTATAGTTACAAATGCAGTATTATAAATTAAATGCAGACTTATTAGCCTCATGTTGCCTAGAAGTGTTCTTAAAGTGTGCTATAAATGCAATAGGTTTAGGGTTTGGTTTCTAATGGTGTGTTGTGGAGAAACATTTATAAACTTAATAAATGCATAACTAAGTAATAAACCAATATTAAACATTTAACCATTGGCAACATCATTTAAACAACTATCAATATCATTTTCCTTCTCTACCTACAAATTTTTACCCCTAGCAGAAAAATTAAAATTGTTTTTAAGGTAATTACGAGACACACATTTGGTTTATTGTACATACGGCAAACAGAGGAAACAGAATATTCTGTTACAGTATCATTTCAAATGGCTGAAGAGATGAGCTCAAATTTAAAAACAAAGGAACAAAAAAGACAGTACAGTGAATTACCACAGAAACATAAAGTGGAATCAAGGGATGCCACAGATTCCATTGCTAAAATACATGTATTCAAAGAGTATTTTACCTGATACAGTCAGAAACTGTATCATTTGGCCAGTGTCTGGTCTTGCTGTCCTTCTGTCCAAGTGTTCTATAAATACTGTGGTGACTGACAGATTTTAGATGAATTTTGAACATGGAATTTTAAGTAAGTATAGACAAATAAGTATAGACAAATTATGCAAAAACAGCAAGCATTTTCCTCTCAATAAAATCAACTTGTAGATAATTAATTGCAATTTCTGAAAAGATACTGTTATATCTGGAATAGGGAATTTTCTCTAATGTTATGTTTTTAAGTTTATTGGTGATTTGGAAGTTGTATGAAGGACTATGGATAACGCACATCACCCTGAGGTGGTTGGGCTTCAAACTCACACTTTAGTCCTCGTTGCTCAGTTTAGGTGCTGCACCCTGACAGAGACTTAGGTGTTGAAGCAGGATCTCTTGGTCAAATTTGAAAATCCTACCCTGTGGCACATGGAAAGCCACTGCTATATGGTCCCAGAGACACCACTTCGGGTTCTTTTTAAGCACCCGGGCTGCCCGTATTCCTTGGCTCTTTGACAAGCGAAAGATGTGAGCTGTGCACATGCCCTCTGGCCTCCACCATATCATTTCATTGTTGAACACATGCACTGGATTGTGGGAGTTCTGCAGAAGTGGATACTTCTGGAACTCTCTTTGGGCCTCCGGACCATGGACCACTAAGGCGTACATGACCTCTTGCTTGTAGACAACCGTCTCATAGAAGTGAATCTGGGGCATTTGGGCTTTGGTGAACTTTTGCAGGAAGGGTTTATACTCAGGGTGATCAATTGATTCAAGGAAACGCTTCTCAGCATCTGCAATGTCATCCTTTGAGACAACTAAGCTCGACCAACCCAGACTCTGGGTGGAATTCATGGCATCTCCAGTTTTTTTAATCTGCCATCTTTCATGATGGCCTGGAAGCCACTGTAGTATCATGCAGTAAATTGAACACACAGATCTCCACCCCTTTATTGTAAAGTGGGCTCCATTGATATCTGGCTAGATGACTATTCATAGTCCTAGCGAGTTCCAGAAACCCCAGGTGCTCCCCTGGGAAGAACACTTCGGTGTGTCCTCTTTCCTTCTGACGCTGCATTTTAATCTTAGCCACATTCGATCTCCAGCTGTTTAAAAAAATAAATAACAATAAAATGCAAACAAGCTACTGATTTAAAAAATAAAAAAGTTTTTGTTTATTCATCATGAATGAAGCCTTTTGAAAACATTGTGTGAATGTCTATTGTTTCCTTGCTCTCTATGTTGTGCACTATTTTGGTCATTAAATAACAATTTCAGCACTGATATAAAAACATATTTCCTAATCTATAAGCTGTAGCAATCATTCTAACTGTTATTGTGACAATTTAAATACAGCCTCCATAGCTTCAGTATCAATGCAGTGCACTGTGTAGGGAGTGGGGAGCCATGAGAGACTTAGGCACTGTTTAGATTCTGTGTAAAAATTATCACCGAAAAATACATGAGCAAAACATAACTAATTTTTCCAGTAGATTATACCATTCCTGAAAACAATAATAGTGTAAAGTATGCAGTAACATTACTTATTAAATCATTAACTGTAAACTGAAAACGTTATACTACGTATTTACTGTTCTCAAATATCAAATCACATCAAATTTATTTGTATAGCGCCTTTCATACTGTGACGTTGTCACAAAGCAGCTTCACAGTTTCAGAACAGAACATTTAAATCAAAGCCCAATGCAAGCAAGCCGAAGGTGACAATGGCAAGGAAAAACTCCCTCGAGGCTGGAGGAAGAAACCTTGGGAGGAACCAAGACTCACAAAGGGAACCCATCCTCCTCTGATCAAACTATAGATTGAATTTTAAATGATCAACAATGAAGTGTCATTATGCTACATAATAATAATAAGGTGAGCAGCTGGTCTGGTCTGGTCTGGGCCGCAGGAAAATCCAGCAAACAATCTTCCATCAGTGGCCACCATTTTCTCAGAAAACAGTAAAGGGAAGCAATTAGTTTAGTTGAGTGCAGCAGAGAATAAGAGCATGTGAATATTTTCATTAGTGTAGTGACGGATCTGACTGTAACAGACTGGGAGGAGGGAAACCAGAAGGAGCTCAGGCAAAGATATCCTTCCGCTCTAAACAAGAGAAATTGTGAGCACATCATCCGGGTTTACCATGATTCCCCATGTCCATGAGTTCCTCAAACCACAACCTTAAAGTAGACAGAGGTTAGTTGCCAAAGGCTAAACTGAACAATTGGGTTTTGAGCCTAGACTTAAACATAGTCCGTAGACTGTGTCTGCATCCTGAACACTAGCTAGAAGATAGTTCCAGAGCTGAAGGGCTTTGTAGGAGAAAGCCCCCCCCCGCTGAAATCTTATGAATTCTGGGTAATAGTAAGAGGCCGGCGCCCTGAGATCTGAGTAATCTTGGTGGTTCATAGTGTGTGATGTAGTGGAGTATAGACCGGATAACGAGATGAAAAGTCAAATGAAGAAATGAAAAGTTTTGAATTAAAACTTTTTCATTCTGACCAGGACCTTCTGTCTGCGACCGAATTAACATTCCACAAACCGCGGGGGGGGGCAAAGACCCTGCAGCCCCCCACACACACGCACGCACATAAGATCTAACATCAAAGACTGGAGCGGGACACTTTCCAGCGACACCTGGCCCCCGGCCCCCTTTCTCTCTGCAGGAACTAAAGATAACAAGTTTATAATGCTTTCAAGAAACAGGAAACTCGAACAAAAGGGGGGAGTTTAAGACAATGGCACCTAAATGTCTCGTCCTTATCTCGAACCCACTAAACAGACAGCCCCAGATGGTCAAACTGATTGAACTCGGGGTGACCTCCCGTTAACTCATCTGCACCGGACGAACAAAATGGATCAACAGCGACCCCAAATGGACACTGGCGAAACTACGGCTCGCTCGAGTTCGCCTAAACAATAACGAAAATGGAATCAAATTCTGATTAATATGCATAAACAATATTTACGAGTGTCATCCTATTGTCTTCAGATGGACATCTATCAACCAATGAAGTGATGTGTATTACTGTTGTCAATCATGAAAGAAATTTCTGTCTCTGATTAGAAAAACGAATTAATACCTTCTAAAAACAATATCGTAAATGGGACGTAAACACAACGTACCCAAGATGAAATCTTATGTAAATGTTTGATATTAACACTAGAACTACCAAACCGCTGCCATTTGACAATTATACCTTTAAATCCCAAAGAACTGCCATTTGGCAGGTGTGAACAGCTCTTCTCACCTCCTGTGTTATGTAAATGAGACCTTTACATTTGAAAGGAGACACTCTACTGCACTCCACACTCTTCTCTGCAGCAAGTTGGTGAACCCCCACCCCCCAAAAAAGTCAACATTACCAGACATTTAGATTCAAGGTAGTTTTATTGGTATATGAACAGGAAAGAAACATTTTGCTTGGTTTCCCTGTACAATGAAATAGTAATAAAGGAAGTAATAAAAGATAAAATAAGCATGCAACAATATGATAACAAAAGTATTCATAAATAGAAATGTAAACTATACAGAAATATAAACTATGTTCTTCATGCCACACTGTGCCATCTTTTGCCGTCTCTGTCAGCCACTCGTGTGTCTCCATGCGACCTCCTTTTCCTGGAGGTGGTGAAGTCTCCTCATCTACAGGACCATATGTTTGAGATTTGATTAGCGAAAGGTTAAAATAATGTGAAATTGACACAAACATGGTATTTGAATTATAATTCCAAAACATCTCAAGTATGCCTCCTTTGTGCTAATGTAGGATTGTTTTCACAGTGCAAAAAGTGGCATATTGATTAGTCAAAATAGCTCTGATATTTTGTAACCTTATTTTAAGTAGTTTTTGTCTTTTGAAAAACTGCCAATAGGTAAAGATATTTTTAAATAAATTTATACAAAAAAACAACCCTCAGCTAGTTGTAAATAAGACATTTTTACTTAAACTTTTTAAAACCCAAAGTAAAAGAATCATATCAGGACATTTTCTCTTGTTCAAAGTCAAAATACAAGTCAAAATTACTCAAATTAAAATAGAATAATATTCTTGAGCAATTTTAACTTCAAGATTGTACTTTTTGCAGTGTGTCTCTTCCAAAATCACAACAGCCAGAACCGGCAAACAAACATAGAAAATTTAGGAAATCTTACCAGAACAGATTTCAGAGTCACCACTCTGATCAATAGTAATTTCTTCTCCATCGGAGTCACAGGGGTTGACATGGTTGAGGGTCATGTCCAAAGCCTGCTGTGTACTGTATACCTTTGCCATCTTTGCTTCTTGGTGAACAGAGTAAGTGAATTATGTGTGGTGACGTGGCATTTTATCCACATGGAGGTGGATACATACATAATCGTTATCATCATCGTTCACGCTATCACCCATCACACCCGTCCCTGTTCACTGTTACCTGGTGCTGGCATATTTCGATGTAATGGCTGCAACAACAACATTTTTAAAATAAATATAGAACCCATCTCAGTTACCTCCATCGTGTATATTTGTAATATTGTACTATAGTGAGAAAGGTTTATACTATTTTATTTCACTCAGCATGTAGCCAGATAGGCTATTTACTTTGGTGGTTTATTATATAAAGTTTGCGCACTTTTATTAACAAGTTTTCCAGTGTCTGCAGTCATCTTTCTCTTTATTCTAAAACTGACACAAAGACATTTGAACTATAATTCCAAAACATCTCAAGTCTGCCTCCTTTGTGCTAATTTTGGATTGTTTTCTCCCTGATGATTTGTCAAAATTGCTAAAGTTCAGATTTTTTAACCATTATTTTAAGTAAATTTGCCTTTGTAGGATTGTTTTCACAGTGCAAAAAGTGGCATATTGATTAGTCAAAATAGCTCTGATATGTTGTAACCTTATTTTAAGTAGTTTTTGTCTTTTGAAAAACTGCCAATAGGTAAAGATATTTTTAAATAAATTTATACAAAAAACAAACCTCAGCTACTTTTAAAAAGGACATTTTTACTTAAACTTTTTAAAACCCAAGTAAAAGAATATTATCAGGACATTTTTTCTTGTTTTAAGTCAAAATATCTCACCCCATTGGCAAAGTGTTTTTCTTGAGAAGTAAATATGACTCAAATTAAATTTAAATACTATTTTTGAGCAAGTTTTACTTAACTGATTTTTTTATTTTTATTTCTCAAGGTTTTTGTAGGTTTCACATCAAATAATACTGCATTAAATCAACAAATATAAACTAAAAAGCTTAAATAATTCTTTATTGTGTGTATTCTAAATAAACAAGTACTATTTCATCATATTTTTGAAAGATTATAATAATAATTTTTATTATCAGCAGCTGAGAAAACTGCCAAAGTAACAAAATATTTTTTATTTGTTGGGACTGTTGCCCTGAACTAAACTCCTGAAAGTCTGTGCCTGCTGTGACTCTCAGAGCTTTGTCAGTCAACACAGTTCACACTATCACCCATCCCCCCCGTTTTAGCACCTAGTAGTGGCTTTATGTACATAACAAAAGGTGGCCTAATGGGTTGCAAATTACCCCAGCACTGCCATTTGGCAGCCTCTGGTAGAAAAAGGGGGTATATGAAAACCCTGATAGTTCTAGTGTTAATAATCCAGGACGCTCATTGTTGTATATTACTAACATGTATGTAAATGTCTATGTTTTTTTTTTTTGTGTTGAATCCATGCTGTTACATGTATCGCACAGTAGAGGGTGCTGCAGTGTAGTTGTAACGAGCTGTGCTTTCACGGAACCAATAAACAAGAGTTAGGGAAGTTTTTTGGCGCATTTCTTGGCAGTCGCTACTCAGAGCTGGACTGTGCGACAGACAATTGGGAGAGAAGAACGCGCTTCATCTTTGTGAACCAGACAGGTAGCGCATGTTTGTCAGAACGCGGCTCATGAGGACTACTAGCAGCACAGCACGGACTTTAATGTGAACACTTTGCAGCCCTTAGACAGCGGAGCGAGGTACATGTTTGGAGCTGTATTAGTTCACGAAGTTTGCACTTTATGCAATGTATTCATGTTCTGTGTCAAATGGTCCTAAGTAAATGTATTTTGTTTTCCTTTAGTTTTCACGGTGTATTTAATGCACTGTAATATTTGACTGAAAGAAGTAAACGTGAATCTACTGCACCCGTCGAAGCTCTCCGTCTTTTCTTGGGTCTGAGGGACTGCTACAGTGAAAACTCGTCGCTGAGTGAAAGCTAGTTCCATCATAGACGAGTGCAACCCACGTGTCAGTCAAGTGAGGCCTTCGTTTCGTCTGAGAAAGATTACACCTCTATCATCACTCCTTCATCACCGTCTTTCATATTGAACTCTGACTTGGTTTTTCACAAAGGTTCAGGTATTAAACACCGTAAGGATAACAAAATTAAACTACCTGCATGCTGATTCAGAGTTTAATGCCTCAAATGCATTGTGATTTGCTATCTTAAAGCTACAGTGTATGTGCACTAGGTAAATGCCTTTCCTTAATTGTATGGATCTTTTATCCTCTAAAGCAACTTGTGGTATATCAGCAGTGTTTACAGTCATGGGCGTGGTCGTTAACTTGTGTAACTACACGGTTTAATTGTCTGATCTGAGTGTTGTTTCCCAAATAGTCTTAAAGTTAAAGCACCACTCATTCAAATTTAAGTCCAGTCATTATCACAAAGAGTAAACACACACACACATTAAAGTAATAAAATGTCATGCCCTGCTAAAGAACCTGATAACGTAGAGCAGCAAGAGGTGAAATCCAGTAATCGTGAAAGATGCCTAACTGAAAAGGGCAAGGAAATGCATGAACAGAATGCTAAGAAAAATGAAAAGGCATTTCATGGAGCATATAACACTTGGAAGGAGTTAGCTAAAGAAATCAGAACAAAGCTAAAGGCTTTCTGCTCACCCGAAGATTTAAACAGTGCCAGTCATGACATAAGGGACAAGCATGCAGTTTTACAACAATGTTATGAGCCCATTCGCCGCAACCAAACTATGACCCCAGACATAGTCAAAAAAATGGATGCCTGTGCTGTGCTTACAACAGACATTTGTGAGCTTATTGCTAAAAGACAAGAAGATCTTGATCAACCCTTTAATGATCGTCTTGAAAAGGAAAGAGTAAGGGTAATGCTTAACAAAATTGACTATGGCTCTGTGTTTGGTGGTACAAAAACTGAAACATCATTCCCAGATGGTTCAGCTGCATGCTCAAAGATAGATTCTACAAGCTGTCGTGAGGCAGAAGCTGAATTTGCAGCTAAAATAGAACAAGCAAAGGCCACGCAAGAAATACTTGCACAGCAAACTAAAGTCAACCAAATTGAGAAGGATTGGATATTAAAGGAAAATGAGGCACTGGCAAAGTTAAAACAAGAAGAAGTGGAAACAAAGGCAAGGCTTGAGCAGGAAAAAATTAAACTGCAACAGTTAAAGGCAGACAGTGAAGTGAAAATAGCAGCAGCACGAGTAAGAGCTTTAAGTACCTTAAATGACCTTGAAAGCTGTAATCTAGCATCCTGCCACAACCTGGAAACGATTTTAAATGACCCCGCCAATGTACCACAGCCCTCTTTAAATCCGTTGGCTCCATCGTTTAAGCATCGCTACACTAGTGCAAAACAAGAAGAACTTAGCTTGGCTGAAGCTCTTGCAAATTCCCTCACCTTAAACCGGCTTCCTGTACCTGAGCCAGCTATCTTTAGTGGTGACCCTCTAAAGTTTGTTGATTGGAAAGTATCCTTTATGGCACTAATTGGCAACAAACCCTTACCTGCATGTGAGAAAATGTTGTATCTAAAGAGTTATCTTGCAGGTGAAGCACGAAAGGCAGTAGAGGGATATTTCTTCCGTAACACTGAGCAGGCGTACCAGGGCATCTGGAATGTTCTACACGAAAGGTATGGCAGCCCATTCATTGTCCAACGAGCATTTAGAACCAAGCTTGCAACATGGCCCAAAATAGCTGCTAACGATCCCCTAGCACTGAGAGAGTTTGCAGACTTTCTCCAAAGCTGTGCAGAGGCTATTCCCCAAGTCAAGGGCCTGGATATCCTCAATGATTGTGAGGAAAATCACAAGCTTCTTAAGAAACTGCCTGATTGGATAATACAGAGATGGAGTCGCATTGTAGTGGAGGAGCTTGACAAACAGCAGGAGTACCCTGGCTTTGCTCACTTCACACAGTTCATACAAAGGGAAGCTAGAGTAGCTTGCAATCCTGTTGCCTCACCATTCCTAATGAGTGAAAAATCAGAGGAGAGACACATTAAAAGAGCTAAAGCACTTAGTACAATGGTCCAGACAAGGTCTCCCTTACCCACAGTGGTTACTCATAAACCTAAACCACCTTGTTTGTTCTGCAAGGATGAATCACATGGCATAACCAAGTGTCCTACCTTTGCAGCAAAAACCAATGATGAAAAGAAAGTTTTCATCCGTGAAAATCACCTCTGCTTTGGATGTTTGAGAAAAGGCCATGTAAATAAAGAATGCAAAGGACGTCACTCCTGCAGTAAGTGTGGTCGACGTCACCCCACCTGTCTGCACACAGAAAGAGTAAAGGAACCAGAAGGAAGGCGAACTGAGGACTCTGTGCCCCCAGCTGAGAATGTGAACAAGGAAGTGCATAAAGTCATGACCCATGTACTTACAAGAGAAACATCTGCCACATCCAGCATAGTACCAGTTTTTGTGTCAGCTGCATCTGAGCCACAGAAAGAAATACTCACATACGCCCTACTTGACACTCAGAGTGACTCTTCCTTTATCTTAGAAGATTTAGCTACCGAGCTGAACGTGGATGCTCACCCAGTGCATTTAAAACTCAGCACAATGACCTCTGTTGATTCAGTTGTGGCGAGTAAACTTACTAATGACTTGAGGGTGCGTAACTTTGACGCTGACACCCATGTCAGAATAAAACAAGCATACTCACGTGACTTTATCCCCGTTGATAAGTCCCATATTCCAACCAGAGAAACCGCACTTCACTGGCCACACCTTAAAGGGCTAGCCAACCAATTACAGCCACTACAGAATTGTGAAGTGGGCTTGCTAATCGGTTATGACTGTCCATCAGCACTAGCTCCCCTAGAAATTGTCACAGGACAGCTAAACGAGCCTTTTGCACAAAGAACCATACTTGGTTGGAGCATCATTGGGGCTGGTAATCCCCACTTAGATAGAGAGGGAAATCAGAGTTATGTACACCGAATTACAGTCAAAGAAATGCCCACACCCTCAGCTGCTGATGTGCTTAAAGTCCTAGAGTCAGACTTCAGTGAGAGAAACTATGAGGACAAGTACGTATCTCAGGATGATGTTCACTTTTTACAACTCCTCAGTGACACCATAAAGCAAAGAGAAGATGGACACTACCAGATGCCCCTTCCTTTCAAGGACAATAAGCCACCAGCTCTTCCCAACAATAAGAGGCTAGCCACAGTTCGATTGCACCACCTAAAGAAAAGGCTAAAGGCTGACAAACAGTACAACGAGCATTACTGTGCCTTCATGAGTGACATTATCAGCAGTGGTGATGCAGAACCAGCCCCTCCTTTGACTGATGATGAGATTGTATGGTACATCCCACACCATGGGGTGTACCACCCCAAAAAGCCAACAAAGTTGAGAGTCGTCTTTGATTGCTCCGCTAAGTTTCTTGGCATCTCGCTGAATGATACCCTTCTCACAGGTCCTGACATGATTAACTCATTGGTGGGAGTGCTCTGTCGTTTCAGAAGGGAGAATGTTGCTGTAATCTGTGACATCGAAAGAATGTTCCATCAGTTCTTCGTTAGCCCTGAAATGCGTAACTATTTACGATTTCTATGGTGGCCAGATGGACAATTAGACACAGAGCCCAAAGAGTACAGAATGGCTGTACATTTGTTTGGTGCTGGATCTTCCCCTGGATGTGCTAATTTTGGCCTTAAGTACCTAGCACAACAGCACAGATCTGACTACCCAAAGGCTTCAGACTTTGTTGAAAGGAGCTTTTATGTAGATGATGGGTTAACAAGTGTCCCTTCAGTCAAAGAGGCTCAAGAGCTCATCACTGAAACGCAAGCCCTTTGCAAACTTGCAGGTTTACGTCTGCACAAATTCAACTCTAACCAAAGTGATGCTCTCTCTCATCTTGCACCCTCAGAAAGAGCCAACACAACAGAGTCACTCAACCTCAAACCTGACACCACATCTGAAGGTCATGTGCTTGGAATCCAGTGGTCAATCAAACATGACACCTTCAACTTTAATGTAAACACAAAGGACCAGCCCCCTACTCGCAGGAACATACTTTCAATTATCTCATCTCTGTATGACCCACTAGGGTTTGTAGCTCCTTTTACCTTAAGTGGCAAAAGTATCCTGCAGGAGCTGTGCCGTAGAGGCACTGAGTGGGATGAACCCCTTCCCGATATTCTGCGCTCACGGTGGGAGGACTGGAAAAATGGTTTGGAAACGCTAAAATCAGTCATAGTACCCAGATGCTACCATCCACCAGAACTAAAGGACATTGTTAAAGTGGAACTGCATCACTTCTCTGATGCCAGTAACGTAGGCTATGGTGCATGCTCCTACATTAGGTGCAAAGGCAATGATGACAAAGTACACTGCAGCCTGGTTATAGCTAAAGCTAGAGTTGCACCTACCAAGGTCACAAGCATCCCGCGACTAGAACTCTCAGCTGCAGTCACCTCAGCCAAAATGAGCGTTATGCTAAAATCAGAGCTTGAGATGAACATTGATGAGGAGTTCTTTTGGACTGACTCCCAAGTAGTCTTGGCATACATCAACAACGAGGCACGAAGATTCCACGTCTTCGTTGCAAACCGTGTACAGTTGATTAGGGAAACTACAGATCCCAAACAGTGGCACTACATTGACACGGCTCAGAATCCAGCGGACCATGCCTCCAGAGGCCTTAGTGCATCAGAGATCATGACAACCTGCTGGTTGTCTGGCCCAAAGTTTCTGTGGGAACAAGAGATTTCCTACTCAGCCACACCCTCAGCTGAGTTGCTGGTAGGAGATCCAGAAGTTAAGGCAGCCAAAACCTTTACAACTCAAACAAGCGGACAAGAAACCTTCCTCTGTCATTTTGAAAGGTTTTCTAGTTGGTCAATGCTTCTTAAAGTGGTTGCAAGAGTAAAAAGACTTAGACCAAGCAAAACCCAATATGGCAATGTTGTAACTGCAGATGAACGCAAAGGAGCTGCTGACATAGTAATAAAGCTCCTCCAGCAGCAAGCCTTCTTTCAAGAGCTGAGAGTGTTGAAGGCAAAAGGTAGCCTCCCAAGCTCAAGCCCCCTTTTCCGACTGGATCCCATTGTAGATCAGGGACTTCTCCGTGTTGGTGGAAGACTAAAGAAGTCAACACTCTGCCAAGGACTGAAACACCCTATTATCCTCCCAAAAGACCATCACATCACAATGCTGATCATATCTCACTTTCATGCAAAGATTTGTCATCAAGGCAGAAGCCAGACGCTCATGGAAATCAGAGCTAATGGGTTTTGGGTGATTGGTGGGAGCAAAGAAGTTGCAAAGCTAATAAGAAAATGTGTACAGTGTCGGAAACTTCGGCGGCCTACAGAGGAACAACGTATGTCTGAGTTACCAAAAGATCGAGTTGAAGTCTCTGATCCTTTCATTTACTGTGGAATGGACTGTTTCGGACCATTCACCACCAAGCAAGGTCGCAAAGAGCAAAAAAGGTATGGACTCCTTCTTACCTGTCTCTCTTCTCGTGCAGTCCACATTGAAATGTTAGAGAACCTGTCTACAGACTCTTTCATTAATGCCCTGAGATGCTTTATCAGTTTAAGAGGAGCTGTCTGTAAGCTGTACTGTGATCAAGGTACAAATTTCACTGGGGCCAAGAATGAACTAAGGGAGGCTCTCAAAGAATGTGACACAAATGCCCTGGAGGCATTCCTGGCAGATAAGCAGTGTGAGTTCGTATTCAATGCCCCATCTGCTAGCCATGCTGGAGGTGTGTGGGAACGACAGATTCGAACCATCCGCAATGTTCTCAATGCCACTCTGGTGCAATCACAAGGCAGGCTGGATGACACTTCTCTAAGAACATTATTTTATGAAGCAATGTCCATAATCAATGGCCGACCACTAAGTGTTGATGGAATCAATGATCCTAAGTCACCTGAACCTATAACTCCAAACCACCTCATACTAATGAAATCAAAGGTTGCATTACCTCCCCCTGGAAAGTTTGTGAATGAGGACCTTTATGCAAGGAAAAGGTGGCGCAGGGTGCAATATCTAACTGAACAGTTTTGGAGCAGGTGGAAAATGGAGTACCTTCTGAACATATCAACAAGACAAAAATGGCACCGTCCTCGTCGGAATCTTGATGTCAATGACATTGTCATTATAAAGGACGACATGCTTCCCAGAAGTCAGTGGCAACTGGGTCGAGTTGTTGAAGCACCACAAGAGGAGGATGGTTTGGTGCGCCGAGTCAAGCTTCAAGTGTGTGATCGAAATCTAACAAAGAAGCAGGGTACAACACACAAACCTCACATCATTGAGCGACCTGTTCAAAAACTTGTAGTCCTTTTAGAAAGTCACTAATTGATGTTGTTTATGAAAAATCATGCATGAATCACTGTTAACATGTTCTCGTCATACATGATTTGGTGGGAGTGTAAATGTCTATGTTTTTTTTTTTTGTGTTGAATCCATGCTGTTACATGTATCGCACAGTAGAGGGTGCTGCAGTGTAGTTGTAACGAGCTGTGCTTTCACGGAACCAATAAACAAGAGTTAGGGAAGTTTTTTGGCGCATTTCTTGGCAGTCGCTACTCAGAGCTGGACTGTGCGACAGACAATTGGGAGAGAAGAACGCGCTTCATCTTTGTGAACCAGACAGGTAGCGCATGTTTGTCAGAACGCGGCTCATGAGGACTACTAGCAGCACAGCACGGACTTTAATGTGAACACTTTGCAGCCCTTAGACAGCGGAGCGAGGTACATGTTTGGAGCTGTATTAGTTCACGAAGTTTGCACTTTATGCAATGTATTCATGTTCTGTGTCAAATGGTCCTAAGTAAATGTATTTTGTTTTCCTTTAGTTTTCACGGTGTATTTAATGCACTGTAATATTTGACTGAAAGAAGTAAACGTGAATCTACTGCACCCGTCGAAGCTCTCCGTCTTTTCTTGGGTCTGAGGGACTGCTACAATGTATAAGAAATTTCAATACACGAAATTCTATTCCTTCTGTGTGAATCTCTGATTCAAACTCCCCCTCTTCTCTCTTTCGGGAGAGTCACGTGAGCCTCGGACTCGACCCAATCGAAGAAGGGACACCTCCCAATAGGGCGTGACCGCGCTGGCTTTGAAAAGAAGTTCAGCTCGGCACATCAGTTCAGAAAAAGAGAGTGTGCAGTTCAGAGAGCAGTTCGCCCGTGCAGTGCAATGCAGCTCAGCAGTTCAGCTCAGAAGATCGGAAGCTCAACTCAGCTCAACTCGCTCTTTTTCTCTCTGACTCTTAACTTCGTTTCCGCTCTGAACGCCTGCACGCGTTCTCTTTGTTCATTTCTTCAAGCTCCAACCTCTCCAAGCGAGACGCTTTCTCCTCTTCACGCCGACAGACGAAGACTTTTGAAGAAACCTCCCTAAGCTCCCAGGAGACGTCTTGAGTTAGCTAGTGTGAGAAAGTCTACGAGTACGTCGAATGATTTGAATACTTTCTTTTCTTTTAATTGTGTTTTGTTTTATCGCCCATCGAAGTGTGATCTCACAAGTGATCAAAGTAGGTGAAACTTATTCGTGGCCAGAATAAGATATCACCCTTTTTGATTAGTTGATAGCGGATATATTAGCGTTATAAGCTGACTTCTAAGGGCACTCCTTCTGGAGAACCGAACAGCGAGGCGACTACTCTGAAGAAGCCACTCCACTCCGGGGAAAAACCAGCCACGCCTGCAGTTCTCCGAAAAGGGGAACTCTTGATCGACGTCGCCCCGCCTGAGGCCGAGAGTGCCTGACTCAACCGGGAGGGAATCTCCTTCACAAGCGGGGCCTGTCTTTCACAACGCGGGAACGACGAGAAACAACCCCAGAGCACGGAGGTTAAAAAACAGCAGGACGCGACGGCTCGGTGAAACGGCAAACGAGTAAGCCAGCTAAACTCTCACATTCTCCAGAGGCTGATGCCTAATTAAGTCCCTTTATAAATTTATACGTAATCTAACCTCAATTAGCAACATTTTATTCACAAGTCACAGTGCCTAGCTCATCTTTAAAGTCGAATCGGTTTCCCCTGCGTTGATGCCGTGAGATTACAAGATTATGCTATGTTAATTAAATATCTTCTTTTCTTTTATTAATAAAACTCTCATTATTTGAAATCACAGTGTATACAGTTTGTTCATTAAAATCTCTGAAAATCCTGAAGAACTCACTTAGCTTGGCTATTATTCATTCTCAAACTAATTAGTAACGTTTTAATAGTTTAAGCCAATTTTAATAATTGCTATCATTAGTCAAATAATCAGGATTATAAGAGTTTGAATAAGGTCAACGCTATAAACACAATATATAAATATATATTCACATAGGTATCACGGTGTATGATTAAAAACCAATATACACTACAGTGATGAGATCTCGCAAGTATTATAAATATTATTATATAATAGTATTATAAGTACATTTCTGCTGGAGCATCCTGATAAAAGTGCATTGCGATAATCTAATCTTGATGTAATAAAAGCATGAACTATCTGGGAGGAATAAGGAATTTCTTAACTTAGCGAGGTTCCGAAGATGTAGGAAAGCTGTTTTTGTAATGTTACCTATATGCTGATCTGAATCAGATTATAACACCCTAAATTTAATACATTTTTAGCTGATGAGCTAGGGAGAACAGGGAAGTCAAAACTATGTATTAAGTCTGATACCTTATTTATAGCAGGTTTTGGACCTAGAAGGAGAACCTCGGTTTTGTCGCTGTTTAGCAGAAGGAAACTTTGACATCCAATGCTTCACTTCTTTAACACAGTCCTCCATTTTCTTTAGTGTTGGTTTGTCATCTGGTTTGGTTGATATGTATAACTGTGTGTTATCTGCATAACTGTGGAATGTAATGCCATGCCTGCTAATAACTCTGCCCAGTGGCAGCATGTATAATGTGAATAGTAAAGGTCCTAGAATGGAGCCTTGGGGAATTCCAAATGTCATTTTTGTATGAATAGAAGAAACATTATTTACTTTTACAAACAGATAGTGATCTGTGAGGTAAGACTTAAACCATGATAGGGCCGTTCCCGTTATTCCAACCATGTTTTTTTAATCTTTCTAGCAGAATAGTATGATCAATTGTATCAAAAGCTGCACTGAGGTCGAGTAGAACTAGCATGGATATGCAGTCTCAATCAGAGGTGACAAGGAGGTCGTTTGTTATCTTAACTAAAGCCGTTTCTGTGCTATGGTGTGGCCTAAAACCAGATTGAAATTTTTCATATATGCTATTTTTATGCAAGTATGACCTAAGTTGTTGGGCCACAACATTTTCTAAGATCTTAGATATGAAGGGACGGTTAGAGATAGGTCTGTAATTGGATAGTACTCTAGGATCAAGATTCGGTTTCTTGATCAGGGGTTTAATACCTGCTAATTTAAATGCTTTGGGTATGTGACCCAGTCTAAGGGATGAATTTATGATTGTTAAAAGGGGATTGATTATGACTGGTAATACTTTAAATAGATTTGTTGGTATTGCATCAAGTGTGCAGGTCGTACAATTTGACGAGTAGATGATTTTCCCCAATTCTAGCTCTGGTAGTGGATCAAAGTCCTCTAGTCTTTCTTCTATGTTTTGTTCTATATCATCCACACCAGATGACAGACAGGCTGGATTTAGTAATATGGTATTTATTGTTTGTCTAATATTTTCAATCTTATTGTTAAAAAAGTCCATAAAAGCATTGCTGGTGTCAATGGCTGGGATCTGTGGATCTGTAGCGGCCCGATTGTTTGTAAGTTTAGAGATTACATTAAAGAGTGCTCTAGGATTGTCTTCATTATTTTCAATCAGTGAGGACAGATGTGCTGAACGTGCATTGACCAGCGCCCTTCTATATTTGAAAAGGCTGATTTCCAGGCACAGTGAAATACTTCCAGTTTAGTCGACCGCCATTTCTGCTCTAATTTCCTTACGGTTTGTTTTAGGGTGATTGTTTCTATATTATACCAGGGTGCGAGTTTTTTCTGTCATAGCTTTTTATGCTTAAGTGGTGCTACACTATCTAAAGTTGATCGAAGTGTGTTATCTAAGTAGTCAGTTAGTCTGTTCAGCTCCAGTGGGTCTGCTGGACTACTGACTGAGGTCAATAAATCACTGATGTTTTCAGTAAATTTAGGGGATGTAGATGGGGTTATTGAGCGCTTTATATAGTAATGTGGGCATGTACATTTTTTAATATCTAAACTCAGTTCATATGAAATTAGGTAGTGGTCTAAGAGTTTGGAAAACTGAGGGAGAATATTTAGGTTTTTTATGTTCATGCCCAGGGTCAAAACCAAGTCAAGTGTGTGATTACAATAATGAATAGAACCTGATACATTTTGTGTGAAGCCAACAGAATCTATGATTGATGTGAATGTCTATTTTAGGGGATCATCACTTTTCTCAAAATGAATGTTAAAGTCTCCTACAATTATTAACTTATCACAGGACACTGCTAAATTAGCAGCTAGTTCACCAAATTATTTTATAAATTCTGAATAGGGCCCTGGTGGTCTATAAATGTTTAATAAGGAGATTGTGTTCTTATTTGTGGCGGGGTTAATTATGTTAATGTACATAATTTTAAAGGAAGTAAAGTTGTAACCAGGTTTTTGGTTAATAATTCAATTATTTTTATAAATTATACATAATCCACCCCCTTTGCCTGTCAGTCTGGGGTGTGTACATATTTATAGACTGTAGGAGTGGCTTGATTTAGTGCTAAATATTCATCATTTTTACCCAAGTTTCACTAAGGCATAAAACATCAAATTTTTTGATCCATTATTATTTCATGTATAATGACTGCTTTAGAGTTAAGTGCTCTTATATTGAGTAGGCCAAACTTTAGGTCTGAGGGGAAGATACTATGCTCTGTTTCTGATGGTTTAATAGTGATTAGGTATTGGGGCATGCTGTTTGATATTTTCTTGGTTTAAGTTTGATTCGGGGGACAGACACTCTTGATACTGTAACAAATGTTTATATTCCAAAGAGCAAGCTTTGTACATACACACTTACTATAGGCAAACAAATGGCCATTATCTGTAAGTGTATCCTTAAAATCACTTACCTGTTCGCTGTGTAATTTACTTGCCTGGTTTGTGTTGGTGGATGGGGTTAGTCAAGCCTGGCGTAGAACATCCTCTGTGTTCCCAGAGAGAACTGCAGAGCCTAGACGACTAGGGTGAAGCCCATCCCGGCAGTAGAGGGCAGGACATTCCCGAAAACACTCCCAGTGGTCGACGTAGTCCACGCCAACAGTGCCAAACCAAACCCGGAGCCAGGAGTGGAGTGCAAAGAGCCTGCTGTACGCCTCACATTCTTGTCTGTAGGTGGATAGGGGGCCGGAAACGACGATCCTGGTTTCTGAGAGGTATCCAGAAGCAAACGGTAGTGCTCCTTCAGGCTGCGGCAGGCGGAAGTGTCGTTCGTCCCCACGTGGAGAACAATGGTGCCGAGGTCCTCACCCTTCCGCAGCGCCAAGTGAAGTCGCCTGGCAACATCCAGGACATGAGCACCTGGAGGGCAGGACACAGTAGCGTTACTTTTTGTGCCTGAGACTCTTAAATGTCTGACTATAAAATTGCCGATGATAAGAACACTGCCTTGTTTAGCTCTCAGTGCCGGTTCTGGTGCAGGTGAGGGCCAGGAGCTGAGCACCTCAAACCGGTTAGTAGAGGTGAAGACTGGCTGCGTAGAGGGGGAGACGACCTTGGCTTCCCATGCCCACGCTGATGCTCCCATCTCAGGGCTGGAGTGAAGATGGCCGTTCCTGGGTGGCCTCGAGCCTCGTTTGCTTCTCCAGGAGACGCTGAATTCGGCAGCCCAACTGCTCGATCTCCGTGCTGAGCCTGTCCGTTCCTCTGCGGTCACCATAATCAGGAGAGAAGGAGTTATTAATTGAGAGAAGTTATTAATATGAAAACAACAATAAAATGGTAGTGGTATTAACAGTGTACAACTAACACTAAGTACAGCTAACAAGGATAAGTTAGCAAGGTATTAACAGTGAAGACTTTAAGTAAAAAGCTAAGGAACATTACTAAACAGCAGCAAGCAAACAAACAAACTGAGCGCGCGAACTGTCAGCCAGAAATGACGATAGTAATGACTGTTTTGTGTTAGTTTACACTGTTATCCAAAATACTATATAAATATGGTGTCACACACTGCCATTAGTCTTAAAATAAGTGGTACATTACCATCTTTAACTGTGATGTATATGTTCTATATAACAATTTTCCTGTGAATTATCTTAGTGTGATTTATATCTGTGACCTTAAGAGCAAAAGCAGAGCCAACGTAGGTGACAAAACATTCCTCTTCAGTTGGTAATGGTAGCAACATGGACACAAACTGCTGAGCCTGCAACACACACACACACACATATACATGGTAAAAATTTCTGCAAAAATTCCACTGCACACTGTCACATATAAAGATGAAAATGTAATGTGACCCACTGGGACAAGGACCTGGATGGAGAACACAAAGCATGACCCACAGATAAATCAAACCACTAAAACACACTTGCCTTCACCATCTGCACAACAGCCACAGAAAAGGAGAAGAGAAAAAATATATGTAGTTTAGAAATAGTTTGCAAATCTTTCCTCCAGGGATCAAATATTATCATTAACCAATTATGTGTTCTACTGAACACACGTAAAATACTTTGATTCTTCAAAAATACTCATTACTTTACAGTGATTTACTGTGACCTTTAAGTCAAAACTATTTTAAAGTATTATCATCAATCACAGACAAAGCAGGTGAAATAAGGGCATGTGGCACATTATAAGGAAAAATAGTACTCAAATAATTTTTACGTTTCTTTGGATTTATAACAATTGTGCTATCACCAACAACGCCAAAGTCATGTTTATGTTCACTGCCCACTGTTCACTAAAATAACTCTTTAGATGTTTAGACCCACAGTTCCTATCACTCCTATTAAAAAGGGTTAGTAATACTGTAAGTTGACCCGTCTCTCTGTAGTGCAAAATGTTTAACAAAACTACTCTAAATGACTACCATCTCAAACATGGAATCATCTAGAAACTATATAACATTCTGTTCAGCTACCCTTTCAGTCTCCGTGATTTTCTCATGACTGATATTCTGTGAAATGTTAAAGCTGTTTTCAGCAAAATGGATCTCTAAATGGGTGAAGTACAGATTGTGTTTGACAAGGCAGTAAAGTTTCAGGCAGTTAAGCTCCTGTCTTTTTTTTCCTTTTGTCTTCAGTTTAATTAGTTGTAGTGGGTTTTTATGAAAACTCTAACTTCTGATCTTGTAGAAAATGAGCCAGTACAGACCAGTTCCCACACTGATGATGAAGAAAACTTTTGCCAGGTCTCCAGCATAAATTAGTTGGAATTTCAGAATAGTCTGGAAAGGAAAAAAGAACAGTCTGAAAAGTCAGAATAAGGAGATATATATATATAAAACTAAATATCGTGACAGATTACTTGATATACTAAGACTATATGCTGTGGTATATAAAAATGCATGTGTTGCTGAAAGAAAGATTCAAAACATGGTTACCAACATTTAGGGACCTGCTCTATGGAGCACACACACTGATTCTTTCAGGAACTACAAAGTATGAGATATGCAATTCATGGAAACAATAATAAATAAGTACATTTATTGATATTTCTTGTTAAATATTGGTAGTATAATTACTAAAACATAGAAATAACACTTATTTAAGTTTAATTTAAACTTTTTAAAAATGAAATAGTTTTATGGTCAACATCTTGTTTTGAGAACCTGAATAGCTGCATGTTCAAAGCAAATACATGTATAATATATTTACTGTAACAGTCAATGTGTCTCTCACACACACAGGTCAGCCACATCATTAAGACGACCTCCTTGTTTCTCTACTCGTGGTCCATTTTTATAAACTCCACTGAGCAGGTTACACGCTGTAGTCCACCTGTTGCTCTGAATACTTTGTTTACCCCTTTAATCTTGTTCTTCATTGGTCAGGTGGTGGTGGCGTGTTAGTGTTCATTGCCTTGGTGCGAGTGGATCAGGCACATCAGTGCTACTGGATTTTTTAAACCCGTGAGTGTCACTGTTTTTTGTAGCTAAAATGTTCACTTGCCAGAAAATCTATGAGAGTAGATGCAATTCTTCTTTTCCAGCTTGCTGTTTTAGTAGAGAATACACAATCACCATTCCACCCAATACACCCAGAGCAATTTGAGCATACACAGAAACTAGGTGTCATAGAGAATGACACCTAGAATATACATGTCAAGATTAATTTGTAACATTTATTTAACACAGATGCAGAGACACATTTTCTAGTCAACCTGGAAGGTTTGGGCACCTGTCTTAATTACATTTTTTTTCTTCGTGAAAATGGGTGCACACAATATAATTAATTTTACACTCCTGAGAGAAACTGTTCAGAGTTCAACAGAGATGAATTTGGACCTAGTGTCACGCCTGTAGCGGCGGACGTCTCGCTTCCTCCCTCAGTTCAGGACACTTCAATACTTGAGTCTGGGAGAGACTCAGAGAACTTCAACTCCCATGATTCAGCTGATGGTCACCTGACATCACCAACCAATAGAACTCCTCTCACACGTTCCAAGTCACCTGAGTTCTAATTCACAGCTGTTTCGGTTTTAGCTTAATCACTCACTCACCATATAAACCCGGACTCTTACCTTCACACTTTGCGAAGTATTGCTAACCCATGTTACTTACAGAGCGAACCTTATCTCTGAAAGCCTACCTGTGTATGACCCTTGTTTACGTTTCATTTGACTCTGTGTTTTTGATTACGGACTGCTACTATTTACTACGTTGTGTTTCTGACCCTAGCCTGTCCCTCACTATTCTTTGGATTGCCCCTTTTGTTGTAATTGCTTTCTCTTTACGGTGTGCTTTGCACATCCCTAAAGTAAATCTCTTTTTGTTAAACACCCACGAGCGTCTCTGTTGTTTACCAAGCCTGACACCTAGATTCTTAGCAGTTTTTTGTCTGTTCTGAACTAAAGAACTAACTAAATATGACCTTAGTTTATTAACATGTTCGCATTTCTCCCTGCAGATAAGCTTGAGAGAGCCATTACAGGACTTTCCCTGGCTCACCGAGGTTACTCTCTCCCCCCATAAAGGAGCGGTAAGTGACCTTTCCATTTATTTTCTTCTATGTTTACATTCATAATTTATGTTAAACTGTAATCCCTGAACTGGATAAACAGTTATAAAGGAGTGAATGAAGAAATTAACATAAAATAACCTATGTGAGATCCTCCAGAGTTCTCACAATTTTCAGCAAGTGTGTTTGGAAATAGCACAGTGGTGTACTCTTTACCTGGCAAAACAACTAATGCTAAACTTTAATACAGCTTCGAGAGAATATTTATAAATAATTAGGATTTCTGCACCTGAAATGTAATCTATTTTAAGCCATAAATAAAACTGAACAAAGACACTCAGGAGCATTTTGTAGTTAAAAAATTGTGATCCATAAATCCCTGTGATTTGGGTGGTGGATCATGCTCAGCGCTGTAGTGACACTGACGTGTTGTTAGAAGAGGACCAACACTGACTGCAGCAACAGATGAGCTGCTGTATGTGAATTTACATCTACAATGTAGACAGCCCTGCTCTGTCTGATTCCCTCTTACCAGTGCAACACACACAAACACACCACCAGGCCAGTGTTACTGCAGTAATGAGAACCATCCACTACCCAAACCATACCTGCACTGTGGAAGTATTAATCATTGAAGAACAATTTGAAGAACTTGGAACACCGAATTTACAAAACCATTTGGTTACCAACACCTAGGCTACTGTGGAAGCATGCTGATCTTGAGTAGAAACAGCTAATGTGTATATATATATAAAAACATTAGTCAAAACCATAATGTTTTCTAACCCATTTTGATTCCAACACAGTAAAATCTATGGCCAAGACCTCATTAGGGCATGAAGCCAAGAGATGGCCTACAAAACTATAGGCCAATGGGTGAACATTTTTTGACACTTGGCATCACTCAAACCCTTGACACCAGTGTTGCACCTCCAGGGACATGCCAGGCAATAGCAACGCTGACCAACTCTGTGGTGTGCTCTATGTCCTGATGACCATGCTCTTGATGCATTTGTGTCAAAACTTTCTCCTTCAGGAGGGCAGGCAGAAGCATTTGCCAAACCTCTTCATACCCATTTAGGCACCAAACTGATAAAGTACACCATTAACGTCCAACAAACATTTCCCACTGGCGCAGTAACACCAAGGTTGGCTGAGAAAGAGTTTTGCTCTTCTATGAGCTATGACTGGATCAGCTTCCAGCAGTGCACACATTTCAGCAGAAGTGTAGAATAGAAGATCAGAAATAACTTGTTGGGTCACTGCTGTAATGTGTTTGAAAATTTCAACTTGCTAAAGCAATCGTGGAACCAACTATACTGTCCAACACCTCACCTCCAGGTAAATGCTGCCTCAACAATGTGTCGGCATTACCATTACTTTGACCTGGTTGGTACTTGATCTCAAAATCAAACACAGCCAGCTGAGCAGCCCATTGCTGCTCAGTAGCCCCCAACTTGACTGTGAAAAGAGGATTATTATTCGTATACACAAAACACTTGTGCCCCAACAAATACTGTCAATTTTTCAGTCTTTGCCCACTTGAGTGCCAAAAAAGTTCTCTCCAGGACCCTTTCAAGACATTGACCCGCCCAATTCTGCCACCAGCTTATGCAGCAGGGCTGCCAGTTTGGCAAAACCCGCTACAAAACGACAGTAATAGCTGGCCAAGGCCAGGAATGAACACAAATTAGAGGCATGACTAGGCCATCTCCAATTAATTACAGTCACAGTTGTGCCAGGGTCAGTAGCAGCCCCTGAGCTAGAAATGACATGGCCCAAATATTTAACGTCACATTGAAAGAATGCACACTTTTTCAGCTTTAAGATGCTCCTGTTGTAGACACCCAAAGACCATTTCCAACCTCCCCAAATGCTGCGAGACAGAAGAAGAAAAGATTACGACATCATCCAAATACAATAACAGAGACAGACACTGTTGATCTCCGAACATTCTCTGCATTTATCTCTGGAAAGTGCTAAGAGCATTGCAAAAGCCGAACGGCATACAGTTCCACTCAAATAAACCAAAGGGCATGCAAAACGCTGTCTTGGCCTTATCCCCCTCAGCGACAGGCACCTGGTTGTACCCACTAGCCAGGTCGATGGTGGAAAACCAGCGGGCCCCTGACAGAGCATCCAATGACTCCTCAGTATGAGATAAAGGAAATGCATCTTTCCTGGTCTTACTATTCAGCTGGCGATAGTCCACCCACATACACTGTCCCTAACTTGTGTCTCCAGAAAGTGGTTAATATGGATCTTCACTACCTCATATTCTGAGGGAGGTATACGTCTATAACCTTGCCTCACTGGAGCCTCATCCTGGAGTGGATTTTCATGTTACAAAAGATTTGTACAACCTAGATCTCCAACATGGGCAGAAAAAGACAGAGCTATATTTTAACAAAAGGGATCTTTACATGGTCCGGTCCCTGACCTGAAAAAGACGATAAGTCAGTGGCCCCTAACTTCTCCTGAAGCGAGCTGGCAGCTGGAGATGAACCACCAGCAACAATAGCCCACAATTCTGTGACTCCTGTAGGCAATCTTACAACATGAACCATATTCAAGGTGCCCAAACAGGTTTGAGGGTAGAGCAACACATCATTAGTGCCCAGTTTAACAATAGGAATGCATACATTCCCATTACTCAACCTTACCAATGCAGGGGAGGTTAAAAAGCCTTCCAGCAACCCTGAGTCTGAAGTAATGCAGGCTTGCACCTCCTCCACCCATTCATCAATACTAATGCCAGATTTACCCCTAATCGTTGGACATTTTCTATCTCTAGGGATATACACCAATCTCTCAGTTACAGAAGCATTAGTAATAACTGGAACTGCAAGAGATGGAGTTGCACCAGAAGCAGGCACTGCCGCCATCATCTATTCCTGCTGCAATTGTTCATTATCAGCTTTCAGTTGTAACACCAATTCTCTAAGCTGTTGCATTTCTTGCTCTATAAGTCCTGCACACCAACTTGCAAAAATGTTGAAACTGCTGAGATATAAGGGAGATCAGTTACTTACAGTCCCCAGTGAAAAGACCTCAGCTGCCACTTTGCCTCACCTAACAACTTTAAAACACATGTCACTAAACACAATAAAAAAAAAAAAAATGTCTCTACCTTAATATGGTACCAGATCCTGCTGACTACGCCAATAATGTGGCTGATTGAAGTGGTTTAATTTTTTAATTAAATTAATTATTAAGATAATTTATGATGTGCAGCATTAAGCACTGTAACCAACTATGCCACCCTGGGAATTACACCAAGAGAATTTTAATAATTTAGACACACCGGTTCGTCAGCACCAAAAAGACAGCGAGACTAGGATTTCCAATGAAAACATTAATTTATTAAATAAACACTAAGTAAACATTGATGATTAAAAAAAAGAAAGTGCGAGAGAGAAAGACAAATAGCAGGGGCAATATAAAAACAATGACACTTTAATAAGATTACAATGACTCACCAATGCAGGGGTTTTTTAACATGACTGCAACTACACATGGGTACAGTAAAATGGTTCAAAACATAGGTAGGGCTGAGTCTCTACAGAGGAGAATAGGCTAGATGGTGTGCATCAAGACCACTAGAAACAAAATACTCTCCAAAAAAAGCAACTTACAAAAAGAAAAACCTCAAGAAAGGTGAACAAATCAAAAGCAAAGAAAACACACCATCCCCAATCAGAATCCTCCAGTACATAAAATGTAAAATGAAAATACAAAAACTATAGCAAGGCTGCAATATAGGATACTCTCCAATTAGACTAGATTTAACATGCAACCCAATATGCACTACAGTTAAAATAGACTACAATCCTGTCCTCAAAATGCATTGAAAGTGCACCAAACGTGTGTATTAGCATTAGTTGCAGTTGCTGTTAAAAAGACCAAAACACAGCATTCACTGCTATACAAACAATAGTAGCCCACACAGATTCAAATAGCTTTACTAAAATTACAAAAAACAGGACTTTAACTCCTCAAGGAGGCAGCTCATCATCTCCGGGAGACAAAACGGCAGCTGATTAGACAATGCAGGTTGCATTTACTTGAGCAGCAGTGACTTGAGCTGCTAGCAATGTCTCCTAGCCCACAAATACAAGTCAGATGAAAGAGGTAAACAGGAGGCTCCTCCGTCAGTCACACCATCAGTTACCACAAGAAGGAGAGGGGCTACAAGGCAGATATTCTGTGGTGTTCACTGAGCCCTTTTTATAGGAGTACCATACCAATTATGTATCTGAATAAATGACAAGGGAAATTAACCTTTACTTTGCAACATATTGTAAACTCATCCTTTACGATTCAACGTTGAAATAACGTACTTGACTGTCGTCTAATCAACATTTTCTTAAGGTTGAAAATGAAAGTTGAAAAGACGTCCAAACACAGACGTTAAAAAGACGACTAAAAAAATTCACATTAAAGACGTCCTTTTAAAGCTGTTATTTCAACGTTGAAATCACGTACCTAAATGTCATTCAATCAGCGTTTTTTTAAGGTTGAGAATGAAAGTTGAAAAGACGTCCAAACACAGACATTGAAAAGACGACTAAAAAAGTCACATTAAAGGCATACTTTTAAAGTCGTTATTTCAATGTTGAAATCACGTACTAAATGTCATTCAATAAACACTGAATTAAAGTTGAAAAGACATCCAAACATAAACTTTGAAAAGACAAGTAACAGAGTCACATTACAAATGTACTTTCAAAGTACAGTATGTTCCATTAAGAATTTAATGGTTCAGACTGGATTTTAATGGTGTCTACATCTAACAGTTTTCATCATGTAACCCATTAGCACTTAATGGTTCCTAAAAGTTTATCCATTATTTCTTTTAATACTTTCCATTATGTAACACTTCTACTAGTATTTAATTGTACCTGTCAGTTCACCATCCCGGTTGGAAAAAACATTACACCCATAGGTAAAAGCAAAATATTTATAAACATATTGGCAAATTTTTGTAATTAGCCCAAAATATGTGACTCAAACATGGCATACATGTATAAATGTATAAAAAATAAAAAATAAAAGTGTATATATATATTTATTTTCAACACTGTCTCTAAACATCAGTTGAAACCACACTGAAGATCAACTGCGTATCTGTAAATCTACCATGTTTATTAGTTTGTCTGTAGAACCTTAAGGATGGATTAGACAGTGTTTCACTTTATTTGGCTGGTCCAAATTCACATCTACAGATGCTTACTTGAGAAACTCAGTGTACCTCTAGTGACGTTCCATTAGTCGTAATCATTATTTCCACATTAATTCTACTGAAATGTCTATATGCATCCTACTGAAGAATTACTACTAAAGTATCCTACTAAAAAAGTGTATGCTTCTGACAATGTTCCTGTATGTCAGGATCGCGGAGGGCGGACTGACAGAGGCGGACACACTTGCTAAAACAGTGATTTTAATTAAACCAAAGATATAACAAAACAAAGACAGGCAACTGCAGAAACAACAAGACTAGGAACTTAAACAAAACGACATGACCTGGAATGGAAATGACACGACTTGGAATTGGGACAACACGAAACAAAACGACTTAGGAAACACAATGAAATGAAATGACATGACTAGGAAACACAACGACTTGACTTGGAGAAGGAGGGAATCAACACGACATGACTAGGGATAAGGAAGAAACAACACGACATGACTGGGAAAGAGAAAGACACAAAATGACATGACTTGGAACATAGCAAAACAAATGACCGATGAAAGGAAGTGACACAAGGGAACTTAAATACATGAACAGATGAGACACACCTGAAACAGATAACGAGGGTTAAGGACAAGGAGGCGGAACAAAGGCAGGACATGGGAGGAGACAAGGACAATAACAGACAGAGCCATGTGCAGAGAGGGCACATGGCGGGGAAAACAGGCATGACAGGATGAGGGCGTGACACTTTAATTTGTAGCACATCTATGGGAATAATGATGACGCCTTGAATTTTTATGTCTACCATTGACATTTCCACTTGCATGCTTTTGCCATGTATACTGTATGCTACTGACAGTTTGTAGTCTGTAGCACATCTAAAGAAATAACACTGACAATTTGAGAATTTCTACATTCATTCCACTGAATTGTCTACATGCATTCTACTGAAACATTAATTCTATTAAGAATTCTACAGAAATGTATGCTAATGACAGTTTGTTGATAAATTGCAGCACATCTACAGAATAACAATGATAGTCTAGTGATGATAATTAGATGACTAAACTTGAGTTGTTTCCTATATATGCAACATGTATGAACAGCAAATACAATCTTTTTCAGTTTTAGTTTTTAAACCAGTAATGTAAATATTGATAGGATTCTAGTTATTTTTATAATAATTATTGCTTAATGATACTTTTTGGTATAGTAATGTGAAAATGTATGCAAAACAATGCATCTACACTGGAAAGGCAGTGCCAGTCATAAACTGAAGCAGAGGCAGAATTAACAATGAACTATGTAAATACTTTAATAGTAATTATTGTACTGTTTTCCAAAAGTTATGTGTTTCTTAAAATTTATAAATTGCTAAGATTGTTATTGGGAAATGCACCCCTGAACAGGATCCCCTAAACTGATTTAATTATCTAACAATAATTATTCCATTTTCAGAAATCCCATAGTGAGAAAATATAGCTAAATATTTTCACTGTTAAATGATTTCACTTGCTACAATATCATATTTTCCCCACAGCTTCTATCGTCCATTACTGGTAGTCAGTCCATCCCCTGCAATAATGCACAATGTGATTATATGGACACACACACACACACTTCCTAAGGGCTTCCTCTCTTCTGCTACAAAAGACACTAATATAAACTAATCTAATAGTATGCATTCTCTCTCTTTTGGCAGGAGTCATTGTAAAACTCCTCCCTGGGTTGACAATGAAACAAAAATAATAGCTGACTCTACAGTTTGTAGCACATACAAAATGACTTGTTCTACATATGAAAATGTGTTGATGATATGTTAGGAGTATGGCCCAGTAATTTGAACCCTGGACATCAACATCAAAAGTAGTGGTATTATCCACTACACTCCACCAACCTTTTGAAGTGAAGTTATGTAATAACAATTTTGGGAGTAGGACCACGCCCGAACTCCTCCTCTCAGCCCTATATACACCCTGCAAATTCACGTCATTTCCGCGTCGGACAAACTCGCCTCATCTTGTTCAGGAGATGGATCTCGACTGCTTCATGACGTCAGCTTGCTCCTCCGCGCTGGGTCATTCCTGCTGATCCCCATGTTCAGAGCCATGTTCGGCCTTTATCAAGCCCGCTGAGCCTCCTGTTTTAAACTCGCTCCGGCTAAACAGCTATGGGACTGCCCGGTATCTGAAGTTACGTACGGCCATTGTCGCGTCTGCAACCGCTTTGACTGTTCTATGCTCTGTGGCTTACCCGCTCCGGATCGGTGCTCTGTTCTCCTGCTTCTCCTCCCGCTGCATTCGGCCTCCCGAGTGACCCCCTGCATCTGCCTCCGACGCTGGCGCAAGGCTTCGAGCCTCCCTATATCTTCATCTCCGGCTACGCTGCTCCAGGACTGCCTCGTGTTTTGGGGAACGCGAATCTACCATCGTCACGGCTGCTGCTCTACAGCTACGAGCTCTACAGCGCCTTCAGACTCCCATTTCCTCCTCTCTGGCAGAACAGCGTCGGCGATCCAGTAACATGCTCCAAAACAATGGCGTCCCCTTCGTTCACTCAGCTAAAGAGAGCAACCCGTCTGCCGGTGTAAGGAGCCCCTGCGCAGCAATGCGATGACGTGACAACCTTCCATCTCCGACTCAATGCCCTCTGCTGGAGCATTCTTTGTCTTCCTGTTACCCTTCCTGGTTGTGTCTAAGCTGGAGACGTCTTATATTGTCTTATAGTCTTTGCTGTCTCACAGGTCGCTGCCTTAGAGGGCTGTTTTGATAATAATATAATTATCTGAGCTGAGCTGCATTGGATAATGGCTTAGAATCTGCAATATTTATGCACATCTCCAGGGTAGTAGTTTACCTACAATGCTTGCCAAGATGGTCCTATCTGAAATGTTGGACAAGAAAGCAGGCAGCATGTTTAAGCCTCCATTCCAAATCAGCTCCTCTTTCCATCTGAACACTGCCTTGATTGACAGCATTGCACCCATTTAGACACAGCCCTCCAAGTTCGTTTTGTTCTCTCTTATCCTCTCTATGCATCATCCCACCCCTCCCTTTATCATCCCACCCCTCCCTTTCTCTTCCTCTACATCTGTCTCTACGCATCATCCCACCCCTCCCTTTATCATCCCACCCCTCCCTTTCTCTTCCTCTACATCTGTCTCTACGCATCATCCCACCCCTCCCTTTATCACCCCAACCCTCCCTTTCTCTTCCTCTACATCTGTCTCCACGCATCATCCCACCCCTCCCTTTCTCTTGCTCTACATCTGTCTCTACGCATCATCCCACCTCTCCCTTTCTCTTCCTCTACATCTGTCTCTAGGCATCATCCCACCCCTCCCCTTTTCATCCCACCTCTTTCACCGTTGCAGCTGCATGCTTCAGACATTCTAGCCCGCATTCTCTATAGGTGCTGCGGCGGGCCTGTCTCCTGTCCAGTGCTCTGGGCACTTGACGCGGTCTACTCTACACATCATCCCACCCCTCCCTTCATCATCCCACTTCTTCCCCCATTGCAGCCACAGCTGTATGCCTCAGACCTTCTAGCCCACACCCCTCTATAGGCGCCACGGCGACCTGTCTCCTGTCCAGCACTCTGGGCACTCGACGCAGTCTATTCTATGATCTACTCTACGCATCATCCCACCACTTCCCCCATTTCAGCCGCATCTGCATGCCTCAGACCTTTCAGCCCGCACCCCTCTTAAACTTGCTCCCGCCTCCACACATTTCTCATATTCATTTGTCCAACGGGGGTCCAGCTTTATATGCATTCATAAGCTGCCCTGAACTCTTCCCCAAAAGACTTCTGAGTTCACCTCCCTGTTTCAGCCTCTACGGGCATGGTCCGTACTAGCAAAATGCAGAACAAAGAAAAACACTATTTTACACAGTTGCATTTTTACAGAGAAGTGCACAATATCCCTCTTTGAACATGCTCAAGGAAAGGAATCTTTTTTTCCACACCAGCCAATCTCAGTTAGTCCTGAACAAGAGTGAGAGATACAGACCAGTCCTGTCTTCCTCCACATGCAGTCATTTATCATTTTAGGGACCATTAAACACAATTGTATTTCCCAAGTTTCAAGTCCCAAAATCACTTGGCTAAGCAGTAGATTTTTTTTTAACTTCTCAGTATTCCAATTCTTTGGGCCAGTAATGAAGGCAAGGGCAGAAAGGGTTTAATGGATGGGAACTAACTGACTTAATTTCACTGTAAAGTGTACAGTCATGGCCAAATGTTTTGAGAATGGCACACATTTTGGTTTTCACAAAGATTTCTGCCTCAATTTTTTTAGAACATTTTGTCAGATGTATATATGGTATAATGCAATTATAAGCATTCCACATTTTTATTGACAAATACATCCCGTTTAAATGACAACTTAATATTTACATTTTTGACCCTTCTTCTCTAAGACTTTTGCAATTTGCCTTGGCATGCTGGATATCAGCTTCTCAGCAAAATCTTGAGTGATGGCAACCCATTCTTGCCTGATCAGTGCTTGGAGTTTCTGGGTTTTTGTTTGTCCACCTTCTTTTTGAACACTGACCCCACATCTGGTTGAATTCCCTGGCCATGGATCCAAAGTTCCAATATTTTGCTCACCAAGGCATTTGGTTATCACTTTTGCCTTGTGACATGGTGCTCCATCATGCTGGAAAAACCATTTTCATCTCCAAATTGCTCATGGATTATTGGGATAAGTAGCTTTTGGAGGATGTTTTGATACCATTTCTTGTTCATGAATGTTCTTAGGCAAAATTTTGAGTGAACCCACACCCATGGATGAGAAGCAATCCCACATATGAATCATCTGTACTGTTGGCATGGCACAGGACTTAATTAATTTTTCCAGATGTCCCAAACAGTTTGAAGAGGGCTTCACCAGAGAAAATAACTTTACCCCAGTCCTCTGCAGTCCAATCTCTGTACTGCCTGCAAAATATCAATCTGTCCTTGCTGTTTTTCTTGAAGAGAAGTGGCTTCTTTGATGCCCTTCTTGAAACCAAGCCATCCTCCAAAAGCCTTCGCCTCACTGTGCATTCAGATGCACTCACACCCGCCCTCTGCCATTCCTGAACAAGCTCTGCACTGGTGGTAACCCAGTCTCCTAGCTGCATCCTCTTCAGGAGACGGTCCTTATGCTTGCTTGACTTTTCTGGGTGTCACTGCAATTGAACCACTCACCTTGAAGTTCTTGATTATTTGATAAATGGTTGATTGGGGTTCTATCTTACATGCAGAAATGTTTTTGCCTTTGAAACCCTTTAGATGCAATTCAATGATGACTGCACATGTTTCTTTGGAGGTAACCATGCTTAACATAAGAAAATGTAAAACTACCCTTTTAAAACCGTCTGCTTTTCTAATCAGCATGATGGAGTGATATCAACTGTCTTGTCCTCATGAAACTTTCTGAGCGAATGAGACCATCACTAAAATTGTTAGCAGACCATATTGTAGGTCTGAAATGCAGTGTCTGGCATGCAGTCATTTTTGTGATAAGGTTAATTTCATGACAGGGAATGAGTTTGTGTAACAATGCCAATTCCTTGTTAATAGTGTTGTTATGTAGTCTGTCTTTATCTGTTATTTTCATGTTTATTTATGTAGAATTCCACAAAATTTATTTGTTTATTTAAATTACCTGACATGTCTGTGTAACTCCGGTTGGTGTGTGGAACCTTTCGTTTGTTGGTCTTCTCTTTTGTACCCCTATGTTTGGTTTTCGGGGACAGCTCCTTTTATAAGGAGTAGTTCTGCGCCAATCCACCCACTTTTCTCTGTGGCATTTGTCAGGAGGGGTGAGTGAAAGTTTGGGAAGTTTAGTCATCTTAAACCATCTGTAATAAACCATAATGTCTTTGTTTGGTTTGTGTAAGGGCTTAGAGAGAGTGATCATTAACCAGAGTGTGATATTTTGATCACTGTTTTCTGAGGTATGTTTTATATAATCGGTTGTTGTATTCAGTACATTACTGTGTGGGCCCTCCCCACGGCCCCCTTTTTCTCTGTGGCATTTGGTGGGAGCGGGGCTTAGAGTGAGTTATCGCTAACTGGAGTATGATATTTTGATCACTGTTTTGTCAGTTTTGTCAGCCAATAATTGGAGATGCACTTAAAAACACGTCAATGGTCCGGAAATTATTAACCAACACAACGCAGAGAAAAGAAGAAGAAGCCATCAGTTACGTTTGCAATTAATTGCAATTCACTATTTATAATGTAGCGTTAAATACAAATTGCCACCATAAAAACTGAGGCAGCAAACTGAAATTTGAAAAATTTTGGCCATGACTGTACAATGGAAAATTAGCCATGTTGAAAATGTAAGCTCTCTGTGTAACCATGATGGTACTGTGGTCAGACATCAGCCAACTGAAGTCAGATCCCCATGATGCCTCAGCAAATCAAGTTTTTTCCAACAATTAGTACATTCATTCATTATTTTTAACCACTTATGAAGGTCATGGTCCAGTTTTCAGTTCTACCCGGAAACAATGGGTGCAAGGTGGGAACACACCCTGGAGGTGGTGCCAGTCCATCACAGGGCAACACACGTACTCAGAGTCACTCACACACACACACACCTATGGACACTTGTGCGTAGCCTGTCCATGTACCAACATTGGTTTTGGACCATCGGAGGAAACCGGAGCATAACCAAACCCATGCGGACATGGGGAGAACACACCAACTTCCTCACCACTATGCCACCCTACATTTAGTATATATGAACTCCAGATATTTCAAAATTTGTATCTATTAAGTCATTACAATTTGATTGCTAAGTGAACTCTCAGTTATGTACTTGAAGATGTTCTTATAGGGTCGCTTATAGGGCAAAGGGTTCTGTATTTGTGTTTATGTGTGTGTTGGACTTGAATAAGGGGCTCTGCCAGTTCTGCCATGCAACAAGCCCTATTTGATGCTCATTCCCTTGCTTCCTGCTTCCCTAAGGGGATATATATTTCAAACCAGTTGGATTTAATGAATGTAATAATGTTTCAAATTAAATAAACTGCTCATGGAGAGGTCTGACGATATATCTATTTAACATCATATTCCAAGGTGTAACACAAAGGCCAATAAAGTTAACAGTTCAATAATACCAACCAACACACACTGATGTATTTTTGCTAATTTGAGCCTCTTACTAAACAGGAAAATGTATTTTTTTAGCTACCGATCTAATGGTACAATTATTATTTAAACTACATGTACATGCTCTACATGTGCAGGTTTTATGTTGGGTTTTTATAAGCTGCAAAATCTCTCTTGGCAAATACAGCTTACACTGCATTAGAAAGATGTTTCCTTTCTTGAACTTGAAGCAAAAGCGTTCCCTTAAATATGGCCAGGGTTAATTTCTTTCCAGAGCAACTCAGAATTCAACAGGATTTTGCATTCAGCTGGGTCTGCATGGACATGTACATCTCAATATTTCTTGTGATTTTAGTGGTAGATTGCTCTCCAGCCCATCATTCACTCTGGTATTTTCCGGTGTGCAATATGTTTTTATTCGGTAATGGATTTGATTTGAAATTTAGTGAAGTACAATACTTCAAGCAAAATGTACTTAAGTAAAAATAAAGTTACAGATTTTAAAAACTACTTAAAAAAGTACAAGAACACAAAAACCTTACTCAATTACAGTAACAGAGAGTAAATGTAATTTGTTACTTTCCACCTCTGCAAATCATCTTTTATGTATCTGAAGTAGAATCACAGAATTCACCTTGAGACCAGACTATAGAGGTAGCAGATGCTTGCTCTAACCCTCCCATGATGCTGACAGTGTGCGCTCAGTGGAGAACTATGTAGATTTGGCTGTCTTAACCGAGGAGAAAAGTGTTTTGGGACCTACTTGATTGTAGAAATCAGTGATGCATGAACCTGCTCTGAAATCTGAACAGCTCTTCTGTGGGAAGTGTCATTTAAGGGCTAGTGTAAAGGGGACTTGTTAAGAGTGTTTTGACATACAATATAATAACTTGGTATATCACTCTTCATGCTACATATCAGACTCAGCTATCTAAGATAGATAAATTGGCTGGGAAATTTACCTGTAATCCACAATAATGTTTAGGGTTGCACTAGTCTTTTTTGTAGAAAGAGGAAATTAGGAAATTGAGGGATTCTACATATGCCTTACTTGCACTCCATTTAGGAAGGCACTGTGTTGTACCTGGGGCTGTTGACCTTTACAAACATTTGGAAAAGAATGGGTCATTCTTAAGATCTTATTGCATTTAAACATATAACTTAGATGCTATCGTTGCAACAAGTTCATGATTTTTTTCCCTCCTAGATATTCCATTATCATCTGTATTTCATGCCTGATTGCATTGTGCCAGCTGTAAAGTTTGTGAAGGAAGGAGAATGCTATGCGGTTGTCTTTCAGGAGTTGGCCTAGGCCCCTTAATTTCAGTGAAGGGGAATCTTAAGACATTGTTATCTTCTTCTGACCTGCTACTTGCCCACTTTATTCTGCCCTCTAGAATGACCACTTTTATCTCTGTGGCTCCTAGTAATAAAGAATATAACTGATTGTCATATTCTCAGTTACTCATTAGTAACATATTCAATATTGACTTATTCTGCTCTTATTTATGTCATGTACATAGTCATTTATGTATATTGACATTTTCTCCTTTTGTTGTCATATTCTTTGTAGCCTGTATTTCTTAGTGCAATACCTGTTAAGGCTTTAGAGTACTGAGTATCTTACAAACACTTTACAAATAAGGCACATAACTATGTTCTGAATCCATTGTGCTTCTGAGCATAATTATAGATTACAAAATTGAATTAAAAGTATGACAGATTATGCAAGTGACTGTTACTGTAATTTTTTATTAATAAGGAATGCAGATACAATTTTGAATTCACTGTAGTTCTGATTGTAATTATAGAAATTATTTACAGTGCACCTACAGAGAAGGACATAGTCAACTACATTCTTTGCAGGTACTAGCAGAGTTTCATGGTTCTTTGTACTCATTAGGTTCAGGACATGTGATTTACCACAGTAATCATCATCATCACATACTTCAGAGATATTTTACATTGTTTAGCCTGTATGTAGTGAGGCGTTTTATATACATGGCTGACTAACAAGGAAATGATTAAATGAATTGTAAGATATCCAGTAATAACCACATATTTCTAGTATCATGCCCTTTACTTAGTAATTATTTTATCTTAAGGCTTACTTAACAGGTACGTACACTGTACTTGCAGTAATTAGCGGGCTGTAATTTAAAGTGTTACCAATATTTCACTATGAATGTGCTGCTGTCTGCATCTTTGTGTATTTGAGGAGAGGTGTTCATGTTCCTGTACTTCTTTGGTCCTGCATAAAAAATGTCCGTCTGACCTCTGACCAATCACAGTTGTTGCTCTCTACCTATGCGTCAACGCGTAAGTATAGGGTCGACACAGAAGTATAAACTGGGCTTTAGCCTGGTCACTCCCTGTACCTCTCTTATCACCCACTTTACCCAGAATCTTTACCTAGTTAAACCTTCCTTATTAATAGCTAATCCCGTTATATTACATGTAATGTCTCCCAACATGATGGCCTCTTTGTCCAAGCTGAAATTGGACAGGTAAAGACACTACAGGGTCAAAAAGGTTTTATCTTATTTTGGAGTTTGGGGAAGGCCCTTTTTGAAACAACATGACTGGGTAGTATGTTATCTGAATATGTTTTTAATCTGTGTATCCCACTGAAACCAAAAATAAATTTATGCAAATTGTTAATCAAGATTTATTTAATGGTTTTATATAGATTTATGTAATTTTTAGATTTTGACATAGATTTCCCTAAATGTTCTTATGCTGTTCAGTTGAATGTTTTCCAGTTTAAAAAAAAAAAATATGTCAGGGTAATAAGGAATAATGGTTTTAGCATTTCAATCAGTGAGAAACCACTCCATGCACACCTGCAGTACCTGCTGAGCAATTTCACCAAATAACAAGGTGTCAGTGAATCAGTGCTTAATAACCTAGAACAACAAAATGCTGGCCTGTATGTCTCTGGTGAATTCCCAATACTGACATAAAGCACACTGGGCTAAAAACAGCAGACATATTCAAACCAAGTAGAAGGGACTGCACAGGTAAATGTGAAATTGGAAAAAAATAATGTTTGTCACACCTTGCTCACTGGTGAGGGTAGTGTGTGTCTCGACAAGGTTATGGGTTAATAAAATAAATAACTAATAAATTAATTAAATGATGGCAAACCACAATAGCGCCTTCAGTGCAAGGGCGCTTTATTTAGTGAAACGTGAAAAAGAAAAAAAAAAAGAAAAAAGAATAAATAAATAAATAAACTAGTTACCAATTACATACAGGGGACTAGAGGGAACAATTTTTTCTCTTCCAATATAAAGATACTTTCCTGGCACATCTATTCAGCCAACTCTCCAACCTTCACTCCCCCCCTTCTGTCCTCAAAATGAGTCCTTATATAGACTCCTAGTGGCTTAACTAATTCAGCATGTACCACTCCTCCTCTTCTACAGGGGGAGACAGCTACAATCAAAGAAAAAACAAACAAACAAACATGCAATTGTACTCTGCAAAACCCTTGTTCAAAAAGTGACTACTTGATACTAATCAAACTACAAACACACATCATTAACAAGGTTAAATCTAAAATGAAAATAAAAGAAAAATATTTCCAATCATACAACCCCCACCCTCACTCAAATGGACCAACCCAACCTGGCTCCAACAGGCAGGTCTGAATTTGCTCAGGCACTATTTAAGGACACCTAAAACTCAGTTTAGGCCTTTTTTGAACAGGAAGGTGCAGTAAGTCCTCTGTAAGTATGAAATATCTGTTTTACAACTCAGTAGTATATTTTTAACTGAAAGGGTGAGACTGTTTACCAAGCTAGCAATATGGATGTAAAATTGAAAAATAATAAAGTATGTGTGGGCTACTGGGAGATAAAACAGGGACAGAAAGGGCTATGAGGAATAAGAGGGGAACAGAAATATTTATCTAGTGGTCTTGTATTGTCTGTTCTGTCACATCACCCACCACCTCCTCTTGTTTGACCAAGGTGGGCAAACGAGAAAGGTAATCAGCCATAATGTTCTGACGTCCAGGCTTATGACAGACTTGAAAAGCAAAGGGTTGCAAGGCCAGGTACCACCTGGTAATGTGTGAGTTATTGTCTTTCATTGAATTTATCCATGTCAGAGATCTGTGATCAGTTACTAACATAAATTGTCTTCCCAGCAGATAATAACGGAGACTTTCCAAAGCCCATTTTATTGCAAGAGCCTCTTTTTCCACGGTGGAATATCTTGACTCTCTTGGTAAAAGCTTACGACTAAGGTACAACACTGGTTGTTCCTGTTCGTTAGTACCTTGTAATAAGACTGCTCCAATTCCAACAGCTGAAGCATCAACCTGTACTGTAAACGGCTTGGAAAAATCTGGGCTAATTAGAACGGGCTTGGAACACAAAGCATTTTTCAAGACTGTGAATGACCTCTCACAATCCTCCGTCCATCGGACTGGATTCTTTGCAGATTTGTGGGTCAATTCGGTCAGTGGGGCAGCAATGGTGGCAAACTGTGGAATAAACCTACGATACCATCCAACCAAGCCAAGGAAAGACCGCACTTGTTTTTTGGTGTGAGGTCGGGGACTACTTCTAATAGCTTCCACCTTGTCAACCTGTGGTTGTATTAGATCTCTTCCAAGGCGGTATCCCAAGTACCGAGTCTCCACCTGACCCCATTCACATTTGTCCAAATTGAGTGTCAAGCCAGCTCTGTCAATTCGTTCTAAGACCTCTGCCACATGCTTGAGGTGGTCACTCCAGTTGTTGCTAAATATCATAACATCATCAAGATATGCTGAACTGTAAGCTTCACAGCCTCTCAGAACATGGTCCATTAACCGCTGAAAGGTTGCGGGAGCCCCATGAAGCCCAAAAGGCATGACAGTAAAGTGGAAGAGGCCCAGGGGAGTGCTGAACGCGGTGTATACCCGAGATGCTTCCGCCAGCGGAACCTGCCAATAACCCTTGCAGAGGTTGAGGGTTGTTATAAATTGAGCATGCGCAAGCCGCTCCAGTAAATCATCAATTCGGGGCATGGGATATGCATCAAACCTAGAAATAGAATTTATTTTTCTAAAATCCATACAGACCCTTAAGGTTCCGTCAGGTTTAGGGACAATCACTATTGGGCTACACCACTCACTATCTGAGGGTTCAATGACCCCCAGATCCAGCATAGTGCGGACCTCAGCCTTAAGAGGTTCGACAAGTCTTTCTGGTACACGTTAAGGCCTCTGTGGGATGGGATGGTCATATTTAACGGTGCAGGTGTTGGAAGAGGTATTCTGGGGCTCTGGTCATTCAAAGACAATGAAGTCGGTGTCCCAACTGCAGCTGTATCCCCTGACCCAACAGTGACATGCTCTGGGGTTGGTTTTGCAAGGCTGGTCCTCAGCTCACGGGACTCATGAAATAGCCTTTCCTCCCGATCTCGCTGAGTGGAGAGAAACTGGCCGAGCAGTATGGTTAGCTCAGACACCCTTGAGGTCTTGAATGGATCAGCTGGATGACTATCCCGGGCTTTTGGTTGGGCTCCCAGGGCTGTGTACTCCTCAGAGTCCATTGTGCCCCACTGCTCATCGGTGTCCGAGTCTGTTGCAGGTAACTTTGTCTTCACTGGAACCACTTTCTGTGACCGCAATCCAGTTCTCTTTGGCACATTCACTTTCTTGTGGCTTGCCATCCCACCGCTGCCACCATATGTCACACCTTGCTCACTGGTGAGGGTAGTGTGTCTCGACAAGGTTATGGGTTAATAAAATAAATAACTATAAATTCAGTGCAAGGGTGCTTTATTTAGTGAAACGTGAAAAAGAAAAAAAAAGGAGAAAGAAAAATAAATAAATAAATAAATAAACTAGTTACCAATTACATACAGGGGACTAGAGGGAACAATATTTTCTCTTCCAATATAAAGATACTTTCCTGGCACATCTATTCAGCCAACTCTCCAACCTTCACTCCCCCCCTTCTGTCCTCACAATGAGTCCTTATATAGACTCCTAGTGGCTTAACTAATTCAGCATGTACCACTCCTCCTCTTCTACAGGGGGAGACAGCTACAATCAAAGAAAAAACAAACATGCAATTGTACTCTGCAAAACCCTTGTTCAAAAATTGACTACTTGATACTAATCAAACTACAAACACACATCATGAACAAGGTTAAATCTAAAATGAAAATAAAAGAAAAATATTTCCAATCATACAAAGACCACCCTCACTCAAATGGACCAACCCAACCTGGCTCCAACAGGCAGGTCTGAATTTGCTCAGGCACTATTTAAGGACACCTAAAATTCAGTTTGGGCCTTTTTTGAACAGGAAAGTGCAGTAAGTCCTCTGTAAGTATGAAATATCTGTTTTACAACTCAGTAGTATATTTTTAACTGAAAGGGTGAGACTGTTTACCAAGCTAGCAATATGGATGTAAAATTGAAAAAGAATAAAGTATATGTGGACTACTGGGAGATAAAACAGGGACAGAAAGGGCTATGAGGAATAAGAGGGGAACAGAAATATTTATCTAGTGGTCTTCTATTGTCCGTTCTGTCACAATGTTACATGACACTCATGCAGTTTTTATTGTTTTTGCATTGATTTATATTAATTATACATTATATACAATTTAGTACCTTTGCTTATTTTGTTAAAATGTTCATTCATTAATTCATTCCTTCATTCATTTTCTGTAACCACTTATCCAGTTCAGGGTCGCGGTGGAGTCTAAAGCCTACCTGGAATCATTGGGCACAAGGTGGGAATACACCCTGGAGGGGGCGCCTGTCCTTCATAGGGCAACATACACACTCACACATTCACTCACACCTACGGACACTTTTGAGTCGCCAATCCACCTACCAACGTGTGTTTTTGGAACGTGGGAGGAAACCGGAGTAACCAGAGGAAACCCACGCGGACACAGGGAGAACACTCTTCACAGACAGTCACCCGGAGCGGGAATCAAACCCACAACCTCCAGGTCCCTGGAGCTGTGTGACTGCGACACTACCTGTTACGCCACCGTGCCGCCCCTTTTTAAAACATGGACAAAAAAAATAAAATGATGGCTGCTTATAATTTGGAATCCCCTGATATTCAGCTACATAACACTGCCTTAGGCATGTATAACAATAGACACAAACATAAATAAACATCTGTAATTACTCTTTTAATCAGTCTCACCCTAGAAGGTCTTAGCACAGCAGACTAGTTGGCAATAGCCTGTACATATTTAGGGAGGCTCATGTCATCAATCATAAAAGGCAGTAGGTATCATTTAACATTATGTATAACCTACATTGTGTTAGCTTGTGCAAACACTGCAACAACAAAATAACATGATATTTTTAAATTTTATTTAATGTTGTGGGAAATGGCCAGTGTTTCAGAGGATGTGCCTCCTCTCAGGGATAATGGCTGACCATGTGGTGACACCCCAGTAATTGCAGTACTTTGTAGCAGCACATGCATTTCACAATGACCCTGGCATGATAACAAAGCCAGAAATAAATTTATATCGCATGCATTTGATTTCAGCCAATTAATACAAAATTGCAAGTGATTCATTATTTCATGTGTGTGCAATTATTTGTCATTGTACAAAATAAAACAAAATGTGTCAGATGTGCATTTAACCAACACACGCTTGTGCACTAGGGGCTATATGTATGTGAATTTTTACAGACAATCCTTCTGAAAAAAAAAGCGCATTATTATTATTATTTTTTGTATATTCAATCGCAAGAATATTAGCAGGTTCATTAGGTGATTAGTTCTAATCAAATGAATCAACTGAATTTTCATGAACATCTATCATTTCATGACCTACATAGTGTACTACTTAGGGAGTAAGGAGCCATTTGGGACTCAGCCAGAGACAGTGATAACAGGCTGAATAATTTAGCTGATTACTATTACACATATATGACCACCAGACATCTACAAATACTTCATAAATATCAGAAAAATTACTGGTCAATTGTCTAAATAAGAATTATGTTCATAATGTTTTCACAATGTTTATTTAAAAATTAACCCTATAGAACATGAAGTGTATTCTTTAAAATATTAACTTAAATGTACATATGTATTTTTTTTATGTATGTATGATTTTGGTCTGTTTAACTTTATCTCTCACTCATATTTTATACAAAGGAGGAGGCAGGGACATTCTAAAGGTCCTGAACTCTACATAAGCAGCACAAAATCAAAAAGGTTTAGGTGGAGCACTGAGAATACGTTGGAGTGGTAAAGCATAATCATTTTTAGACATCATCAGTGAGGGAGACCAGGCGGTGTGTGTTGCTGTTATTTTTTATGGCATTCTCTGACAAGCACACAACAACAAGCCTGTCATGTGCAGCATGAATAAATTGAGTTTGCCATTATTTATGTGCACCCATTATGAGCCATCATTTCCTGAGATGGAATATCAACAAGGCTGATCTTAGGAATGGCAGAAGAAGGAGGGAAAATATATATTTATATCGTGGTTTTTCCACTGGGCTTCTGTGTGACCTATATATTATGGATATGCCTGCAGGGAATAATGGACACAGTATACTACATCCTCATATTTTTTTTTAATAGAAATATATGCTGCACTTTCCATAGCACAAAAAATGATATAACAAGATTAAGTAAAAGATTGATAAAAGTTCTGTGTAGTATTTACCCATAAATGAAATGTCAGTTATATTGTTCTTACAAAAAATGTTCAGTAATTTGAGCTGTTATTATTATTATTATTATGGCTTGATTCACTGTTCAGTTAAAGTAGAGATCAGTAAGAACCAGTGACTTGGGTTCGATTCCCTGCTCAGGTAAATCAGAGATCCGTAAGAACCAATAACTAGGGTTCAATTCCTTGCTTGGGTAAAGCACAGATCAGTAAGAAATGATGACTAGGGTTGGATTCCCTGCTCAGGTAAAACACAGATAAGTAAGAACAGATGATTTGGGCTTGAGACTTTGCTCTGGTAGAGCACAAATCAGTAAGATTTGTATGTCTCATATTTGGGGAACGTGATCAGCAGTTGTCTGCTTCCCTACTGATCCCACTGCTTTTAAACTTTAAGTTTTAAAGGCACCTACACCTGCACAGATCACTCTCCTGTTTCTCCTCCTGCAGTGATGTGCGTGAAACCCTGCCTCTATCCCTGCAGATGGCATGCAGCCTTGAGCCGCCCATTTCCTCCTCTCTGGCTGAACAGCCTTGGGGTTCAGCTAACATTTAGCCTCAATGTCTTATTGTCCTTGCTGTCTCGCAAATTGGTGTCTTAAAGGTTTGCTTTTGAAATTTTTAAAAAATATAATTTTACTTAAGCTGCATTAATTTTCTAATTTTTCTAAATTCATTTTCGGCTTGTAATCGGCCTTTCTGCACATTACCAGGACGCTAGCTTACCTACAGTGCTCTGCAAGATGATTGCATTTTGAAAATATTGGAATGGAAAGCAGGCAGCACATTTAGGGCATTCTGGATTTCGAGGACCTGGCAACCCATTTGGCTGTTCCTGTACCCTTTTAGAAGAAGCTGTTTTGCTTGCCCTGGTTTTCCTGTTACTTGTTTCTACTGTTATTTCTGTACTTATGTCTGTCTTTACTACTTACTAACCATACATAGATCTATTTTATAAATTGTCTCCAAAGCATTATTTATTACAGAGGCACTAAAACTGCTATTTGCTCCTGCAGTAACATTTCTGTTGTAAGTTCCTGCAATACCATGGCTACTGCTGGCTGTTTTGCCTGCTCAGAGTGTGGCATGTTTAGTTTAACCCCCTTTTCCACTTCTAGCGATAATGATAGTGGTTGTGTTTTGTGCTAAGTGTCAGCTAGTTAGCTCTCTGGTGGATAAAGTGGACCAGCATCCGGAGCTTATTATTATTATCATCAAGGGATAGACAGCAAGATTCGGTACTAGCAACTCTGGGTGCCTTAGGGAGAGTTAGCACCCTCTTGACTCTGGCGTTAGAGCCCTCACAGTGGGGTGAATGGGTGACGTCTCAGCAACATAGCCGGAAAGCTAAGACTGAGGCCAAAGCTAGCCCACCGGGACACTACGCTCCTCTGATTCGCATGTCAAACAGGTTTGCCCCTCTCGGTGAAGCACCTACTGAGGAGCCTGTTAAGAGTGCTCTGGTTGTAGGAGATTCTATCGTTCGATATGTGAAATTAACTACTCCTCTAGGGGTGCCGGCAGTAACAGTTAGCTATTTACCGGGAGCCAGAGTGTCCGACATTATTGGCAACCTTAGGCTGTTAGCTAATAGGAGATATTCGAGGATAGTCATTCATGTAGGGGCCAGTGATATTCGTCTGCGGGTAATGTTAGAGAGGTGATTAAACTGGCTTGCATGATGTCCGATGCCGTAATCTGCTCTGGTCCCATCCCAACGCAGTGCAGCACTGAAGCCTACAGTAGACTTTCAGCGTTAAACTGCTGGATGTCTAAGTGGTGTTCCGAAAATCAAGTGGGCTTTATAGATAATTGTTTACATTTCAAGGGCAAGCCTGGTCTTATAGGTAGGGATGGTATCCACCCAACGCGGGAGGGTGATGCCTTACTTTTTGCAGCATAGCACAGTCTTTTAGTTAGTCAGCAGAGTAGCGTAAACAGCTGCTGACAATTCAAAGCTGGGACCAGGCTGCAGACAGACAGACTAAATCGACCGTATGCAAACTGCCTTGAGGTTCTGCCTAGGTTCTACTATATTGAGACTGTGTCTTTCCCTTGAATTAAATGTAGAAGTAGAAAAACAAAATCAACCATTTCAACAACCTAATCAATATTAAATCATACACATGATAGCAGAAACACCTCAGAACTAAAATTTGGGTTACTCAATATAAGATCAATAAACTCAAAAGCAGCCATCGTAAATTATATTACAAGTGATCATAAATTTGACGTTTTCTGTCATATGGAACCGTGGGTTAGACCAAATGAATATTCAGCACTAAATGAAGCCACCCCTCTAGACTAAAATTATGTGCATAGCCCAAGATTATCAGGCAAAGGAGGTGGAGTATGTGTAATTTACCAAAATACCTTACAAATCAGTCTTAAACAATGTGACACCTTCACTTATTTTGAGGTTCTCTCCACCATTATTACAAATCCAGTCACAAAAAAGGACGCATTTTTATTATGCAACATTTACAGACCACCAGGGCCCTACTCAGAATCAGTGATTTCGCTGCACACCTAGCTGTGTGCAATCATTAAGTTATAATTGTAGGAGATTTCAATATCCATTTTGAGAAGGCAGATGACCCACTAAAAAGGCATTTACTTCAATCCTAGACTCAATTGGTATTACTCAAAATGTAACAAGGCCTAATCACTACTGTAGTCACACTTTAGACTTAGTTTTGACTCTTGTTCTTAACACAGACAAAATTAACATCTTACTGCAAACCTCATCAATCTCCCACCATTACCTAATTTCATATGAACTATGTCTTAGCCATAATATATGTACGTCCCCTCGCTATTCTACAAAGCGTATAATAAAACAATCTACCAACCTACAATTTATAGAAAACCTCCCAGCACTATCAACCCAAGTTCCCACTCCATCAGACCCTACGGAGCAAGATGTACTAATTGGCTACTTAGAAAATTCCTGTTGATCTACTTAAGAAAATGTGACACCACTTAAAAGAAAAAGTATGAGACAGAAAAAGCTTGCCCCATGGTACAATGATAAAACCTGTAGCTTAAAACAAATATTAGAGAAACTAGAGCAGAAATGGCGATCAACCAAGCTGGAAGTGTTCCACTCTGCCTGGAAGAGCAGCCTTATAGAGTATAGAAATGCCCACAGTAAAGCTCGCTCAGCGTATCTGGACTTGCTGATCTCCAATAATAAAAATAATCCTGGAGTACTGTTTAGTGTGATTTTCTCGAATTACAAAAAAGCAGGCAGGTTCTGAACAACAAATTCCGGCAACTCTCACCAGTAAAGTCTTTGTGGACTTTTTTAATAATAAAATTGAGAATATTAGACAACAACCTCAAGCCACGGTATTAAATCCGAGTTGACTGCCACCTGATGTGGCTGATATAAAACATGATGTAATTGTTAAAGAAAGACCTCCGCAAACTGTACAGCTTACACACTTGATGCAATTCCCACAAAATTACTATTAATTAAAATTACATAATTACTATTATCATTCCTCTTTTAATTATAGTAAACTCGTCCCTTAGTCTGGGCTATGTACCCAAAGCTTTTAAACTAGTAGTTATTAAGCCCCGATCAAGAAGCCAAACTTTGATGCTAGCACATTGTCTGATTACATGCCTATTTCTAATCTGCCATTTCTGTCCAAGAAAAAGCCATGGCCCAACAACTTATTTCATATCTACATAAGAATCATAAATATGAAAAATTCCAATCTGGATTCAGGCCACATCATAGCACTGAGACAGCTCTAGTCAAGATAACAAACAATCTTCTTCTTGCCTCTGATCAAGGCCACATATCCCTGTTGGTGCTTCTTGACCTCAGCGCAGCTTTTGATACGATAGACCACAATATTCTCCTAGAAAGGTTAGAAAACATGGTTGGAATTACAGCTGTATTATGGTTCAAATCTTACTTAACAGAATGTTATCAATTTGTAAAAGTAAACGATTCATCTTCAAATTATTCTAAAGTAAGATTTGGAATACCGCAAGGCTTTATTTTAGGACCATTATTATTTACATTATACATGTTACTGCTAGGCACAGTTATAAGAAACCATGACATTAACTGTTACGCAGATGACACACAATTGTATATTTCAGCCAAGCCCGATGACAAACAAAGATTAAAGAAAATAGAAGACTGTGTAAAAGACGTGAAAGACTGGACGTTGCGTAACTTCCTCCTTCCACATTGATTACAAAATACTGTTATTAACATATAAAGCCCTACATGGGCTTGCTCCTGAATACCTTCAAGATGCCATTTTGCCATTTCCTATTATGAGCTTCCACGATTACTCAGATCACAGAGTACTGTATTTTTAAAAGTTCCCAGAATTCAGAAGGCCTCCGCTGGGGGAAGAGCTTTGTCTTATAAAGCCCCCCACCCCAGATCCAGGGGGTCCATGGACACAGGGAATTAAAGTAAACTGAGACGCTGGTGCTGTCATCCCTTCTCTTTATGCGATCATTCAGGTTTGTTGAAGGTGGAGCGGAAGGATGCCAGTGTTTCAGGATGCTCCCACATCTGTGTGTCCTTCTGGTTCTCTCCTTTTTGTTAAAGCTGTCATAGTCAGATCTGCTGGAGTCAATAGCCATCCATCCATCCATCCATTATCTGTAACCGCTTATCCAATTTAGGGTCGCGGGGGGTCCAGAGCCTACCTGGAATCATCGGGCGCAAGGCGGGAATACACCCTGGAGGGGACGCCAGTCCTTCACAGGGCAACACAGACACACACACACATTCACTCACACCTACGGACACTTTTGAGTCGCCAATCCACCTGCAACGTGTGTTTTTAGACTGTGGGAGGAAACCGGAGCACCCGAAGGAAACCCACGCGGACACGGGGAGAACACACCAACTCCTCACAGACAGTCACCCGGAGCGGGAATCGAACCCACAACCTCCAGACCGCTGGAGCTATGTGACTGCGACACTACCTGCTGCGCCACCGTGCCGCCCCTGAGTCAATAGCCACACTCTGGAAATGTTCACATTTTCTGCTTTACAAACACCAAACAGATTAAAACTAATTCCATCCCTTTACTTTTTTTCAGAGTAAAAGACCGCTCACCTGTCCGGCTGGACACTGATGGATGACTGTCGAGCTCCTGCTCCATGCTTCAGACCAGCTGCCCACGCTCCAGCCACCACCAAGGGCCTTGGACCTGCCCCACACTGAAGTATTTACAGACTCCTAAATATTATTACCAGTAGGTTGACCAGAGGAGGATAGGTCACCCCTTGTGAGTCTTAGTTCCTCCCAAGGTTTCTTCCTCAGCTGAGGGAGCTTTTCCTTGCCACTGTCACCCTTGACTTGCTCACTTGGGGATTTTTACATCTTTACATTGTTTACATATTTACATTTAATGTCAAAACTCTGTCTTACCGGAATTCTGTGAAGCTGCTTTGTGACATCATCAGTTGTTAAAAGCGCTATACAAATAAATTTGATTTGATTTAAGTATTCATTCTGAATTGGCACCTTCTTTCCTCTGAACAATGCTTTAATTGACAGCATTGAACCCATTTAGATGCTGCTCCTTCTGTTCTCTTTCATCTCCTTTCCCTCCTTTCTCCTCTCTCCTTTTGTCTCTATTCATCATACCAACCCCTTCCTTCATCAGCCTACCTTCTTCCCTTGAGACAGCCACTGCTCCATGTCTCAATCGTTCTACCTTGCACCCCTCCACAGGTGCTGCTGTGGGCCTGCCTCCTGCCTGGCACTCTGGGCACTCAACACAGTCTTCTCACTGCATAGCTTCCTTGTTGCTGATTTGCCCTCATCTCATTCCACCTCTCATTTTATCATCCCATCCCCCCCCGTGGCAGCTGCCACTCAATGCTTCAAACTTTCCAGCTCAAACAAGTAGCACCCTGCATCCACTATAAGGCTTGCTCTCTCCTGCTGGATCTTACTTCCTGCCTCTCTGCTTGCAGCTATGCTGCTCCTAGCCCTAGCTTTGCAGTTTTCACTTTCTTCTACCACTGACCTTCTGTCCAACCTCTCTCATTTCCAGCTATGCCACTCCCAACCTCTACTTTTCCAGCCCTCATTCTGTCTTCTGGTACTGCAGTGGACCTTCGTCCCATCTTCACCACACTGCACCCAGCTTCTAACTTTCCAGCTAATGCCACTGAGGACCTTTATCCATATCTCAACTCTAGTGACCGCACCCCAAGATGCTTCCTATGGTCTCCTCCAGCTGCTGTGGGTCTTCGACACCTTTGTAGCCACACTGCTCCTATCCACTAAAATCCAGCACATGCTCTTTCGTCAGTTGATGCCTTGGATGTAATGTGGCAGCTCACCCAGGGGTGAATTGAAACAGGGCAAGCCACCAACAGAACACTAGAGAAATAGGCCTCAAGTGCAGAGACACACAAACAACCCCTCTGGATGTTAGGAACACCAAGACACAATGAAACACGAGAGGAAAACTTAAGATGTCAGGGGAAAACTGATCAGCTCAGAATTGAGCAAAAGAAAACAAAGGCAAGAGAGCTTCCCAAAACAAAAGGGAGGGGCAAGATGAGACAAAAGAAATTAAAGATAGAACACAACGTATTTCTAATTATTTATTTATACTAAAAAATGATAAAGAAAAGATAATATTGATTCCCAGGAGAAACCAGAGAGAAAGCTCTGGTGGAGAAACAGAAGATAGAGTGACCCAGGAGAAAACTCAAGAGCCTTTATGAAATTACCGGCCAGACTTGCACGGCACTCTGAAAAGAGAAACCCAAGACTGAGCACAGAGGTGTGTGTTGACTTCCCTTAAGTAGGGGTAGCCCAGGTGGAACCCAAATTGACAGTGTCTCTGTCTCCCTCTAGTGACTGGGGGTGGCTTAGCAGGCAGCCTTGCCCCAGCCCCAGGCAGACCTCTTACATTGGACACAGCCCACTTCCCGGCACTCCAGACACCCAACCCTACTTCAAATTCAATTCACACTCTCGCATGCTGCCTTTCCTCTGGGACCTGCTTTTCACCATCTAGACATCTCTGCCATCTTGAGTTGATTTTCTAATGAAACTATCTGAGAAATCTTTATGCTATATGTTGGAACATTCTTGTGAGTATTTGCTCATCTCTTGTGAAAAACCCGAAAACATACTATGTGTAATCAAATCAAGTAAAATTGATTTGTATAGCCATTTTTACAGCTGATGTTGTCACAAAGCAGCTTCAAAGAATAGTAAAGGCAATGTTTTGACATGAAATGTAAAAATGTAAAAAATTTACAAAATGTAAAAATCCCCCAGGTGAGCAAGCCAGGGCGACAATGGCAAGGAACAACTCCCTCAGAGCTGAGGAAGAAACCTTGGGAGGAACCAAGACTCACAAGGGGGGACCTATACTTCTCTGATCAATCTACCTACAAATTATTGACAAAATTAAAAGGACCTTATGCATCATATTGCTCTGCTGTTATGCTCATGTGTACTGATATAATAGTTTCATGATGTAAGCATTGATGGTGAAGATATTATTAATTCATTCATTCATTTTCTGTAACCGCTTATCCAGTTCAGGGTCGCGGTGGGTCCAGAGCCTACCTGGAATCATTGAGTGCAAGGTGGGAATACACCCTGGAGGGGGTGCCAGTCCTTCACAGGGCAACAAAAGATATTATTATTATTATTAATATTACTTGTAATGATAGTTAGGAGTCTGTGAAAACTTCAGTGTAGGGTGGGCAGCTGGTCTGAAGCATGGAGCAAGAGACATCAGCACTCAGTCATCCATCAGTGTCCACCCAGACTGGTAGGTGGTCATTTACTCAGAAAAATGTAGAGGGTTGCAATTAGTTTTGATCTGTTTGGGTGATTGTAAAGCAGAGAATGTGAACAGTTGAGTGTGGCATTCTGAAACACTGGCATCCCTCTGTCCACTGTCTGCTCCACTGTCGACAAATCTGAGTGATTAAGTGTGAGCGGAGAGATGGCAGCAACAGCGTCTCAGTTTACTAGAATTGCCTGTGTCCATGGATCCCTGGATCTGCTACATTTATCTATGGGGAAACCTTAACTACCAAGAACTAAACTGAAAAAATTAGTTTTCAGCCTAGATTTGTAGATTGTGCCTGTGTCCTGAAATTTTCTGAAAGATAATTCTGGGGTTTGAGGGCTTTATAAGAAAAAGGTCTTCTCCCAGCTTCTGAATTCTGGGAACTATTAAAAAGCCAGGACTCTGTGATCTGAGTAATCTGATCTGAGACTTGAAACAACAAAGGCATGTACTTATGTTTCTGCGTCATGTAGGGAAAAGGCATTTCTTATCTTGGCAATGTGAAGATGCAAAAAAGCTGTCCTAGTGATAATGCCTGTGTTGATCCAATAATAAATCTGAATCAAATATGATGCCAAGATTTTTTGCTGCTAAACAAAATGTAACTGGAAAGGCAGTGAGATTTATAATTAAATCTGTTCATTTATTTCTTGCCAATTTTGGACCCAGTATCAGAACCTCTGTTTTGTTACTATTTAGATGGAGAAATTTATGAAACATTTACAAATTTCCTTTAAGCTGTGTTCCTTTAAAATGTACAATTGTTTGTCATCTGCATAACAGTGGAAGTTAATATCATGGTGCCTAATGGTAATGTGTATAATGTAAATAATAATGATCCTAAAATAGAGCCTCTCCATCCAAACCACATAGTCTTTGTTTTATAGATGTTTAATGATAAGTTCAGTACAATAAAGGCATTTTGGACCCGAAGAAAGCTATTTTGGAGTGTAGGCAGTACATAGTCAGCGGAAAAATCAGAGGCGTACAGAATTGTATCATCTGCATATATATTAATAGAATAATTACCAGCAGCAAGAGGAATATTTTTGATACTTACAGAAAATAATGTAGGACCCAATATTGACCCTTTTGGGACAACTTTATTAACACAACGTAGGTGTGAAAGAACATTTTCTAACTAAACACACTGTGGCCTTGAGGAAAGATCATTTGTGAACGAAGCTATGGTGTGATCTGAAAACCCTATGTTGCCTTATTAGAATAGTATGGTCAACTGAATCAGAGGATTTTGCTAAATCAATAAAAATTGCCACACAGTGCTGCTTGGCATCTAGTGCTAATGTAATATAATTTAGAACATTTAAAACTGCAGTGACACAACATTATTGTTTACAGGGGAATCAGGTGTTCTGGATAATAACTTTATGCTGGCGAGTGAGCTGCTGTCAGGGAGACGCGAAGGGCGGACTAACGGAGGCAGACGCACACGCTACAACACAGATATTTTATTAATGAAATAACAAAACAAACACAAACGAACTAGAGGGAAAAGACCAAGCGAGGAACTGGAAACAAAACAAGTAGGAATTTGGAAAAACACAACTTAGAACATAGCAAAAGAGCACAAAACAACACTACATGACTTGAGGAATGAAACGAGTAAGAGAACGACACAAAACAATCCAATACAAAACATTCCAAAACAAATGACCGATAACAGGAAGTGACACAATGGAACTTAAATACATGAACAAACGAGACACACCTGCCACAAGTAAGGAGGGTAAAGGACAAGGAGGCGGAACAAAGGTGGAGACATGGACAATAACAGACAGACAGAGCCATGTGCTCAGCGAGCACATGGCAGGGAATACAAACAAGATTGGGCCAGGATGTGACAGCTGCAAATGTTCCTAGGATTGACGACATAGGAATTACAAGCAGAAGTGAAATAGGTGTATCCAGATTCTATGAATGGTAAATTAAAAATATCAGCCATAAGAACCACAGCGTTTAAATTGTTCATTAAAAAAGCTTTATGCTGGCGCACTGATTGGGTAGTCTTATTTCAAATCTAATGGAAAGAGGTTTTGTCTGATGGAGATCCTGATAAACGAGTTTTGTGCCAAGCTGCATTCTTTCGTCACAACAGTATACTTAGATCAGGAGAGAACCATGGGCTTATTCAATTTTATATGCGAAAGGTTTTGACATGAGTTTGTTAATTACAGCACTAAAAAGTTCTCTGAATGCTTCATTCACAGAAGGAATAAGATTTATTCTAACTTTGATTCTAAGACCACTATTGCTGTGTGATGTGATCAAAGGTAAACCTATGATATGGTTCTGATTTATGTTGAATATTAATGTATAACTGAAAGAAATGTTGGGCGGCACTGTGGCGCAACAGGTAAACTCCCACAGTCCGATAACACACGTTAGTCGGTGGATTGGCAACTCGTGTGTGTGTGTGTGTGTGTGGACCTGCGAAGGACTACTGCCCACTCCAGAGTGTGTTCCTGCCTTGTGCCTAGTGATTCCGGGTAGGCTCCAGACCCACCACAACCCTGAATTGAATAAGCAGTTACAGACAATGAATGAAAGAAATTTAATTTATGGATTGTGTTTATTGGTTCATTGACTCTCTCCTGAGATGTCACTGGTGCTTTCTTTCTTTTTTTTTTTTTTCAAAGATTTGGTCAACACATTTTACTTCACCCTGAAAGTCTTGATAGGTCTGGAGGATGGGAAGTTGAAGCCCAGAGTGGTGACTCTTATTTGGGTTTTGGAAAGTATTGTGTTCAAAGTAGTTTCAATGCGTTACTGTTCTAGTGGAATGATGGTGTGTTATAGATATGATGCCATACTCTTTGCACTGCAGTATCTGTTTACATGTTTAAGAGGTTATATTCAATGTAGTAAATCTGGACTGTTAATGGCAATATTGGGTTTTAACAGGAGTTTTAAACCTTGATTTGTAACTTATTTTATTTAATGAATGTAGCAATCAAGACTTCCCATCGGGTTATTCATTTTCAATGTATTTCTCTATTTAAAAAGAAACTTGTTTTATTGTATAATGAGACATCAAAGGCTTTCTGCTCTTTGTGGAATTATGTTGTTTGTATGTTTAAAGCTACTGTTGTAAGGTTTGTACTACTTCCTATGGTACAGAGTTAGATCTTGACAAAAACAGATATTTTGCCACAGTTCTTACACTGAAGTAGATGCCTTATTTTCTCTACATTAGATAACTATGTGCATGGTGGTGAATCAGTGAGGAAAACCTTTTATGACACAACGCTCATGACAGGTGCTGGTCATAAAATTAGAATATCATGAAAAAGTGATCCTCCCTGGATCACCACCTTAACGTGGTGGAGGAGTTTGCGTGCAGGAGCCTAGGAGCTATGTTGTCAGGGGCAATAGCCCCTGGTAAGGTCTCCCAAGGCAAATTGGTCCTAGGTGATGGACCAGACAAAGAGTGATCCATCCAGATGAAGAGAATAACAACAGATACTCAGCTTCCCTTGCCCCGAGTAGAGTTACCCGGGCCCCACCCTGGAGCCAGGCCTGGGGGAGGGGCTCCTTGGTGAGCGCCTGGTGCTCGGACTTTTACTCATGGGGTCCGGCTGGGCTGAGCCTGAAGGCACAACAAGGGTCCACTTTCCCATGGGCCCACCACCTGTGGAAGAGGTAGTAATCCGGGTCTGGTGCATTGTGGATTGGGTGGCAACCAAGGGCAGGGACCCTGGCTTTCTGGTCCTCGAGTAGATTTCAGTTATTGGATTTCTGGGCCTGTCATAGTTTATCCATTACGAACACTATGTTTGAGCATAAAGGTGTCCACAAGTACACCTGGAATCAGGATTCCCTAGGACACATTTTGATGATCGACTTTAGTCGTATCATTGGACCTGCGGCCATATGTTCTGGACACACTGGTGAAGAGAGGTGCTGAGCTGTCAACTGATTACCACTTAGTGGTGATTTGGAACAGATGGCAGGGAAGGATGCTGGACAGACTAGACAGGCCTAAACGTGTGTTGAGGGTTTGCTGGGAATGTTTGTTAGAGGAAAATGTCAGTGAGATCTTGAACACCCACATCCGGCAGAGTTTCGACTGCATCCCGGCGGAGATGCATGGACCATGTTCCGGAGGTCCATTGTTGAGGAGGCTGAATGGAGGAATTGAGGAGGCCCACCAAGTGGCCAAGCGGCTTGGGCTGTTGCTGAGGCAAAAACTCGGGTGTGGGAGGAGTTTGGTGAGGACATGGAAAACAACTTTCGGTCAGGTCCAAGAAGATTCGGGTAAACCATCAGGTGACTCAGCAGGGGAAAAGAGTTTTCCACCAACACTGTATATGGTGGGGGTGGGGAGTTGTTGACCTCGACTGGGGACATCATTAGGCAGTGGAAGGAATACTTCAAGGATCTTCTCAATCCCAGCTCGTCTTCCACAGAGGAAGTAGAGTTTGGGGTTCCTGGGGAGGGCTCACCTATTACTGGGGCTGAGGTGGCTGAGGTAGTAGGGGATGGTGGTAGGGCCCCGGGGATTGAGAAGAGAGTCCGACTGATAGTTGAACCTCAGATCCAGGAGGAACAATGCAGATTCCACCCCGGTCGTAGAACACAGGACCAGCTCTTTACCCTCGCTAGGATCCTGGAGGCTGTGTGGGAGTTTGCTCAACCAGTCTACATGTGTTTTGTGGATCTGGAGAAGGCATTCAACCATGTTCCCCTTGATGTCTCCTCCATGTCTGCTTTTTGCAGATGATGTGACCTTGTTGGCTTCATTGAACCGGGACATCCAGCTCGTTGGACTAGTTTGCAGCCGAGTGTGATGCAGTAGGAACGAGAATGAGCACCTCCAAATCTATGGTACTCAGTCAGAAAAGGGTGGACTGCTCTCTCCAGGTTGGAAGTGAGATCCTGCCTCAAGTGGAGGAGTCCAAATAAATCGGGGTCTTGTTCATCAGTGAGGGAAAGAGGGAGAGGGAGATTGACAGGCAGTTTGGTGCAGCATCAGTAGTAATGCGGACTCTGTACAGGTCCATTTTGGTGAAGAGAGCTGGGCAGAAAAGCAAAGCTCTCGATTTACCATTCAGTCTATGCCCCAACCCTCACCTATGGTCATGAGCTTTGGGTAGTCACCGAAAGAATGAGCTCGCAGGTACAGGTGGCTGAAATGAGTTTTCTCCGCAAGGTGTCTGGACTCTCCCTTAGAGACAGGGTTAGGAGTTCGGATATCTGGGAGAGACTCGGAGTGGAGCTGCTCCTCCTCCATGTCGAGAGGAGCCAGTTGAGGTGGTTCGGGCATCTGGTCCGGATGCCTCCTGGACGCTTTCCTGGTGAGGTGTTCCGGGCATGTCCAACAGGGAGGAGGCATTCACAAAAATATTTCTGTCTTTGTGTCAAAAATGTAGTATGAAAAAGCAGTGATGAATTTTCAGATGCCTGTCTCCTGAGGCCAATCAAAGCTCTGTGATTTACTGGAGTCATATTAGCCACACAGGCAACTAGCAGGGAAGATGACAACAGCTTGTGAAGCAATCAATTATAAAAGGGCATGACATTTATGTGAAATCAGTGGCTGGATGATGAAGACATGTTGCCTTTCCATCTCAAGATCCTCACTCACTCACACTGGAGTGTGGCTTCACTCCAGATTTCAGGCCTCAGAGGCAATGGACATTTGTCAGAGTGTCTCTTTCACAATTTAGTATCACATTTGCATTCAGGGACAGCATGCTGTGCCGAACAGAAGGTATATGAAGAGCAGAACTTGTGATTCAGTTGTAGGCAATCGCCTTGCTTTTATTTTCTGCTTAGCATACAGCACATTTGAGGGATTAGCAAAGTCTTAATATTCTGGTTTATATTGGAATGGAATTATGGGTTTTATATTAAGGACAGGGGAACATACACCAAACTAACATGTTGATGAAATCTGGACCAATCCTGCACTTGTTAGAATATCAAGGAAAGATTAGGCCTATAATACACCATAAACATCAAATATATTTTCCTAGAGGACATGTTTTGGCCAAAATACCACAAGGTAAAACACTGCATCAGTGCTCTCCCCCATCTAAACAGCCCTTTTCAGAATGACAGTTTTCAGATCCTGTTCCTTTAAATAATAAGGAGCCACAGTTCTGTGCTTTGAGACCCCAAGAGTGAGGTGAGAGGCAGAGGATTTCTCTGGATTTTAGCCATTTTCCTTCAGTTCTCTTCATTCCCTTAAAACATGCACCCTTAAATATGTACTTTTATTTTTCTGGGCTGTTGGGCTGTTTGTGATTGATTTTTTTTTCAAGCTACAGATCCCCAAATTATGATTAACATTTCCTACACTTTACATTTACAGTTCCATTTGAACTGTTCCAAGCCCGAATAAATAGGGAGGGTTGTGTGAGGAAGGGCATCTGGTGTAAAAACTAAGCCAAATCTATAATGCGGATCACAAACAAGTTTCATACCAGACAGGACGAGGCCTGGGTTAACAATGACCACCACTGGGATTGTTTACCAACAGGGTACCAATAGAAATTGGGCTGCTGTTGGTCACAGCAGGAGGAGGTTTAAAGTTGTTCTACCATGGTGTAGATGGGAGGAGAAATGTGGTAGGGGTTATAGTAAAGGATGAGTTCAGTAAGAACTCTTGAGGTGAAGAGAGTGTCAGACAGAGTGATGAGTGTGAAGTTGGAAATTGATGGAGTGCTGGTGAATACAATTAGTATGCATGTTTTCCAGGATAACGTTGCAGGATAAGGAAGATTTCTGGATGGATGAAACAGTGGAGAGGATACCTCAAGAGGAGAGAGTGATGATAGGGGCAGATTTTAACGGTCATGTCAGGGAAGGAAAGAGAGGTGATGAAGAGGTGATGGGTAGATATGGTGTAAAGGATAGAAATAAGGAAGGACAGATGGTGGTAGATTTTGCTAAAAGAATATAAATGGCAGTAGTATACACTTATTTTCAGAAGTAGTCAGAGCACAGGGTGACATTTAAGAGTGGAAGAAGGTCTACACAGGTGGACTATGTTTTATGTTGGAGAAGCAACCTGAAGGAGTTTAATGACTGTAAGGTGGTGGCAGGGGAGATTGTAACAAGGCAGCATCAGATGGTGGTATGTAGGATGTATTTGGTGGTGAAGAAAAGGACGTGGGTGAGGGCTGAGCCTCAGATGAGATGGTGGAAGTTAAAGGAAGGAAAGTACAGTGTGCAAATGAGGGAGGAGGTGAGGGGTGGACGGGGTGAAGAACAGATGGACAGACTGCAAATGCAGTGAGGGAATTGGCTAGAAAGGTACTAGGTGTGTCATCTGGACAGAGGAAGGAAGAGAAAGAGACTTGGTGGTGGAATGAGGTAGTGCAGGAATGCTTAAGGAAGGAAGGAAGAGGTTTGCAAAACAGAACTGGGATCTCAAGAGATGAAGAAAATAGACAGTAATACAAAGCAATGCAGCATCAGGCAAAGAAAGAATTGGCCAAGGCTAAGGAATTGTAATAGCAAGGATGTACAGCAAGTTAGGGTGATACAAAATGCAGAAGGTATGGTACAGACTAATGAGGAGATGGTTCTAGAAAGGTAGAAGGAGTACTTTGAGGAACTGATGAATGTAGAAAATGAAAGAGAGAAGGTTGAATGAAGTAGAGATAATGAGTCAGGTTACAAAATTACTCCAATTACAAAAGACAAAGTGAGGGCAGCTGTGAAGAGGATGAAGAGTGGGAAGGAAGTGGGACCTGATGACATACCAGTGAAAGTATGGAAATGTTTAGATGAGATGGCAGTGGAGTTTTCAACTCTGTTGTATAAGGTGAGAGAATGCCAGAGGAGTGGAGAAAAAGCATAATGGTTCCAATTTTTAGAGAAGATTTGTGAGAAGCAGTTTGGTTTCAAGCCAGGAAAGGCCACCACAGATGCGATATTTGCTATGGGAGTGCTGATGGAGAAGTATAGGGAAGGCCAGAAGGAATTGCATTGTGTATTCATGGACCTTGAAAAGGCTTACGTTAAGGTGCAGGGGGAGGAGCTGTGGTATTGTATGAGGATGTCCGGAGTAGCAGAAAAGTATGTGAGAGTGGTGCAAGACATGTATAAAGACAGTGAGACATAAGTGAGTTGTGCAGCAGGAATGACAGACTGGTTTAAAGTGAAGGTGGGACTACACCAAGGATCAGCTCTCAGCCCTTTCCTGTTTACAGTGGTCATGGATAGGTTGACTGATGAGGTTAGACTGGAGTCACCATGAACTATGATATTTGCAGATGACAGTGATTTGTGGGGAGAGTAGGGAAGAGAGAGAATATGAGGCACTATTTGTAACTTCGTTTTGATAGGTCATTTGGGCCAATCAGAGTGTGTCACGTCATAAAGCCCCGCCCCCTTTTGGAAGAGAAGTCCAATCAGAAGTGTCCATTTGACAGGAAGTCCCGCCCTCTCGTCCAATCAGAAGCGTTTATTTGATCGGAAGTCCCGCCCTGTCAGCGACCAATCATAAGCGTGTATTTTCCCGCCCTTGCTCAAAAGTCCCGCCCTCGCTTCGTCCAATCACAAGCGTGCATTTTACCCCGGAATTCCCGCCCTCCCTTTAACCAATCATAAACGTGTAATTTAACCGTAATTCCCGCCCTTCGCTCTGTTTTATTACAGATCTACAAACCCCCACGATGAACCTCTATCGCGTGCACACATACGCAAACCCCCCCACCCCTTTATCGCGCACACAGGCTCTGTTTTATCACAGGTATCAAGTCACGAGCTACGCTTTATCAGCAAACGCGCTACCGTAATCGCTAACGATCAACCACCCCCACCCCTTTATCACGCACAAACATACGCGAACCCCTTACAGGAATTACAGCAATTGCCCAATGGTCTCCCAACCCCCACCAAACGGTCATGACACACGCACATACCCACACACGGGTATACGCAATTAAAATTTTTATTTTCTAACTCCAAGTTCTAGATGATTAATGGTGTTTTAGTGATTAAAGATTGTTTTAAAATCATTTAAATGCTGAATACAACCTTTTCTCAGAATGTGGACATCGTTCTTACAATTTTGAGCCATTTCTTCCTTAAAGTGAAAGAGCTTTCCTGTACATGTATTGTACCATTCAAAAAATTCTTCTCTTTCTTTGGCCATCATGGTGTCTACTCCGTAGAACTCGGGTTTCGGATAAGGTCCTACACAATTCTGATTTAACACAGTATTCCAAAAATGTGGAAAATATCCTTTTTTGTCTGTTGTGAACCCCATAGCCTTTGGAATAGCACTCAGTCTCATAGGGAGAAAAGAGAGACTATCGATGTATCTCTGTTTATACTCAACATCTTGAAAACACAAGATTTTACCACCTTGTGCTATGATGTTAGGGGTGATACCTTCCTTTACTAAATGGTTCAACAAAAGGTATGAATCACACCCTCTAGCGTTGTGCGCTATGAATGTATAACTTTTATACTTTTCCTTGCGATACTTCCTAAAGAATGATGCCACACATTTGCTGACCACTCCCTACCTTTGAAATCAATGCAGCATATATTATTAGCTATGTGGTAACCTGTTTGTTGATTCGTCTCAAAATCATAAAAGACGTACTTTTCATCGGGAATTTTTAATATTATAGGTTGCATGAAACATTCACGCGTGATTTCTGAATCAACGTTGGCTCCGCAGTTTTTACAACGACTGGTTTGACACTGATGCTTTTTCGATCCTTTACTCTGATCCTGCACGGTATTGCATTTAGGGCAGTAGAATCTAGTTTGACATAAAGTTTGATCATTGTTTGAATCAATCACTGTTTTATGTTTATCATATCAATACTGCGATCTGCAAACCCTTAGACAATCTATACATTTTTTTGTATTATTTAGGACAATCTTTGTCAAGACATACGTTGCAATGAAAATCACATTTGTGATGTTTCTGATTGTTAAAGCTGGTGAAACAGTAAGGGCAAGCATAGGATGTACCTAAAACACCTTTAAGATTTTTCACCCCGTAAAATAATGGTTATCTTGCAAGAACAGGTACACGGTTTTGTCATGAGGCATGTTAGTGTTCTGAAACAAACTATACCCATTCTTTTTATCACTTCGGTACAACAATATGATTTTGCAGTTCAAATGTTGCTCAAAGAGTGCAATATTTGCAAAGCTAACTATTTCATCTGTGGGTAAACCTACATCATTTTGCAGTTGCCTCGCTATTTGTTCTACTGCAAAAATGTTTTTATCAGGATTCAATATTTGAGAAACGCATAAGGCAAAACAGAGGTTATCTTTGTTGTTAAAAATATACAGATGTTTCATCTTTTTCTGAACAAAATCTGTGCTGAAGATAACCGATAGCTTTTTTTTTCCCCCTCCACCCTGAGGAGCATGCACAATCCGAATAACTAATTGTAAAGTTTCATCGGAAAGTATTTCAAATTTACTCTGAATGGCGTTTTCAAACAACATCAGAAAGGAATTCAGGTTGATACCCCCATTTATCTGAACATGCAACGAAACATTGAGCAAATCACCCTGAATTTCTACAAACACACCATCACTTGGACCACCTATTTCATCATTGGCAACATTGAGCATTTCATTTAAAATCTCAAAAACATAATTGTAAAATTCTGCAAAGCTGTCGACGTGGCAGAGAGAGTAAAAGTTTATCCTTCTTCTAATTTCTGTGGTGCGGAATCTGTCTAAGCGATTTATATTGATATTTGGGTCAATAACACCCCCCATTTGTACATCACCATTGTCAGGTGGAGGAGGATTGTCATTGGGGTTATTCTCAATATTAGGTGAAGGAGGAGAATTGTCATTGGGGTTATTCTCAATATTAAGTGAATGTTCGTTACTCGAATCATCATGATAATGAGGACTGGTTAATGAATTTTGACTTAAGTTTATCAGATTATCATTTAATCTCAAAAGACTTTGATTTAGTTCATAGAAAAAGTCTGACAAAGTTTCAGGATTATTTTCTGAGGTATTAACAGGAGATGTTAAACATTCAAAGTTTGGGGTTGGATTAGAAGGTTCTGACAAACTGTCATTAAGCTGTTTTACAGCATCTAACAGAAAAGGATTCAGAGTTGTACACGTATCATATTCATTGAGGGTGTTTTGTAATTTTCGATAAGCTCTGCTCCAGTTCAAAGAAAACATCATGCAAACTTTTAGCTGTATTTTCTTCAGTATTGTTAGATGTTAAACATTCAAAGTTTGGGGTTGGATTTACTGACAAACTGTCATTAAGCTGATTTACAGCTTCTAACAGAAAAGGATTCAGAGTTGTGCACGTTTCGTGTTCATTCAATTCAGTTTCTAATTTTGAAATACTGCGTTTTAGTTCGCAGATTATCTGAGTGCTATTTAAATCATGTGTAAAAGGACTGATGTTAGGCTTCTTAGCTTCATTGTTTAAAACCTCGTTGTTAGGGCGTTTTTGCACCATTTGACTAATACAATAATGCAAAATGAATAAATAAACATTAAAATAAAATAAGTATTACATTCTTGAGTCAGCAGTCGATGGCTCTTCACGGATAACAGCATTCGTAGAAAGTAGCATCGTAATAGTGTCAGATTGTTTTTACTGAAATCTAAAGAAAAAAAAGTTTCAATTAGGACTAGGAGATACACACAAAATTATGAATAACATATTGTACTTTACTTATGGGGGAAGAGCTTCATCATAAGTGGATGTGTTCAAGTAGGAGGCGTCTCCAGTTCATAACTGTTTAGGACGTTTGACTAAAGAGATACAAACGTTTTCATGAATAACATTATAACATATATATGTGCCAGGGTCGGCTCTTCTCTGGCGTACTACGTTATGGTGGGTGGTGGACCACACCCCAGACGCCCAAGGCTAACACTGTGCACAACCACGGTATTGAATAAATTGACTACGCCACCCCTATATTATAGGAAAGGGGACCCCTTGCTAGGCCACTCAACCGAATGAGTGTGAGGGCCAGACAATAACACACGTGTATCACTCAGGATGTCAAGTCTCAATACAAATTTTTATCTCAGTTAATTAAAACATGCATTAAATACTCTAGATACTCATAAAAAGCTGTATGGGGTTTAAGCTGATATACATATAGACAACAAGTAACATCACAGACCAAAAGGATGTGGCCAAGGAAGTGCCCAACCCACAGAGCCCTTTGGATTGCACACTAGTCATGCAGTCAATACCACCACCACAAAAAAACAATATCATACCACGGTCACCAAAAGCAAGATGACAGCACCACAGTAAACCACCTCCAAAAAGAGCACAACCAGAGCACCTGGGGTGACCCTCCCCTTGACCACAAAACAAAGAAAGAAAACTAAAAACAACAAGAAGCACCTTCCTGGGTGCAACTACATAAAAACGGCCTATGATATGCTATCACAAAACGTTACAGCTAGCAGCATTAAGGCCTAAACCCCAAAACAGTATTAATAAAACATTTTAATGTATAAAATAGTAACAAGTGGCTCAGCTAAAACAATGTCCACATATGTAAAAAAACACAATACACAGGGGAGAGAAAAACAGTGGCCCGCAGCACTTCTGGCTGCAGCCCCACTCCAAGTAAAAAGACACTGCTGTTGTCAATATGATTGATATACCAACGTTCTGTAGACACAAAATGTATCAGTAGGTGGCAGTCAAGCAACAAGAACGCCCTCCGCCCGTTGATTCAGCTACCTGCGCTTCTTTAGTTCTCAAACGATTGGCTCCAGGCACCAGCACACGTACACAGACCAAGTTCTCCTAGTAGCGGCCGCAACGCACCAGACAACTCCCGCCGTCCCGTCGTTTAGACAACGTGGACGTAAACTAACCTAGGTGTGCTCCCTTTTATCTTCCCCTAGGGATCACATGCTCCCTACCTGGGTTCCACCCACTCTATAGTGGGTGTGTCCCTATAAGACCGCTACTTGTCTTTAAAAGCTGCAAGAGTCCATGTTTTTCCCATACCGATCTTTTAGGCACTTAGCCATACCACACATATATATATATGAGTAAATGACAAGGCAGGAGTGGTGTAAATACTTTGATAACGGAATAATCCAAAATCGATGTGAGCAGTCCATACACAGAAGAAACAAGTCAGAGGAGAGGTATACAAGGGGAACCACAAGGGGTAGCAAAGAGGAACCAGAAAGACAAAGCTTAGGTCAAAAACGGATAACACTATGAACGCTTGGATAAAGAATGTACACATGTTGGTAAAGACAATGCACAAAATAATTCTTCGCAAAGGATTCACATGCCAAATAAGTAGACCCTGACAGGTGCAAGCAATTCAGTGTTAACTGTGACGGAGAGCGATCACTCCTTCTCCAATTGGAGACTGATCTTCCACTCTTAACCATGTGTGCTCCCAGGCACTCCTGGGACATGTAGTCTTGAGGCTTAGATGTGACAGAATGCCGTAAAATAATCGTAAGAAAAGAAAATCGTAAAATAAATAAGCTAAGTAATTTGAGATTAGTTCTGGAGATCGGAGGAACAAGCAAACTTCTATTCTAACGCCTCCCTTGGAAGTGCGGTTAAGCCAGCCGCCGTTTGAGAAAACACGGTTAAACTAGCCGCACATCAGATTTTAGTGCGCGTATACTAGTGACAGACCGGTAATACTCGATGCGCGTGAAGACCTGAAAGTAAGCCCTTAATTTTAAAGGAAAAGTAATGGCATTTAAGCGGTTTATATATTGGTCATTTCTAGTAAGTAGTCCGTACAATCAACAGATATTAGTTCAGGGTTTACTACACTATGTATGTATAAAATATGAAGTGATTTTACTGTATAGTTTTTGAGTAAATAGCATTCAAACTTCCCGTAATTGTCCATTGTTTTTGAACATGATTCAGCTTTACTGCTTTACAAAAGTTATTTTGAATAAGTAGTCCATACAACCAACAGATATCAGTTCTGTGTTTCCATGAAATATGAAGTGATTTTACTGTATATTTCTTAAGTAAATGATATTCAAAATCCCCATAATTTTCCATTGTTTTTAATGATGGCTCAAGTTTGATGTTTAATAAAATGGTTATTTCTAATAAGTAGTCCATACAACAAACAGATATCAGTTCTGTGTTTGCCATAATATGTACCTATGACATATGAAGTGATTTTACTGTATAGTTTTTGAGTAAATGACATTCAAAATCACAATAATTGTCCATTGTTTTTAATGATGACTCAAGTTTAATGTTTCATAAAATGGTTATTTTTGAATAGGTAGTCCACACAACCAACAGATGTCAGTTCAGTGTGTACCACACTATGTACCTATGAAATATGAAATGATTCTACTGTATAGTTTCTGAGTAAATGACATTCAAATGTCCCCTAATTTTCCATTGTTTTGAACGTGTCAAGTTCACTGCTTTATAATATGGTCATTTCTAATACGTAGTCCATACAACCAACAGATATCAGTTCAGTGTGTACCACACTATGTACCTATGAAATATGAAGTGATTTTACTGTATAGTTTTTGTATGTAAATGACATTCAAATTCCTGATAATTGTCCATTGTTTTTGAACATGAGTCAAGTTCACTGCTTTATAATATGGCCATTTCTCATAAGTAGTCCACACAACCAACAGATATCAGTTCAGTGTTTACTATTCTATGTACCTATGAGATATGAAGTGATTCTACTGTATAGTTTTTGAGTAAATGACATTCAAACGTCCCATAATTGTACATTGTTTTGAACATGTGTCAAGTTCACTGCTTTATAATATGGTAATTTCTCATAAGTAGTCCATACAACCAACAGATATCAGTTCAGTGTGTACCACACTATATACCTATGAAATGTGAAGTGATTTTACTGTATATTTCTTGAGTAAATGATATTCAAAATCACAATAATTCTCCATTGTTTTTAATGATGACTCAAGTTTACTGCTTTATAAAATGGTTATTTTGAATAAGCAGTCCATACAACCAACAGATATCAGTTCAGTGTGTATCACACCATGTACCTATAAAATATGAAGTGATTTTACTGTATAGTTTTTCTGTAAATGACATTCAAAATCACAATAATTCTCCATTGTTTTTAATGATGACTCAAGTTTACTGCTTTATAAAATAGTTATTTTGAATAAGTAGTCCAACACACCAACAGATATCAATTCAGTGTTTGCCACACTATGTACCTATAAAATATGAAGTGATTTTACTGTATATTTTTTATGTAAATGACATTCAAGTTCCCCATAATTGTCCATTGTTTTTGAACATCAGTCAAGTTCACTGCTTTATAATATGGTCATTTCTCATAAGTAGTTCACACAACCAACAGATATCAGTTCAGTATTTACTATTGTATGTACCTATGAAATATGTAGTGATATTACTGTATATTTCTTGAGTAAATGATATTCAAAATCCCCATTATTGTCCATTGTTTTTAATGATGACTCAAGTTTACTGCTTTATAAAATGGTTATTTTGAATAAGCAGTCCATACAACCAACAGATATCAGTTCAGTGTTTGCCATAACATGTACCTATGAAATATGAAGTGATTTTACTGTATAGTTTTTATGTAAATGACATTCAAAATCACAATAATTCTCCATTGTTTTTAATGATGATACAAAGCAGTGAACTTGACTCATGTTAAAAAACAATGGACAATTATGGGGATTTTTAATATCATTTACATAAAAACTATACAGTAAAATCACTTTATATTTCATATGTATATAGTGTGGTACACACAGAACTGATATCTGTTGGTTGTGTGAACTACTTATTAGAAATGACCATATTATAAACCAGTGAACTTTACCCATGTTAAAAAACAATGGACAATTATGGGGATTTTGAATGTAATTTACAGAATAACTATACAGTAAAATCACTTCATATTTTATAGGTACATAGTATAGCAAACACATAACTGATATCTGTTGGTTGAATGGACTACTTATTCAAAATAACCATTTTATAAAGCAGTAAACTTGAGTTAACATTAAAAACAATGGACAATTAGGGATTTTGAATGTCATTTACTCAATAACTATACAGTAAAATCACTTCATATTTCATAGATACATAGTATATTAAACACTGAACTGATATCTGTTGGTTGTATGAAATACTTATTAGAAATGACCAATATATAAACCGGTTAAATGCTGTTACTTTCTTTAAAATGAAGGGCATAAGCTCAGGTCTTCACGCGCATTGAGTATTACTGCTCTGTCACTACTATACGCACACAAAAATCTGACGTGCGGCTAGTTTAACTGCGTTTTCTCAAACGGCGGCTAGCTGAACTGCAGTCCCTTACTGAGAGCATCCCACTCAGGAGAGTGAGCCAGAGGAAATCCCTTCATCAGCGTCACCATGCTCTGAGCGCGCCTGAAGCCGCCTGCCTCGCGAGTGACAAAGCCTACGCTGACCCAGCCTCAACTCTCCCACGGAAGAACTGCGGGAACCAAGCTGGACTCCTCTCTCCCATAACCTCAAAGCGCCTCTGTACCCATCGAGTGGTTGAAATCAACAGAAAAGTAAGCTAAAATTCCTCATTTCCAGAGCTGAAATTGAATTAAATCTCTTGGTAAAATCATATCTTGATCATATCATGTCAACAAGCCTCACTCCCAAGTCATATAACCTAGCCTATCTCTAAATTCGAACCGGTTTCACCTGCATTGATTCCGTGAGATTTTGATGATTGTGCTATGTTTATCGAAATATTATCTTTCCTTTTAATAAAGTATTTCCATTATTTGAAATAAGTGTGTGGAGTTTGTTCATTAAGAGTCTGAAAATCTGAAGATCAGTCTGAAGAACTCACGTAGCGGTGACAGTATTCCCTCTCTATTATTTAAAAAGGCTGGTTGGGTGACTAAAATTGGCTTCACAATTACTGTTCCTGTCACGCCCTCGTCTCGTCGTGTCTGTTTTCCCCGGTCATGTGCTCTTTCTCAGCACATGGCTATGTTTGTTTACGTTCTAGTCCCACCTTTGTCCTGCCTCCTCGTCTGTCATTTGTTAACCTGTCCCCTCGTTATCTTTCCAGGTGTGTCTCGTTTGTGTCAAGCATTTAAGCCCTCTTGTCTCACGTCCTCTTTCTCTGTTGTCTTCAGTCCTGTCGGTCATGTTTTCTGTCTGTCTCCGAAGTTTCCTCTGTCATCGTTTCGCTTTGTTGTCCGTCTGTCCCCGTTTACCCTGTTTATTTCTTAGTGTCTAGTTTAGTCTGTTTTCCTTATGTTTAAAGTCTCTGTTTTGTTATTTTCAGTTAATAAATGTTTACTGTGTTTTAGCAAGTGCGTCCGCCATCAGTCAGTCCGCTCCGTGATCCTGACAGAATGTTCGACCAAACTATGGACGCAGCTAGCATGGACTATTATCTCAAGGGGTGTGCCATTCGCCGGACTCCATTCCGTACAGGCCCCAAAGATCCTGTGGGGGAGGTTTTGAAAACGGCCTCGGAATGGAGTCGCCGGCTCCAGCTCCTGCCTGGCGCTGTTCCGAATCCCATACCGGAGGAGTCGACTCGTGAAGCGAGTAGTTGCGCCAGCGGGAGTCGAAAGAGTCGGCGGAAGAAGCGTGCTGGAGTCCCCCCCTCGACGGTGGATTACCCCCTTAGGTCCGGGGAAATTTTTGAGGGGGGGTTAAGGGTAGGGGCTGTTAGCCTCCAACCTCAGGACGACGGAGGTGGGGCTAACAGGGGCGCACCTCTGAGGGATCAAATGGGTGCGCCTGTGAAACCCCCTAAACCCTCTACAGCTCCAGCACGAGCCTGGCGAGCAGCACAAACCCCTGTCCTCGTAAAAGCGGCGCCTCCAGCCGCTCCTGTCTTCATGAACGCGGCGCCAACGGCCGCTCCTGTCCTCGTAAAAGGGGCGCCTCCAGCCGCTCCTGTCTTCATGAACGCGGCGCCTCCAGCCTCTTCTGTCCTTGTGAACGCGGCGCCTCCAGCCGCGACTGTCTTCGTGAGCGCGGCGCGCGCCTCTCCTGTCTCCGTGGACGACGTCGCAGATTCCTCTGCCTCCGTGGACGTCGTCGCAGCTTCTCCTGTCTCCGTGGACGACGTCGCAGATTCCTCTGCCTCCGTGGACGTCGTCGCAGGTCCCCCTGCCTCCGTGGACGTCGTCGCAGATTCCTCTGCCTCCGTGGACGTCGTCGCAGTTTCTCCTGTCTCCGTGGACGACGTCGCAGGTCCCCCTGCCTCCGTGGACGTCGTCGCAGTTTCTCCTGTCTTCGTGGACGTCGTCGCAGGTCCCCCTGTCTTTGTGGACGTCGTCGCAGTTTCTCCGGCCTCCGTGGACGTCGTCGCAGGTCCCCCTGCCTCCGTTGACGTCGTCGCAGGTCCCCCTGCCTCCGTGGACGACGTCGCAGGTTCCCCTGCCTCCGTGGACGACGTCGCAGGTTCCCCTGTCTCCGTGAACATCGTCGCAGGGCCTCCTGTCTTCGGAACGGCCGCTCTTGTCCCCGTGACTGTGGCTACGGCCGCTCTTGTCCCCGTGACTGTGGCTACGGCCGCTCTTGTCCCCGTGACTGTGGCTACGGCCGCTCTTGTCCCCGTGACAGTGGCTACGGCCGCTCTTGTCCCCGTGACTGTGGCTACGGCCGCTCTTGTCCCCGTGACTGTGGCTACGGCCGTTTCGCCACCTGTGACTGTGGCTCTAGCCGCTCCTGGTCGTGTCCGAGGGATGGTCCCTAGGACTACGGGGCCGATCCCCAGAACTGTGCCCAGGCTGGTTCCTCCGACTGCCCCACGGACATTAGCCAGTCATGGGCACCCCCCTGTTATATTGGTTCCTCTGTCTGTCCCTGTCCTGATTCCTGTCTCTGTCCTTGTCCCGGTCACTGTGTTTGTGTCAGTCCCTGTAAATGTTCTTGTCCCTGTTCCCCTGCCTAGTCCTGTCCAGTACCCTGTTAGTCCAGTCCAGTCCCTGTTTCAACCCTCTGTCCAGTCTCAACTCCAGTCCCCGTTGCAGTCTAGTGTCATTTCATCTGTCCTGTCTTCTGTCCAGTCCCAGCATCCAGCCTCTGTCCAGTCACATACCCCTGTCCAGTCTAACATTTCTGTTCCTATCCTGTCCAGTGTCTTGTCCCCTGTCTCCTCACCAGTCTCTGCTCCCGTCCATTCCCAGCACCCAGTCCTGTCATCTGTCCTGTCTCATGTCCAGTCCCCTGTTAGTCCTGTCCAGTCCCCATTTCCACCCTCTGTCTTGTCTCAAGTCCCGTCTCCGGTCCAGTCCCCTGTCTTGTCTCCACTCCAGTCCCCTGTCCTGTCACCTGTCCATGTCCAGTCTTCTGTCCCCAAACCTGTTCAGTCCCCTGTCTTGTCACAGTTCCTGTCTAATGTGCAACCCCAGACTCTTGTCAAGTCTCATGTGTCCACTCCTGTCCTGTCCAGTTCGTTCCAGTCTCTTGTTGCCCCCCTTTGTCAGTCACCTGTCATGTCCCATGTCCCGTCTCAGATATTCGGTCCTGTCGTGTCCCCAGCTCCTGTGTCTGTTCCTGTCCTGTCTCCCTTGGTTCCTTGTCTTGTATTAGTCTGTCTTGTTTTCCGTGCCCTCTCCTGTGCCAACTCCTGGGGGGTTTAGGTGTACGCGCCCCGGGAGTTGCGCATTCATGGGGGGGGGCATCTGTCACGCCCTCGTCTCGTCGTGTCTGTTTTCCCCGGTCATGTGCTCTTTCTCAGCACATGGCTATGTTTGTTTACGTTCTAGTCCCGCCTCCTCGTCTGTCATTTGTTAACCTGTCCCCTCGTTATCTGTCCAGGTGTGTCTCGTTTGTGTCAAGCATTTAAGCCCTCTTGTCTCACGTCCTGTTTGTCGAACATTTCTCATTTCTCCGTTGTCTTCAGTCCTGTCGGTCATGTTTTCTGTCTGTCTCCGAAGTTTCCTCTGTCGTTTTGTTTCGCTTTGTTGTCTGTCTGTCCCCGTTTACCCTGTTTATTTCTTAGTGTCTAGTTTAGTTTGTTTTCCTTATGTTTAAAGTCTCTGTTTTGTTATTTTCAGTTAATAAACGTTTACTGTGTTTTAGCGAGTGCGTCCGCCCTCAGTCAGTCCGCTCCGTGATCCTGACAGTTCCAAGGATGCAAAATCTGTATTTCAAACATATCTTGGCCATGTACAATTATGTAAATGTAAATTTTCACTAAATTATTGGTTTAAAAATTAAATTGATACAATTTGTGTGGCACAGTGCAACAACTTTAGGTGACTGACTGTGAGGAGTTTGGTGTGTTCTGCATGGGTTTCCTCCAGGTGCTCCTTTTTCCACCCACGGTCCAAAAATACACATTGGTAGATTTGTGAGTGAATATAAATGTATGTATCCCTACAAAGGACTGTTCCTGCCTTGTGCACAGTGATTCCAGGTTGGATCCAGACACACAGAGACACTGAACTGGATAAGCGGTTACAGACAATGAATGAAATAATGAATGAACAAAGAACAAAATATTTTTTTCCAATGCTTTTACCAAATTACATCCAGGGGCTACCTTATTTTACAATGATTTTTATTGTTTTTGTTATTGTTTTATTTACAGTTTGATATTTATTTAAGGTATAACTACATTATTAGGTCAGTCAGATCTTTCAGGCATTTTTTAAAATGTTGTACAGGAAGTAGTGTTGGACAGGAAAAGGTTAGATATTTTATTTATTTATTTTTCTTGGCTCATATTCATGGCCTTCACTAGTTTTACCAGATGGGACTAGCTATTCTCTAGCAAATCTTTCTTTTATCTGAAAGACTTGTTAGTCCTGAATAAATGTAATTGGTGGCAGCTGACAAGTCCAGAGTCTGTAGGTGAACAAACACTGTTTAAGGAGGGTGGATCAATAGGATATAATCGCAGCTTATGCAGACAGCGCTGTATTGGGGATATAATGCCTGGTGGCAAATCACTGTACGTGTCAAGCCTACTAAACATCTTTAAGCTACAAGTGCCAGTGTCTTGTTCTTCTGTTGTCACTGTGACTTGTCAGAAAGAAGCTATACTCTATATTCACTTGATATGAGCAAACAATCATAGAGATGGAAAATAGTCTAAAAGATGTTGTTGGAAATTAAGTGTTAGAGTCAATATTAGCAAACATTAGAAAGTGCACACTCTTAAAATTAGATGCAACTTCTTATCATTTGAATGCTTAAATGATCCTTTGCAATGTAAAAGTGCTCTTCAGATGGATGGAATATATATTTGTATATAGCACAGGAACATTTATAGCAATTTATTTTATTTATTTATTAATAGCATTTATTTCCTCCTCCAAAAACACGCCGGTAATTGGTTTGGTGACCCAAAAGTGTACATAGGCGTGTGTCACCTATGTACACTCCAGGGTGTGTTCCTGCCTTATGCCCACCATGACCCTGACAATTAATGAAGATTTTTCTTTGGTCAGCAATCATATTTATCAAATGCAATGCATGACTCTATTTATTATTTGTACAAAGATTTCTGAGATCTCTTTGTCTATGAACAACATTGGAATCCTTTTTGGAGATATCTTGACTCAGATTTTCCATTATAGAAAAGAACCACAGACTGAGTCAAAGAATAATGTGTGCACTGAAGAGGTTCTCCTTGTTTCTATACTCACTGTCCATTTTCTCAGCTCCACTGAAAATTTACATGCACTTAGTTCAAGAAAATTTCACATGGAACTGGTGGCACTAAGCATGCTTTGATATTGCAACTGGGGCTAAGTACAGCCTTAGTCCCCAGGGAGGCCAGTGTGTATTTATGGTTTTTGAAGGATGGTGTGTAGGGCTGTAAAGCTAGCTTGGAGAGGAGTGGGTCTGGGACGCCGACTTCAATGTTGAGCCTTCCGGAGGTTATTGGCTTAATTCAATAAAAAACACTGACAACAGGAAGTGCCTACTGTATTAGCCCCGTGACGAGCTAGTGATGCAGCGGCTGATTTGGGTACACATAGGATGAGCCCAGTGAGTAAGCTTCAGTGTTAGGTGTAGCTGGTTGCTGATTGAATTATAAACGGCCACAGCAACCCCATAGTTTTGGGTTAGGATTTAAATGGCCAAATAATACAGGAATGTTGTGGCTGCAGGTACAATGAGCATAAGGTATGCCCTATGTGACTCTCTGATGGATTGGCATAGGATATTTTACATCTAATCCTGTGTATGATTATTATTATCAAATAAACAACATCTGTTACCCTGAATAATTGTGATTCTATTGACCCTGTTGTTCAAATGTTAGAGCCCCAAAGAACCGCAAAAGATTTGGGTTGGAGGATCAATTTCAGTGCTACAGTGACACTTTTGTGGTGGTGGTGTGTTAGTGTGTGGATCAGACCAGGGGAGATTCTAGGAAGTAAGTGTGCATTTTGGGAAAGCATTTAAAAATATAGCAAGAAATACGTACATTTATATTGTGAACAGGAAGTTTATCTTTCTCAACTTGACAGTTATTGTTTTGTTTGCCACTATTCACTATATGTCTCACATGGTTCTTCCTGCTCTTGGATTATACCATATGTAAAGTGATGGTGGGAGGGGGGATATTTGTATTTTCCTTGTTGAAAACAATATGCATTTTCTGTGGATCTTTTTTTTTAATGTTTACATTAAAACATTTTTCAGCTTATGAGATATAAACTTATATTTTTATTATTTATGGGTGTTTGGACGTGAATTAGGGGAAAGAATCACCCATGGATCAGACACAGCAGTGCTGATTGGCTCTTTAAAGCACTCAGTGTCACTGCTGGACAGAATAGTCCAACAACAAAAACTATCCAGCCTGCAGCATCCTGTGGATGGTGTCCTGTGTCCACCGATGAAGATCTAAAGGACGACCAAGACAAACTGTAGTAGCACAGCAAATTCACCACACTGTAAAAAAATTCACCAGCTTCAACTCAAAAATGTAAGTTTAAAAGCTGCCTTAAAAATGTAAGTTAAATCCAGTTAGAATATTCAGCTCACAACTTTGTCAAATTTGGCTTTGAATTACTTTCTGCAAGTTGATTTGACTTTAAACTGCTTGTTGTTTCAATTTAACTACCTAGGTTGAAAGTGATGGAATATTTCCATCCAACGTAGGTATTTAAATTAAATGCATTAAAGTTACTTTTTCAAATTTAATTATTGTGCTCACAGCACACAACAATGAAAAAATACTCAAAATAAAACCCAAAAAGGGAACAAGGTGGACCTGCAGTGCATACTGGGAGCTCTTCCTGAGTGTAACAAAGCCATGCCCATAGCCATAACTCTCAAATTCTAGTTAACTCCACTCCTTCAAAGTTCCTCTTCATTGAGTTGAAAGGATAAAAAAACATAAAATCCAGTTGAAATGCATTCATTCATTGCCTGAAACTGCTTACCCAATTCAGGGTCTCGGTGGGTCCGGAGCCTACCTGGAATCTGGAATTCACCGTGGAGGGGGCGCCAGTCCTTAACAGAGCAACACGCACACTCACACCTATGGACACATTTGAATCGCTAATCCACAGGTCCCTTGGGCTGTGTGACTGCGACACTACGCCATGAAAAAAAAAAAGATGTTGCCATGAATTATTGCTTAACAAATGTTTTACAGTGCAGTGTTAAATAAAAAAATTTAGTGTTAAATTAATACAGTGACTGTAAAAATTTTACCTGTTAGCACTCTCAGTGTTATTTTAACACTAATAGTGTTGATTTAACACTGGTGAATTTGCTGTGAGCAGATGAGCTACTATCCCTGACTTTATATCTACAAGGTAGGCCAAGAAGGTAGGTTTATTTAATAGAGTGGACAGTGAGTGGACTGGGGTTTTGTCTATGTTACCTCGTGGGTCCCACTTCTAAACAATTTGCTCACTTCTAAATGTTTGATATCATCACACTCTGGAAATATGAGAAAACATTTTAAATGAGTGGAATAACCAGAAGTGAACGATGGCTACATATACCAACCTGCTGCTCTAAAGCGGAATACAAAACCAACAGCAGTGAATACGCAACTGAAGGAAGGGAATCCACCTCTCGCAACAGGCTGGTTGCTATGGATTTCTCTCAAAAGCTCCTAGAACAATGGCACATCCCACCTCTGATGTCAGAGCTTCGGGCTGTTGATGTGTATGTGTGTGTGTGTGCGCGCTCGTGAGAGAGAGAGAGAGAGAGAGAGAGAGAGAGAGAGAGAGCTGTAGCCTGTTGCTCATGTTTATCAAAAAATGCACCGCTCGCGATCCACAAGCGCTCGGTTTGCCCACAGATGATTTGGAGTAAAGACAAGGTCACACTTTTCTTGCTCTTCTCCTGTTGACCACAGTCTTCACTCTTCATCTTTCAGCCTCTGAACACAGTGACCATGCTCAGCTGTGGATGAACCGAACTACAACTGGGGTAAGTCCAAAAAACGGTTGCTGGTTTTTGATTTTCCTGTTATTTATTCTAAAAATGCAAGTGTCGAAACTTAACTGTCAACACTTCACATCACAACTGACATAAATCTTTGTTAAAAAAAATATTCTTATGAATATTGACACTAGTTGGAAAATCTTGGTTGCTTATGTTAAACTGTCACTGTGGTGCTACCTTTGGCTGTCTCTGTACCTCAATATGTACCCTCAAGGGTACATATTCAGTACCTTTAATTAGGGAAAATAATCATACCTTATACTATTTTAATTGTAGATTTGTGATTCAAATTCAACATGGCTTCAGTGCAGTATATTGTTGTAATAAGTCAAAGTATGCCAGAATTAGACTATATTATTGATACTGCAAAGGAACAGTGTGACCATTTGACCCCGTTTGATGCCAAACATGAGCGTGCAATTATCTCTGAACCCAATCCACCCTTGTGTGTACATCTTCATGTACTGATGAAAGATGAGAAAGAAGAAAAAAAGAGCCCTGATTACCCCATCTATCCATTACCTGATCTATATAAGACATATTAGCTCTACACACACTGTTAAAATTAAAGTAGTATGTTAATGTTATTGGTGTTTGTAAATACCTTAATACATTTTCTGAAATCTTACTGGATCTGAGGCAACACAGACCACCTTAATCAGGGATATTTTCTGCTTTATTTCTACACACAAGTGTAATGAATTATAAGTAACATCATCTCTAGATATTTGTAACACTTATGTTCTATTTTACAAAAAAAAAAACACTAAAAATGTACATGTAACAGTTTTCTTATGATTTGTAGTCCATTTAAAGCAAGCTCCCGTCCACTGGTCACTAATACACACAAACAATTTGTTATGTTCCTGAAGATGGGCCTGGTAACAGTGCTGCTATCTGTTTGATAGGGAGTTACACAAACACAAAACACTGCAGTTTCTAACATTTTGGGTTTAGTGTTAGGTTTATGATTAAGTTTAAGGTTAGTGTTTAGTGATAGTGTTACACTAACATAAACTGCTGATGTTTCTAATCTTTTGAAGTTTAGATTTAGGCTTAAGGATAGGTTTTATATTTAGGGTTAGGTTTACAATGGGGGTTAGTTAAAGGTTTAAGGCTTATTTTTCATGCTGGGTTGTGAACTTCATGTGAATTCATGTGAATATATTAAGTCAACATTTTAATTGTGTCTATTATATTTATTACACATTGTATGAATCTTGGAAATGTCTTTCAGTATAGTATGAGACTAGTCTGATGTTAGATAATGTCACAGTTGTGTGAATACCAGTGTATCAATTCTATTCATTTGCTGAGTTGAATGTTGGGGGAAAAACATTAATTATAACATGTCCTATGTCCTATGAAATGTTCATGTTGCATTACGGTTTTCTGCAAATTAAGGTTAACGTGGGCACCTGAAAGCTGCATACCGCTCCAATTGTGTGTGTGTGTGTGTGTGTGTGTGTGTGTCTGTCTGCAACAAATACTTCTGTTTATGTACAGATGTGCAGATTTTGTTGAACTGCTGTGCAATTAAAGTTATCAGCATTTGCACAAGTGTGAAAATTTCAAGTAAATATATCAGCAAACAACAGAGGTGACAAAATTTTGTGCAGATATTGTTTCCCCATTTAAGAAATTCCTGGTTAGTGTCAAATAATTATTAGGGTTTCAAGCATGCAGTGCTTAAACCCTATAGTTTTTCTTTTTTTTAATTCTTATTTTTTCTGCCTTAAAACTAATCGAACAACCCAAATTGTAAGGCATAGAGACTTGATACTTGGTCAATATGTAGTACATCCCCCTGCAACTCAGGCACTCAAGCTCAGCACGATTGGCCTCAAGGGTGCACTACAGCAAAGGTTAACATGTTTACCCTTGTATCTACTACTGTATGTGCTGTAGAGATGAATTATTTTCTCCTGATTCCTGGGATCTGTCCCTGCAAAACAGCCTCAAGAACACATAAGCTCCACCCACTTAGATTTTGCGAGCTAGTCTTAGGTTGTTGATCCAATTTGCACAATCTTATTTAGTAACTGCACCTGTACCAGTATGTATTTGTGCTGTGTCAGGGTTAATAATAGTAATTCTACTGAAATTATTCTCATTTATTCTGTCTCACATCAGATTAACAAAGAAGCTCTTCCCAGTAAAGAGGGTAAATGCTGTAGTGTGCGGCTGATGTCTTTAGTCTTTTAGTCCCAGTTCAGGTAAAGCACACATTTAGCACGGACATCAAACTGTAAGTGAACAGTTAATGACAGAAAGGTCAGAAACAAGTGACTGCATTTTGTACTAAACGCACATAATTTCCACAGAATTAGTACACTGTGTTTGGGATAATATTAATATGAGTGATTACATTAAATAGAATATTAATAATGTTACATGCCTAATTACATCCACAATTATTGAATTATTATGTAATAACAACTAGGAAACTGATAATTCATTTTTGGGTAAAATACATTTTTACCGTATCATTACCATGTTATTATGCATTGATTACTGATATGTAAAATGTAACATATCAGTATTCTATGCAGGTGTGCTTATGTGATTAAGGCTGGAAATCATTCATTTTGATCTGACGCAGTGGTTCATGGCTATATCTACAATAGGTAAAGTCACTGCAGTGGTCTCTGGATATTTGCAATCAGGGAATTCAATTACTTTTTTGGGGCTAAATTTATTTGAACGTTGGCCATAAAGAGTTCACAGAGAGAGACAGAACAGATTTACAGTGGCTGTACATTTGTCTAAAGAGGAAGACAATATTCATTCGGAAAAGCCCCACAAGTGAAATATTACAACAACATGGCTGGATCTCTAATGGACAGCTTTAGGAGGTTAGGAAAGCTTTGCATTTGCATGCCATGAATTTCAAGCATGAAAATAAGCAAGATGAAAATAAGCCTATAGCCACAATGAAGGGTGTGGTGATTCATGGGAACTATAGATGTGGGCTTAAATTTGTTCCGCCAAGTGAATCACTGGTAAGCTGTCAGATCACTGATTCTTTAGTAACTTCTTTCCAAAAACAATACAGGCTGACTGAATTTGCCCAGTAAATGGAATACTCGAAGTAAATAATCATATAATGTGGAATTGCACAATGTAATGCTAAAACAATGCAAAAGAAGATAGATAAAATACAATGATGTTTTGGTGATGATTATGGGTACCTTAACAGAAAAAATTAATAGCTTATCGGTTTAGTGATTGTATCACTCTTTTTACCTGTTCTGTTTAGTAATAAAGACAAAAAGTGTGGTAAATGTGATGCATAACAACAATCACTTGTGGAGTTCTTAAATGTGAGCAAGAGTGTAAGAGAGACCCTTGTGGTAGAGTTCCTAACCATGGGTGAGTGAGTATGCATATAAGTGAATGTGTGAGTTACAAACCAACGAGACACTTCACTTATTGCAGAAGGAATTAAAGTATAATAATAAATTAATAAATAATAACTAATTAATAAAATTCCACCATGGGTCAGTCTCTATCTATTGCCTACACCTTCCCTGGCCATTTTAAGTTTAAAAGATTTTGGTCAATGCAGAGTAATAAATGGAACTCATTTTTGCTCTTGCATCAAGCTTCCAGGGTCCATCTTCACAGGAGTGCAATACGCTGCTTCTTAAGTCACTCAATTTTTTTTCAGGTATGGTGTGAGGGCCAGTTTTAATGGGTTTAGTTAATTACTTTTTATACATTTATGTCCAGTGTAATTGTGTGCAGTAGAGCAGGGGTGTAATTATTGCAGAGAATTCTCAGTCATCTCACATTTTCACAGCTCATCATAGAGGGTCTTGCCATGCTGTTAAAAGAGTGCATTGTCCTCCATTAAAACATGCACCATCGCGACATAGTGGTTAATTTTTCAAGCTTTCAGCACACTTTCCTGAAGATACACTATCTTACAAAGAATCTAAAGAAAAGTTGATTATGTTTAATATTTGAGAACACAGACCAGTTTAATTAATCTGTGGACTTAAATCTTTTTTTTTTTCAATGTAATGTGTAGTATATGTATTTCTCAGCGTAATTAACCTGCAATATATATTTAAACTTCATTCTTCTATAGGTTTTCAATACCATAGAGACCCCCATTGGCAGTTTCATGAGATCCACCAAACCAGCCTCTTCTGTAATGTATTTGCTGTGCTCCACAGCTCGACTATATCTGCCTTACTATCAATAACACATGTGAAGTAGTCAAGTTTTCTGGTTGTAATTTCTGAGACAGAAGCCTGGACTTGAATAAGGACAAGAATAGTAACAACTCTCAACTTATATCTCAACTAAGGCATAATGGAATTGGAGTGCACTGCAGAAACTAAGCACAAATATGTAAGTGTAATGCATGTTTTCTGCTTTTAAAACTGATACATGTGCTGCATATGGAGGCGATCACTCTGTGCAGTTATGCCATTGATTCAGTATATTACCTTTTCCCTCCTTTCAGTGCTTTAGACCCTAGTGAATGGTCAGAGGAATAAAAATTGAGTTATTAAATGTTTTCAGCTGAAATAAGTCCATGGTGGCAGCAGAAAGGCTGCATAAAAAGGCTCCTGAAGGTGGCAACAAATTCATCACCTCACACAAGGCACTGGGTCATTCTTCACTCTTTGAAGTTTGATAAGACCCTGGCTATTTTAATCCATCCTATAAACTAAAGTAGCCTTCTGTCTCCTCAAAGGTCACTGACACTATCCAATGTGAATGCTGCCTTCCTGCCACCCCACCAACACTGCCCCCACTCAAACCCATAGTATATTCAGTCTTCTTTTGATGTCCTATTCATTGATATACTCCACCATGCCACCCAACTTCATCTATTGGATGGGGAAAGGTGGTGGGATTGAGGGTCTGACAGGGAGATCAATGCAAACACTCTGTCAGCATCAGCTGCATGCTCTCAAGGCAGTTTTCTCCACAACAGACAGCTGAACTCTCAATTCCTGGAAGTGGTTAACCAGAAAAACACAGAAAAACAATGAGCTCACTGTGCCTGGGCCTGCTGCTCTACAGAATATGGATAATAACTGAATAATATGTGCGGTAATGCATGTGGTTTGTGCATGAAGCTTTATGTAATCCTTATGTAATTCAAGTTGAGATCTGGGTGAGTGAGACCCATGATCTATATTGAGAGAGAGAGAGAAAGAGAGAACAGACAGACATGTCATGCTCAGTACAAATAGCACTGACTCTGCAGGCATTTTCTAAAGATTATTTTATTATATGTTATTTTATTCAGCTATAGGAATATCCCCATTACCACACACACACACACCCACACAGATTTTGTTCTGACTGATTATAATTTTTCAAAAGTAGGTGATTGTAGTATTATCTCACCAATAAACAAATTGAATAACAATGCAATGGCACCGTCAAGGGGTTGGATATAATAGGCAGCAAGTGAACACTCAGTCCTTGATGTTGATGTTGGAAGCAGGACAAATGTGCGAGCGTAAAAGAACAGAGCAAATGTAACAAGGGCCAAACTATGATGGTAATAATTTATTTGGCAGGTCCTGTAAATCTCTACTCAAAATGTTTCTGAAGGTAGCACTGTCTTAGAGGAAGAAGGAATCAATTATAATGGGTTACCAGCCAACAAGGGGAGATCAAAGTGATCAAACATTGAGTGGAGATTTTCAAATACAATACAATAAACCAATAAAGCTCCACTTAGACCTCCATATTTGGTCTGCTCTGAATCCTAGAAAGGAGTTTAGAAGAGCTCAGTGTCCAATATTATTTTCTCTTTTGCTACTATAGACTTATTTTGTTTTGCTTGAATGGAGAATAATGTAGCTGCCTCTGAGGGAGCTTCAGGATGGTATAATGCTCTGCTGTCTCTGAGGCAGGTGCTAAGCCAAAGTGGAATTGAATTTGAGTGTTGCATCTGAGGTGGCTTCAGAATGTTATACTGTAAAATTATGCTCCCTCTGAAGCAGAATGTAAAGAAGTACATTTTGTACATTTAATTGATGATTCTGAAGATGCTGCAGAATGACATATAATAATGCTCTGCTTCCTCAGAGGAGGCTTGTGCTGTTGTAACTTGTCTTAGTACTTGCCTCAGCGGAAGCAGAGCTTTATTGTAAAGCATTCTGTAGCTCCTTCAGATGTAGCAATCATAACTCAAATGTACTTCTTCAGCTGCAGCTTCCTCAGAGTCAGTTACATTATCCTCAATTCAAGCAAAACAAAATACTGGGATTTTTGCAGCACTTCCAAAAAATATTAAGCAGAACTAAGTCTACATTAACAAAAAAGAAAATTACTCTTACCACTTACCAATAAATTTCTGGCAGACATAGCAGGCAAACCACTCTGGTCTAATTGGAGCTTTACTGGTTTTACACATTATTTGAAAATCTCTGCCCAGTGTAACCAATCACATTCATCCCCACTGGTTGGCTAGTAACCAATTACATTCCTTCTTCCTTCAAAGCAAAACAAGAGCTACTGTAGCCCAGACATCTGATAAAGTTAATGCTTGATCTGATTTGTCAAATCACACTGTGCATCACTGCTCGTTGCATACGGGGCTTGTGGGTAGCCACAGACATATCAGAGTCTCCATGCTGACCCCTGTCCACCATTAAAAGTGCCTAAACTGAGCATGTGAGCATCAGGACTGAACCATGGATCAGTGGAAGAAAATAACCTAGTCTTATGAATCATGTTTTATTTGTATTATGTGGTCCACCTTGTAGATGTAAATCCGAGACAGTAGCTTGTCATTTGCTGCGTAGTTTGTAACCTTCTCTATCAAGGCACATAGATTGTTTAAATAAGTGAGAGAATTTTCTAGTGAATGTGTTTCCTAGACACCTCTCAACTATCCTGTCCCAACCTCAAAAAGGCAGTACAGCACCACTGGTTCCCCTAAGACTGACAAATGGCAATACACAAACTAGTACCATACAGTACATGCTTACTTTCCACAGAAACAAATAAGAACAAAATATATAAAATGTTACAGAATTGGTTACAAGTTTGTTGGTCGTCATTTAGTCCTTCATCAGTGGTCACTGCCCACAAGACGCTGTTGGCTGGGTATTTTGCGTTGGTGGACAATTCACACTCCAGCAGTGACAGTGAGGAGTTGAAAAACTCCAGCAGCACTGCTGTGTCTGGTCCAATCATAATCACATCATCAGTGTCACTGCAGTATTTAGCGTGATCCAACAATCAAATCATACCTGCAATGTAGTGGTCTGGACCAATGAAGAACAGGGTGAAATAGGGATACGAATTTATGCAGGGAAACAGGTGGGTTACACTCTATATCTTTAGAACTACAAAGTACTCATGTATGACAATAATTTAAGCCACTGTGGGCTTTTTAGTTGTACATGCACAGCTTGTTTAATCTCCACTGAACAGCTGCACATGAGTTTAACTTCACCAATGCTATCCAGTTCTCACTGAAATGTTCCAAAATCAAGTGTATCTGCCAGTTTGTCACTGGCTCCAGCAGGAGATGTGTGAACATACACAGAAACTCAACAGTGCATTTCTCTGTGAATGATTCAGATTGAAATCATCCTGGAACACATGCAGCATGGTGACAAAAGTTAAGCCAAGTGTGGAGGGGAAGAGAGCTACAAAGACTCTCAGCTGCTTCATCATTTGTGCTGGACCAGAGCAACTGAAATTATAGCCCTGAAGATATACTCAATATATTCAGTGATTTATTAAATCCAGCCCCAAACATCCAAATAAAAAAAGTTTATTGTTTATTTATATATTTACTTTATTTATTTATGTATTTAGAGCTCGGAAGAGTGAAGGTCTTACAATGTGTTGCCTGCCAACTTTTTCACCTCGGAATGTTTGTTAGAACATGCAATGTGTGCACAGCTATAAAATAGCTATAAAATAGCTTTTAGCAACAAAGTCTTCAAACATGTACATATGTTACTAAAAATATGCCAGAGCAGCCTAACATTTGTACATTATGGTTCATTGTAGTGGCACTTTTGGACTAAATACACACAAGTACCCTGTTGTGTTCCAGAAAGTGCGCTGTCACACAGACAGTCACAAAAGCTAGGAATTAGGATTATTGTTTAGTTTAGGGTTATGATTTGAGTACTTTGATTTTTTTTTACAGAGCACAGTGGGGACACATGGGCATGTGGATATTTTGGTTGGGGCTTGAAGTGGGTTGTACATCTGTGGAAGAGTGTGTTTGTGTGTGGACAGGAGGGAGTTAAATATATCTAAAATCATCTAAAAGCAACTATGTTTATGAACATTCATACATGTATTCATTACCAAGACTTACAAATAATCTTAATAGCCTATATTGCTAAACATGTTCCTTTATTTTCAATATATGTCTTAAAATTAAATAAAAAATAACAAAAGGCAAAAAGTCTGTTGTAATTTTGGCACCTTTTACGTAATAGACTAATAGAGGTGAGAAAGCCGGACTTATTCAAAGCTGCGTACATCAGCACACAGAACACTAATAGCAAACCCCATCTTAAAAACAGGACATATACTGGGAAAAGAGGCATAGTCACCCTAATCAAACAAGCATGTATTTTAGACAGGGGCGGATGGTCAATAGATTAGAATAGAAAGATTTCTATATATTTTTTAACTTTATAAAATCTCATTTTATTATAATCATTGACTAAATATTCGAGTATGTTACAAATGTAAAATAATGTGTAATAAATAAAATATATTGAGAAGAGGGAGTTTCCTTTTTCATTTATGTTGTTACTGAGCAATGTTTCCATTGGCTGCTCTGGGACAGGCCAATGCAGAAGCACAGCCAATCAAAAACCATTGCTGAGAGAAAATACATATGTGCTAACAAATTTAATCAACCAGCATCCACAAAACTGATGCTTCAAGGGCACGTTGTCTATTGCCCCAAGGAGTGTCAGTGAGGAGTCAGGAGTAAGGCTTGAAGTATTTGATAAATTGTATTGGAACAGTTGCTCAAAATGACAATAGGGCATCCCTATCTAGAATATTTTTCACCAGCTGTCATTGAGTTTAGAGTATGTTTTAGTTAGGTTTTAGGGTTAGTGGAAAATGTAACCCTTTAAACATTTAAATTTAACCCTGCATTCCAGGTGTGCCTACATTGCACGATAATGGCACTCTGACCAAAGCTCTTCAGATATTACTCAGTGAAATACATGTAACCTAGCAACGATGCCAGCACTTCTGACACCTAGTGCTTATTTAACTAATGTGGAACAGGTACGGTTTCCTTATGCGCACCTTGTTTAGAACAGAGTAAAGATTTATGGCACAGTATACCCATCTCCACTTTCTGAATAAAAAAACCCCAAGAATATAAAAACAGGAAAATGCTTGTGTGATTTCTGTGGCAGTATTCAGTGTAAGATAACATGTGTCTTTTTTTCTTTGCTGCTCTCACTCACTAACTCAGCAGGATGGTGTTCTGACGAGTTGTGCTACCTTGTCGAAATGTGCTGTAATTGTGTATTATAGTGTATCAGAAAATGCTGCCTACAGAAGTATAAGCAGAATGTATGCACAGCATATATCCCATTATTAAAGAAATGATAAGATAATTGTGGTGATAAGAAATTGTTTTATAGCTTTTAAAATTTAATTTGCCGTGTACAGTTTTGCAACACTCAAGCAAATAACAGTAACCTAAGACAGATTCATCACATAAAACAAATGAAAAATTAAAAACTTGGGGTCTGAGCTTGTGCAGATTTGCAAAGTACAACCACATTTCGTCAAGGTAACACAACTCGTTAGAACAACAGCTCGGGTGCTGTACTCCAAAATAGAACTTGCCATCATTTACACATGTATCATATAGCACAATGATCTGAACATGCTGTACTTCATGACATTTCACTGACACGATCTCTTGCGGTGGCACTGTTCTAATTTAGACAGAGAGCATAATATTAATAACTTAATAGCCTTGGTTCTCATCTGAACTGGTGCACAACTGGCTTGGCTTGCTGGACAGCACCAAACAGAACAAGTAAAGATCCAGATTTCACTGAAAAGGGCAACAATGTATGTGAAGGGATCTAAATATTTTACCTTGTGGGCGGTTGATCATTTTTCCCCGTCTTCTTCATCTTAAAACCAAATAATAAATGGCGATAACGGAACTGCTGTATAGTATATACTTCAAGACTGGGCCTTGGCCTGGAATTACCTAGGACATTTGTATACCAACCCTCCAGAGAAGCCTAGACAGCTCATTGTAAAATCCATGACCATGAACCCCTCAAATAACTTCTAGATAGTTTTTAATGCCATTGCCTTTAGAACCTATGGCCTATGAGTAGTCTAGACATATGAACAGTCAACAAGCAGCATTAACAAAACTAAAAAATGGATTTTCGTTCTTAAAGGATCTACAATTATGTTTGAGTTATGAACACTGTCTGTATATACACTAATCAGCCATAACAATAAAATGGCATCCTTGTTTAAGTACAGAATGTCCATTTTATCTACTTCTGCTCTGCAGATTCTGTTAGCTCCTTTCGACTGGTCAGGACCACAAAACAGCAGGTATTGTTGTATATGTTGGCTCATTCTCAGTGCTGGAGAGACCCTGACATGGTGGTGGTGTGTTTGTGTGTTTGCTGGTATGAGTGGATTAGACACAGCAGTATGGCTGGAGTTTTTAAAGCACTCAGTGTCACTGCTGGGTGGAGTCCACCAACCAAAATTATCCAGCCAACAGTGGACAGTGTCCTGTCTCCACTGATGAAACACTAGAGGCAGACTAACACTGTCTCTGACTTTGCATTTACGAGATAGGTGAGTTGAGGATAGTGGAAAGTGAGTGGACAGAATGTTATCATACCTGTTCTGTGATGGTCCTGTAGTTGTCCTGACTAGAGGTGGGTGGATCGATCCAAATATCGATAATATCGATACCAACGCTGTTATTGGTATTGATCAATAATCATGTAAAAAGATCGATACTCAAGCTGTTTTTCTCTCCCACTGCTGCGCATGTGGATTCATTAAATTTAAGAGTAGCACGCGCATAGATAGGTAGTCATAATGTTACGACTGATCAGTATATATCTTATTCACAAATGAAAACATGATTTAATTCTTGTCAACTCAAACAAATGGTAAATGTGAAATTTAGTGTGTGGAGAAAGCTGAGTCCTCCAGAAAAAGCCCCTCGAGGATGCAGCAGTGGGGAAGATGGCCTGGGTGGGTGGGAGAGCAGAAAGCAGAAGTCATGCAAAGAGAAGAAATCCAGGATGCAAATAAGGCAGTATAGACGGATGGGTGGGAGGCACCTGATCAGAGCATGAGTTGCGTGGGAGTGGGGTGGGCCAGGGTTGCCAATCATTCACACCAAGCAGAAACAGAAGGGTGCTTTCATCATTGCCAAATGGATTGAGACTCAGCGTCATATCTGGCAAATAAAAACATAAGATTAGCAGGATTGTATACCAATCAAAAGCCATAACATTATGACCAGCTGTTCTACATTCAAGACCCATTCCCTCTGATCTATGTACCATAGAAGAGCACTTGTAGTTCTACAGTTAGTCGATAGTTCTGCTGCTTTGCACACATTTGGCCCATTTCATGCCCTTTAGGTATGATTTGAGTGGTAGATCATTCTCAGTGCTGCAGAGACAACGACATGATGTGTGTTGTGCTGGCATGAGTGGATCAGACACAGCAATTGCTACTGGAGTTTTCATACCTCCCTCTGAATTGACATCTGAGGAAATTGTGTACTCTGACTGCTTGCAAATCACATTTCAATTCACCATACAATTGAAGGCAAAGCTAGAGGGCAAACACACAAAGCAGTTGCTTTGGGCCCTCATAAAGTTATTTTTCTCTGTAAAGCTGCTTTGTGAATGCATCATGTTATAAAAAGCAATTTAAAAAATAAACTTGACTTGATTAAATGGGTGCCCCAATGCTATGGACATTATGTTGTAATTAATAATGTTAAAATTAATCTGAAATGGCACATTTTAATATGGAGTTTATAGGTGATTAGAGGTAATAAGCATAAACACACACACAAACACATTCTTGTCTCCATGGTTTAAAGGCAACATCTACAATAGTAGGGACTTGCAGTTCTCTCTGTTTTGTTTACTTTCAGAAGCACCATTGACATGGTGTGTAGAAGGAGAGAAAGAACCAATCTGAATGCAACTGACAGAATCCTGACAATGAGACCAACTTAACACACTGAAAGTGTCAGACTCTCTGGCAAATTGTGCAGACCATCTGTGGTTGAGACTAACTCTATAAAAATAAGCAGTTATAAAGCAATATCCTCATATCTTTTCATTATTTTCAGTGTTTCACTGTTTCCCTGCTGTGAGCAGAGAAAGGAAGCCTAGCATTTTTGACTAAGCCCCTTTGATTTTCAACAGTTTCCTCAAACTATGGTTTCGTAAAACATATTCGACCAGTTTTCAATGCACCGACTGACTGGAGAGCTAGCAAATGGTGAGGAAACATCTTATGAATTTTATAAAATAAAAACTGATTAAAATCGTGAATGTCGCTTTTAAAGGAATATTACATACGCTTACATTCATTTCTTGGAAACTAAGCCTGACCTTAACAACAACTGGACATAGGACTCCACCTTGGATGCTGGTGGCTGGATATTTTTTGGTTGGTGGATTATTCTCAGTCCAGCAGTGACACAGAGGTGGTTTAAAAACTCCAGTAATACTGCTATGTCTGATCCACTTGTACCCGCATAACGCACTATAACACACCACTACCATATTAGAGGCAATTCAGTGCTGAAAATGGTACAACTTCCAAACCATACCTGCTCTGTGGAAGTCCTTTGAATGTCCTGACCAATAAAGAGCAGAGTGAACATGGCAAAAACATAATTCACCTGTACTCACATGATCACCCTGACATATAATTGGCTAGCTACAACTTTAACCTATTCCCCTCTGTCAGAAATAGTCACATGAATTCTGTGAAAGGTAGGGGTCCAAAGGTCCACTGATATTCAGAAACACAACTCTATGATGCTTATGCCCTTTACCAAGCCTTGCGTTAAGCCCCAAGGGCCTTCTTGAGGTGCACACTTTGGTGATGTTGAAAAACATGGACCTAAAGCATCAAGCTAATGGCATTTTCATCCCTACGGAACAGTAAGCAGATCTAACCGATGCGTAACAAAGCCTGTAATCACTTCATCCTCTTCTCACTGAATGTCAGAAGGCTAGACCTCCAAAGCACTCACAGTGGCCTGCCTAGATTTACATATGATTGGAATATTGATCAGATTGGACAGTGTCTCTCCAAATATTTTCACAGTAACAGCTCAAGATGTTTTCCATAACATTTTCCATAACCACACATTCCGAAAATCAGTAGTTAATGTAAATAACATAGAGCAGGTTTGAGGTGCTACTATGAACCTCAGGCAGTTTTTGAAGTGCATGTACACTTTCAGGGAACATCTGAAGCTAGCTATGTTGGGCTGGATGGTATGCTTGTCCTGATTCTGAAAGAATCTGAATTTTCTGACTCATTGGCAATCTGGAGAAGAAGCCCTGGAGCAAAGCTGTGATCACACTGTTGCGCGCGCACACACACACACACACATACATCCACACACACAGAGAGAGAGAGAGGTCTTCAGTCTGCGTCAGAAACATCTATCCATAGCTTCTGCTTCTACCAACGCCCTCAAAATTACCTCATAGCCTCCTCATGCCACATGAAGATGTATCATAGCAAAAAGTGTAAGCACTCACTGATATCAAAATAACGAGCAGTAGGGTTGGCAGAATATCAGAAAGACACAATAATTTTAGGTCTAAAGGCATTTTCTCAATTATTGCACATTTTAAAGGTGACATCTTCTGAAATTTTCACTCATTCAGTGTATGTGCACATTAATTTGGGGATTAAACTGCTTTACTCCACCTCGTCATGTACAACTAATATAGTCTGATTAGTACTTATGTCTAAACAAATAAGGTATATTACATACACAAATCATGTGCGCAATGATTCCAGGTGGGATATAGAACCTGATCAGGATGAAGCATAAAGAACTTTAATAAATTAATAAATAAATGATTTTTTTTAATCATGTCTTTAGTGTGAAGCACCTAGTTGAGCATCTGTTAGCAGAGCAACGCAATGTTATTTCCAAGAACATAACCAATCAATGCACATGCTTTTGTAGCACTTTTGTTTTGATGGAAATCGTACGAATGCAGTGAGCAATAAATTGTTTTAATTTTGCCGTATTATTTTTTTTTTAGGTTACTCTTCATTAAATAATATGACAATTGTCTGTTTGGTGATACAGTTACTATAAAATAACAAAAGAGTGTGAAAATGATTTAGTTTTGAATTACAATTGTAATTGTTGCAAAAAAAAATAACACTCTAAAACTTATTTGTACATCCAATACCTGGGAAGTATTAGCTTACTTCAACTTCTCAGTGAAGACTGCGTTTGATGCCTGTTTCACTTTTTGACAGGTTACTTAATGGACTTGTGTTGATGTGAGTGTGCAAAGTCCAGGTTAAACTGAACAAAACAGACACAGAGTGTGCAGAAAAATAAAGAGTACTGAATAAATATGAAGAAAACGAGAATGAAGAAAAGGAAATCAAGTGAAATTGGCTAAAATCCAGAATTTCTCAATCCTCACTTCTTACTCTCACTGAACTGAGCTGTGGCTCATTCTCATTTAAGGAACAGGGACTGAAACTGGTTGTTCTGAAAAGGGTTTAAATAGGTTGTTTAGGGTTGCTGTGCTGTTTGATTCTGGTATTTTGACCAAAACAGGTCACAGAAAGTTTATTAAGACCCCAGAACTGTGTTCACTTGTAGAAATGTGGCAATCATATCCCACCAATTAGACACACATAACAAAGATGTTTTAACTATTCACAAAATACAAATACATGTTTTCATAGATATATCCATTTTTTTATGTGATCATTTGTTTACATTTTTCTTGCATATCTTTGTTGCAGTCTCAAATTTAAATTTTTTAGTGTTGAATTTGCTTTGGAAGATCAAGTCACTTAATTGTTTTCCTATGTGAGATATTTTTGTTAATTTCTTTTCAGGGATTTTTGGATTTTGAGACTTTCTTTGTGCATTTCATCCAGTCCACACACAAATGCAGCTGCCCATCTACAAATGTGACAAGCAAGCGACAAAGCTGCTGCTAGGTGTCACTGTTATTTTTGAAGCTGTGGGGCCCAATAACACATCCTCCTGTCTTCTTTTAACCTGCAGTGGGGGCACTGGGAAGTAAGAGTGAATCCCATTTTTTAACTTAACACTTACTCCTTGTTTTTGAGTGTTATCTTGCTCTTTGGAACTTTGGAGTAATAAGATGTAGTGTTTAAAATCTTCCCCTAAAAAATTAGACAATCCCTCGAGAGCCTAAAGCCCAATTTATAGTTCTGCAAAGACCCTACGTCATAGGAAATGCGTCGATGCGGACCCTAAAGACCAATTCTTTGTTGACTCGACGCACAGCGTACACCACTGGCTATGCAAGAGCCCTACACCATTGTGAGTGTTTATACCTCTGCGCTGGTGTCTGCATCGCTCTGCAATTACACCGCCACACCAGACAGGAAAACATTCATCAAATATTTCAGTATTTTATTTATGTCTCTGCATCGGCTCTGACGAACTACAAATGTGCCTGTATGCAGATAACAATGTTCCGTCAAGTGTCAAAAAAGTTCAAACCATTTCAATTTTTGCTGCAATTGACTCTGATGTGGAGGCAAGTCAACCAATAGAAACGAGGGTGGGCAGAACAGACAGAGGATGGATGAAAATCCAAAATGGAGGAAAGGCAGTGTACTCTTTCCCAGCCAAATTGACAAATTATAAAAGTTCACTTCTGGCACAATATGTCTGTATATTCTGGTTTGTCTAGTTTTCGGCATTCCATATTTCCTTCCCGTTTTAATATGTCTTTTTTCACCTCTGAATTTACCCATGTATGTAATGCTGCAGGCCGGAGCACAAGTAGCCGTGGTCAGGAGGTGTGGCACCTGTAAATCATTTTCGACTGCAGATGCTAGACTTCCGTTGTCAATCACATTTTATTAAGCCAATTGACAACAGCAGTTACTTGTCAATAATTTTCCACTTATAATTATTTTATTAACATAAAATAATTTACTCTAATATTACCATCAATATTCATACACATTTGCTGTTTTGTTTACTGTTAGGCTATGTGTTGTATACAGAACCATCTGCTAATTTAAGACTTCCACATTTGTCTTGCACTCTTAGAATGCTTTGTATCTGTGCTATATGGAATTATCTAATGTGATTAGACATTTCTACATACTGAAAAGCAATTACTCACTTCTCTTTAAATTCTGCAGACAGTAAATGAGAACTGGACTGAGTGTCTGGATAGCTGTACTACTGCATGAATTTAAAGTGGTTTTCATAATACTTTTTTGATATATTTTTTATTATATAAGTTTTATTATTATTTTGTATTATTATTAAATACATAGTTTATGTTTCTAATGAACCAAATAAATGTAACTGTGACGCCCTTGCCCTGTCTAGTGTGTTCCTGCTCTGTCTGTGTATCCCTTGTTTCCGTGTTTGCCATGTGCTAGGAACACATGGCTCTGTTATTGTTATTGTTCCTGTCTCCGCCCTAGTCCCACCTTCACTCCACCCTCTCGTCAGTGTCTCCATCTGTGTCCCCTTTGTAGTCCTGCCCCCTTGTTATCTGTTTCAGGTGTTCTTGTCTGTAGTTCTTTGTTGGACATTTCCCTTGCCCTTGCTTTGCCTGTTTGTTTGGTCTGTTTTGCTCTCGTCTGTTGCTCCTACATTTAGTGTGCTTCTTTGGTCTGTCTGGTTCTTATTATTTTACTCCATGTGCTTCATGTGTTTCTTTTTGTCTCTCTCTCTCTTGTCTATTGGTGTCTCTTCCTCTTTAATCTGTTAGTTACTTTGTTCACGGTCCTAGGTCTCTCTATGTAAATATCTCAGTCTCTGTCTCTTATGTATCTGTCTCTCAGTCTAGGTCTCTTAGGTGTCTCTTAAGTGTCTCAGTTCATTATGTGTTCAAAAAAAAGGGCTGTGTTATAGCGTTTGTGTCCGCCTCCCTCAGTCTGCCCTGTCCTGACAGTAATGAATGTTATTTTTCCACAAAGATTTTTTTGAATTACACACATTCCTCCTTGGCATATTATTTATTTTTTTATTAATTATTTTAACCTTTATAATAATTTTAACCTTTACATACAATGTATGTAAGCATATGAACAGACAAATTAAGCAATCTCATGAAATATCAGAATCTTGAGAGCAAAAAGTAACTTATTTAGTAGTAGTACAGATGCTTCTGTACAGCCTACCAGATGGTAGCCTGGTAAACAGGTTTTGTGCTCAGTGATTGCAGTCTGCAGTGAGTATGAATCTTTATCATGTGTCACGACTTGTAAATGTTCTGGAAGTATGGGAGTTTGTCTTCCTCAGACATGTTCTCAGTACTTCTATAGTGTGTGTGGGGGTGGACATAAGTGATGATACTTGGGGCTATGCCTATTTTGCTGAAGTCAATGGGGATGTTTGGTGCCGTAGTTATTTTGGTGCTTTCAGTTGATCTCTCATTATTTAAAGAAACATACAATCATACATTTTTTCTGAACAGAAAAGTATGTTAGAGTAAGTGTATATAGTATAAGTATAAATAAACAAAAATCTGTTGTCAATTTTAGAATTTAGAAACAGAACTGTCTGTAATGCAGACTCCATATTCAGTGATGTGTGAATTCAGAATTGTTTTAAAGCTCTTACTCTTGAAGCAGAACTACACAGAACGCCATTGGCTGCATTGAAAAAATTATGGACAGCTAAATCTGGCTGATGATTGGCTTCATAAAAAGTGACTGACATCAAGAGTCGCTTGTGTAATTGGCTGCAGCCCACTGGCGCTTCGGCCTGTAGCATTACCTTCATTGATTTTGTGCTAAAACCCCACCCCTGCTCCAGCAAGTACATGTCTTCTAGACTGACGAGTGCTGCTTGTGCGTCTACCCTACTTGTGGAACGCCTTTGGGCTCAAAACGTGCTGTATTATTTGTGTTAACACGTAGCATATAATTTCATGTTTACATGCAAAGATATTTACATATTAACATACTTCTACAGAAACACAAACTCCTCTCCTCCTCCTGGCTTCAGGGATGAAAAAAATGTTGAACAAAGAAAGAAAAACAGACGTCTCTGGGAAAATAACTCAAAGGGAAGCAATGTCACGCCATTGCGAACATTTATACTGTATTAATGTCCATGTCGTTCTGCATTTACACCACCAGTCACTAGGACTGAATCTCAAACATCTTCCTCTACACTTTGTAGTGCACATTGTATTGGTGTAGGAGAGTTACTTTTATAAATATTTAAAGCCCAATATTTAGGGACTAGGTCGTATCTGAGGAAATCTCTCACCATGAATTTGCTGCTGTTTGCATCTCTGTGTATGGAGGTGAGGAGTTAATGTTTCTGTACGTCTTCGGTTCTGCATAAACAATGTCCGTCCAATTTCTGACCAATCACAGTCATTCCGTCGACGCAATACATGCATTTAAACTGGTGCATTGACCGAGGTGGAAGGCAAAAAGAAAATGAACAAAAATGCATAAAGGAAAACAGGCAAGTGACTTGATCCACAATGCAGATCCAAAACTTTATATATCAATTTTAAATATGAGACTGACAAAATTAAGCAATGACAATTGAAACACATCCAATTATTTTCACACTAAATTGATATATCTATGAAGAGAAAAACATGTATTCATGATTTTAACTGTATTTGTACAAATTACAGACCATGAAACATATTTGTGATTTTTGTCTAATTGGTGAAAATTTCTGGACTTATCACTCCATACAAAAAGCACTGAAACTCATGACACATCATACCACAGCAGCCAGCCTTGTGGTAAGTGTGCCTAGGCTACTTTGGATCTCTTAATCAAGATGCCAGAGGAGATCTACCACTGAACCCTCTTTCTGGGCTAATTCATGGTATGTCGCTCTGCTGTGTATCATGACCACTGTGTTTTTGTGCCACCCTCCCATCTAATTATTCCTGTCTCATTGCTTTCATCATGTACGTCCCTCTGTAGGATGGAAGCTTGTGCAAGAAGTGAACAGTTGGATCTGTGAGCCAAAAGTCCCTCCCTAGCATCATGAGGCTCTGTGCAGGCTTAATTTGACAGGCCGGAAACAAAAGACCAAGCATAATCATTATCTGGTGGTGAGTGACAGTGCAGGTGCCTAATAAGCATCTGGTGACGCACTTGCACCCTGGCTTTAGCCAGCTGAAAACCCCCATCTTAATCCCTGATTGGAGTGCGCTGAAGTGCTGATAATTTGCAACTTGTGAACCTATTGCGTCTTAATCACAGTAATTGAGTTAATTCATTTGGACATAGGCCATGGAAATTTTGGAGCTACCAGGGCGTGAAATAGCTTTTTGCTTGAGTGGGTCAGATATTGATGCATTGATTCTGTTTTTGATTAATGTGTGAGGCTAACTTTTGTTGTGATGGCAAGGAAGCCATTTATGGAGAAATATAGACAACAATTTACTCAGAGCTGGAAAGTAATCTAAATCCCATGTCAGAATGACATATCTGATGGTGATTTGCGGATGGGAACAAATGAGAAGTCTCATTATTCACTGAGAGACAGAAGATGTTGGTCAGACCGACAACTATATTCTGTTATTCTCTGTAAAATGGAAAAGCACAGGAAAACTTGAACCAGGGTGGAAGGACACGGGCAAGAGCGTGCTTACATCCCTCTGTTTGACTGCCAGTTCTCCCCGTGTCTAGCTTGTGTTTTGTTTGTTTGTTTGTTTTTTTGTGCATCTTCTGTTTGTGTGTAGTTTCTGTTTCTGACTGGGGTTGATCTTCTTCTCTGCTGCTTGATTGGACTTTGTATGAAGAGGTTTGCTGAAGTCGCTCGTGGTTTGTGTCTGTTTTTGGTGACAACCAGGGACCCATTGGTGTTGGCAGTTTGCTGACAGTGGCGCTAGTAGCTGCTGTTTTGGCTGGGAAGCACATCCTTATGCTGCTGCTTGGTAGTAGGACATTTGCCTGATGCTGCCCTGGTTTCTGTTGGTGATGGCCAGGGTGATTGCATCCTCATGCCGCTCTGATGCTGCGATGACCTGGTGGCCTGTTTCAAGCTACTGGCAACTAAAATCTACAATGACTCCTAATTCTGGGACCTGATAGTGCTATATACATAAAATGTATTATTATCAATGTTATTAAATATTATCTTAATTAAAACCATACATTAGACCCACCCTCCCCTCCTGTCCCCCAAAAGGCTTTTGATATACTGTCATCCCAAACATATTCAGTCATTCTCTGGGCTTTGAGGAGGCCAGTGCTTTGTTTTGAGGTCTAGCTGGCATTTATATTTAATGTGCATGTTTTAATAATAATTTATCAACTAAAAAGTGGGCCAGTTTAGTCACAAGGAGTATTGAAATAGTACACTTGCAGGTATACTACTAAATTGATATTAGTATACTTAATACTTAAAGTATACTTGGGAAATATATTTCAAATTTGCATTAATGTTTAGTTAATCAAATTCATTCCAAGTAATGTTTTTCCTGGTATGGTGTATAGTGAACTGTCACCAGGGCTAATCTTGGATATTCTCCTGTTTGTCTGATGGGGACCTCAGGTGTTGCAAGTTTATTAGGAGTTTAGTAGCTTTATAAAATTACTAATTCATCAAGGTTTTGACAGTACAAGGCACATGATACTAATTGCTGTACAACTAACTGTTTTATCTTGTTGGGAATCGCTCGCTATAGAGTGAGCAAAGCTAATACCACAGCTCTAAATGTGCACAAAACCCCATTCAATTCAGAAAAGCTGAGGGGCAAAGTGGACAATGGGCAACAAGTGCCACAAACTCGTTCCCAGCTGACCTCACCTTCCCAAAACTAATTGCATTATGATAACAACATGAAGCGAGGAAACACCAAAAACATCAAGGTTGTTGAAGTCTGTAGGGCTGCTGAGTAACAGTCCACTTCCTAAAAAGCCATCAGCCATTTCTGTTGGTGAATTGAAAGGCTGTGGTGTCCATTAGAAAAGTGCTCCTAAGTGCATTACAGAGGATGCAGTTCACCACACACACTCATCTGTGGCCGAGCACTCATTGCAATACCATTAGCTGTTTGTTCCATTGGCTCTTTTGGGTGGGTAATTAGCGTTTCAGTAGCCAAATAAGACAACAGCACTACTCTACAATGGAAATGCACTGGGTGACTGGAAAACCTGAAAGACACTGATAGTCTTTAAAGGATCTTATTTACAGGAACATTACATGTCACACGCTATTTTGAAAATTTTATAGTTTATCATGTCATTTTTTTACTTGTCAGTTTTATTTTTTACTTATTAGTATGAACGTTTGCCTGACCAGGACTGAAATCTTATAATGTATCATTTTCTTGTTTGAAAGAGTACAAAGTGAACAAATCTACTACTTTAAACACACCCCAAGATGCACAGGTGTGTATAATCTCTCTACAAAGGCATGAACATATCAGGACCCTCTGGCCAAGGGGCCCAATGAGATAGGGGACATATGTCCACTCTTACTGGGTAAAACAGCATATTACAGCATTTACAATAATAGTAAACTTTAATATTTATTAGTAATATGTATTTAAAACTCTGCACCAATTATGGCGGTAAAACATTCTGTTTTAAGTTTTGAAGGATTCCTTCCCCCCCTTCATATGCCTCACAGTAGTTTCCTCCACTGCCCCTACTACTATATGAGGGTTGCCAGGTTCACATTTTAAGCGATATTGGGCTAATTTTTTCTGTGATGCTGGTCACAATTTGGGAATGAAATAACAAAATGTTCCTTGACCTTCCTGGGGTTTTTCTCAAGTCACATTCTCTGTTCACAGAGCTATTTGTTTTAACCAGGACAGTGCCAGAGTTACAGTTAAACAGTCAGGAAAGGATCAGTGTTAAACCACTGCTTACAGATGATTCATATCATAGTAATATAGAAATGATTCAGAGCTTTGTTTAAGTATACACTGCACTGTAAAGGCATTCACAAACTCTATGAATTACTGGCCAAGATTTGATCCCAATTCATAGACACTCAAAGAACTGATTCTTGGAACTCAACTCCTAAGCCACTAGAGCAGTGGTTCTCAGACCATGGTACTAGTACCACTAGTGGTACGTGGAGCAGCAAGAAGTGGTATGCCAAATGACCTTGAAAAATGTACTACTTACTACAGCTGATCCCAAATTTTCAAACACTCCCAGACCTGGAGAAATTAGAGATAATCCACGGTGATGGGTTCACAGCCCCCTTCACTGCACAGTGTGTATCTGTCACCGCCTGAGAGACAGTGGGTAGCACCCACCTAAGTATAACCCATGCATCACTACTTACAACATATACACAATAAATATGTATGTATTTATCTTATACAGGTACACATATAAAGCTTGTGTGTATATATATTTATATATGTTATATCATTTTGTAAATGTTGGAAAAATATCTATTTTACTTATTATTTTTATTATTTACTACTGTTGGCTCTTAGTAAAGCTATTTGAATCTGAGAGACAGAGAGAGAGACAGAGAGAGAAAGAGAGAGAGATAAGAGACAGAGAGCATGTGTGAAGGAATAGGAGGGAGGGGGGTAAGGGGGATTCTTCAATAATTCCTTTGAATACATTGCTGAGAATAACAAACATATGTTTGACCGCGAACTAGTCTGTGCTTAATGACTTAATATGGACATATGTGGTATCAGCAGAATCACAAGAACCTGAACTTTAATAATTATTAAAAAAAAGTTGAAATTTCATTACTGCGTGGCATCCAGGCTCTGCTTAACACTGGTGTGTAACTTGCATTCTAAACATGACACATAAACAGCTGTAAGTCAAAAATGCATTTTGCCAAATGTTATGAAAAAACTCAAGCTTCTTTCATATGTGCTTCAGAACAGAGCAATACATTTTATTGGTACTGCATCCTTAGGTGGCGTTATAACAAATTAAAAACATATTTTTAAGTATTTTTACCAATTCTAGTGCCCCCTGTCTGTGCATTTTGATCATAATTGCTACACTTCTTCAGAGTAATGCCGTGCACATGTGTACCCATTTTGGTTTGATTTGGGTCAAGTTTGAATAAGTTATAGCTAAAAGAGTGCACTGCCCACTCGTGTTTTTGACGTATTGCAGCAACAGCGTGTCCAATTTTTTTTGATAATTATTTACCTACAGGCAATACACTTTGCAATGAGATTGATTGTGTGTTGATAGGATCAAAACCCACGGAGTAGGTTGAAAAATTCCATAATCACATACCTGACAATCGAGGAAAAACTATAAATTTTTTAAGTAGTTGCAATTGCAATATTGTGAGACCCTAAGGAGAGTATACTATGAAGCTAATATCATGTTGATATGTTGAATTTTCACTGAGATATTCCATATTTTATGGTAAAAAACATAAAATGTGCCCCCTTGTGGCTATCCACACGATTTTTTTTCTGCTCGTACAAAGTGTATCCATGAACATACCATTTAATTGTCAAGATGATTGGACATTGTTAAGCTGGTCAAAAAAATGTAAAACCAGAACTGAAATTTGATTGGCCAATGACATTATTAAACATGCCCATATGAAGTCATCCTTAATTCCCCAAGTGTAGGCTTGCTCACAGAACCAGCATACCAAAGAGCAACTTAATAGGCCTTGTAGCTGCTGAGATATTGGCAAAAAGACACAATTAGCTATTATAGCGCCCCCTATAATATTTCATGCACCAGCAAATGCATGCTACCTCAGAATGATGTCCTAAAGCATTGATTGGAAGCTCATCTGATTTGAGTAAAGCATACAGGAGTTACAGGGGTTAGAGTAAAATTTGCCATTCATGGTACATGTTCATTTGCATATGTCCGCCATCTTGTTTCCAAATGTTAGGATTTTTGATAATTATTGACCGTCTCACCCCTACGAACATCTTGATACCAAGATCATGGGGATCAGATCAAAATCCAGGGACTAGTTCGCCTTACCAGCCTTACAAGTATACCTTACCAGCCGAGGGGTGCTGTGAATTTTTGCTCAGTTCCAGTGCTGCTATGACTGAATTCAGAGCCAGAGCTGTAGAGAAATGTACAGGGTCATAGTTTATTATTTCTTTTCACATCATAGTAAGATATAACACACATGCCCTTTTGAGCTTGTAAATAGTGAACAAAAGTAACCTATGCAGAAGGGCAGCTCTGGCTAACATTACTCAAGTCATGCTAAACACAGCCACAGAAAACACATACAAATGGAGAAACTGTTTATTACTTATTATTTATTATTTTATAACATGCTGTAAATGACCCGTCCAGCTGCAATAATGCTGTTTTAAGGCTCTATCTTTATGGAATTTCTTAAACATGACAAACATACGAACGATGTCATGGTTCACACTGAGGACCCAGCTCTTCTTTACTTCCAGCTGGGAACTAACTTTTCTGTTTCACAAGCCAATTTATGGTAATAGAAATGCATGAAACTGTTCCAAATTAGGTTCACGAATGGAAACCTTTCCAGTTTGCTATTGATGGAAAAGCAATAACAAAATTACTGATGCCAAGCATAACAGCAAAACCTTGTGGAGCAGTCCCTAAAAATAAGTGAGCATGTGAGTAATAGCACCCCTTCTGGTGCAATTTTTGACCATGAGATAGTGAGTATGTATGTGAAAATGGAAGTGAGTTACAAGCCAGTTGCATAAGTGTTTGCATCTAAAAATCAAGATGCCATTGTTTTTCAACTTTCGTTAATTACGTTTTCCTGCTGGTGCAGCCATGGCTTAATGAACTGGGCTTGGCACAAGAAGGTTGCTGGTTTAATCCCTTCAACAAGCAGGATCAGTTCTTGGAATTGACTCCATTCCTTCCCACCACAAATCTAAACAGGAGTCAGCAGCTTAAAGTGGCTCAGATCCAATTCATATGCTTAATGTGACCGAGATCTTACAGTGTGTTTTTGCAAAATTAAATGTAATCTTATCAAATCTGGTGGCAACACTTGAATATGTGGTCCTTGATTGGATGCATTATCTGATATGTGGTCATGCAAATTTAATGGGAATAGTCAGATTGGAATGTGTGTGTTTTTCAACGTGCATGTGTAATTAACACTAACCTTTAAATAGGAAATTTACCCTTTATCCACAAGTTAACACAGTTTTGGGGTTTTAATGAAGTATCTGTTAAATGCTTTGGTCAAAATACCATAATACCATAATGTTCAAACTACACTTAGTCTTACCCTACCTAAGACCGCTGGTGGTTTCAGTCTTGTAATATTCACATTTTCCACTTCATAATTTTTATAAGCATAAGATATATATGCAAGATGAAGGTGCCACATGGAAGCTGGAACAAAGTATTTTGAAGTTCAATTTCAAGATTTGACCTTTCTGTTTCAGGGTTTTTTGAAATGATCAAAAGTTTTGTCCCTAAATTAGCTCTATACATAGGCTCTATTAATGGTTCATGCTTAAACCATTTAGACAAAATATTAATTTTTTTTTTGTTTCTACACTCATTGTCCATTTTATCAGCTCAAATGACCATACAGGAGGGCAGTTTTACAGTTACAGATTGTAGTCCTGTAACTGTCCTGTTGCTCTGCACAATTTTTTGCCCCCTTTGTCTTTGTTCTACAATAGTCAGGACTCGCACAGGACCACAACATAGCAAGTATGTTTTATGTGGTGGATCATAACTAGTGTTGCAGTGGCACTGATATGGTAATGGTGTGTTAGTGTGTGAGCCGCTAGTACAAGTGGATCAGACTCAGCAGTGCTGCTGCAAGTTTAAAGATGTCAGTATGGACTGAAAATAATGCAGGCAGAGACAGACTGCCCTATACTCTCACTATGCACACTGGGTAGGGCCCCGCAAATTAACCAAGGCCTCCTCGTTAGTAAGCTGGAGAATAAATAGCTATATAAGCTGGAGAATAAACATTTGCTTTTTTTTTTTCCTGTGCTGCAGATGTTACCGAATTAGCTAAAAAATGAGGGAGTATACTAGTGGAGAGTCAGGTTGAACTGTCAAAAAATGGTCACATTTTGCCTCACAGAGTTCAGGTAGGAGGACCCCTTGTCAAAATTTTGCTTAGGGCCCCAGCAGAGTCTGGCCCGGCTCAGCCAACATTATAGCCAACATTGTCTTGTGAATGGACACAGTTAAAAACTCTAGCAACACTGCTGTGTCTGATCCACTCAAAAGACCCTTTTATTTTTTCAGATCATTTATATGCTAAACATAGTATAAACTGAAGACTTAAAAGAATATTACAACAGGAACTAATGTTTATTTCACTCTAAGTGCAAATTTGCTGGACCTGTGCCCACAGACCATTCTCAACGGTCATGGACTGACATAAAACTCACATGAATTACTGCTGTTTCGGACAGAGTCGCATTGTGACAGGTCCCAATATCACTGGCCCAAATCTTTTCTTAAAAAAAAGTCAGATTCAATGTGATTTTTGCTGTTCACACAGCCGCTCAAATGGCACATTTGTGTCACATATGGAGAACCAAATTGGATTTGCACCACTTTAACCTGCATATAATCCACTTTAACGTGGGCCTACGATCACATTGCAAGGATTAAGTGACTCAAATTCGATCTTTTCAAATCAGATTTGAGTCATTTTGTCTATGTTCACACCGCAAGTAAAAGTGACCCAAATCTAATCTGATATTTGTTCTGCTGTTCACACTGTCTATATAATGTAACTTCTGACATATGATATCAGTCTGAAAATGTTATGAAAAAGGACGTTGGTTCAGGCTCTCTGATCAGAAGGAAAGGCCTGTCTATTCCATCCAAAGCACTTGTTTTTAAAGGCGCAATCTGTAATATTGACACCAAGCGTTTAAAATCAGAACTGTAATACAATTTAAAATCAGTGGACAGAACTGTCTGCCTCCTCCACAGACGTGAAGCTCGAGCGGGTTGCCAGTCTATGGAAAACTGAATGAACAAGCAAGAGATGAGTTTAAGAGCATGGGCCATAATAGCTAAGAAAATTTTACTATAATCAACATATTTACACAAAAATGTGTTCATCATTTCACTAAAACATTTATCTACGCAAAAATGTGAACATGCGACTGCCATTTCCATACATTTGCAAACTTTTAACTGTTCAAATCCACCTTTAATATTTCGACTAGACAAGGCTGGTGTTTGATTTTCCCCTCCACCATAAATGTCGTTTAGGAGGCAGATTATGGAGTGAGATCATTGTCCTTTATGTGAGAGCGCAAAAAACACACTAAATCGAGCAAGTCAGACTCAACAAACACACAGAATCATGAAAACCGAGCAAAAACATCGACAGCGATGTAGCTCCATGCTCTCGTTTAACTGCGTGCTTGCGTTTTTCTTGCTTCAAAAATTTGAGCTTGTTCTCGCTTCTCAAAAATCTGCTCGCTTCAAAAATTTGAGCTCGCTCTTGCTTCTCAAAAATCTGCTCGCTTCTCGGTTTTAACAGGAAATACGTCACAGATTCAAAACCTGGTAACCGATTCCTAGTGATGGCACTCTTGAATCTGAAGCTTGAAGGCGTGCACACAAAATTCTCTCATGTTAAATACCTCATAAAGCAAGCCCACATGAGCCTTGCCTATGGAAAAAACAGGCAATGGATTAGCGCTGTGATGAATGTAAAGCTATTATCAAAAGCCCTGCTCAAGTGTTTCTGCAAGAATATTATAATTTTAGATATTAACTGAATAATTACATAACAAGAAGGGCCAACCTGCAACATTGTGAATGTAATTACAACAGTATAAATTTCCCAACGTGCTTCATCAAGATGCGTTATGAGTGTAAGCGTAATGCGTAATAATCTAAGCTTATTTTTAATATATTACTGTTTTATGTATTGTAATGCACCTAAACACGGTTTTAAAGGCTGTAAATTGTGACATCTCTTCGCAAGATACACAAAGCACTTTGAGGTTTTGGCCACCTGATAGCACTTATGTGCACAGTGTCACGAAGCTTCGAGCAATTAACCATTTTCAGATTCAAGCGTGCCATCACTAGGAATGAGAAGGGTATCTCTGCAGGCCGGAGGCAGCTCCAAATGGGAGGTACTGCTCCAAGTGGGTGGTACAGCTCCAAGTGGGCCGTACAGCTCCAAGTGGGTGGTACAGCTCCAATTGGGCTGTACAGTTCCAAGTGGGTGGTACAACTCCAAGTGGGCCGTACAGCTCCAAGTAAGCGCGGAAGAACATTTTAAGCATGACTCAAGCACGTCGCTGGCTTCGAGATATGTAGTTGGCATAAAGGCTCTGGAGATGACCCAGAGGCTAAAGAACCCTTTTTTTTTTAAAAAAAACAGGGCTGATATGGAGCTGTTTCTAAAAGTGTGTGTTGATGAGCAGGGTCTCAGGGTCAATGCGATGTTTGTGGTTACGCCATGCCCCTCACATGCCCCTTTAAGGCATGTAAACTGGACTGTAGGGCCCTCTCCTCAATTCTTAAGGCACAGATACTAGACTGCAAGGCACCTTGTACACCACAGTTCAGACAATGTGTATAGTTTGATACTTTTAGAAACCTAGGCTGTCTGGTTAACTGCTTTGTGTAAAATGTCCTGCACAAAATAGGTATCCTAGTTATTTTCTTTCTTCTAACACATTTCCATAACTAATTCAGCTCAAATTGCTCTGTTTGAGCATTGTTTGGAAATTTAAGAGAATGTCAGTGAGTTCTTTGGGACATTGTGTTAGATTATTGTGTATTTGGTAGTACAGCTCTATGACTGGTGACCATGTAATAACTGTTTTGTTTTCAGTATTAATATTGTACCTTGCAAACATTGAGTACATTATATGGAGTACATTTTCAGCATTATGTGATTTACAGACTTGTTTGTGGTTGGCTTAATATGTGAAATTCTTGCAATAAATAAAGAGAATAACCATTTAACTGAGACCACATGTGCTGAGAATGATAATGTTTGCTTACATATAGGCTACTACTCACTTCCTAACAAGAGACATGACAGTAAATATGGGTTCATCAGATATATGGGTTTCTCTACTCCAAATATGGGTTTCTCTACTCCAGAGAATCCAATTCTATTGTCAGTATTTCTCTTCAGGGATTAGAGAGGCAGTGTGTGCACATCTGCACATCTGTGTTAGTAACGGTTGCAACTTAATGTAGAATATATTCATTACAAATTTGTCCTCAAATATTTGTACATATGGTGTATTTCTGAAATAAATTAAACTGAATAAATGAACTATATTAAAATAAATTGATAGCCCTTCGGGCAGCACGGTAGTGCGGCAGGCAGTGTTGCACAGTCACACAGCTCCAGGTTGTGGGTTTGAGCCACACTCCATGTGACTGTCTGTGAGGAGTTGAATTAGATAAGCGGTTTCAGACAATGAATGAATGAATGAATGAATGAATGATAGTCCTTCTACAAATTCACATGCACAATCCAGGTAATAATAAAGGGAGGCGTTCTAAGGCAGTCTAAGCCAGTGTTATCCAATTCTGATCCTATTGACCCTGATTTTGTGAGTAGGATGTTCCAGGACCTGGTTCTGATGCCAAATCAAAGCATATGTGATCACCTGAACGCAAAAAGTAATACATAATACTCTACAACAAGGACATACTTCTATAAAGAATCATTTAAAACCATGCAAAGGAACTAAATGAAGTACAGTGAACTTCTCTGAATGTCTGTTTATATTCTTAATTGAGCCAAATTTCCTGAAAGGTTGCACCACTATCTTTGAATTCATTAAACCATAACTACATTACAGTGAATTTCCATCTTATTAAGTTCACCTAACTTGTAGCTACATGCACTGACTATACTATCATATACACCCACTATGACTGAGTGCTCATGGTAGGTTTGCTGAATATTATGATTATTTGCAAATTAATAGCACTATTTCTCCCATGTCCATTAATGGATAGGAGCTGCTTTAGATATTTATTTTTATAGTGGGCCATAAGTGTTACTTAAGGATTTACACATTTAAACTGATTATAATCCAATACTGTGCTGAGTACAAAACAAATAATACAGTCCTATAGTTCTGTAATCAAATTAAAATAATGATTGTGGACATAAGAGGCCTAATGGATTTTATAAGTTTGCAGTTCACCCCATAACCAGATTACCAAATATATATAATTAAAATATCAGGAGTGCTATGTATTTCGTTTTCACTGAAACGTAATATTTTAAACTACAACTAGTAGAGGGTAATATACAGTATCAGCGATGACCTCCAGGAGACGCTGCGGGACCTCCGCTTGCTTCGGGGGCCTAGCCCTGAAGCTTCGACGTTTCCTGATGCCGGCGGCCTTCCCAGAATCGCAAGCGGTGTGAGAGGAGACAGAAGCGCGGCAAGCGAGGGGGGATCCATGCTAGGCTAAGAGCTAACCCAAGCCAGCAGGCTATCCCTTCTCTCTTTCTCTCCAATGTCTGCTCGCTGGAAAATAAACTGGACTATATCAAACTTCAGCGAACTACACGGCGAGAATACAGAGATTGCTGTGGTTTTGTTTTTACGAAGACATGGCTCAGCGACAGTATTCCCGACGCCGCCATTCAGCTAGATGGGCTAGCTGCATTTCGAGCCGACAGAGACCCAGCGCTATGCGGTAAGACTTGCGGTGGTGGATTATGTGTCTATATCAACACTGAATGGTGTAAGAACTCTGTGCTGGTCTCTGCTTATTGTTCACCGTTAGTGGAGTTTGTGGCTGTGAGATATAGACCTTTTTATTTACCTCGAGAATTCTCCGTTATTTACATAATCGCAATCTATATTCTTCCCAATGCAAACGCTGTGGGAATTATACGAAGCCATAAGCGATTTCCAAAAACACACATCCGGATGGACTGTTTATTGTTGCTGGAGATTTTAATCATGCAAATCTCAAGAAAGTGTTCCCTAAATTCCACCAGTATGTGAACTTTGCTACAAGAGGAGCAAACACGCTGGATCTTGTTTACACAAACGTTCCAGACGCGTACAGGGCAGACACTCAGATCACATGTCTGTTATGCTAATTCCTGCATACAGACCCATCATCAGGCGATTGAAATCTGTTCTGAAAGAGGTGAAAATCTGGCCATCAGAAGCAATCTCTACTCTTCAGGACTGTTTCGAGTGCACTGACTGGGACATGTTCAGAGAGGCCTGGAGGAGTACGCATCATCAGTGACCAGCTACATAGAGAAGTGCATCGATGATGTGACCATCTCCAAGACCATCACCATCTGCTCCAACCAGATGCCGTGGATGAATGCAGAGGTGCGTGCGCTGCTGAAGGCTAGAGACGTTGCTTTCAAATCAGGCGATAAGGCGGCCCTGAGAACAGCGAGGGCCAAACTCTCCCGAGCTATCAGAGAGGCAAAGCGTGCACACGGCCAGATCATTCACAGCCACTTGCAGAGCAGTAGAGACACTCTGTGCATGTGGCAGGGCATCCAGAGCATCACCAGCTACAAGACTACACCACCTGCTTGTGACAGAGATGCTTCCCTACCAGACGTGCTGAACCATTTCTACGCACGGTTTGAGGCACAGAACAACGTAGCTGCGAGAAAATCCACCCCTTCTCCCAGCGACCAGGTGCTGTCTTTTATTGCAGCTGACATGAGGAAAACTCTATGCAGAGTCGACCCGCAGAAAGCTGCTGGACCAGACAACATTCCTGGCAGAGTGCTCAGAGAATGTGCAGACCAGCTTGCTGATGTCTTCACTGATATCTTCAACATCTCTCTTAGCAGCGCCGTTGTTCCAACATGCTTCAAGAACACCACCATCATCCCGGTGCCTAAGAATTCTTCTGTGTCCTGCCTCAATGACTATCGTCCCGTTGCACTCACACCTGTCATCACAAAGTGCTTCGAGAGGCTCGTCATGAGGCACATCAAAACCCTACTTCCCCCCATACTGGACCCTCTACAGTTCGCGTATCGTCCTACCCGTTCAACGGACGATGCCATATCCACCACGCTCCACCTGGCACTCACCCACCTGGACAAGAAAGACACATATGCCCGAATGCTGTTCATAGTTTTCAGCTCAGCATTCAACACCATCATTCCTCAGCACCTGATCGGGAAGCTGAATATACTGGGCCTCAACACTTCTCTCTGCAACTGGATCCTGGACTTCCTGACTGGGAGACATCAGTCAGTCCGGATCGGTAGGAACACCTCCAGCACCATCACACTGAACACTGGAGCCCCCCAGGGCTGCGTGCTCAGTCCACTGCTGTTCACACTGCTGACCCATGACTGTGCAGCGATGCACAGCTCAAATCATATCATCAAGTTTGCTGATGACACAACTGTGGTGGGTCTCATCAGTAAGAACGACGAGTTAGCATACAGAGAGGAGGTGCAGCAGCTGACTGACTGGTTTGAAGTCAACAACCTGTCTCTGAATGTGGACAAAACCAAAGAGATGGTTGTAGACTTCAGAAAAACAAGGGGTGAGCACTCGCTGCTGAACATCGACAACTCTGCTGTGGAGATTGTCAGGAATACCAAATTACTTGGTGTTCACCTAGCGGATGATCTTACCTGGTCCACTAACACCAGTAACATCAAAAAGAAAGCCCAGCAACGCCTCTGCTTTCTGCGAAGGCTGAAGAAGGCTCATCTCCCCCCTCCAATCCTCACCACTTTCTACAGAGGAGTCATCGAGAGCATCATGACCAGCTGCATCACTGTCTGGTTTGGAAACTGCACTGTGGCAGATCGCAAGTCCCTCCAGCGGATCGTGAGGACAGCTGAGAAGATTATCGGTGTATCTCTTCCCTCCATCACAGACATCTACACCACTCGCTGCACCCGCAAAGCACTCAGCATTGTGGGAGATCACACACACCCTTCAGACACACTCCTCAACCTACTGCCGTCTGGAAAAAGGTATTGAAGCATTCGAGATCCAGACATCTAGACTCCTTAACAGCTTCTTCCCACATGCTATCAGACTCCTGAACACCTAGAGACTGGACTGAAGGAGCACACACACACACACACACACACACACTTCTTCTCGCAAACACTGGTCTGTTGGACTGAAAATGAGTGTACTGTTTACACATATCCTGTTTACATCAAGTTACCGTTTACAGCACAAATACACTTTAAATTGCAGTGTCTCTCTCCCTCAACCCCTCTGTACTTATGGTTTTGTATTGTCTTGTATTGCATTGTATTGTATGTACTATAGTGTTCTCCCCGTGTCCACATGGGTTTCCTCCGGGTGCTCCGGTTTCCTCCCACAGTCCAAAAACACACGTTGGTAGGTGGATTGGCGACAAAAACGTGTCCGTAAATGTGTGTGTGTGTGTCTGTGTTGCCCTGTGAAGGACTGGCGCCCCCTCCCGCCTTGCGCCCAATGATTCCAGGTAGGCTCTGGACCCACAGCGACCCTGAATTGGATAAGCGGTTACAGATAATGAATTAATGAATGTATGTACTGTATGGACATTGTTTTGTATTTTCTTAGCCATATCTTTTGCACTTTAATGTGTATGCACTCTTTTATGTTGCACTAGCTTTGTACTAGTTGCACTTTAATGTCGTGTATTGTTTTATGTTCTATGTCTTTTGCACTTTAATGTGTGTGCACTGTTTTATGTTTGCACTAGCTTTGCACTAGTTGCACGTTAATGTTGTGTATTGTCTTATGTAGCACCTTGATCCTGGAGGAACGCTATTTCGTTTCACTGTGTACTGTAAACACTGTATACTGCTGAAATGACAATAAACTTCTTGAACTTGAAGTGGTTTCCACCCACTTGCTGGTTTCTTCCCACTTGCGGGCCTCCGGCCTGCAGAGATATGTACTTGCTAGGAATCGTGACCAGGTTTTGAATCTGTGACGTATTTCCTGTTAAAACCGAGAAGCAAGCAGATCTTTGAGAAGCGAGAGCGAGCTCAAATTTTCGAAACGAGAAAAAAACGGAGCGGGCACTGAAAACAGTGAGACGAGAGTGCGGAGCTACATTGCTGTCGCTGTTTTCACTCGGTTTTCATGATTCTGTGCACCCGTTGAGTCTGACTTGTTCGATTTTGTGTGGGGTTTTTTTTGCACTCTTGCATAAGACAGTTATCTCAGTCCATAGCAAATCTTCCCAGTAAACATTTAGCCGTTGATTCAACGTTGAAATAACATAATGACTGCCGTCTAATCAACGTTCTCTTAAGGTTGAAAATGAAAGTTGAAAAGACGTTCAAACACAGACATTGAAAAGACGACTATTAGACGTATTTTGGACATCCGTTGATGTTAATAATTGGTCCCGAAATAAATTATTTGTATAAAACGCATTTTGGACGTCCACTGACGTTATTGATTGGTCACCACTTGATAAGTAACTTATTAAGATGGATTTTGGACGTCCATTGACGTTTAAAATATGTCCTTGACGGACAGACTGCTTTTAGACCTATTTTGAATGTCCAGGGACGTTCCTTGTTTACTGGGTTCTTATTCACAATTTTCGCAGTCAAACATTTCGTTCCACCTTACATGTGTCCGTTTAAGAATTGGCGTTATTCGTCAGGTTCTTGAATTCTCTGTTCCGCCTTAAAAGCTGAAGCAAGCGCTATAGCTTCTGAAACATTTTGAAGCAACTGTTTTTCCACTTTATCTATTAAATCACAAACCAATTGTATTATTCAACCAATTAGTGATGGGAATTTCGGCTCTTTTTGGGGAGCCGGCTCTTTCGGCTCCTAAATGGCTCTTTGTTTTACCACTTGTAAACTACACTCCACTGGTACAGAACAATATTACCTACATTTTACATGACTATATGGACAAAATATTATTGTTCAATATTAAAAATAATACATAGTGTTGCAATAGCCAATTGTTTTTATGGCTGTTATGTAATAACTCACTGATTGCACTCACATATTCAATTGTATAAATAACTGGATTTTTATTTAAACACTCTGAAATATAGCCAATGGAACCCAAAAGGTATGTTTTACAAAATAGCTTATTAAATTACATAATCATCCATTTCTGGGTAATAAAATAAACAAATACTCTGCAAAGTGCAAAACAGCAGCATTCAACGTTAGTGATTAAACAACCACAACTGTCAACAAACATTTAACTGATTTAACATTTTCTTCAACTATTTTTTGGAAGGCAGATTGGCATTCATGAAAACCAAGTGTCTCAGCTTGGAGGGTTGGCGATTGCTTGTTGTTCTCTGATTGGTTAAATGACAAGCCTTAGAAAAAAAATTGCTCGGTCTTAGACGGGAACCGGCTCTCATCGTTCACTTACAAGAGCTGGCTCTTTGAACCGGTTCGTTCGCGACGGACACATCACTACAACCAATTATTTAAAAAAATTTAGTTCCACCTTAAATGAGTCTGTTTATTTGGTTTGTTCTCCAGCTTCTTACTGAATACCCATTTCCACCATAAACAGCTATACGAAGCTCAAGCTCGCGCTAGGTTTATAAACAAAACTCATTGTGAAATATTATTTGCCATTTTATCCATTTAAACACGACCAAGTGTACATCATGTCACTAAAACATTTACCTACTAGAGAAACTCTTATATTTGCTGTGTACTACCAAGCTTGATTTCTCTGATCCACCTTAAATAGGTGAATATGTGAGGCTTTTCAAACACAATTCTTACTCAATTTATTTTACACTCACACACACCAGGGAGAAACGCACATGAATCTGCCTCAATTTCTTTAAAACAAACAGTTGTATTTACACTCTTTAATCATGTTATTCACCTTCTTCGTATAAAAAACACAAAACTTTCAGTTGTCACTATGCCTCAGTTTCTTTAATGAAACACACAACCTATGGCATTTACTCTTTTTAATCGATGTATAGGCATCTGTACTTCTATATTTTTTTAAGAAATGCTTTGCTGTTACCTGTTCAGAAGGGAAATTAGCCAGCTCTGTCAATATTTCCTCAGCCAATATTTCCTCTCATTTTACTCCGTCTCTGGTCATGGAGATTTTTAGAAGGCAATGGATCTTGTAAAAAATAACATTAACTATGTTCACTTGGTCATTTCTCCATTTCATGAATGTGAGACACTGTATGTAGATCTGGCCACACGGTGGACAGTATAATGATTGCAAAGAGGGCAGGATCTATGAGCTCCGCTCCAGACTGGGCAGAAGGAGAATATACTGCTTTAGCAATGCTGTGTGAGGCTTAATCTATGGTCACACACCCTGGACATTTTATGACTAATTACAGTAAATAACCTACAGATTGCTCCTTTTAAATTGAAGGAATGGGATTAAATGGATGTTTTATTGTGCAGCATTGATTCTGTCTCCCAAAGTGCAAATATATAAGGTCTTGCAACACATGGTCTCAGAAGACAAGGAGAACAGTTCCAACATGATGAGTTTTATATTTCTATGATCCACATTGAAGAAGTTTCATACCAATATTAACAATATAAAATTGATACTGAGCTACAATGAAAGAAGCTATTCTCATGTTTGTTTCACAAAAATATTGTATACAAATTTCCACGAGATTAATTTTCTCATAAATGTATGACAGGCATTTGGATTATGAACATTATCAGTTTTTTTCCTAATATTTTTTACATAATAAGAAAGCCTTTGACCAGACCATTTTGGTCAATGTGTTGTTTCACAAATATGTTTTTGTTGTTGGTGAAGTGCATAAACATATCAATGCACAGGAGTGTGTTGTCTCTGAGACAGATTTGTTCACATTAAAGACAGATACAGGCCACTTGTTTTACAAATCTAGTCAGAGGAAAAAATTAAATTTATGAATGAATCTGTTAATGTCAATGTGTTTTCCCAAAACCATCCAAATCTGCACTGCTGGGTAGAGCCCCCAAGGCAGACAGCCCAGGCACCCCTTGCCTCAATATAGTTCTGTCTACTTTTCATTTTCCTCCTTACAGCATCCATTCTGACTGTGTTCCCTTTCTTTGTTTTACAGATAAGGGGCCAACAAGCGAGTGCCGGCCTCCAAGCATGTGAGCCGCTGTGAGGCGGAGCTGGCTGGGTGAAAGATGACTTTGCTGGCTGGGGATGGGTCAGACTATGACTACAGTGCCCTAAGCTGTGCATCAGATACTTCCCTGAACCCGCCTCCTGTCCAGGAACGTGAATCCCTTAAGGGTGTCTACTACAAGAGGGCCCAACATCTTTGCTCAACTGATACCACAGATACTGCAGCTCGTCCGGTTGACGGCCAGCGGCTACACGTCATCATCAATGTGGGCGGCTTACGGTACCAGTTTCCCTGGACTACACTGGAGGACTTCCCCCTGTCTCGTCTTGGTCAGCTACGGCTCTGTAGCAGTTTTGATGAGATCATGAGAATATGTGATGACTATGACGTCACACGAAACGAGTTCTTCTTCGACCGCAGCCCTTGCGCCTTCCAAACCATTCTCACCTTCTTGCGAGCTGGGAAGCTACGTTCATTGAGGGAGATGTGTGCTCTCTCCTTCCGAGAGGAACTACTCTACTGGGGTGTCCCGGAAGAAAGCCTGGAATGGTGCTGCCAGAGACGTTTATTACAACGAGTCGAGGAGTGTGATGAACTGGAGAGGGCGGCCGAAGAAGTAGAAGAAGACGAGGATGATGACGACAGTGAAAGTGGCATGGCACGCCAGTCTAAACTAGGCAGATGTATGGGCAAATTGAGGGACATGGTGGAGAAGCCACACTCAGGCCTGCCTGGCAAAATTTTCGCCTGCCTCTCTGTGCTTTTTGTCACCATCACAGCCATCAACCTATCCATAAGTACTATGCCTGCTATGAGGGAAGAGGAGGAAGATGTGAGTGGTCACATGCTTTGTTCTACACTGTACACTGGAATTAATTGTTCCCAGCCATAATGCATATACTGAATGATTACTGGATTAGGAACATCTGCCTTGTATCTACATTCATAGTCCATTTTATCAGCTGCACTGACCATACAGTTACAAATACAAACTGCAGTCCGCCTGTTTATCTACATACTTTCAAATCTTCATTTAATCCTGCTCTTCAATGGTCAGGACCCCAAAGTGTAGGTATGATTAGGTAGAGGATTTTTCTCAGTGCGGCAGTAACTTTTGTTCCCAGCCATAATGCATATACTGAATGATCACTCGATTAGGAACACTTACCTTGCATCTACACTCATGTCCCTTTTGTCAGATCCGCTACCATAAAGGAGCGTTTACAACGGACTACAATTACAGACTGTAGTCCACCTGTTTCACTGCCAACATTCTTTAATTTATATTGCTCTTCAGTGAGCTGTTATGATTTATATGGGGGATCATTCTTAGCACAGCAGTGTCACTGACAGGGTGTTAGTCTGTGTTGTGTTGGTATGAATGGATTAGATACAGCAGCGCTGAATTTTTAAAAACAATGTTCACTCACTTTATATTCAGAAGCTCAGCATCTTTTAAGGTGAAACGAAATATTTGAGGGGGGAAATAAAGGACTGTTGTGTGTAGGTCACTTAAGTCTTACTTTTCTGTAGGTTTTTACAGAACTTTTTACAGTCACTTTCGGTAATGCAGTTAGCCATCTCTCAAGACATTTTCTTCTTAAGTAATCTGAAACAGCAAATATAAGTCAATATAGCCCACCTATGAAGCAGAAATAGAATGTTTTTCAACATTTGGAGTTCTCTTCAGTGCCTAAAAAAAACTCCAGATGCCTCTGCCATGAGTAGAGAGTGGGAGAGAGAAAGCACACCTGACAGAGACACCTGTTTGTTTGCTTTTCACTCATTTACACACACTGGGGGCTTCATAACCCCATTAGACCAGTTTCGAACACGCAAACTGAAGAGCTGGCAAACAGTGAGGAAAAATCTTCTGAATTTTATAAAAAGTGTTTTTGATTACAATCATGGATGTTGTCCTTAAGTCAGTCTTTGAACATCTCTGGTCAGCCTGTGCCCACTAGTTAATAACTGTAGTTTGTATCATAACTCCATGATACAACTAAAAGGGCATGTAGGCAAATATGTAAGAAGTCCCAGGTAACCTTGAGACAAAGACTAGGAAGACTTAGAAAGAGTCCTTTTATCACTGCATATTTCCATCATCATCACCTCACAGATGGTGGAAAGTTTCACAGAGATGTGACTCTCTTGTTTATTATGTGTACAGTATAAGTTATGAATAAGAAGGGGCACAGGAGAACATTTTGTCTACACTGTTAATCCAATATTTGAAAACATTCAACAGAGTGTTCAATGCTTGTGTAATTTTGTACTTGACTTTCCACTGCAGTTCTGATAAAGGCATGAAATTTATGCATGACCCTCTCATTTGAGGACAACTTAAGCTATTTCCACTATTGTGGGTGTTTGTCACATAATACAGAGGGCTTTGTCTCTATAGGAAATCAAAGGTATTGCTGGAATATAGCAGCCTTGTTGAGCAGACTAGTCATAATGCAAGACAATGTGGTGAATGCATCATCTGAAACCAAGCTCAAGATGAGCAAGATGGTCTGTTTTGGCCTGAAGGTACATAATAACAATATCAGTCTCACCTTTTGAAACGGTGTTAGAATTTCAATATGCTTGCTCACTGTTAACATTTGCAAAGCAAAAAACAGCACATATGCAGCTGCTGAAATAAATCAACACATTTACCAACACTTGCCAGATAAGCAGGATCTTGGGTGGTGGCAGTCTGCAATGTGCAGTAGCATTTAAAATGAACAAAGAAGGAAGGTGAGCTTGGTGAAGGACCCTGTGGGAGGATAGTTAGCACCAGATGAAAAGAACATTTCATGAATTTGAAATTAGCACGGAAGATTCAGGTGCTTTGTGGTAATGTACTCGCATTTGGTATGTGCTGCTTCCCTCTACTGGTCTGTGGCGTGCGCTGCAAGTTTGCAAACTGTCAAGTATCTCTTTGATACAACTTTTATACACATAGATCTGTGGGTCTGAAGCCACTAAACAACAATGTGGACACGGTACCAGTCCATCATAGGGCATCACTTACCCAGTAACTTACACCTGTGTACAATTTCACACACCCAGTCATTCACACTGTGGAGCTGTGTGGCAGTGACAGTATTTTTCTGAAGTTTTAAAGGTAATGTTAATAATGATGAAGTAGTGGTAAACACTGTTTTTTATCACACCCACTTTAAACAATCCTTTGCCTCAAAACCTGAGGCTGAAATTTGAAAGACTTGTGGAATCCCCTGTAGTACCTTTGCCATTTAAAATGTTCTCAGTATGCAGTTTTATATAATACTAACTAACATACTAACCAATCTATTTGTGTTTCATAGGGTAATTGCTCCCAGATGTGCTACAATATCTTCATCGTGGAGACGGTGTGTGTGGCCTGGTTCTCCTTAGAGTTCACCCTTCGTTTCATACAGGACCGTAGCAAGCTGGCCTTCCTCCGGCGCCCACTCAACCTCATAGATGTTGTGGCCATCCTGCCCTACTACATCACCCTTGTAGTAGATAGCACATCTACAGAGGAAAAGCGCCTGGGCTCAAGTAACACTTACCTGGACAAAGTGGGCCTGGTGTTGCGTGTCCTCCGTGCCCTTCGTATCCTATATGTGATGCGGCTGGCGAGGCATTCGCTCGGCCTTCAGACTCTGGGTCTAACTGCTCGCAGATGCACACGTGAGTTTGGCCTGCTGCTGCTCTTCCTTTGCGTAGCCATTGCACTTTTCTCTCCACTTCTGTATCTAATAGAGAATGAAGTGGCTGCCACACAAGAATTCAGCAGCATCCCTGCCACTTACTGGTGGGCGGTCATCACCATGACAACTGTAGGTTATGGTGACATGGTGCCACGAAGCATTCCTGGCCAGGTGGTGGCACTCAGCAGCATACTCAGTGGCATCTTACTCATGGCCTTCCCTGTTACATCCATCTTTCACACTTTCTCACGTTCGTATGTTGAGCTGAAGCAGGAGCAGCAGCGACTGCTGCAGCGGCAGACTCACTTCCTGCTGCGCAGCCGAATGGCTGGCCTTGGCAGCAACATGTCACTGGAGAGCGATGTCCTATTTCCTAGAGCCTCGTCTGATCTGAGAGACACGGCTGACTTAGATTAGAAATACTATGGATGTGGTCAGCTATGAATATGCACTGTTATATTTCTGAGAGCATCAGGACCTGAAGATCAGCTGAAGTCCCTACCAGCAGAGGGCGCAAGAGCAACTACAGCATTTTCTATAAAAGCTATCTAGTTAGAGAACTTTTGCTACTCGACATGAGGTTGGGTAGCAACTTGTCACTTGTGAACATCCTCCTCCTCCTCCTCCTCAGTGCCTCATCTGATCCCAGAGACCCTGATGACAGAAGTGAAAGTACTGTGGACTTATTTACCAGTTTAAGAGGTAATTTACCAGTTTAAATCAAGTCATCTCTTTCGAGACTTGACTCATAAAGAAATTATTAAAGTTTGCTCAGTCGTTTCATCGCAACCATTCAATGAAGAACTCATTGACCATAATGCATGTTCTATACAACAGAACTTGGGCACTTGGTTTCTCCTTTCTACCCCTTGCATTTTCCACTGATGATGAGAAAGGGAGTCCCGTTTTGATAACTGATCAAACTAAACATTTCAAAAGGGGTTACATCAGTAGGACAGCGTTCATTCAAAAAGACATTTTTGAATGAGGATGACTTAGATGCATGAGCCATATTTGAGCACTACACACATCACATTAAGTACATTTCAAGACCTGGATTATCAAATTGCCACAGCTCCCAATGCCTTTAATGATATTTTAAATGTCTCTTGTGTCAGTAATTACATGTTGCCACATCCTTTAAAATGTTTCCTTATTTGCTGTGTATGTACAATAAATTGTTTTTTACTTTTTCTTTTTTATTTTTGCTGTGGTCCATATAAATTAGTTAATTATTAGAAATAGCACAAAAAACTACAATTGTGCAGGTGGGCGTAGGGGTCACTGCTGACTCCAAATAAGCCATAAATTCATTTTTGAACTCTGTGCAAAAGCACTGTTTTTCAAAATAAAAGCCACTGTCTGATGACATAAGTGTGCATGAAACATTACAATGCAGTGTGAGTGCAGGGGAATGGGGCGGGGGAATATGGAGAGAGATTAGTCTCAAAATACTTAACAAATGCGTTAATCCACAAATTAAACAAAAATCACAAATATGTTTCACTGTTCACAAATGAACACATCCCAATCTGCAATTTGTACAAATACAGTTACATTCATAAACACATGTTTTTGTTTTTATAGATATATCACAGTTTTATGCGAAAATAAATACATGCGTTTAAATTTACATTGCAAATATTTGTAAAGTCGAAGCCTCGAATAATTTTTTTTTTTTGTAACATGTTGAATCTGTGTTTGTGGATCGAGTCACTCACGTATTTTCCGTGACGTGCATTTGTAGATTCACTCTCGCGGGCTTTTGGATTTTGAAACTTTCCATTTCACCCGGTCCAGCGACGGAGTTTTAGGGCCACGGCGTTGGAAAAAAAACAAGATTCGGAGATTAAAGTCAGAATTCTGAGAATATTCTCAGAATAATTCTGAGAAAAACTGAGCCACTGAACAAAAGTGCATTGCCCCGATTCTTGCTGGTACGTGTTTATGAAGGTAATTTCTCACTGTAGACCTCTGTTTGTTGGTTATTTTTGATATTGTACGTTTTCTGCTGGCCAGTGTCTTGCTCAGGAAGAGGCTTCGGGCTTAACATGCCAGTATTTCATCGTTTGAGTGAAGAGCCACTGAACAAAAGTGCATTGCTCCCGATGCTTACTGCTGGTGTGTGTTTATTATGGCGCTTATTTTTGTGCCACAATTCTAAACGCGGATATTTTGAGCGAGCAAGAGGGTATTTTGCACACGCGCGGATATTTTGAGTGAGCAAGGAGGTTTCTTGAACGCACACTATAATCTACACCTCTTGCTCTCCTGTCATGCGCGCGCGATATCTCTGACCCGCCCGCTCACTTTACACTTAGTCATTACAAACTGCCTCAGTTTCAGCCAATCAAAAATGCCAAAATGTAATTTCTGATTGGATGGCTTGACCGCCAAGTGGGCGGGACATACAGACCGGAGACCAGTAAATACTGGGTCACCGGTTATAGGTTATGGTTATGGGAAAATCTGAAAATGTCCTCCGAACGGCAACAGACCAGTGCACCACAGCCAGTAATGTTATTTTATATTCATTGAATTGGCCACATGGTAGAGTTTTTATCTGTTTTTTTTTACTTAATTATATTTATCTAGTTTTACTGAGTAAGCAACGTAGCTGATGTGCTGAAAATAATGTACATAGTATACAATAGTGCTAGTAATGACTGTAGATGGTACTGCAACTACTGTAGAAACTTCTTCATTAGTAATTCCAGACAGCGAGCATATATCGGTCCACTGGTATAAAAATGCTGGCACACCACTGAGTGTAGACCACTGCTGGTCCTCCATTGGACCACCCAGATCACTGTCCTGTACAGGATATAACTCATTTATAATATCCTCAAACAGATTTTACATTCACAGAGACTTTTATTCTGGAAAACACACTAATACAAATATTACCAACAACTATGAGAGATATAATAAGTATAAGCCTGATATAAAATGATTAAATGATAAAAATGTTGACACCGTGCTGGTTTAAAATTATTTACTAATCTTATTTATAAACAATAACAAAAGAACCTAATGAAGGAGAAAATGTAAATTGGACTGTGAATGGAAAAGTGCTAAAATGTGGCTTTTTGTCTAAAATTCTGTTTAATCACAAGTGGTCCACCTAGAATGACTAATGTAGTAAAATATCCGTGCAAAAACCTTCTTGCTCGCTCGAAATATCTGCGCGCGTGCAGAAATGTGGCACAAAAATAACGCCATAGTTTATGAAGGTGATTTCTCACTGTAAACGGCTGTTTGTTGGTTATTTGTAGATTTTGTATGTTATAAGTAAGCTGTTCGTCGAGTTGTGCCTCAGAAAGAGGCTTCGAGAGTGCTGTGTCATGTTGGACTAACCGCTGGTTAACACAGGCAAATATTCTATGGTTTCAATCGTGAACTTAATTATATAAATGACTATAACGTTGCTCAAAATGGTGGACTATGGGCGTAAACCACTTCACACCTGAGTTTCTGTAGCATTAGCTAAAACATATGTGCTTTATTTTAGCACATAACCTTCCTAAGAGATAGTGTAGTCTCAGAAGAAGCAATTCTATTCATGCAAGAACAAAAGGTAAAAAGGTAGTATTGTTCTATTATATTTGATAATTTATTAGATTTTTAGATAAACTGTATACAAACAAATACAGTTACTGACTGTAGCCCATTTGCTCCTGCTCAGTTTCCTTGCCACACTCTACCCCATCCATATATGATCATGACCATCATAGGACAATATGACTACATGAAAACTGATGGATTGATATTTGGGGCCTCTCAGCTTAGCAGTGACTGATGTTATACCATGGTGCCTGGTAAATTCAGTCAGAACCAATGGGCTAGAGTATGTAATTATAAACCTACAAAATATGTCAGATGTATCTGATCCAATGGCCCATACAAGAAACACTCTTGCAGAGATGTCACAATGCAAATTCAACATTTAAAGAAACACTATATAATGTTTTATACCTTAAAACTAACTTCAAAATCATTGTGATGCTCCATTGAGCTGTAACAGGAAGAATAGAGACTCTGTTGCTACTCTGAGCTCAACACTGAAGAAACTGCACTATGTAACATTTGAAGAACTGTTGAACAGCATTCCTTATCCCACCCAATTCTTAATTATCCTATTATTAATCGGATAAAAAGGAAGACAAGCCAAATTTGGTTTCCTGTCTGTTACTAGCATATTCAGGATACCATCAGTGAGAACAGCTGCTTGCTGTGGTGTACAGATCTTCTTCAAAACATAGTCAGCATTGCTGGGCTGTTTTTATCTGAGGTGAGAGCGAAAGTGTAGATATGAACATACATCTTTTTAAGTTAATAACTACTGATCTAAAATGCAGGCAAATTGAAATTGGTTTCAAAAAAGATATTGAGTGATGCTGCCACATGCTGAGAATAAAAGGGAAACACATATGATCAGATATTGTTAAGATATTTAAGATTTTAGAGAACTAATGTTGTAATTGTATAAGGAACACACAACCTAGCATTATTAAAAATTAGCGTTTACATGAAGAATTAACCCAACCGTTACATTAATATTATTTTATCAATATTTAACACAGTGTATGTAAATGTAATATACATTTATAATGTAATATACACTTGGCTGTGATACTCAAACACTAACACACAATGCCAGTAAGAAAAGACCTTGAAAAAGGCTTTAAATATATTATTTTAAAAAATGTTTTTTTTTAAACTCTGAATGTAACAGTCGCCACATTTAAGGTGGAAAGTAAAACTCGCTAAATACAAGAGTGATATAAATTTACAAAAAATGTTTAACTACTCTAGCAGGCAAATAGAACTTGTCGCTAACGTTAGCTTGACTTAAACTACGGTTTGTTTTGGAACTGCTGGTCGAGCTGACACATTTAAGGTGGAAGAGAAAACTCAGGGGCATGCTAAGGCTTGTTTGCTAAACGCGAGTGTAATATCAATGTACTAAGAAAAACAAATGTTGTTTAACTACTCTAGCAGGCTCTAGTAACATTGGGTGAGAGAAAAAGTAGAATGAACTTACTATACTTAATCTCTTTCACACATAGGTCCAACAGGCTTCCTTTTCAGATGCTCATGCAGTGATGTTGTGCTGCCGTGCCTTGCGAGATCAGATGTGCACATTTTGCACCTAATGCTGTTCCTTGAAAGCGTTAATGTAAAGTGTTCCCATACTTTTGATGACATGGGTCGTACTTTTTTCTCTCTGATTGTGCTAACATTATCCTCTGCTGTGACCGCCTCTGCCATTTTTTAAACCCTTCTTCCAGAGTTCGTCACATGTAACAACTTCACCTATGTGTATAATAACTTAGATCCAACTAATCGATTATTAAATTAGTTGCAAACTATTTTAACAATCGATTTAATCGATTAGTTGTTGCAGCCCTACTGTAAATATGAATTACACGAGGGGAGCCCCAGGAGCAAAAAAGAAAAACAACATACCTAGTGTTCCTATTTGGGAAGCACTTTATACATATGTAAGAAAATATATAGGCAGCATTTTTTCTAATGCAATAGTAGTAGATAAATAAACATTCATTTATATTACAGAACTGTATTTGCATATACGCACTCCTTTACTGTCTTTATATAAAAAGTTATTATAGTGCTTATTGCTGTCTCATATTCTGATTTGGAGAAAAGGATTTTTCTGACATGTAAAAGTGGCCTGACTTGTAAGCCTGATCAGAAAGCAGTCTATCAACACATTCATATTTTGAGAACATTTTGTCTTAAAACATTCATTATTACACATATTATTACACAGTCATTATTAAACACGTGCATATGGATAATATATTGTTAAAGTCAACATACTTAAGTGCAATTTGCAGTTATTTACATATGAATTATCTTAGCATTAGGGCAATGTGACAGTAAAATTAAGTGAAATTTTTTAACTGTGGTTTAAATGACAACATATATGATGTTATGATGATAGCATTGTATTAAGCATTAAAAGATATACATATATGTTTTACACTATAGACATCACTACAATTAAATAATATTTTTCTGTGATTTTGATGTACACACAGTTAACATTTTATTTCTTAACTCTCTAACAGATAGACAGAGATGTAATAATGCTAATGGAGGATGCTGTCACGCCTACATCTCAGGACTCCAATTCCCAGAATGCACCCGTCAGTCACATGACTACCCACCGGTCTCCCTCGCCAGAATTCTAATTACACACACCGGTTTGTCTCCCTATTTAAACCCATTTCAGTGAACTGTTCTCTGCCGAGTATTGCTTTGGTTCACCCCAGTATACAACGCGTTTGCTTGTAATCTGTCTGACGATTTCTTGTTGCCTACTTCCTGCTTGTTTTCCCGGTTTACGTCTCCTACCTTGTCCCTTTTGGTACTGTTTGTATTCTTTGGTTTTTGAACTCTGCCTGTTTTTTGACTACGGTTTTTGCCCATCCTCTGAGGTACTGTTTGCTCCTGTTTTTGAACTTTGCCTGCCTTGTGATTACTCTTTTGGATAACGTCATTAAAAGAACTATTTACTGTGTTCCGCGACTGTCAGCTTTCTGTTCTGTCCTGACAGATGCAGACCTGGCCAAGTACCTTCCCTCATATGGAGACAGGCTTGCTCTCTGTAATTTTTGCAGGAGACAGACACCCTCTTCTAAACGAAAGCAAGGTCTTTTTGAAAAACTGAGGGAGAAACTTAAACTTAGAAAGGAAAACACAATGATGATGAGGAGCCAGAAACGTCAAAAGAAACAAGACACAAATCAAGACTGAAAAAAAGCATTATTGAAATAGGATGGATTCACTGTGAATATAAAATCTCAAAACAGTTACGAGCAAAGTAAGGTGGGGGGACAAGAAAAGTTGCAATTAATATCCAAGCAGGCTTTAATGAGATACTGAAAGAAGGGAGGGCCTTATTTTTTCCAGAAGAATTATCTAACAAAGGCCTTGAATCACACTTCGACTTTGATGTTTGGGACTTCAAACAAAATCCTCTTCCAAATGTTTTCACTGTTGAAACAATATATAACACTGTCAAACTCTCTACATTGCGTTTCTACATAGCAACTCAGTCTAAAACTGTGATGAATGAAGAGTCTGACGATCCTGACCAAGCTACAGATTTCATACAGCCTGATTCACTGATGAATAGCAACTGGTCGGTACCTGAAAGCACAGCTGAGGATGATGTGCAGCAAGTTTCGAGAGGTGGGTCTCACGATTCACTTCCAGAGGTGTTAATTGTTTCTGAACCGATCAGAGACACACTCAGTGAATATGCAGAATACACAGACTTTCACTGCCAACACTGATCATGTTGCAAGCAGTGAACCCATTACTTTGTCTGGAGAACTAGAATACGCTTTTGAGAAAACAGTTTCACATGCCATTCTCTCTGGATCTCTCTGACCCAGAAATAACATTTGTTAGACAAGAAATGGCTACCAATGTCTCACTCAGTGACACACTGATTTATCAGCCTGATGAGTTACCTCAAAGCCCTTCAAGTACTCTTAGAACAACCTTGAAAGTGCCTTTTCTCAGGCATGATTTCACTACTGAGAAATGGAAGGCAGTTGGCCGAATCCTACTTAAAGGATTTCAAGATTTCAGTTACTTAACAATCAAGCTGGCCCCTCCTTTTCGGAGGAGGTTTTATTTTAGGCTGTGTGCAGTGATCTGAAGGAACACTTCCTACATTTTGTCAGCTGCCAAGAGCATGATGTCCTGCATCAAGCTTTTAAAGTACTTTGCTTCTGTGGAAGTTGATGACCAGTTTTGAATGCAGGAGGAGTGTCACTGCTGTTAATCTACCAGGAATTCTTGAGGAGATATCTCACAAGGAGCTTATGCAAAAAACAATGTCTGTCATTGATTGCTGGAGGGAGACAGTACAGCTACAGATGCCTCTTAGTCACAGTAATCTGACCAAAATGTACTGTGACCTAAAACCCATGGCAAAAAATGTGTCAGGAATGTTAACATTTCCAAAAGAGATAACATCAAAGCAAGAAGAGGTTGCCACGCACTTGAAAAGGTACATCAGAGAGCTTGATGAAGAAAAGCTTGGAAGATTTTTGCGATTCTGCACAGGTTCTGATTTAGTTGTGTCAGATGTCATTGATGTGGAGTTCATTGTTCAGACCCGTTTCACAAGGAGGCCTATTGGGCATACATGTGGGATGCTCATACAGCTCTCTGAAAACTATGATCATTTTCCTGACTTCCGCACTGAGTTTAAAGCAGTTCTAGAGAGTAATATCTGGGAAATGGACATTGTGTAAAAATGAAATATTATGTCAATACTTCAAAGGTGTATGTTTTGCCTTGATGCAGTGTTAAAACCCAGTAAGAAAAATTGAGAACAATTTTGAAGATGGATTTTTTTTCCAGACTATTTGCATTTCTTATATAAGAGCTTGTATAAGCTTTGTAATTTTTTTTTTTTTTTTAATTCCTGAATTTTGTATTAAACATTTTTCATAAAATTTTATGTCTTACCTAAAACAGACAGAAATAAATTAATGGCTGTAAATGTGTATTTTAATTGGTTTCAAAGAATGCATGAATTGTCAGCACAAAAAATATTTTACTTTAAGTGTTTATAATACAAACTGTCCATAACTCCAGTCTTTGTGGCCCACTGGCCTGCACATTTCGCACAATCTTGACCCTGTTCATTAGAAAGTTATGAGATTCTTCATGGTGTGGGTCAGGTGTTTTGGGGCAGGGTGTAGAGAATATGCACAGCCAGGACTGGTGTTGAGAAGCATTACATATTCTGTTGTATTTCATTTCTAAGGAGTGTATAAAGTTCTGCTGCTTGGTATGCATCTACAGGAACATCCCAGCCATTTTCATCTATGAGAAGAGCACAGAGCTTTCATGGCATTTTTTTTATCACATGGGTACTGGCACTTTGGAGTATACTCCTCTCTGCAAACATCTACCTCTTCTGGAGGAAAAACTTTGAGCTTGTCTTTCCCTGCACCATAAATATGCGGCATGCAAAACATTAGAATTGGTCGTCCTGTGGGCATTCCTTGACCAGGCCTTTGTCTAATTTGGTGAGAGTTCCATGTTCTCACAACTTCGTCTAGTTCCTCCTGCATAAAAAAAAATAATACCGCAAGACTTTACAGTGGGGACAGAGAGATTTATAATGAAGTGGCCAGTAGTACACAATACTGCAAAAATAATGCTGTGCCTAATATACTCATGCTAGCGTTATTTCAACAATGATCTGCTGTCCTCTTTTGTCCCATCACACTAGTGTGGCATAGCGGCTCCTGTGCTGGTACACACTGCAGAACGGCTCCTGTGTCTAGAAGATTGTTTACTAAAAATATACCTTTAGCTCAGGTGGGAAAACCAAACTATGCAGAGCAGTATTGGGGTATTAAAAAAGGTTTTCTCAGTTTAGACAGATAATTTAAGCCTAACATTCGAATGAAAATACACATAACCAGACACAAAATTTAAATCACTAAATGTGTGTAACAACCGTAGTGTTGCTGCCACACAGCTCCAGGGATCTGGGGTAGGGTGTTTGAGTCCCGCTCTGGGTGATGCCCTCTAAAGATATTAATGTAGATTAATATTGTTTTCCATCGCCTGCTATTTTTGCTGTAATATTTTGTAATTTAGCTTCCAAACATATTTTCTCTGATTTAGGCAATTCCAATAAAATAAAAAATCACAACACTAACACACAAACACATCTCCAAAATTTAATCAAGGTAAAGTATCTGTGTGCTTTTAATCTTATATGATGTGCCCTTGAGCAAGGCACCGAACCCACAACTGCGATGGCTGCCCAACACACTCTGGGTGTGTGATCACAGCCCCAAGTGTACTAGTGTGTGTGTGTGTGTGTGTTGACTGGCACAGACTGACTGGTTAAATGCAGAAGACATATTTCGTTGTAATTTGTACAATAATTGCACATTATCATTATTATTTTACCTTTCTAACTTTCCAATACTACATACAAAGTTCATTCTAAAGAATATTAAAATGTAATTTGGCGGTACCATACCTGAATGATGTTGAGGAAGCAGAACTGCATCAAATTTTTGTCCAAAATGTCACCTGAAAAATGTCCATCATCCTTGAGTGTCTGAAAGATGTCCATCCAGAATTGCACGCTTTGTTTGCGCAGGATACCCCACCACGATTAAATGCGTGGGTTTGCCGTGCTGCATCCATAAACAAAACTTTTCTCACCCGCGTAATGATCCAAGTGATTCCAGCACAGGAACACCTGCATTTCCCGCACATGACCATTTTCCGTACCTGGGTATGCGCTCAGGACAGCCTCCAAAGCGTGTTACTGTGGATGAAGTAGCCCGCAATTACTTTGGGGTCGTCGTTTGTATTGTACGCTTCCATCCACATGACATGACGACTAAATCCGTCAATGCAACCATTGACTGTGATACCATATGGCTTTAGTTTATCGTACGAGTCCATATGCCTTAACGCATTGGAGCCTAAAATAAACACTATTAGTGTTAAATTAACACTGTTGGTGTAATAATTTAACACTGGAGAATTTGCTGTATATATGAAAGTATAACTTCACCATATCCTCAATGTTCCTCATTTTCACTCCAGATCGTTGTGTCTGCTCACGTTATTCTCTGAATTATTCCGAAAATACTATCAGAATTCTGACTTCTTACGCGGTGGCCCTAAAACTCCATCATAAGATCCAAATACAAATGCAACAAATGTGGCCAGCAGGCGAACAAGCCACCGCTAGGCGGCACTGTTGTTTTTGGACGTGGGGGCCAACTTAAATGGAGAAGAATTCGCGCAACATTTAATGTGGAAGTTCGACCAAAATGCCGCCCAAGCTACTGAATCCAGACAGTTAGGAGCAGGGAATCACTGGGGAACACTTTTGAAGGTGCCCTGAATTTAACGACGTTAAAATCCAGTGGAACCTCCCTAATTTCGCTGCAGACGGGTTGTCAAATATAATACTTTAAAATCATTCCGTATTTGGACACTAAACGCGGTGTTGCTTATTGGACTGATACGGGGCGCAATGTGTTTGTATTTTTGCGATTGGACTGTTAAAACGGGTGATTTGTTTCAGACAGACAGATGCTCTCCCTCAGCCGGAGGGAGGGACAGATACCCCACGACTCCGAAACAGAATATGCGCTTCTCATTGGTCATCACTTTTATTTAGCCAATCAGCAGCCAGAGTTAGCTGTCTATCATTTACTGCAGCAGCCAATGGAGTCATAGTCCCGCCTACAGGGGGTTGTTTAGCTGCAGCCCTCAGCGCAACTGGTCAGTCCTGAGACACTGGGGGAAACAACAGTACCCCCTAGCGGTGGCTTGTTCGCCTGCTGGCCACATTTGTGGATCAGGCTGCTGTGTGTGGATCCGGTGAAATGCTAAAGGAAAGTCTCAAAACCCGCGAGAGGAAATGAACAAATGCACGTCACGGAAAACACGTGATGACGTAAAAAACACATGATCAAGTGACTTGATCCACAAACACAGATTCAACAATTTACAAATAAATTTTAAATTCGAGACTACGACTTTACAAATATATTGAATGTAAATTTAAACGAATGTATTTATTTTCGCATAAAACTGATATATCTGAAAACCAAACACATGTATTTATGAATGTAACTGTATTTGTACAAAATGCAGACTGTGAGACACAGAGTGTGTTGTGATCATTTGTGAACAGTGAAACGTTTTGTGACTTTTGTTTAATCTGTGGATTAACATTTATGCATTTGTAAAGTATTTTGAGACTAAACTCCATACCTAAGAATGTAAACATGGGATATTGTAAACTTCAGATGTTGTTCTATTTCTTACATTCATTCATTCATTATCTGTAACCGCTTATCCAGTTCAACAAAGACGCGGATGACCTGGAATCATTGGGCGCAAGGCAGGAATACACCCTGGAGGGGGCGCCAGTCCTTCACAGGGCAACACACACACTTTTGAGTCGCCAATCCACCTACCAAAAGTAGGGAGGAAACCCACGCGGACACAGGGAGAACACACAACTCCTCACAAGCGGGAAACGAACCTCCAGGCCCCTGGAGTGTGTGACTGCGACACTACCTGCTGCGCCACCGTGCCGCTCTATTTCTTACATGAAGTGCAGAATTTAGAGTTGACCTGCATTTATGTATCAACACAAACACTAGAGGGCAGTACAGTATCATTATTGCTTTAGTACTGCTTAGGTAGTAGTATCTTTGTAGCATGTTGTGAAGACTGCAACACTCCAGCATTTTTTAATGTAATGTTTATGTACTGAATGTGTAGCAGGTGATTAATTGTCATTAATAAGTACAGTATATACCTTTGTACTTAGGAAAGGTCAGAAAACCAAAAATTATTTTGGTGCTGTTGTCTATGGAAACTGATCTTCTGCTATAGATGTGGGGGATAGAGATTGGGAGAGTAGTAGTCATGCTGGAATATTTTCCGAATTCAGAATGCTGCTGTAATATGAACAGGAGAGTTACATACTCAGTATGGCCTGCTGAGTTCTAGTTACCAGAGTGAAATCACCAGACACTGACCCATCTTCATTGTATTAATAATTATAAGGTATGCAACCTCATGTCAATATTTTATAACTATAAATTCAACTTTTACATAATTAAACCAGGAGTGGCAAAATTATTGCTCATGAGCCACATGCAGCTCTTTTCTTGTACAAGTGTGGCCTTCAATTTATAATAATATTTGGCTTTATTAATAAATGTTGGTTCTGTGTACATTGGGGCCATTCAGTTTTCATTTTGAAATGGGAGAATGGGACACAACCTGTTTCTGATTTTTAATCAGAAATTTGCAAGGAAATAAAATTCAAATGCTCTGTCTGACGACTCAATTCATGTTCACTTTCACCTTTTCTCACTGCATTCTCTGTACATTCTACTTTGTTTCTCAAAGTAGAACCACACTCTAAAATCATTTTACACATGGCAAAAAGAAGCCCTTGCAGTATCTGCCGCTGTGCTGCACGATTCTGGGAAAGAACGAGGGACTTCCTGAAGAAGTGTGAGCAGTGGTATAAAATGGCATGTGTCAACACTATCTTGGAAAACACTTTCCCTATCCTACCCAATCCATTGTTATTTTCTGAGTTTGTTTTTAAAGCTGTCCCTCTGAGCAGTGTCTCTGTTCACAGCAAGAGCAGCTGTAAAACATCAAAGTAAACAGAGAAGAAAAGTATTCAACTCCCAAAAATTAGACTCTGCGCATCTGGAATTGAAGCTCCTTGATTTGTCGTGGTTTGCAATTGTCATAAGAAGTTGTGGTTGCTGTAGTATTGGTATTTGTGTGCACACATATATATGTAAATACAGAGCTTGTGGCTTCTGGTTGTAATGTTATTTTCTGGCTCTTTTTGTCTAATATTGGCCACTTCTGCCATAGATATGAAAGTGAATGACCAATTTGCATCAACATTTGTAAGAAAGTGGTAAAATTACATCACTGAAAATAAGCTTATCACACTGAATGATATGGATATACTACTGTATTGATTAGAAGCATTGTGATATTTCCCCTTTCATGGTCCTTACTTTTTTCCTCTTATTTCACACTTAAACTAATTTACCCCTGAGTGTTGGAATGAAAAAGGCCTAAAACTATGGCGATATTTTTATGCCACAATTCTGCACTTGTGCACAGATATTTCGAGCAAGCAAGAAGGTTTTGCACGGATATTTTACTACATTAGAGTTATAGCCGACAGAATTATGAATAGCTAACTTAGCTGCAGTATTAAGCCATTAAGTTATTTAGATTTTAGCATTACACAATCAAGTAGCCATGTATGTTGATAACTACCTATCTAGATAGCATTTGCAGTATATTCTATCACTGATAACAAGGAGACGGCGGACCACTGTTGTCCCACTGAGGTCAAAGTTGGAGGTCCACTAGTGTTTTACACAGCATTTTCTGGGCGGACCACTGGTGATTAAACAGAATTTTAGACAAAATGCTATTTGTTATTCTTTATAAATCCATCCATCCATCCATTATCTGTAACCGCTTATCCAATTTAGGGTCGCGGGGGGTCCAGAGCCTACCTGGAATCATTGGGCGCAAGGTGGGAATACACCCTGGAGGGGACGCCAGTCCTTCACAGGGCAACACAGACACACACACGTTCACTCACACCTACGGACACTTTCGAGTCCCCAATCCACCTGCAACGTGTGTTTTTGGACTGTGGGAGGAAACCGGAGCACCCGGAGGAAACCCACGCGGACACGGGGAGAACACACCAACTCCTCACAGACAGTCACCCAGAGCAGGAATTGAACCCACAACCTCCAGGCCCCTGGAGCTGTGTGACTGCGACACTACCTGCTGCACCACCGTGCTGCCCCTTCTTTATAAATAAGATTAGTAAATAATTTTAATCAGCAGTGTCAGCATTTTTATCATTTAATCATTTTGTATCAGGCTTATACTCATTATTATATCTTTAATAATAGTTGTTGGTAATATTTGTATTAGTGTGTTTTCCAGAATAAAAGTCTCTGTGAATGTAAAATCTGTTTGAGGGGATTATAAATGAGTTATATCCTGTACAGGACAGCAATCTGAGTGGTCCGACAGTGGTGTGACAGCCTTTTTATGCCAGTGGACCGATATATGCTCACTGTCTGGGATTACTAATAAAGAAGTTTCTACAGTAGTTGCAGTACCATTTACAGTTGTTGCTAGCACTATTTAATACTATGTCAGAGGCGATTGCTCTAAGACTGCAAGGGAAGCTCAGCTTCCCTTAAAATGTCAAAAAATAAGTGATCAAATATATACTGTTGTGTGTACGTCATTGAATAAATGTGCACTACAACGCGCTCAACTTTTGTTCAAATTCAGCTTCTTATCACTGGTAAAGACGCGGCTTTCCTCTCAATCATTCCCTTCACGGTGATTTAAACAGTGAGGACGCTGAGCGTCCACAGAGTTCAATTGCGAAGCAGCGAAGTGCAGCGAAACGAGATGAGTGATTGGATAAATGCTGGGCTTTGTCCCGCCCCTCGAACGCTCAGCGTCTATGGGGCAGTGGGCTGGCCTCGGCTGGCCCGGACGCTCAGCTTCTGCACGATGATTGGATGATCTGTCTGAGGCTGAATCCCTTTTTGATTGACAGCGAAATGAGCGAATCAGCGATCCTTTGGTGTAGAGATCCGTGGGAGCATTACATTTTCATTCTGTTCTGAGTTGAACCAGACTTTCTTAAACCTCTTAGCGGCATTTTCTTTGTTAAAAATGACTAGCGATAAATCGAGCTTCTATTTCTGGTGGAGTTTTTTGTAGCTGTTGTGTTTGGAGACTGACTTCTATCTCTCTTTCTGACTCCTATCGCAGTTTCTGTCCAGCGGGTGCTGCTGAGCCCCTCCACCGTCACAAAGCACTCACAGGCAGACACACTTCACATGGGCCAAGGCCGTTTAAGCAGCCTACCTCTGCTGGCCATTGAGAGGACACTAGTCAAGTCCCTGGAAAAGACGGCTTGTTGGTACGACAGGGTCAGAGATAATTTTCTTGAAAAGGAACGGAGGGTAGAATTTACGTATAAATAAACCGACACATTTTACGATGTAGGCCGAAATTGAGATTCCCCTCCTTGACAGACCAGCATCTGCCACTGTACTTATTATTTTCAGCACATCAGCTACGTTACTTACTCAGTAAAACTAGATAAATACAATTCATTCATTCATTATCTGTAACCGCTTATCCAATTCAGGGTCGCGGTGGGTCCAGAGCCTACCTGGAATCATTGGGCGCAAGGCAGGAATAAACCTTGGAGGGTGTGCCAGTCCTTCACAGGGCAACAGACACACACTCACACACATTCACTCACACCTACGGACACGTTTGAGTCGCCAATCCACTTACCAACGTGTGTTTTTGGACTGTGGGAGGAAACCGGAGCACATGGAGGAAACCCACGCGGACACAGGGAGAACACACCAACTCCTCACAGACAGTCACCTGGAGCGGGAATCGAACCCACAACCTCCAGGTCCCTGGAGCTGTGTGACTGCGACACTACCTGCTGCACCACCGTGCTGGCACCGTGCACCGATAAATACAATTAAGGCAAAAAAAAAAAAAACAGATAAAAACTCTACCATGTGGCCAATTCAATTAATATAAAATAACATTACTGGCTGTGGTGCACTGGTCTGTTGCCGTACAGAGGACATTTTCAAAATTCCTCTTAGCCATAACCTGTAACCGGTGTCCCACTATTTACTGGTCTCCGGCCTGTATGTCCCGCCCACTTGGCGGTCAAGCTATCCAATCAGAAATGACCGTTGTCATTTGTCATTTTTGATTGGCTGAAACTGAGGCACTTTGTAATGACTGTAAGTGTAAAGCGAGCACGTCTCATAAAAGCAGAAGTCTCATAAAAGCTCTGGAAATTGAAAGTGCTTGTTGTGCATGCAGGACCACTCACAGTGGCATGCAGACTGGGAAGATAATGATCATCTAGGTGATCAGATGTGTGCAGATGGAATAAGCTAGAAAAGAGCTGAGAATGGAGGAACACACTCCCATAATGACTGCAAACTCCACCATCCCCCTGCTGACATTTCCATCCCTCGTTCTGTCAATAATATAAAAGAGATTTCATCATGGATCTAAAAGGCATTGAATAACTAATATTTGAATGACTGGCAAAATCATGACTCGTGAAAACTTGAGTATAGAATATAAAACATATTATTTCATCTAATAGTACTCATGATCAACAAAACACAAACATTGTGAATTAGATAATACTTTTATTTTAAGATAGTAATGTAGTAAATATGACATTGGAGTGTCCTATTTATGGCAGCAGGTGGCCCAGTTACCTTAAATTCTTAATAATTTTTATCCAAAGCAACACTGTAACAGTCTGTCCTTGCTGACCCATGAGAGGACTGTGTGTCCTCCAGCAGTTGCTCTAGATTACATGTCTCTATCAGAAGGGTTAGCAAAAGAAAAAGACTCACTGGGTGTCTAAAGGTTTGTGGACACCGGCTCATCCAAAGGTTCTTCTGTAATCAGTATTATCCATCAGGGCTGTCACTACAGATGAATGATCAGGGGCACTAAGCTTTAACCAAGGGGGTCTGGGGTAATTGTGGCATCAGTGGCATTTCAATCTGGTGAATTAAAGATTGTAACAGGCATTCAATTAATGTTTTTTCTTTATTTTTTATCTCGAAATGTCAGGAAATTCACTACACCTTCTTGTGTGCATAGGGTTGACAACTTTCTGAAATCGAAATAAAGAATGCAGAGGCCAGTGCTTTTCGATTGTAGTTAATCAGATAAAACTTTTTTGTTGAGAGACATTTATTAAGCCATCTGCCATCAGGACTCAGTGCCTGTCAGTAGCCTTTTTGAAAGCAAAGCAGAATCTGTCCATGTATTTTACAAATACTGTATTACCAGTTTAAAATAATTGTATTATTTTAAGTTGTTCATTAATTACAATAAAATCTGAAGGGAAAGAATCTTATTGATCTAACAGTCTAAAATACAGTCTCATCCTCAATACATTATCATATGCCCCATCAAAATGTCATAGAATTTATGGTTTAATCTCCAGGACATCATCATCATCATCATCATCTTCTTTTCCGCTTCTCCAGGACACAATGCTAACATTATTTTTATGTAAAAGCAGAGCTGTAGTTCCCAGTTTTTGAGCACTGACCTGCTGCTCTCAGCATGGCTGCAAAACAACCTGTTGTAGGAGGGACTGTGACTTCATTGGTGGAAGAACTGAATGATGGACAGGTAACTCTGGCTGTTGATTGGATAAATAAAGGTCACGACCATTGAAAAGCACATTCTCTTCTTAGGTGCAGTGGAGAATATGTCCCTCGCTCTAACGACATTCATTTTATCCATAGAGAGTCCTTTCCACATTACTGCATGGACAGACTCTGCTCTTATAAATGTTGAAACATTGCTGTGTTGATATGAGAACATTAATGACGTTTATACCCCTCTTTCCGATGCTTAGCACTGAGCATATTGATCGTTTTCCATTCTCTTGGGCAATGTTTACCATGTAACATTTACAGAACACCAGGGCCTTACTCAGAATGTCTAAAATAATTCAGTGATTTTGCTGCAAACCTAGCTGTGTGCAATGATAAAGTTATAATTGTAAGAGATTTCAATATCCATTTTGAGAAGGCAGATGACTCACTAAAAAGGCATTTACTTCAATCCTAGACTCAATTGGTATTACTCAAAATGTAACAGGGCCTACTCACTACTGTAGTCACACTTTAGACTTAGTTTTGATACTAGGTCTTAACATTGACAAAATTAATACCTTACCGCATACCTCAGCAATCTCCGACCTTTAGCTAATTTCATATGAACTAAGTCTTAGCCATATTATATATGTACGTCCCCTCACTATTCTACAAGGCGTATAATAAAATCATCTACCAATTTATAGAACTTTCAACCCCAGTTCCCACTCCATCAGACCCAATGGAGCTAGATGTACTAACTGACAGCTTAGAAAATACCTGTCGATCTACTTTAGAAAATGTAGCACCACTTAAAGGAAAAAGTATGAGACAGAAAAAGCTCGCCCCATGGTATAATGATAAAACCCGTACCTTAAAACAAACATCACGGAAACTAGAGCGGAAATGTCGATCAACCGAGCTGTAGGTGTTCCACTCTGCCTGGAAGGACAGCCTTATAGAGTATAGAAATGCTCTCACAGAAGCTCGCTCAGCATATCTGGCCTCGCTGATCTCCAATAATAAACATAATCCTAGAGTACTGTTTAGTGTGCTTTCCAGAACTACAAAAACATCAAGCAGTTTCTGAACAATTAATATCAGCAACTCTCACCAGTAAAGACTTTATGTACTTTTTTAATAATAAAATTGAGAATATTAGACAACAAACCCAGCCCACAGTATTAAGTCTGACTTGGCTGCCACCCGATGTAACTGTTATAAAACATAATGTAATTGTTAAAGAAAGACCTCCGCAAACTATACAGCTTACACACTTGATGCAATTCCCACAAAATTACTCGAAGAAGTACTGCCAGCTATTATCAATCCTCTTTTAACTACAGTAAACTCATCCCTTAGCCTGGGCCATGTACCCAAAGCCTTTTTCCTTGCCACTGTCGCCCTTGGCTTGCTCTCCTGGGGCTTTTTACATATTTACATTTCATGTCAAAACTTTTTCTTACTGGAATTCTGTGAAGCTGAAGCATTCACAAGTATGAAATGTACAAATTGCAATTTGCTATGCACAATCAAAGCATTTAACATTCAATGAGGCATTAGTGAGTCACCTCAACCATCAATAAGCACTGTCCACCTGGATGATATGACAACAGTACATTCACAACACATCAGATATCAGGAAGAGTGGAGACTACAGGGAAATACTGAGCCAGTTTGTTTTAAGAAGGAGATGAATATGTGGCCAAAAGTGGCCACAGTGGTAGATTTAGCAGGACATTACAGGGTAACATCCTGACTCTTTGAGAGAAAGCATCAGGATCTTTTTCTAAGGGAAAGCCTCAAGACATTTGTTGTATGTCTCATTCATTTGTTCCGTGAATTGTCCCTGTCACTGCACTCAGGTATTGTGGTCTGTGTTGATCCCAGGAACAGAAGCCCCTGTTGGCCCAGCATGAATACTGACCAGGCCCAAACTGTCTTAGCTTCAATGGAATTGCAAGGTTTAGGGTTCATATGCTATGGCTGATTGGTGAGTAAATCGCACAATATGAAAATGTTGGAAATGTACTGTATTCTAACCATGAAAACTATTAAAGAATTATTAAACAAGATTTTATTACACTTTTAATTATTGTTAAATTATTATAAACACATATGTTAGTGATTAATGTAGGCACTTCATTGGAGCTAAATTGTTGCTTTATTTTGATTAGGTGTTCCAGTTTTGCCTCTAATTTGTAATCATTTGTTTTAAGAATGCAAGTTAAAAATAAAACACATTATGATGTTTTCAAATAGGATTCACCTTTACAGTTCTCCTCTAGCAAGGTCTGTGCTTGGTCTGTGTTGGCCTAATACTCTCAGTCAAATTATAGGAGTTCATACTATCTGTGGTCAGCACCCTCCATTGGCAAAGACCTGGAACTGATAGCCAGTAATAGAGATCAATGACCACTTTGGTCCTGTTGCTATTCTTGCCTTATACTGCAAAGACCCTCTTTGAAGTGCACATTTCTATGACATATCTAAAGGTTGAACAGGGTCATAAGCACTCAATGTTTGGGTTCATTAAGCCCTGTATCTACTGGCCAGTTCTTAGGATATATGTCAATTAATTTCACATTTTGAAGGGTCACTTACTAGCTCTATGCAGCATTCAAACAGGATCACAAAGATGGGAAAATCCTTAAGAATGAGAACCAGAGTGAAATGTGTTATTTATAGCTGCCTAACCAACAAATATATTTAGATGTACAAACCGGATTCCAAAAAAGTTGGGACACTAAACAAATTGTGAATAAAAACTGAATGCAATGATGTGGGGATGGCAAATGTCAATATTTTATTCGTAATAGAACATAGATGACAGATCAAATGTTTAATCTGAGTAAATGTAACATTTTAAAGGAAAAATATGTTGATTCAAAATTTCACAGTGTCAACAAATTCCAAAAAAGTTGGGACAAGTAGCAGTAAGTGGCTGGAAAAAGGAAATTGAGCATATAACAAATAGCTGGAAGACCAGTTAACACTAATTAGGTCAATTGACAACATGACTGGGTATAAAAAGAGCTTCTCAGATTGTCTGTCTCTCTGAAGCCAAGATGGTAAGAGGATCACCAATTCCACCATTGTTGTGCAGAAAGATAGTGCAGCAATACCAGAATGGTGTTACCCAGCGTAAAATAGCAAAGACTTTTAGGTTATCATCATCAACCGTGCATAACATCATCAAAAGATTCAGAGAATCTGGGACAATTGCTGTGCGTAAGGGTCAAGGCCGCAAAACTCTACTGGATGCTCGTGATCTCCGGGCCCTTAAACGCCACTGCACCTCAAACAGGAATGCAACTGTCAAGGAAATAACACAATGGGCTCAGGAATACTTCCAGAAAGCATTGTCAGTGAACACAATCCACCGTGCCATCCGCCGTTGCCAGCTGAAACTCTACAGTGCAAAGAGGAAGCCATTTCTAAGCAAGCTCCACAAGCTCAGACGTTTGCACTGGGCCAGGGCTCTTTTAAAATGGAGTGTGGCAAAATGGAAGACTGTTCTGTGGTCAGATGAGTCACGATTTGAAGTTCTTTATGGAACACTGGAACGCCATGTCATCCGGACCAGAGAGGACAAGGATAACCCAAGTTGTTATCAACACTCCGTTCAGAAGCCTGCATCACTGATGGTATGGGGTTGCATAAGTGCTTGTGGCATGGCCAGCTTGCATGTCTGGAGAGGCACCTCTAATGCAGAGAACTATGTTCAGGTTGTAGAACAACATATGCTCCCATCTAGACGTCATCTCTTTCAGGGAAGACCCAGCATTTTTCAACAAGATAATGCCAGACCACATTCTGCAGCAATCACAACATCATGGCTACGTAGGTGAAGGATCCGGGTACTGATGAGTGTTGTAAGAAGAAGGGGGGATGCCACACAGTGGTAAAAAATGGCCTTGTCCCTTGTCGCTTTTTTGGGATTTGTTGACGCCATGAAATTTTGAAACAACATATTTTTCCCTTAAAATGATACATTCTCTCAGTTTAAACATTTGGTCTGTGATTTGTGTTCTATTCTGAATAAAATATTAGATGTTGGCACCTCCACATCATTGCATTCAGTTTTTATTCACAATTTGTTTAGTGTCCCAACTTTTTTGGAATCCGATTTGTATGTAAGAGTACATTAAACTTTCATAAATCATGCTTTGCATAGTTATATTCCATCCAAATGCTCATGTATATACTCGGCACCCTCAAGGTTTCCACATTGTTGACATCACAAAGCGTGAACACTTAGGAGGACCATATATGGCAGGGGTCAGCAACCCGCGGCTCTTTGATCCCTCTGATGCGGCTCAGCTTTTTGAAAATAATTACTGAGTATTTAATTAAAATGTATTTTATTTTGGTTCGTTCATTTTCAAAATGTAATTCTATGAAGATTATGGTGATCTTATAACATCTAAAATATTTTCATATTTAATATTATAATATTTTTTTCGCTCTTAATACACGTCACAACTTCCAATATGCGACACCCACCAGTGTGCGGCTTCTTGAACTTTTTGACAGCTGACAGCACAGCGCCAGTAAAATAATGACGGCACGCAGAGAGAGGACAGCATTTTTGTTTGCTGCCAGTGGATAGTTTAAGTTTGTTGTTTTTTTTTTCCATTACTACAAGGACTCAAATAGACATTGAGTATTTTACTTAACTGTCAACACAAGGTTTTTTTTTCGGAGTTAATTTTTTATTTTTTTTTTCATTACTACAAGTACTCAAATAGACATTGAGTATTTTACTTAACCGTCAACACAACGTCTTTTTTCGGATTTAAAAATATTTTGTTGCATGCAGAAATGTTATTTCATTTTCTCTGCAGTCGTTCATTGATTTTATAAATGTAACACAGTATAGTTTGTTTATACATAGCACAAAAGACCCTGTTATAAGCAGTGTTATTTCATTTAAAATTTCAAAAGGGTTTTGTGGCTCCCAGTGTTTTCTTTACTGTGTGAAACAGGTCCAAATGGCTCTTTGAGTGGTAAAGGTTACCGACCCCTGATATAGGGCCTAGGGAGTCATTTGTATCTGAGTGTTACTAGATCTCAGTCAGTGACCTAAGTGCCCAAGCCTGAAAACTGACTCATTTGAACGGACCCTTCCGACAAAGCCAATTGCTCCAGCATTATTTGTCAGAATCAGACATTGGTTGTAAATATTTTTTTTCCCTTTGTTTGAACGGTAAAATTTCTCCTAGCATTTGGACTGGTTTGAAGATCACACACTCTCTAACCTTACCTCACCTGATAAGCTCAGTCTGTTAGACAAACATGGTTAATTTTACGAAAGTGCACCATGTGTTATATGTTGATCCTGTTTTCAGATCCTGTTGCTGTTTTAATAGATAATGATCAATCCATGTATATAGTTGCAAAATGGGGTATAAAGACGTCTTCCTCTGAGTTCCTTTTCAGTCTGAAATCAGTTAGAGACCAGTATAAGACCTCATCAGACTTCATTCTGGAACCAAAGTGCTCAATAAACAGCATTATATCCCGACCGGTCTCCTCTCTTCATTTTGAAACCACCAGAACACAAGTTTACAACACATTATGAAAAGGTTTTTTCAGTGTGAACATAAGGACTCTGCCCATTTGTCAAAGTCTCATTAAATTTCATCACAAGTGACTCCCTGTAAGACTATATGTTGTACTGTATATCTGTTGTGAAACTATGAACTATGTCCAGCAATGACTGAGATTCCCCTCCCCCCAGTCACATTTTACCTCTCTATATGGTTAAACCCTTTTAAAAATCACTGTGTCAGCCGTATTTTCCTGTTTTTCAAATTAATCTCCCAATATATTAGTCTTTATGAGATATTTACAATGGGACAATTTCTCCTTATTATGATTCATGACTATATGTGTTTTAATGGTGAATATATTGTGTCATACATCATATTCTTTCAATTAATAATGTTACCTCGCCTCTCTCCATGGTGATCTAAAATCTGGTTGACACCCTAGCTTAAAACTTGTTTCCCATGTCTGCTCCCTGGATAAGACTTCTTTCTTTCACCTCTAAATTATAGATAAAATGTGACCACCGCTTTCCTGGCCTGCTCCCAAAACTCTCATTCATGTTTTTTTTTCTTGCTTTGACGATTGCACCTCTCTTTCTGCAGGTATGACCTCATCATTACTACAAAAACTGCAAAAGGTTAAAAATTCTGCTGCTCATTTCTTCACTCACACCAGCTCATGTCAACACATTACAAATATTCTCCAAAATTGTCACTGGATCCCTCTAATAATCTTGCTGTTTCCTACCTGTCTGACTTTCTTCAACCCTTGAACCCAACCAACTCTCAGGTATTCTTCTTCTGGCCTGCTTACCATTCACTCTGCTTATCTTCCCAGCTTCACGTCTCTATAACTCTCTCCCTCCACACAACCAACCGTCAAATGGTGTTTATTCAGATTCAACCTTAACAAAAAATTGTCCTCCCTGGCAAAACACTTGCCTCTGTCCTGAAACTTATTATCACACTAATCTATTTTTTTATTCATGTATTTATAAATATTCTTAAAAATTATAAAATGTTTTACAGTGTTTTGTCATATCAATAAGAATACAATTATCGCAAGAAATACCCTGAAATATTGTGATATTATTTTAGGGCAATATCGTCCACCCTTACAGGGCACACCAATGTCTATCTTTTCCTCGTGTACTCTCTCTCTCTCTCTCTCTCTCTCTCTCTCTCTCAGTACACTTAATTCCCAGTCGCTTTAATGTTGTTCCTCAGCAACGGAGGCGAGGTGATGTAGCTATGTTCAAACACTAGACACTACAATCAATACAAGAGAACTGTGGGCTACAGTTATTCACATTGTTTGTTACGTACTGTGAAGACCGTCTCTTCAGATATTATTGGATTCTGTCGGGGACGGTTCCTCTCGCTGCTGCGCGGATTCTCAGGCAATCCCCGTCGTGACCTCACTCTCTATCCCGCCCCTCACAAACACTACTGAATGGATTACTGTCTTGTCGCTTTGCTTAACGTGCTGTGTGAGGGCTGCTGTCGGTGTACATTTTTTGACAATGAGAATCTGAGTTAAGCTCTTTTTTCACAGTCTTTGGTACAGAAACGACAGAGCACTTCTTCAAGGGAGAAACGCCGGGGTGAGTAAACAGAGCACCGAGATGTTTTTTTTATTATTATTTTTGGATGGCGAACGTTGTGTTTTGATGTTTCTGTTTTTTTCTGCTGTTGCATTGCGGCGTCGAAACTGTTTGGCTCTTCTAACCAACAGCCGCGTTCATATCTGGCTAACGTTAAATGGAATCGTTCACTGAACTAAATGATTTCTTAACGTTCGTTCTTTCACACAACAATTAACTCTCGCGATCGATTTCGAGAACTATACGTTGTGCTCTGGACTCAGTCACCCACTCTTTGTGAAGCCTTGATGAAACTACAGCATTCACTAAATCTCACAATGTTCAAGGTGATGCTAACATCAGAGTAAAACACCGAAAGGTCCAAAGGCAGGGCTGGGAGTCGACTCTCGAATAGAATTCATTCTTCGCTTCCAGGCACTCTTGGCCGGAGAGCCGACTTCCAAAATGTAGACACGGTTCCACATATTGATGTTAAGTGTAAGTGGTTAGGAGCCAAGCCAAACAAACCTTACAAAAAATTATAAGAAATATAATCCAAAATACTACACATTTAATATCAAGAGACATATTGATTTGGAAACCTTAAAAGCATATTTATTTGGTATATAACATCCTCAACACAGCTGAACAAGTTTTGGGAAAACGAGTAACATTATATGTGGGCTTTCATATTTCTTGCCACTCTGCCATAAAGCCCAGACTGGTGGAGGGCTGCAGTTATATTTGACTTTGTGGAACTTTCTCCCATCTCTTTGTACTGCATCTCTGGAGTTCAGCCACAGTGATCTTTGGGTTCTTCTTTACCTCTTTCAACCAAGACTCTTCTCCCGTGATTGTTCAGTTTGGCTTTACGGCCAGGTCTAGATAGAATTTTGGTCGTCCGAAACTTCCTCCATTTAAAAATTATGGCGGTCACTGTGCCCTTAAGAACCTTGAGTGCTGCAGAAATTCTTTTGTAACCAGTGCCTTGCCACAATTCTGTCTCTGAGCTCCTTGGGCAGGTCTTTTGACCTCATGATCCTCATTTGCTCTGACATGCACTGTGAGCTCTTATATAGACAGGTGTGTGCCTTTCCTAATCAAGTACAATCAGTTTAATTAAACACAGCTGGACTCCAATGAAGGCGTTGAACCATCTCAAGGAGGATCAGAAGAAATAGACAGAATGTGGGTTAAATATGAGTGTCACAGCAAAGGGTCTGAATGCTTATGATCATGTGAAATTTCAGTTTTACTTTTTTTAATAAATTAGCAAAAATGTCTACATTTCTGTTTTTTTTAGCAAATGGCTGCAATGACACAAAAAGTGAAAAATTTAAAGGGGTCTGAATACTTTCTATACCCACTGTAGGTCTGTGTGAGTGTGGTGAGAGAGGCAGCATGAGTGTGTGATGCCCTGTGACAGACTTGTGCTTTGTAGAGGGTGTGTTCCTGCCTGTAACACAATGATTCCAAGTGAATGAAATGGACATAGAAAAAATGACAGAAAATGAATTGACTAGATGTATTACTCTAGATACATTGAAAAACAGTGAGATATAACATTTGTTAAAAAAATGGCTCATGTCTCATATGTGTAATATTGTGTTCTTCAGTATACTTCTCCTAGTTTTATTTTTTGGGATTTGTAATTGAGTTTTAGAATGGATTCCATTGATTCCCTACACATGGAATCAGATTCAGAGATGACTCCAGACATGGATAACACTCCCAAAGAGCATGGTGCAGTCTGCTTCATATATATAAAATATGTAAAGAATGAAAAGAGAATATATATATTTTTTGCAAGGGTCCTGCCAGCCTTACATTATATTTAATCCTTATTAAGGAGTTACAGAAAACTTATCAGACTCCTTCTCCTCTTCTGTAGTGAACTTCTCTGAATTGCTGGCTGTGTCATACACTCAAGAGTATACTTCTCCCACACAGAATGAGTCAAAACAATAAATATTGCTTGATATTTTTATTTTCAAAATCTCTCAAAAGCTAAGACACAGAACAGGCATCAGTTTATGTTAGAAACCAACACTTTGGGTTTTGCTTTAAGGACAGTAGAGTTTCCTGGTTCTGAAAGTTTTCTCATGGACAGTCTATTTTTAATGGTTACAGAATCACACTTTTTATCAACCATTTTATATGTGGCTTTGAAATATTTGGCCATTTACCATCTCCAGTGAAAATCAAATTTATTAACTACATGGAGTGTTGTTTATATGCCAGAAATGAGAAGTCAGTGCCATGTGTGAGCATTTCCACTTTGTAATTTCAGTATTTCAAATGCAGTCTGAAATATGTGGATTCACACAGCCAGGGTTTCTTACGCCATAAACCTAAGGAACCAATCCTGTCAACTTACAGGGCAGGGCTTTTGACAGAGAGAAGGAGGTTGGAGATGAAGACAGGGACTAAATGCGTATTCATAGATGTGTACTTACTAGATGAAGGGAAAAAAAATATATTGGGATATTTTTTTGGAAATAACTTCCAATATGTGTATTTTTTAGATGAACTTAATAGATAACAGGTAAAAAAAATTCTGAAAGATTTTATTTTGTTTCTTTAATTTTTAAACGGTCCTGTGAGGTCAAAGAAAGGGGTCCCAGTATCAACAATGAAATTATAGCTGTTTTATTTACTATCCAAAAACATCAACCAACATCCAGGAGTCATGTAATGTTTTATATGTAAAATTATATACGCATATAATTGATAAGTCTGGCAGAATACATTTTCTTTGGCCATTATTTTGCCTAATAGTGCCTTATGAGTACAGCTCCAAAATAAACAGGGTTTTAATTGTACATTGTAGGCCAAACCCTTTTTTGAAAAGCTATCTTAATGTGCAATATTATAAAACATATTCCTAGTAATTTCATGCAGTAACCCGTGAAGACAAACTCTTACTGTCATCACCCAACTGTCATTCTTTAAATTTGATTCACCACTGTGGACAATTCTGACTTTTCACATTAAACCCCTCTGAATGACTCTGATGAAATCATGTTGAAATTTTAATATAATCCTGCCTTTCCCTTTAAGGGAAACCTTGTTTAATGTAGTCCTTTCATAAGTATCTTCATAGAGGGTAAACTCAAAATGTGTCCAGACTCCCTTGTGCTACAGCTGAACTTTTTTTTTCCCTGCAGCTTGATCAGAGAGTCAAGCATGGCTGCTGTCACACCTGGATCTCCAGCACTGGTGGATGAAACTAAAGCTAATTACAATGCATACAGTTTAATAGAGTGCTTTTGTATGCCCAGATTAACTGCATCTCTCTCTCTCTCTGTCTCTCTCTCTCTCTCTCTCTCTCTCTCTCTCTCTCACACACACACACATTTTCTCATCCTTCTACTTCATTTATTCACTATTTTTCTCTCATTAAACACTCTCCTGCAACATCTATCATACTTATCATAAAGTTTCTCTTTCCATCTTACATCTTCTTCTCTGCTATTAACAGTCCCCGTCTTTCAGCAGCTTCCCTGTATCTGCTTTCTGTCTCTCTTTATCCCTTTTTTATTCACTCAGTTTTTGGACAACTGAATGATAAACCAAATCACAATAACAGTTATTTTCAATATATTTTTTCACACCAGTTTTCACACCAAACAGATCTAAAATAACAATACAAAATTTAATTATTATTTTCTATTTTCTTGATAACATCATCTATGCATCTTTCCTTTTCTCTTGTGTATCACATTAAGTCTCTCCTGCAACTTCTAACCCTGTCCTGTTCCCACCCACCCCCAAATCACTCAATCACACACACACACACACACACACACACACACACAAATGTTGTGCACATCATTGCCCCAGATGCTGTGTATTGTCTCGTATCTTTCTGATCTCCCTCTGGGCTAGTTAGTAGTGTGTAGGGATGTACACAACTGCATGCTACACAGAGCAGAAAGAAGGGCTTTAATGTTGCTGGCCTAACTCCACTGCTCTTTGTTTGATCCCAGCTCTTTGCTTATTTGCTATGATTGCTGTGAAACCATGTCTTTGTGTACCCTTTGCTGGGGTGTGTGAGTGACAGCTGAATGTCACTTTTAATCAAATCTGACTTCTGTCCAGATTTTAGCAGCATAAATCGACGTGTGTGTGTATCAGGGTGTGCTGGTGTTTGTCTCTGTACGAGTGTTAATATTAATGAGTGGCTGTGTGTGAGGGTATGTATTAAGGTCTCAGTAGGGATAAAGTATTCCTGCTAATCTTAAGGAAACAAAATGCCGTTGACACAGGAATAAATACATGCATTTTTTTATTATTCATTTATTGAAAACATTACTGTTATCATGCAAACAGAGTTTAAAACTGAAAAAATTAAGTTTGAAGCTGTCACATCAGCCCAAGCAGTTTCTCCTCCAAACCACCAGAGGTCACACTCACCTGAGTTCTAGCTTAGATTCCTCACCTGTCTCTGATTAGGCAAATCATTTGTAGAATATTTAAGCTCACTGTTTTGTTCCACAGGTTGCAAAGTATTGTTTGAACTAAATTGGCAATTCTGAGCATTAGTTTTGTATAAGCTTTTCCTGTGTTTTTTTTTTTTTTTTTTAAATCTTGGCTTTAGACTCAGTTTATTTTTTATTTGGTTTTTTGACTCCTCTTCACCTTGTTTTTTTGTCTCTTGAATAAACCTGCAACTGACTCCTAAACATTTTGTAAGACTGAAATTTATGACAGAAGCTTACCAGCCCACAAACTATGAAAACAAAACAACCAATTAAATTTGATATGGTCTGCCTAGGTCAGAACACATGGGATAAAACTATGGAGGTATATTTGGTGCAAAACCCCTGAGCACCTGTGACAGTGAAATTTGTAGTTTTAGAACATAGACACACACACACACACATATATATATATATCAGTAAATTTGAAGTCACAGAGAAAATCTTTTCAGGACTTCCAAACCTGTTGATTTTTTTTCCTCTCACACACATACATCTTAACAGATTACTTCATTACTTCAATTACAAATTCTTCATTTCAGGTGCAAAAATACAAAAAACACACAAGTACAAAAATATCATACGCTCGCAGTTTTGCTCCAGTTGCAGGTGTTAATATGGTGCACATCTCATTCACACACTCATATTAAACATGCACAAAAGTAGCACAATTGCAAACCAATATGTGAATCTGTGCAATACGAGTTGCACACCTATATGTTTATTTGTATTTTAAAGTTTTTTGTAAGGGTATATTTGTCTTGCACAAAAACAAGTCAGTGACTACAACTGATCAAATCTGTGGCTACAAATCTCAAATGCTTTTTGTACTTGTGTGTGTACTTGCTCAAATATTTTGTACTGTACTGTTTGTGTGTGTGTAGAATTGGATGGGCAGGCAAGATTCATATCTTAAATTCTGGGTCTAAGGAAAGAGAATTTGGTTTGAAGATATGTTCCCTAAACCATGTATTACTCACATCAACCCCAGACATGGGGCCATTTAATAAGTCCTCTTCAAGTTAGAAGTAGATGTCCTTGGATTTATCTGTTTGTGCAGTCCTTAAGCTTAATTAACAATCCTTCATTAGATCTTTTTGTCACAAAAGATCTATGGAGTGGACGTAATGCCTCTAGGAATTTGATGAATGCATCAGATTGCAAGCTGAGTAGGGATGAGATCTGTAGAAAAGGAAGCTCTTGAAGGTGAGATCCTTGCTGATTGGTGGTGTGCCGATACACTGCAGACTTTGTCCGGAACACACTGGAACCTTCTGTCGATGTGGAGTGGTACCCTCAGCTTGAGGCTTCCCCATGAGTGACTTTCTTGTTTCCCACAAATCCAAAACTGGGTTGAAATTTGGCATGCATTAAAAGTGGCTTCATCTTTTTCTGATGTGTGTGTGTGTGTGTATGTGAGAGAGAGAGAGAGAATAAAATCATAAAGAGGCTCCCCAGGGAGGTCTGTTAAGCTGAGCTAGATGAAACTTATTAACTCTGCTAGATGACTAAATTCAGAAGATTTAAACTCTCTTAAATGGCATTGACTGGAGCCATTTCCTTTTTACGAGTCTGTAAAATTCTACTTCAGGGGTAACTAACAGGCAGAAACAGGCACTGGACAATCATTATTTTATGACCTACAATGTGACCTAAATGGGGTATAGGGAGACATTTAGGATTAGACTGGGATTTGGGTGTGGAAACATTTCTGATCATCTCACTTTTTCAGACAAGAACTACTTTATTAAAATCAAATCAGCAAATCATTTAGGCAGATAGTCATAATAAAACACCATCCTCCTAGACTATGTTACACGCTCAAAAATGCTAATATTGCTAACAGCACATACGTTTTTTTTTCATTATGAAACACTGTGGGATTATTTGCCATCTGATGCAAAGAGGTGGTGGACTTCTGTGCTTCTGAGTGTTGTGAGACACTCTCCAGCATAGGGAGGAGCTGTACATGAGAAATTTGTCCATCTTTCCCATCTGTGTTATTGACATCGCTAACAGTCTTCCTATGTGTCACAATGAGACAGTGTCCATTTAATCACGCATCGGAAACCAATGTGAACATACTTACCTTTGCAGAATGAAGAATAGTTTTAATTAGCTAGCTAGATTGTGCTTTAAAAACAGCCCTTCTTTCTCAGTCACATGGACTAAGTGGCTGACCACACAGAGCTCTTATCCAATGTGCTGCATCGATATACATGTTTGGAGGCCATTAAAACGGAGGATGTGATGCCAATTCATTGCGAGGAACAGTGCTGCTCTGTCCTCCTGGAGTTCAGGCCACTTCCCGTCGGCTCGGCAGAGGAGAAGGGCCACAGATGCTGTACATTTACTCTCAATTCCGCCTCTGTTCTCCCTTGTCCTTCGGCATGGATTTTTCCCATGGGGGTTGTGAAAAAGGGGAAGGTTGGCATTTAGTGTGACAAGGATGTTTTCTTCTTGTTTTCCAGCTTCTGAATTACTCATTGTGAACTTATTTAGATTAGTGCTATGCTAAATTCCTGTTTTTTTTTAATTGCAGGCAGACAGCATCTTTGTAATGAGGAACAGAATCAAGCATAGAATATATCAAGCATAGAATATATATAGAATATAGTCCCCACACTACGTGCTATGACCCTAATAAGAAAAAACCCGACAATCGCTATAGGGTCCCCACACTACATGCTAGGACCCTAATAATTATAGACCAGGTCACTGGTGAGTAATTTGATAAAAATAATTTCAGGATTACTGAGAATAAGTGATAATATCAGAATGGTATGAATGAATCGTAAGGTGAACACAAACAATTAGTTGTGCAATTGTATAACACCCATAGAAAAGCATGAAATAAAATGGGATGCTCTGCAGCAACTGCCTGTGAGCCAAAGCTCTTCATGGTTCATGTCAAATCTTGGCTAGATAAGTGTAAGCCCCCCATGCATTGAACTCTGAAGCAGTGGAATGGCATTCTTATGAATGATGAGGCTCCATTCAGTCCATTTGGTATAAGTTGGAGTGAACTTTGTGATCACTCAACATTGATGCCTAATGTTTTGTATGGGAGAACGGTATCAAATGCTCAGAAGAATATTTCAAAAGCTAATGTAAGGCTTTTCCAGGATGATCGAGGCTGTTTCTGCTCCATACAGGAACAAAACCCCTGTTAGATTAAAAATTTAATTTTGAATCTTAAACTGAAATTGTTGTATTTATTATTTTCAAATTTTGATTTTGGTCATTATTTATGGGTCTAATAAGAGGGTATCCAAGTAAGTCATGCTATTTACTCCAGGATTTGCATGTCTATTCATTTTATTATAAATCAGATTTCAGTGCTTCTGTGATTCAATCAGATTAGGACTAGATATGAACATATAGTAAATTTGGCATGCTGTAGCCTTAGTTGCTTTAAATATGGCCTCCTATGGCCTCTATTTTCAATACCTTTTGTTTTATCTATTGTAAGAAGGTGTCTTGTGTGTTTTATGTGTGAAACACATGCTGTGCAAGAAGTAATGAGGAACTGATGAATGTGAAGCAAGGTGTTAATTAAACTGTGATAAGAATATGTGAGATTGTTGGCCTTGACAATGCATGTGGACATTTTGTCTAGTTCAAAGCTATATTTTACATATAGAAACACCATTTTAGATTTGGTTTCTTTCATAACTATCCTCTCTTCCAATTACATTTATCTTTTCTACATTATATTTACATCATATGAGCCTCTATGTTCAAACAATCATCACTGGATAATTAGGAATGCTGTTTGCATTTATAGGCAAGTATATTCTTGAATAGCTTAGACCTGCTCAGCAATTATGTTCCCTTTCGTGAGCAGACTAGGGATTTGAAAGGCTTGTATGTTTTCACATCCCTCAGCATGGGAGGCAGAACTAGTTTCTAAAACCGCCTGCGGTGACTGAAAAACTGAGCTCAGTCTGTTTTTCCTCTGGAGGAAAAGTCTTAGAGCTCAGCCAAACACACTACCGCTATGAGCTTTTCATTTTATCACCTTACTAATATTAATATTATTAATTGTGCTTAATATTAACCTCTGCATTGGTCAATCCTCTGACAAGGGAGAAGGGAGACAATCAATACCACATTGTGGAACTGACTATCACAGAGCTCATTAATGTCCAGCTGTATAAGTGCTATGTCTATTTATCCAACACTGCATGTGTTAATTGAACACCACAAGTGTTAGTTCAATGCTGTAGGTGTCGGTTCAGCTCTGGGGTTTTGGCCATATTCATTCATTGTGGTGTCCATAGTTACACAGTGGTCTAAGCACTGGCCCTATCACCTGATTCACATCCTGGTGATGTTTCAGTCATTAAAGGCTGGGAGTCAAGGCTGGATCCGAATATACAGCTAGTTGAGGCTAGACCAGAATATTCAGCTATTCACATAAGTGTAGGTATTCTGTTTTTTATTTTGAGATTCAAACATTTTTTTAAGTAATAAGGCTCTTCAACCCTAAAAACAGTGCTATTCTCCTTTGCTCTCAGAATCAAAAATTCTATCAAAAATGATGGTAAGAAAGGGAGCAGTTTCAGACAATATCAAATCTAATCAAATTATTTATATAGCGCTTTTTACAAATGATGTTGTCACAAAGCATGAACAAATAATTTATCTTATTAATGATCATAAATCATGCCAAATATAATAAAAGGCCCAAATGAACATATATTTTTTTCAGGGTAACCTTAATGAGGCAGTATTATTCTGTATATTGAATTGTCCCTTTTGACTAGCTTTGGAGAAGTAAAGATTTCTGATACTTTGATGGAACCACACCTTGCTCTAGGGTGAATACACTAAACAAATATTAGCTTGAAGGAGGAAACAGGGTTATTGGGCAGGGTCATTTGTATATTGAAATGGCAGTCTGAACAATGATGGGAATCAAGTGTAGGTTTGGTTACTAGCCTTAAATCTGGTGTGGAAATGCTGAGGGCATGAGCCATTTAAGTTTGTGTGTGTGATATGTATCAGGGTAAATCCTACAATTTGGTTATTTGTAGTTTAATTCATTTGTTATCAGTCTGGTGGCTGCTGTTGGTGGTAAAGCATTTCTAATATACAATATAACTTGCTTTGGTTTAAATTATATAATTGACTGTTGTTATGGCAGAAATAACTACTCAAACAATTTACTTGAGTAAAAGTACAGAGGCTCAAATAAAATATTACTCCAGTAAATGTAGAAGTAGATGTCCACTTGAGTAAAAGTACAAAAGTATTTACCTTCAAATGTACGCAAGTATTCAAACTAAGATGTTCCATGTTGTATTATGGCTGTAATGTCCTATAATAATTTTTGTAACAAGACTCATGCTTAATCAACATATTGTAAGTGAAGAGACTGTAGTGTCACTCTTGATTCCCCAGTCTTTTAATGGAGTTTAATTAGGTTGTCTGACGATGAAATAGCCAAAGATTAAATGCAATTAATGATGTTATATCCGCTATTACATCCACCCAAGGTGCTGCCCCTCAGAGGTCCATGTTTGAAATTCAGCCCTAGTTGTTTTTTGGTGGTGTAATTGCACTTTCACAATGGCATAGGACAAGCAGACTACAGCATAGGCTCTGCATTGAGTCAACGCAAAAGCATACATTGGCTTTTAGTGTGTTCTCTGCACCGAACATAGTTTTTTAATCATTTAGGAACACTAGGTAAGATTTGGGTTTTTGGGTGTACTAAAATTTGTTAGGGAGGGTACCCTCATCCAAATGTTACATTGTGCAGTTTCTGCAGTGCTAAGAAGAGAGTAGCAATGACAGGCTCTATTTTCCCTATTGCAAGTCAGTGAAGCATCACAGTGATTTTGGAAGCGGTAATTTTATGGTAAAAATATATTTTTGTCTACATTTATCTACATTTGCAGAGTACAGGTGCTGGTCATAAAATTAGAATATCATGAAAAAGTTGCTTTATTTCAGTGATTCCATTCAAAAAGTGAAACTTTATATTATACTCATTCATTAAACAAAGACTGATATATTTCAAGTGTTTATTTCTTTTATTTTGATGATTATAACTGACAACTAAATAAAACCCATATTCAGTATCTCAGAAAATTAGAGTATTACTTAAGACCAATACAAAAACAAAGGATGTACAGCACTCAATGCTTAGTTGGGGCTCCTTTTGCCTGAATTACTGCAGCAATGCGGCATGGCACGGAGTTGATCAGTCTGTGGCACTTCTCTGAGAAACTGAATTTTGGGTTTTCATTAGTTGTCAGTTATAATCATCAAATTAAAAGAAATAAACACTTGAAATATATCAGTCTGTGTGTAATGAATGAGCATAATATTCAAGTTTCACATTTTGAATGGAACTACTGAAATAAATTTCATGACATTCTAATTTTGTGACCATCACCTGTATAATTTGACCTATTTCTGCAATTCTGAGACACGGTTTTGTTTTTCTGACTTTTTGCCTGATACTCGTTTTTGTCTTATGAACTTGTTTAAATTATAGGTTTTGGAATATATCTTCTAGTTTTGACCTAACTTTACATATAGTGTTTAATAAATCTCCAACTGAATCTCACACTTGGTAAATGACTTAATTGACATCTGCATCTGCAAACCAATGATTGGTTTTGTATAAATGAATAGTAGTTACTGATTACTCATATACAGCCAAATATTAAACAGTACTTAATAATGTTAATTCATAACAGTCCTAAGAACGAAAAGTGATTACTTACAGTCTCAAATTCGCACAGAGATTATTTAAAAAGTCTGAGAAATATTTTAGCAACGGTGCTGCTGTGTTGCATGGAAAGCTGTGTGATGCAGGGAGATTTGTTCAGACAAGGTATTATTTTATTCACACATCAATCAAAAGGAACGACAAAAGTTCATAATGTACTGGAGTAAAAATTAAAATATTTGACTGAAATGTAATGGAACTAAAGTAAAAAGCCTAAAATGGAAATAATTCAGTAAAGTACAGATACATGAAAAAAGTACTTACAGTAACAAATTACATTTACTTAGTGTCCACCACTGATAATCATAAACAAAAGCAGCAGCATCCATCTGAAATCTTAAGTTTGTGCATAGTAGTTTATTTTGCATAGATGGTGTCCATAGATCACTGGCTGATACTGTTCCTTTGACAATGACCACCAGTCAGCTGATTCTCAGCCTACCCCACAGCTCTCAGGTGATTAGGCTCAGAACAGGAACTCCAATTGAGGCTACATGTAGCATATTGAGCAACTTGTTTATGTTTAATGCTCTAACAGATTTTTGCTGGGTGTGAGTTACATCAGTCTGGCCAAACAACCTGACCTCAGTTAAACTCACTCAGACAATACATATTTACTTGTCCAGTTTTGCAATTTAAATACATGGTTAATTAGTTAAAATTTAGCAATGTAACACTGGCTTAAACTATCCCATGTGCCTCAAATTGTGTTTAGTAATCTCAGAATTATGGTTTCTGTCAGTATATAACACTATCCTCTACAGAAATGCAGTTTGCATTATGCCAATTTGTGAGGTACAGTGTAAGTGATGAATGTAAACATTTGATCACATTTGGTTTTGTTGTTCTAGGTAAAAATAAATCAACGTATTTTTCCTAAAATGGGTAATTTAAGTGTACAATCCATATTTATTGTCTTTCTTTTGCAAATTAAAACATTTTTTTTGCAAATTGTAATTATTATTCATATTACAATAAGGAGGATTTGCTGCTTTTCATAGGAAGTTTATGCTAATTTTTATTAGCTCTGTAGCTCCAAACAAAAGAGCAAAGAAGCAAACCTTGAATATCATACTTGTCTTGGTAGATTGAGTGTTTTGGGGCATGGGGCATATTGTATAAATTTTAATTTATTTTTAATAGTTCTGCCTAAAGCAAAATGTGGGGTTTGTTGTTTGTTGACAGGATACTTCAAGTTAAGAATACACTGGGAGATTGGATGAGGAATGATAAAGAGGAAGAATGTATGCCCTGTGGACTTGTCTGTGTAGTTACTGGGTGTGAGTTACCTCAGCCCACTGCTACACATCCCTACGTGTATGAGAGAGATGTCAGGGCTCGTCTGTTCAGCCGGCCCTGCATTCTTGAGATGGGACAGCACTGAATCACTCACCACTTCAGTGAACTTGGCCTATACTTACAAGCACTACATGAAAAGCTGTATTACTTGGAATGTGTAACATTCTCAGCAAAGCCTTGACACTGACGTGGCCGTAGTGCAGCTATGGGTGGATCAGAATAGGGCAGTAATGCTGGAGTTTTTAACACTTTATTGCTGTTGCTGGACTGAGTATAGTCCACAAGCTAAAAAAAACCCAGCCAAGACCATTCTGTGGGTAACATCTTGTGACCACAGGTGATTAATGCAAACACTGACACATCGAGTATAGAAGCAATAATATGGTGTTATTATGTCTGATCGGTGATACATTAGTGAGTCATCTGCATCAAAGTTCACAGTTTAAGCCACAAGCTGTACTGTAGCATAATTTTTTTTTCTATTAAAGTTTCTGTGTATGATGCTAAAGCTCTTCATGAAATTTTACTCAGCAAATTAAGAGATTTCAAAAATCATCAACATTATATTGGGATACTATACATTTAAAAAAAGAACTGGTTTCTCTAGCCAGTTTATCATGGGTACCACCCTACACATATATATTCCTCCCAAATATACAAGTGTGTACTACCATTTAAAATTTAAACTTGATACATTACATAAATTCACAAGGCTGTTTAAAGCAGTATTCAATATAGTCTGACTGCTAGAAGTGTGTGTGTGTGTGTGTTTCTTGTCTCTGCTTGTTTTCTAGTCCTGTAAGAAATTTTCAGTGAGTACTTGAGCACAAAAGAAAGCAAAACCTTGGGGATTATCCTCCCTCCCTTCCTGGTCTGTCCTGCTATTTCTTAACCACCCCCTCTTCCCTCCCTCTTCAATACACATGACAGCAGATCATCAGCCTTTGAACACGCCATGACCATATTTATGAGAAAAACAGTGTTAGTGTGATTGTTTACATATGACAGTGGAGGGGTGGCTTAACAGCCTGACTAACCTTGCATTCTGGCTGATGATGGAACCACTCAGAATAAACCAGGGCATTTATTATTAGCAATAATATACCATGTCATAACACTGATGCCAATGCAGTCTTCTATTGGTCCTACAGGTAAGTTATGCACACTGCCTCAGGGCATGAAGATCTGGACTCCCATCTTGAATTGTGCACGTTTTTCCCTCTAAGATAATGCCACACATGGAAAGATCAGCTCTTGGGAATGTGAAATCAAACAATATATATTTAATAACAATGACTTAATAACCAAAAAAAGGTTACACCTATTTTTAAATGTAACCTGAAAGGGATTAGTTTTACAGGATTAGGTCAAATCAATTTAATTTTACCAATGGACATGAGTAATATTTTTAGTGGATCACACTGGTGAAATGGGAATAGTTACTCAATTCATGCATTGCTGTCACACGGATAATACACCGCAGAGCTAATTAATATTTAGACTGTTCCACCAAAAATATCCATCACACAATGATACTATCTTCTAGTCCTTCAAAATAGATCATGGGCAAGAAGATATCAATTTACTAATCATTCACAGTTATTGTAACTGATATTATAAACCATTTAATTGTAACCTACTGATTGGGACCCATTTTCATAACACAAATAGAGGCTGTTATTGTGCTCAAAACCTACCTACAGTTATCAGAAATATCTCTCCACTGAGTGATCGTTTAGGCTGTATGGCTTTGAGTATGGTGTTTTGTAAATCTCCTGAGGTTATCCTCATACTTGAACTCTATATTACATTATTAAATGAATCCTCCAGCTCATCCATTCTTAAGAAACCAGTGAAAAACTTTTTTTCCCAGGATATTATATTCACACACATGTCATTTCAGAAGGGATTAATATAACCTGAGGTCATTTTTACTGCTTGTTTAACAGTAGGTAAAAGGCTCAAGAATATTTCCTGAAACAGAAGTGTGCACTCTGGACAGGATTAAAACTACAGAGATGGGGCAGATGGATATTATGTTCTTGGGCTATTTTGTGCTATCCAGGCCTCTCAGTTTTATTCTAGGTTCAACAGTGTCAGAGTATACAAGATGTCCAGCAGCTGGCAAGCTGAATGATTCTTGGGCAATTCACATCCCTTTTTTTCTCAGCAATGCTAAGACATTGTCCAAACTGATCTCAGAATGCATGAAGGCCCTCAAGGTCATTATAAGGTTACATTGTATCTATCAACACTGCTTTTGTTTTTATTTGCTACCATGCTAATCTCATGTAGGGACCTGAAAGGGATGACCCTGAAACTATCAACATGTACTTTATTTGTGGTCTAAGCAAAAGTCAAGAGAAACTCTTTGCTTATTGTGCAGTTCATACATCTAAAACATCTATGAGGTGTACAGTAGTAAATTGCAGGCAGGCAATAAATCATTCCCTTTCACACTTACTAGTTACAGCTTACTATACATGGGTTGCAGGTGACATCACTCTATAGTACCCACCAGCTCATCCCAAATAACCATACTCCCTACAAAGTGCACATCACAGATAATACAACTAATAATACTGCACCCAGATAGTAATTAGACACTAATTCAACAGGGAAATATAAGTCTCATAGCTGACTACATTTATTTTCAATGTACAATGCACTATGTGAGTGCAGGTAAATATTTGAGAATCATTGGATTGAGATGGACACAGATCACTCACATTTTCTGTCAAGTAGAAGTGCTTTATTAAACTTTATGGCAAATCAAATAAATAATTTATGCAGACAGTTGGAAAAAAACATTATCTGTTATATTTTCTAAGTGCAGGGAAATGAAGTATTATTTACCCCTTAAACAAAAGAATAAGAATCAGACAAACATGTGGCTTGTGCCTGTAGTCTCTTACACACTAAAACAAAACACAAGTAAAAAAACATGATTACTGAAGTTTGTAAAAGATCTATGGATGAATAACTCACACAGATTCAGGCACAAAAAGCAAAGCAATGCATGTGAGTCCATTAGGACCTACAATGAAAATGCTAATGTGGCTAGCAGAGGACAATAGGCATCTGTGCCTCTGGGTGTTGTGAATCTGGGTGTTGTGTATGAGATAAATATATCTTTCCCATCTGTTTACATTTGTGCTGCAACCTGAAACCAGACATTGGTCCCAATATGGCACCAAAAAAAAAAAAAAACATGGATAGGGTTGCAATGGTGGCTGTGAATTTTATGCTAGTGCATTGTTAAATTACTAATATGGCATACACCATATAACCACTGGTTTTTGTGGTCACCTGCTCATCTAACATTTCTTTAATGGAGTGCTGTCTTTCCAGAGAAGACCAATGCTTGGTATTGAGCATAGTAAACTCAGGCTCATTGGAGCTATTTGCAGGCATACAATCAACAGCCACTGTGCAGTGGAATACAGAGATGGAGGAATGGCTTATGTAGATTTTACACTGAGTGCTTTTATTCTCTAATCCAAGAACATTAACATGCTTGCTGTACAACTGTTCATATATATATATTTGTGTCATGATAATGACATTGAATTGACTTTGAATCGAAATTTTGGACACACACCTGTATGTATGATGTACTACCTTAGGGTCTTGAGAAATGTCATGTTCCCACCACCACTGGGAACTAGAGATGTCGATTAGTTCAAGTTCAAGTTCAAGAAGTTTATTGTCATTTCAGCAGTATACAGTGTTTACAGTACACAGTACTCCAGGACCAATGTGCTACATAAGACAATACACAACATTAAAGTGCAACTAGTGCAAAGCTAGTGCAAACATAAAACAGTGCACACACATTAAAGTGCAAAAGACATAGAACATAAAACAACACACAACATTAAAGTGCAACTAGTAAAAAGCTAGTGCAACATAAAACAGTGCATACACATTAAAGTGCAAAAGATATGGCTAAGAAAATACAAAACAATGTCCATACAGTACAATACAATACAATGCAATACAACACAATACAAAACCATAAGTACGGAGGGGTTGAGGGAGAGAGACACTGCAATTTAAAGTGTATTTGTGCTGTAAACGGTAACTGGATGTAACCATAATGTAAACAGGATATGTGTAAACGGTACTCTCATTTTCAGTCCAACAGACCAGTGTTTGCGTGAAGACGTGTGTGTGTGCTTCTTCAGTCCAGTCTCAGTCTCTAGGTGTTTAGGAGTCTGATAGCATGTGGGAAGAAGCTGTTACGGAGTCTGGATGTGAGGGCTCGAATGCTTCGATACCTTTTTCCAGACGGCAGTAGGTTGAGCCAATTAAAGCCAATGTCCACTCGTTTTTATACTTTTCTTCTGAACATGATCAGTATGACTAATGATTAAAATTCTCTGAAGTGGTACAGAGAGAATGATGCAGGGTTTGATTGTTAAAATTTATTCCCCTGAAATTTTCTTAAGTTGGATTGTAATTGGGCGGGGCTAAACTTGACTTATATGACATCAGGTTTTCCCTGATGTCATTTTATGTCACTCACCTCAATAAAAAACTTTCATTCAGGCTAACGTCAGTGTCCATCCCTTTAACAACTATTAAACTGCATTACCAAGAGCAAAACTACCTAATCTTACCTAGTGTTCCTTTAATGACACACCTCAAGGATCAAACACTACTGCAGTATTCCCCCCACCCATATCTAAACAGCCCTGTTTAGATAGGCCGGTTTCAGCACCTGTTTCCTTAAATGCAAATGAGTCACAGCCCAGTTTAGCATGAGAGCCCAGGAGTGAGGAACAAGGAGAAGAAGCTCTGTTTTTTAGCCATTTTCACTATGTTCTCTTTCTTCACCATATGTAATTAGCACTGTACTTTCTCTGTGCTTGTTGAATTTGGTATACATGTTTAACCTCATCTTTGTGTTTTCACATAAACAAGGGCTGTGATTACAGACTCAGACGAGAAGGTGAAACAATTCTAAAATCTCTGCACTCTACCTAAGAAGCAGTGCATAATCAGAATGGTTTGTTTTATCTCATGTTTTCAGACTTAGGCAGCCCACAAATAAAGACTGGGTTGTTTTATTTCACAGTGTTTGAGGTGGTAGGAGCTCCAGATCGCTAAATCAATGCATATGTACTGAAATAAAATGATTTATTCCAGATATGTCCTCTTTGGAAATGAGTGGACATTGGCTTTATCTGAGATTTTCAACACATCATGAATGTAGAATGCATCTGGCTTTATCTGGAACTGTGTTTGCAAGGTCAGATATGGCTTTGAATTACTAAATCTCTGGTTCTAAAGTGTAGCTTTCATCAAAATCACTGCTGCCTTTGAGGCAGGCTTTGATTAGAGTTTATGTGATGTAAATCAGATGCAGACAGATGCCTTATCAGTCTGTGATCCATATCACTTGGCTCGCTATCCATATTCCATGGATTTAACCCTGTACTACTCCCATTATTACAGGATTTATGCTGTAGATCTTGTGTGTCTTGATGCCTTAATTTGAAAGGCTGTATTCTCTGCTTTTTCCCTGTCTATATTCAAACCATTCTATTTGCATTTGGTGTGGGGAGACATATCAGAGCATATATTGATCATGATTGATTGGTCAGATTAGATTATTGATTGTGGCTGTAAAAGAGAAAAAGGGAAACAGGTCAGTTGATAGGAAAGACATGAATTCTGCCAATATCTGAGTAAAGTTCTTGGCTTGCTCTGTAAATGTTTCTACATTTGTAATGAGTAATGAAGATGTAATGAGTGAGCAAAGGAGTTATTTGAATTTCATTTTAATTTACTTGCAAAGGTATTAATACATGCTGTTGGCTCACTTACTTTGATGTGATGGAACTGGATGGAACATGTGAAATATAAGCTACATGTTTGAGCTGCAATGTTGGCACGTGCCTGTTTACGTATACACTGTAGGGAAGTGCATCTTCTTAAAGGATCATGGGGTTGCTGTAGAGTTTATGGTCCAGATATTTCTGTTAGAGCTTACATGATTTCAAGTGTGTCAGGAGCCAATTGTGTACTTAGAAAAACATGCCTGTAGATAGTCCATAAACATTTGATCATGCCCTCCAATTCCTAACATTTTCTTCCAGCAAAGGTCAAAAACATTATAGTTTAAATAGTCTCATGCAGCTCATACGTATATACAATGATTTAATTAAACAAATTGTCATGTAAGGGCAGCACGGTGGCGCAGCAGTTAGTGTCGCAGTCACACAGCTCCAGGGGCCTGGAGGTTGTGGGTTCGATTCCCGCTCCGGGTGACTGTTGGTGTGTTCTCCCCGTGTCCGTGTGGGTTTCCTCCGGGTGCTCCGGTTTCCTCCCAGGGTCCAAAAACACACGTTGGTAGGTGGATTGGCGACTCAAAAGCGTCCGTAGGTGTGAGTGCGTGAGTGAATCTGTGTGTGTCTGTGTTGCCCTGTGAAGGACTGGCGCCCCCTTCAGGGTGTATTCCTGCCTTGCGCTCAATGATTCCAGGTAGGCTCTGGACCCACCGCGACCCTGAACTGGATAGATAATGAATGAAAGAATATAAGCGATTTTATTGCTTACAGTCTGCACGCACAGTTAAGGAGCCTTGAGGAACCCTTGTGAAAAGGGTGGTTCTTTGAGGAACTGTTTTACTTAATATGATCTGAAACATTTTTTAGGTTCTTCAGGGAACCATATTTAAGCTCTCGTTTATTTTGGGTTCAAGGCTACTACTAATATTAAGCATCAAATACTACTAATCACAACAAAAAATTAAGCAAACAACTGAATTAATTCAATGAAATTATTAAACTTTTATGTGTTACAATTTTTACAATTAATTTACATTTGAATAAAAATAAATTATTAAATAAATGTCATACAAGTACTGTAAATAAATTGATGAAAAAAGTGGCTCCTTTGAAATTTTTCCAGAAAATTATTGCAATTACACATTGTTTATTTATTATTTATTATTATTATTTCGTTTGTGTATTTTGGAACAACACCAAAAACAGAGAAATAAATGATATAATTCCAATCTAAACTCCAAAATTGGACCAGAAAAATTATTGGCACATTTTCAAATTGTGGGTAAATAACTGTTGCAAGCATGCAAATTCGGAGGACTTGAGAACCAAAATTGTGGAAAAATATCAGCAATCTCAAGGTTACAGGTCTATCTCCAGAGATCTTGATGTTTGTCCACGTTGCACAACATAATCAAGTTTACAACCCATGATATTGTAGCTAGTCTCCCTGGACATGGACAGAAGAGAAAAATGGATGAAAGGTTGCAATGCAGAATAATCTGGATGGTCCAGGATGGCCCCACTGCTTACACAGAGACAAAAAAACTAGACTGCAGTTTGCCAAAATGTATGTGAGTAAGCCAGAATCCTTCTGAGAAGATGTCTTGTGGACAGATGAGACCTTTTTGGTAAAGCATCATTCTGCTGTTTAACAAAAATGGACTGAGGCCTACAAAGAAAAGAACACAGTACCTACAGTCAAATATGGTGGAGGTTCAAAGATGTTTTGGGGTTGTTTTGCTGCCACTGGTACTGCGCGCCCTGACAGAGTGCAAAGCATCATGAAATCTGAAGATTACTAAAGGATTTTGGGTCGCAATGGAGGGCCCACTGTCAGAAGGTTGGGTTTGCATCCTATATAGGTCATGGGTCTTCCAGCAGGAAAATGACCCCAAACATACTTCATAAAGCACTCAGAAATGGATGAAAACAAAGTGCTGGAGAGTTCTGAAATGGCCAGCTATGAGTTTGGCTCTAAATCCCCTTGAACACCTGTAGAGAGATCTTAAAATTCCTGTTGGGAGAATACCCTTCCAATATGAGAGAACTGGAGCAGTTTGAAAAAGAATAGCTGTCCAGAATTCCAGTTGAGAGGTGTAAGAAGCTTATTGATGGTTATAGGAAGCGATTAATTTCAGTTTTTTTTCTTATAAAAAATAAGATATATTTATATGGAATTTTGTGGGAAATTATAGCAATTTTGGTTTGATTATTCACATTGTTGGGGAAAAAGGCAGAGGTAGTAATACTGCTAGTGCTAAAACAGATATCTTGCAAAATATGGATAAGATAATGGTGTATATTACATATTGTGAGTATTGTATAATCTAACAGCAGTGGGTATGAATGACCTTCGGTACCTCTCCTTCCTACACTGTGAGTGTAACAGTCGTCTGCTAAAGGAGCTGCTCAAGGCCCCAACTGTCGCATATAGGGGGTGAGAGGGATTATCCACAATTGATGTCAGTTTTGCTAACATTCTCCTCTCCCCCACCTCCTCTATGGAGTCCAGAGGACAGTCTAAGTCTGAGTCAGCCCTTCTGACCAGTTTATTTAGCCTCTTCCTGTCCCTATCAGAGCTTCCACAGCCCCAGCAAATCACAGCGTAGAAAATCGCTGAAGCTACCGCAGTGTTGTAAAACGTCCTCAGCAGTGTCCTGCACTCCCAAAAGGACCTCAGCCTCCTCAGCAAGTGGAGATGACTTTGGCCCTTCTTGTACAAGACATCTGTGTTTATTGACCAGTCCAGTTTATTGCTAAGGTGAACACCCAGGTATTTATACTCCTTCACAATTTCAATGTCCACACCCTGGATGTTCACTGGTGCAATTTGTGTAGCCTTCTTTCTGAAATCAATCACCACCTCTTTTGTCTTGCTGGTGTTAATACACAGTTTGTTCAAACTCGTTCCAACAATGGCTGTATCATCAGAGAACTTCTGGAGGTGGCAGCTGTCCGAGTTATAACTGAAGTCTGATGTGTAGAGTGTAAATAGGAAAGGAGAGAGAACTGTACCCTGGGGGGCCCCCGTGCTGCAGACCACCACATCAGACACACAGTCACGTAGCCTCACGTACTGCGGTCTGTTGGTGAGGTAATCAGTGATCCATGAAGCCAGATGACAGTTGACACCAGCTCCCTCCAACTTCCCCCTAGGCAGTGATGGCTGGATTGTATTGAAAGCCCTGGAAAAGTCAAAGAACATTACTCTTACAGCACTCCCCGTGCCCTATAAAAATGCGAGAGTGATCAGGTGTAGCAAGTGGATGACAGCATGCTCCACACCAATGCACAGTCGATATGCGAACTGCAGGGGGTCCATCCCGCTATTTAACAGGTGTCGGAAGGTAAATTATCTCCAATGGTCTTCATTAGGTGAGAGGTCACAGCTACTGGCCTGAAGTGTTTAGGCTCTCTAGGCTCTCTTTGGAACTGGAACAACACATGAAGTTTTCCACAGAAGTGGAACTCGCCTCAGACTGAGGCTCGAGTTAAAGATGTGCAGGAGTACCCCACAAAGCTGATCTGCACAGTCATTAAGCAGTCCGGGGTTGATGCCATCAGGACCAGGCCGCCTTCCTCGTCTTTATACTCCTAAGTTCCCTCCTTACCTGATCAGCTGTAATGGAGAAACAGGTGATGGAGCTGTAGTGTGTCTCCTGTTGAGTAATGTCAGGGCTAGGGTGTGTGGATCGGTCCAGCCGGGAACAAAGTGGGGTGGTGTACTGTGAGAGGGGAGCCATTGGTGTCAGGGGCATTTGGGTGGAGGGGAGATTTTGGTGTGATACTACAGTGGAATGGTTTTGATAAATTGGGGAGGGTGGGATGACACAGTCGAATCTGTTGAAAAAAAGATTCAACTCATTTGCCCAGTCCTGTCCTCCCGATTCAGGACCCTTCCCACTGTTCTTTGCTTGGCCTCTCCAGACCTCTCTGGTGTTGCACCCCTTGAGATGCTCTTCCAGCTTCCTTCTGTATTTGTCCTTCCCCTTCCTTATCCTTCCTTATTCTTGTTGGTAAAACACTGCACCTTCCTGGTAGGCACAGTATTTTCCACACAGAAGTTAATGTAGTCCGTGATGCATACAGTCAAGCTGTCAGTATCCTCCCCATGAGGTTCACATAACACATCCCAGTCCGTGCTGTCAAAACAGTCCCTCAGTGTGCTACTGGTTTCCTCAGACCAGATCCTTACATACCTCTTGGTGGGTGGTTGTCTATTCACCACCAGTATGTATACAGGGTACAGAAGAACCAGGTTGTGATCAGGACGACCCATTGGGGGAAGGGGTGATGAACAATAAGCATCCTTAGTGTTCACATACATTAAATCCAGCGTTTTATTGTCTCTGGTGTGAAATTTAACATACTGAGTGAATTTTGGGAGAGCGGAGGACAGTGAGGCATGATTAAAGTCACCAGAAATTAAGAGCAGGGACTGAGGATGCGACGTCTGAAATTTTGACACTACAGTGTGTAAGCACTCGCAGGCTGTCAAAGCATTCGCCGATGGGGGGATGTATCCATGGGGGGTCCATGGACACAGGGAATTATAGTAAACTGAGACGCTGGTGCTGTCGTCCCGCCGCTTCACGCGATCACTCAGGTTTGTTGACGGTGGAGCAGAAGGATGCCAGTGTTTCAGGATGCTCCCGTGTCTGTGTGTCCTTCTGGTTCTCTCCTTTTAGTTAAATCTGTCATAGTCAGATCTGCCTGAGTCATTAGCCACACTGTTAATGTTCACATTTTCTGCTTTACATACACCCAAAAAGAACAAAACAAACTCCATCCCTCTACCTTTTTCCAAGTAAATGACCACCCACCTGTCCGTCTGGATACTGATGGATGACTGTTGAGATCCTCCTCCACGCTTCAGACCAGCTGCCCACACTCCAGCAACCACCAAGTGCCTTGAAGCTGCCCCTACACTGAAGTTCTCACGGACTCCTAACTATTACCAGTAGATTGACCAGAGGAGGATAGGTCACCCCTTGTGAGCCTTGGTTCCTCCCAAGGTTTCTTCCTCAGCTGAGGGAATTTTTCCTTGCCACTGTCTTGCTCACCTGGGGATTTTTACATTTCATGTCAAATCTTTGTCTTACTTGAATTCTGTGAAGCTGCTTTGTGACAACATCAGTTGTAAAAAGCGCTATACAAATAAATAAATAAATAATCGCAATAACGTGAGAATTCCCTCGGGAGGTAATATGGCTGAATGCTAACCGCTTTCATCCAAACGTGCCCCAAATTACACCATTTATGATTCACAAACATTGCTAAACACCTACCGTTCCTCTTACCACTTTCCTTTGCTTTCCTGTCCACTCTCACAAGTTCAAAACCCTCCAGAGTGATGTGTGAATTCATTCAGCCAGGTCTCTGTGAAGCACATAATGCTACACTCCCGGTATTCCCTCTGCAGCCTGGTTAGTGCAGTTAGCTCATCCATCTTATTAGGGAGAGATCTCACGTTCCTCATGATGACAGATGGTATACGCGATTTATACCATCTTTTCTTCTCCTGTCACTTCATTCCAGCTCTGCACACTTGTCTCCTTCTCCTTAGTTCCGCAAGGATCAACGGTCTCATCTCAGGGAGTACCTTGGCGCTACAAAATGCTAACAGCTGTTCTCGAGTGTAAACAATGGAGCCGTAGCTGAAAGGGTCCGCTAATGTAATATAATTATAATGTAAATTATAATTAAGTATCCCCAACCAGAGAAAAATACAAATCCACAGTCTCATGAGTTGTCCATCTCTAAGTGCACACACTTGTGCTGGAAAAAAAAAAAACAAGAAAAAGGTACAACAACATACAAGAGCACATAAACATGCACGGAGCTACTGTAACTAGCTGCCACCCATGCAGCGCCATCTTGGACAACTGCAACAATCCCAAATCTCTCACAAATGGGTAAAAATCATAAAAAAAATATTGCCACAAGCGGAAATTCCTGGGGTCCAAGCCTTCGCTGGTAGACGAACAATGCGCCAGCATATGAGCTTTCCCAAGAGATCTTTGGGGAAGTTTGTGTAGTGTTTTGTAGGTGGTCCTTGCTGTTCTGGCATCTCTTTGGAGATGTAGCGTGAAATGGAGGAGTAGTGGATGACAGAGGCAGCATAAGGCACAGATGTCACTCTGGAGTTGCACCCTGGTTTCTCACCCTAATGTTCAGGACCCCCAAACAGCAGATATGATGTGGAGTTGCTTGTACTCGAGTCCGTCATCAGTGGACACAGGACACTGACTGCTTGATGTGTTTGGTTGTGGACTATTCCCAGTCCAGCAGTGATAGTGGGGGATTTACAACTCCAACACCCGAGTCATACCTGCTGTATGGGTGTCCAGACCATTGAAGAGCAGGGTGAAAGCGAGCAGTCTTTTCAGAGCAAGAGGGTAGCATATGACATTTCCTGATACAGGAGCCACACTTTAGGATAGATTTTGTAGTGTTTTTAAATGTGACCCTTGGTGTTCTGGTGTCTCAACAGAGCTGTATTGAAAGAGGGAGAAATAGTGGATGAGTGGGTGAATTTCTGGGCTGCAGACAGGTGAGGTTTGGATTTGTCTTACAGAGACAGCATAGAGCACAGAACTCACTCTGGAATTTCACCCTGGATTCAGGACCCCCATAAAGCAGATATGATTTGGGTGGTAGATAATTGTCAGCACTACAGTGACACTGACATTGTGGTGATATCGCATAGTGTTGATATGTCAGTGTGTATTGTTCTTTCATGAGTGCATCAGACAGAGCAGTGCTGCTAGAGAATTTTAAAATCTGTGTCCACTCACTGCCCACAGTGTTACACACACCTATTCTGTTGGTCCACATTATAGGCAGAGGGTAATTTATATGGGTTCATATAAATAAATATAAAGGCAGAGACAGTAGCTACATTCTCAGCATACATGCTGTGTGGGCATCCCGACCATTGAAGAACATGTGAAAGTATGCAGAGCAAGAGGTGGACCCCTCTCTGTAATGTTAGATGTACAAAGTGCTCCTGTGGAGAGTGGAGCTGAAAACATGGACACTGAATGTAGAAATAAGGAGGTGGTCATAATGTTAGGGTTGATTTGTGTAGATCAGCATTCATGTCTCTGTGTCCTCTGGCCTTCTCTGACTGGCAGGGGAGAGGGGAGGGAAGATAAGACGTCTTTATTGTCATTGCAACAAACATGTGCAACAAAACTGAGCCACAATCCAAATGACACTTTTTTTAAACGACAAAAAAAATTTTTGTTTACATTTTTAAATGACAAAAAAATTTTCATTTAAATTTTTAAACAAATGTTATTTATTTATTTCTTTTTAAACACTTTTCAATATACCTGAGAGCCCTGTGTTTCAGTGTCATTGCGTAACTATACTAACCTGTCCCATATTCTGTCTCTCTGTGATTTCTTGAAAGTTGGACAACCTTTAAGGAATGCTTAGCAAAATCTTCACTGTCAGAAAAGCTGTGATGTTCCCTCATGAGTACATATTGTGTACTTTTAGTTAGAGAACCTAAATATACCTTATTCTATTATTATTGTAGATTTGAAAATTTTGTTATTTGTATGTTGTTGGATGTTTACTGTGATTCTGCATCTTTCTCCAAAAGACCGGAGCCTCCCTCCACTACTAAGTTTTAGGAATGCAAAGAATCGCCCCCATAGCAACCTCTAACTTGCTTTTTTTCAGACAGAGTAAATATTGACTCCAACATACCTCATACTCCTGTTTGGAGAGCTCTGCTTTTGGCCTTCACTGGTCACTGCTGTAGACAGCACCATGCTGTCGGTTGACCTTTTTGGTGCACCAAAACATGTTGTTAATTCCTTCCTTTTAGTGAATGATCTGCCATGGCCCGGTGCTAATAACTGGCCAGCCAATCAATTGGAATTTGTATTCTCTCAGGGTCTGAAAGCTACTTAGAATTGAGATTAATGCAGATTAATTTTGCTGGGTAGGCCGCATCATTTCCCTAGTGTCTACATTGGGAAGAGCAGATTTTGGCCTCATGACTTTGTGCACTCATTTTCTTGGGTTAATGCCTGACTTACAAGTCTGCCTCAACCTGTTCCTCATTGCTTTTTGTGATATTGCTGAAAAGGGAGGGTATGTAAACATATAGCTGTCGCCATATTCTCCTCCCTGTCTTCCTGGGCAATAGTGTAAGTACACTTTGAGCCCAGCATGACACCCTCACCCTCACTTTCATTCACTCATTCACTCTCTCTCTCTCTCTCTCTCTCTTTGCAAAAGCATCTGCCCTGAGTGAGTGGGAGTTGGGCAAGTGTTGCATGTGTAAAAAGTGGAGTCTCTTACACCACTGTATATCTGAATATTTCTTGAAAGTACAATTAATCAAAGACTATTGCACACATAGCAGGTATTAAAGCAACCTAGGATTTTTACCTTAAAATTAGTCTTTGTCATTTGTACTCCGGACTCAGCAATGCAGAAACTGCACTATGTAACTTTTGGAGGATGGCAGGAAACAGCCCTGTCAAATCCCCCACTCCCCTCGATTTCAGGACAGTGTTGTAAAAGTAAATTATGCATTCTGCACCTGCAGAGGGAGACCTGGAACAAAAATGCCCAAACTTAGTGTGCATTTAGTTGTAGTTTTCCTTTTCATGTTTGTATAAATCTAATACCACAACTGAGCCGGCCACCCTCATATTCTTTATGTTTCTGCTTTTTTCATTTACTTTTGCTTTGTTGTAATTTTAGCACTAAACCAGAATTGGGATAAACTGCTGATGACTGCAGTGTGCTCTTGTATTAATCTGTATAGCTGTTTATGTCAGCTTAGAGAGATAAATCATTCTAGCAGACATGTGTGCATAGGTCTGTCATAGTGATTACATTATTGATTTACTGTACAATATATGGACCTCAATCATTTTTGCTGACGTCGGTATTGCCCATTGTGTTTACTGGAGTTTTAATTTACTTCATCATTGGAAAGCAGCAACTGTCCCTGCAGCTAAATATTTATGATGAATGAACCTATAGAATTGCTCCAAAATTACTTTAAATACAATCTTTTTACATTGATTTCCATTAAAGATTAAGTTTTTTTTTCCTTCCCCCTAAAGCTACTATTTTGGGATACATGTTTTTAATTGAATAATGACAATATTTAGGTAACACTTTACAATAAGTGTACTTTAAGTAATAGTACTTAAGACAATATAAGTAATAAGCGTTTTAAATGATTAAATGAAATAATGATTAATAATTAGTATGGACCTAAATTAGGGTCAGAAGTTTTGTTCATTTGAAAAAAAAATCTGAAATCTTGAGATTGACATACAGCAATGCATTTAAAATTTTAAAAAGTGTAGGATGATGTTTTTCAATGTAAATAGAATTTTGATTGAATTATTTTATGATCTTTTTTTTTCGGTCACAGATCTTATTTTCATTTTCAAATTATTTTTTTTCATTTTAAGATCCTTTTTTCTTCAGTTTCGGGATCCTTGTTATTCAGTTTCAGACTTGTGACCTCCAATGAGGAGCTTCCTCAGTGTGGACAATGAGAACTATCGCTGAACTCCCTCACATTATATGCAATAGGACCAGTTTAATTTACAGCACGATTTAAGGTGGAACGGAACATCAGAATCAAGATTTGTTACCGGCTCACTACAGTCCTGACGGAGCAAACGCCATTGCCAGCAAAGTGCTGGAAAACTAAAGTGTGGCTGTGGAGCTACACACTCTGACAGAGTTTATAGGTCTTTTACTGTGACTTTGTCATTGAAGTCAATGTTTTGCACTGAATATTGCATATAATGTGAGAGTTCAGTGACTAAAGTTCAACTAACATAAATTAATATTTGAATCTGAAAACATAAAATCTGCAATTAAAAAAATATAAGACTTCAAATATCAAAATATATAGGAAAGTGAAAATTAAAAATGATTTATTCCAAAAAAAAATTAATCAAAATTCTATTTAAATTGAAAAGAAAATCATCCTGCATTTTAAAAAAATTTGAAGGCATTGTTGTATTTTTCAAAGTTCAATCTCAAGATTTGAACTTTCAGTTTCAGATTTTTTTTTTCAAATGAACAAAACTTTTGACCCTAATATAGCTCCATAAATTAGGTGTGACAGGCCTGTGTGTGCATAATAAGCGCTTTTAAGCTATATTTGCCACTTGCTTTGAATGGCGTGAATGTACAAAAATACTTCTTGTCTTTAGCTGTCAATGTACTCTTTCTTTCAGTATGCATGGGCAGAATCATATACTTATATGGTGTTAGGCAGAGATATATTAATTTTTATATAGAGTATTATATAGATTTAACCACACCCAGCTGTAATCTACACACCGCTTATATATGTTGGGTCCGAAATGCAGTGACAAGAATTTGTGCCAGACTACAGGATCACACCCTTCAATTTTTTCTCCTGTGTTATTTGGTGAGCCCCAGATGGAACGTCATCATGACATAGTTGAAAGCGATTAGGGAACTGATGTTGATAATCTGTTGGCTGAACAAGCGTTTGGATTAGGCTGTGATTGGTATGTTGTGGCGCAGGACCAAAACCTCCTTTTTTATCCTTCAAGTAATTACATCCAGCACATCAGGATGAAAGAACATATCTCAACAAACTGTGATATGATCAATGGTGCAGAACTTTCATGCAAGACATGACCAGATTACACCTGATGACTCCTGAGTTTGGTTTTCTTGGGAAATTCCCCAGACTGTGTATAGGTGTATATGGACCATCCTATTGGCTCTGATGAGAGTAAACCTGATTACAGAAAACCAAGTCTGCTGTTATAAGCAATATCTTGGCCAGCATTCTCCCAGGCCAGAGAAATATATGCTGTCATATCCTGCTCTAGTTACAATTTTCAGCCCAGTATGGGACATGTGGGGAAAAAAAACATTATCATCCATGTGTTTTCTTTTAGTCAGCTCTGATGAACAAATCATGCCATAGGAGCTTATCTTCCACCAGTGAAATGTTTGATGTCAACCCAAATGCAGGAGTGGAGAAATGGCTGTTTGTAGCAGTGGCACCTTTATCCCGGGAGGGACAAAAGTGGTAGGGTTTTGTCCAGCTGTAAATCACAATACCATCCCATGGTGGCACTCAGGATAATGGCATCCAAAGGTCACTTGTTTATTGCAGCAAGGTCCAACTGATTTATCAGCTGATAATACTAGCTGATAGTAGCTACCTGTGATGTTATCTGTATCTTCAATTGAGGAAACCCATGGAGACATAGGGAGAACAGGCTCAAATCCTGGAGCTGTTTGGAAGCGGCAATAACAGCAGCACCACTGTGCTGCTCTCATGAATGCTAGGACATGCTAGGACGCAAGAAATGCTAGGACAACTTTGGGAGGGAGATACATTTTTAGTATGATATGCATAACCAACCATCTTTTATTTTTTTAACTTTTTTACTTTAAGTTAAACCAAGAAAGTCTAGAATTCTGTCGATTGTCAAAGGAAAATGTGTACAGGAAAATTTTTGGATGGAAGGAGAAATGATTCCTACACTACTGGAGAGGCCAGTGAAGAGTTTAGGTAAATGGTATAGTGCAGCGCTAAACAATACCGACCAAGTTGTGGGAATAAAGGTTGAATTGGTGAAGGCTATTAATAGCATTGATAGATCATGTCAGCCAGGGGAGTTGAAATTGTAGTGTCTGAAGTTTGGCTTACTGCCTCGTATTAGATGGCTGTTTAATGATGACTAGATTTATTCACAATTAGGAGGAGGAGGCATGGTGTGCAACAGCAGCATCACAGGCAAAACAAGACCAGTGGCTTTGCTGGGAAAATCTAGAGAAGCGTAAGATCACTTGGCAAGAATTGTGGACGATGGAGGCAAGTCGTATTAAGTTTTTGTTTGGAGCAACTTATGATGTCCTTCCAACTTCACAAAATCTTGGACATTGGGTAAGTAAAGACCATAGCTGTAGATTATGTACAGGGGTTGGCACTCTGAGGCATATTCTGTCAGCTTGTAAGTTTAGTATGTCACAGGGGAGGTATACATGGAGACATAATAAGGTGCTAAGGATTTTAGCATGTTTGTTGGAATGAGAGGGTTTAGTAATAAAGTGATTAGATTTGTGCGTGAGGGTGAACATATCCAAGAGTGTGCACAGATTATAAATATTGGTAGATAGGGTGAGGCACGAGATTGGAAATTGCTGGTGGACATAGGTAAAAACACTGCAGAACAGTGTCAGTACTGTTAGAGGTGCTGTTGTGGCGGTTGGTGATGTAGCACGTAAAGATTACATGGCACTGGTGGCACTGTGTATGCATTAACGGTGCCAGTGGGGCTTGGTACAGCCTTAGTCACCAGGGAGGCCAGTGTGGATTTACGGTTCTTGATACTTAAGTGTAATGTAGTACTGTAAAGCTTGATTGGATTGGGGGGGTGGTCTGGGACGCCAGGGACGCCAGACTTTACTTTTGAGCCTTCTGGAGGTGTCGTGGGCTTAATTCAGTGAAACACTGATAAGGGGAGGTGCCTACCTGATGACCCTGTGAGGAGCTAATGATACAGTGGTGTTATGGGTAGCTGGTTGCTGATTAAATCATAAACGGCCACAGCAATCTTAGGGTGTAGCTGTAGGATTGGAATAGCTACCGATAAGAAGAGAGTGGGGTGGGCCCCATGTGAAGCTCTATTGGATTGGCATAGGATATTTTACATCTTATCTTGTGTATGATTGTAATAAATGTTTTGATTTTTGAACTAGAATCTCTTAATTTGACCTGTAAAATTTAGAGAGAGCTTTAGCACCAGAAACAGAAGATTTAAGAGAGAACATTAACACCATACAGCAAAAAAAATAGAAAATAGATTAAACAGGAGCCCTGACTCTGTGTGCTTGTGTGTGTGTGCAAGACAGAGAGAGAGATAGGAGGAGGAAGAGGAAGGTTAGGAGTGAAAGATAGTTATGTTATATAATACATATTTCAGCATAAATAAAATGTTATCTCCCTTCTGAATTCAACAGTAGCAAGGTGTTTATGGTGCTAAAAAAATGCTAATACGTCAAATGGCTCAGTGAAATGTATGAATTATGGTAGGAATTTAGTAAAATGATTAATTAGTTAAATTGATGAATTAATAAACAGTTATATTCCCTCAGGTGTTAAGGCATTGATCTAGACAGCACTAATATAAAGTATAATCTATACGTTTCTGTAAATTCTTGTTATTTTTAACATTGTTTTTTGTTGTAATGCTAATGCTTATAAGGCAATATTCTTCTCATTACAGTCACATGCCAATAACTTTGAATCTTGAATCTTGAGAGACAGAAAAAGGAGAAGTGGACAGTGAGAAAGAGGTAAATTGAAAGAGTGAGAGACTTCACCAAATGAGGCAGCTGACAAAAGACAATTGAACAGTTGAGAACAATATCTATTGAACCATACTGACTGCAATTACAACAGCAAGAAGAAGCTTGACCATCTGAAGATCTATTGTAGCCAATATTTGTCCATTTTGTATTAATGTATGTATGTGAAAAAGCCGAGTAACCAGTGCTGCTTCTAAATGAAGCCTTAAAAGCTCAGGAAATGGACACTGTACAGCAGAGGTGGGAATTTTGGTATCGATCCGATACCAAGTAAATAACTGCTCTGCGCTGAGTCATACACAGACTTTAGCAAGAGAGAAAAAAAGCTTGAGTATGGATCTTTTTACACGAGTATTGATCAATACCAATACCAGTGTTGGTATCGATATTATCGATATTTGGATCAATCCGCCCACCTCTACTGTACTGACATTGTGTTCTTTACTTTGTTAGAGATCAAAAGTGCAGCGTTGATGTGCATGTGGAATGTCTCAGAAGGTCTGACAGCCTAAGACTTGTACCCGTTTCATCTGGTAAAATGCGCTGTGTGAGAATGTATATGCCTTCCAGGCCACAAGTATCTAGTGCTTTTTAATAAATAATATTTTATATAGGCAAACTGATAGTATGCTAAGCTGGTCACGGTTTTGGGATGTCAGCAGTGTTCTGATTGGCTATCAGCATGCATATGCCTATATGCCATTTTGTAATAGTGTCTGAAAACACTGGACATTGGACATTTTCAATGGCACAGTGCACTGCAAAGTGTCCAAAACTTACATTTGAATTTGAGCATGATTTTGAGGGCACAACAATCTCCCACAGTTCACATTTAATTTATAGTGAATGCAGGATGCATTGTGAGTTTCTTTATTACTAAGCAATGGACAGTGGAATTCAGTGTGAATTCAGTTGTGCCTTTTTTGTGGCTCACTGTATAGTATACAGGTGATCAGCAAGCTGTGTGTTGTGAGTTACATTTTCCAGATTCAAATGAGTTAAGACAAGTTTATTTGATGTAAACCTAATGTAATGATCGCCATCCCATTTCCCCCAATCACACACATTACCACCTGCCTGGGTGAGGGCAGTATTATAGGGGATTTATGAACCTCCGGCTCCACCCTTGCATAATTAAGCAAATCTGTACCCTCTTGTGACTGCTTCATCATGTGCAGGTGCTTACATCAGGCTGCTTTTCTGAGTACTCTGTTTAGGATGGGTGTGTCTTTGCCATGCTGAGCACAGTGTGCACAGTATTCAGCTGAGCTGGGTCTAAAGAGCTGAACAGTCTCATAGTTACAGGAGAGAAGGAAGAGTACCATGCTTGTATCTCTCAGCTTGATCTTGAGGGTTGTTTTGAAAAGAGAACAATGGAGCTTTTTGTCCGTACTAAGCAGCAGCTAGGGTTCAGATGATAAGAATACAACACATGACGTATTTAAAAGAGATTAAAATGAATTTGACCTTACATGAACACAGTGGTTCCCAAAGTGAGAGCTAATGCCAATGGAGGGTAGTTGCCAGCAAGGCAGATGAATGGAAGCATAATGTATGACACTTGTAATATCTCTACTGTAAACGTGATTTGTCTCTTATTTCCCTCTATTTAATAAGAAGTTGTCTTTTTTCCTTTTAATTGAAATACAATGTTTGAAACCTGTGCTGTAACAGTAGAAAACCTAGTAAATGCAGGCTGGCCACAGCCCCATGTTTTCTGACATAGACAGGCTACAAAAACTTGTCTTGTTTCAGTATTTGTGGGCTGGTAGTCCGCAGATCTCCAAATTAATGTACACATGGTCTGATTATATTGCTTGGCTAGTATACTGGACACATCATTCAGCCCTGCTTGAAGGAAATGCCTGAGTATTACATTGGAGAAGTAGTCACTTGAGCTCTTGAAAAGTTCCCATAATGTTTCTATGTAAAACACAATAGACCACAGCTTGTGTGTGGGTGTACATGTTCTATTCTCATGCATGTGCAAGCCATTCCACATTTACTCTGTCTACATCTGAGAGTATGGGTGTATATCTAAGTGCTTTTGCATGCACCTAATGCAATCTATATGCAGAAGCCTTCCTGATGAAGAGGCTCCAGTTGCCTTCTACTGCAAAGAGAAACCCCTTGCGTGTTTTTCTAGCCCTTCTCCCCAAACTAACCTCTTTTCAGTGCCCACATCTTTTCCCCTTGATCTCTGCTTGTCACTGGCCACAAGTAATGCCATGCTACTCAAAGTCCTTGCTTGGAGTTGCAAGACTGGCTGACAGGCGATCTGTGATAGATGGAATCATCATTGCTCATCATTTCGTTTTGCCATTGTCTTGTAAAAGACTGTGTTAGGATTGCCACATTAAACATGGCAGCTATTACTGGCAACAGTGTAAACGAACCCATGAATAAAATCTGCAGTTCTGTATTATTCAGAATAATGGAACAGCAAGGTGTTTCTACTGCAGCATTGCTCCCTGTCACACTGAGTCTGAGAAGACTTCCCCACAAATAACTAGCCTTGTAAATAAAAGCTGGTGCTCAATTGGCAAAGGCTGACTGAAAACATGAACATGGGAGACCAACAGAATATTGTCCTCAAATTAGTCCCACACAAATCAGCCTTCTTATCTGTGCTCAGTGGGAGGTTACTCTGTCCCCATGTTCTGTCTGGATCAAAGTAATGATTACCCCACCAATCTGACATCTAAAGCAAGCTTTTGCATTTGTGGTGTAGGAAAGCTCCCTATAATTAATGCCAAAACTGCACTTCCTACAAATGGATTGACCAGGAGTTTTGCTACACTGATATCAAAATGGATCTTATGTACCTTCTTAATTTTTGGTTTAAACTGATCATTTATACCAGGGTGGAACTATTTTCTCACTGGGGCCAAATTAATATTTTCATTTCTGGTTGCAGATCACAGACATTAAGGAGGTTACATATAATGGGCTAATATGGACATAATACTAATAATGGACATAAAACCGCCTTCAGAATACAGCCTTATGTTTTTGAGCTCAAGCCTCTCACCACAAATTTTGGCAAACGAGACCCGGATAATGCCAGAGATGCAGCTTGTATGACACTGCAATCACTGTTCTAATAGCCGATTGGACAGTTTGCAGTTTCCAGCGCTGGGATCTTGGGTTCAAGACCCATCTGGGTGGAGTTTCCATGTTCTCCCCGTGTCTGCGTGGGTTTCCTCCGGGGTCTCCAGTTTCCTCCCACAATCCAAAAACATGGAGGGTAGGTGAATTGGCTTCTGTCTAATAACTGTCCTGCTGTGTGAGTGAATGAGTGTGTATGTGAATGAATGTCTGTATGTGTGAGTGAATGAGTGTGAGCCCAGATATGGATTGGCGCTCTGTCCTGGGTGAAACCCTAGTGCCCGATGCAGTCCTCCAGGTGGACGGTCGTTCTGGTCGAGAGTACGCTGTGCGTGTTTGGCTGCCACTTCTCGCCAGTGTGTGTGTGGATTGAGTGTTCTGAGCAGTGTGGATTGTAAAGCGTCCTTGGGTATCTAGAAAGGCGCTATATAAGTGTAACGATAGATAGATAGAACATGGAATTAACAGGCTTTAAGACCATTTATAAACCTTTATATGTGTAGTCTTATTTTAAAGTGGTAACCAAATATATATAATCAAGATGCAAATTGGGGTAGGAGTCAAACAAACAAACAAACAGAGAAGTTAGAAAAAATGGTCTGTAATGGTGAAGAGAGAACTTTCTGCACCGTTCTGTCATTTGCATGCTGAGACACAAAAACAGTAAGCCAACTGGCTACTTGTTGTTATTCCAGTGCCAGAGACAAAGATGATTGTTTAGTGCACTTTACTTAGTTTGAACAGAGGATGAATTAAATAATGTTGCATTTTCACCATACAAACATTAAATTTGGCATGCACCTGTGGTTGATTTTACTGTACGCCCTAAGTCTTCTATTTATAAAGACCTTAGCATGTAAAGCTTTATAATTTTTGGTTTTATGTATATCTTTATTTCACATAGTCAAAATGTGCAACATGACATTACGTAATGTGTTAATGCATTTGGTTTTATTATTTGTTTATTGTTTTTACTACATCTGCCTTACTCAAATACACAAATGCTAAGAGTTTGGAAACTCCTGAATACCTTTATAAAAGCTCACATTATACATAGCATGGCTGGTTGAAGTATCACTCAAATGACAAATTACTTGACAGATGAGTAGGCAACATGTTAATATAACATTAAAAAAATAAATACATAAAAAATCCCCAATCAAATAAAATTACAATAAGTAACCAATGTAGTTTGTCAGTTGGCATTGAGGGTTGATGTTTTAATTTGCAAAAGCAGTGTTTGCTTGTGGATTCCCATAGTCCTATTATACAATCCAGCCCTGTAGGTACTGCTGTGGTCAATGTCTCATCACATTCATGGCATGCACAGTGAGAGGTCCTCTCAAAACAATGACCATAGCCGTGGGCACTACAGACAAACAGGGCCAAACATGCATGGATCAAAAATAATGCCTCATTCTCTTCCGGTTAATGACAGCTGAAGTGGGGGCAGGAAACCTGTTAGGCATGGTTCGGGCTTTGACAGCTGCTGCGGACACGGGCTCTTTTGGACCATGTCCAAAACAGTCATTTGAGGACAAAAGTAGCAGTGGATTTAACAGTACTATTTTATGGCTCACTGTTGCACTTATGGTAAACCCTTATTGTATTCTTTCTCAGTATAGTGCACAAACACACATTCCAGAGGGACCATACAGCTCATGAATAATGAATAACTAGATTTCTGTGCATATGGCTGAGGGAATGCTAAATAGTTGTTGTATGTCTTTTTTCCCCAGTGGGTTCATGTTTTATTTTCATTGCATATTCATATAGAAACAAATCAATTGCAGTTTGCAGTAATCCATACATTTAAGCTTAGCAGTGTTAGCAGGAATAACAGGGCAATAAAAGGGGGATTTTTGTTGGGAACTGGTTCCAAAATTACTAAACCAAACTGGCTTGTTGCTGTCTATTGAGATTAGCTGTAAGGCTACCAGTGAACTAGTTAGCTTCCTGATTCCATCTGGATACTTAATAATAAATACAAGTTTTATACTAATGAATATACAGTGCCTTCCATAATTATTGGCACCCCTAGTTAAAATGTGTTAAAAGCCTTTTATAAATAAATATATTTTTTATTGCAGAAGCAATCTGCAAAAATCCTGACCAAGAAATTCCCATAAAATGACCTGTTCCACAATTATTGACACCCTTAACAATTTCTTGGAAATAAATGTATTTGAACCATTTATGTCATTTCTACTGTAGTGTATAAAGTGGATCAAAGTATCTAGGAACCTTAAATTAGTAATTCATCGCTTCCTCTTTCCCTGGGTTATAAATATGGCATTACACAGAGGCCTATCTCTCTTACTCACCCTTAAACATGAGAAAGACACGAGAAAACACTATTCAAGTAAAGCAGATGTGTGTTGACATTCATAAATCAGGCAATGGCTACAAGAAAATAGCCACTCACCTGCACATGCCTTTATCTAGAGTCACAAACATCTGGAACTGTGACAAACAAGCCTGGTAGAGGACGCAAGTATATCTTGCACCACGCACAGTGAGAAGGATGGTAAGAGAAGTAAAAAGTTCTCCAAAGCTCCCTGTAAGAGAATTGAATCAAATGGTAACATCTTGGGGTTGCAAGGTCTCTCAAACAACCATCAGGCACTATCTACATGCCAACAAGCTGTTTGGGAGGCATGCATGGAGAAAGCCTTTTTCGTACATTGGGACGAAGCTACTCTGTTGCTACTCTATAGCAGAGTTCAATAACGGGCTGCTGCAGAGGCAGAGCTGAAAATAATAAATATGTTTTAACCATTTGGAAAAAAAAATCTGGGAAGCAAATTAAGCTGAACTGGTATATTTTATTATATATTTTATATTTTATTATATATTTTAAAATATTTCAGCAGTAAAAAAAAAAAAAAAGAAAGTCTTAGGATATAATTATTTTCAAACAAGGGAACACTTGGCTCCCTGTCATCCGCTAGAGGTACTATACCAACAGAGGAAACATGGTGCAACATATTCCCTCGCTTAAGGGCAAGGCTGACCTGTTTCTCCAGGTTGGAATTTCCCTTTCAAGAGGTTCTGATCTTTAGATCTGATATTTACTTGTAAATCATATTCCAATATTCAGTGAATACTAGTGAATAAATGTTAGCTGTTTTGACTGTGAAGAATATGGAGACTCCCATACAAATCTATCAGTGCATTCTAGTGTGTGTTATGAGTTGACTCTAAAGCCTGCAGCTCTGTTTGGCCATATGAGAAGTGAACTGAGATACATACTCATTGAGTTCAGGAATGGCCTTGGCCCACTGCCCGCACACTGACCACACAGTAACACTGCTTTGCTGGGATTTTTTTCCAGTCAGCTATACCTGAATCAGTTCTGAACTGTTAAGAACTGGTGGAATGCGTGATGCACAGAGCTGTCACTCTCACTGTGTGACTTAGGGGTAGCAAGACCTTCCAGCTCCATCCTCCAAGACTTTCCAACTTCACTGGCAAGCAGAGACTTGAGCTGACAGGTAGTGACAAACACTCCTGCAGAGTGGAGACAAGGGGAAAATGCAGTGTGTGTATTTGTATGTGGATGGCAGAATGAGTGTATACTTGTTTTTATACGTTTTAAGCACTTCAACTCTCAGGAGCAACAGCATGTATATATGTATAATATGTTTGCAAGCAGGCTGACAGTTCCACATGAGTTGTCTTCTCACAGAGGAAGTATAGGCACACATACTATGTGAATTAGTTTAGGTCTGGAGTGAGAGTAGGGCCTGTTTTTTTCCCTCGGATAAAATGAAAGTTTATCAAATATCGTTTATCTGTTTATATTAGGGGCGGCACGGTGGCGCAGCCGGTAGTGCCGCAGTCACACGGCTCCAGGGACTTGGAGGTTGTGGGTTCAAGTCCTGCCCTGGGTGACTGTCTGTGAGGAGTGTGGTGTGTTCTCCCTCTGTCTGCGCGGGTTTCCTCCGGGTGCTCCGGTTTCCTCCCACAGTCCAAAAACACACGGTGGTAGGTGGATTGGCGACCCAAATGTGTCTGTAGGTGTGAATGTGTGTGAATGTGTGTGAATGTGTGTGTGTGTTGCCTTGTGAAGGACTGGCGCCCCCTCCAGGGTGTATTCCCACCTTGCGCCCAATGATTCCAGGTGGGCTCTGGGTTACAGATAATGAATGAATGAATGAATGTTTATGTTAGACCTAAACCCATCAGAAATATGGTATCATCCAGACAAATAATTAACTTGCATTAATGGACAACTTGACTGAAAAATCTATCTATATACAGAAGACCACAAAATAGTGATCTCTGATTTTTGGACAGTTGTGCATTTGTTTCCAAATGCTACCAATGTTAAAAAAAAACAAGTGCCAGCGTGAATATGTGTGTGTGGCTGGCAGTAATGTAACATAAAGGAATGTGCGTGTGTTCTAGTGAAGTGGGGGAGAACAGTGTGAAGATCTGATTGCAGGAACTGTCAGAGGTGTGTGGGTGTGTATGTGGGGGAGAGAACAGCTGGAGGAGTGTACTCTACAGTTTGGCAATGCTCACTCTAAAATGGATTGTACATGACCCCATACTACTAGAAGACACACTAGAGGGCCTCTTACACTCCCCTAACACATTAATGTCTTTGCTGTTTCCAGCTTCTTGTTAGTGGGAGATATGGTCATAAATCAATAACAGTATCAAATGAATAACATTTCAGGTTGATTACGATTAATGAACAATTGTTATGTTTTAGTTTTTTGGCCTCATAGTTCACTGACAAGGCTTGCACTGTAAATATGCTCAAGTAATAAGGCCTTTTCACACAGAGTCCAATTTGTACTCACAAAAAAACGCACGTGAATTTTTTAAACCAAATGTACGTCTATTTACTGTGTCCTAATCCAATCCTAAACTGACGGATTGTGAATCTGCGTCATGCTTTGAAATAGAACCTGTTCTGCGTTGGCGAATGCATTGCAAATTAGGCCGACCAATCAGAGTGTCGTTGTCATGTTTACAGATCAAACTAATTAGCAAGGTGCACAGATCATCTTGTTCATAGCAGAACACAAAACCTTAAAACATAACCAACACGCTAAGAACTGAAATGCAGAGGTTAAAGGAAAATATAATCCCTTTTAATGAGAGGAGCAACACACAGAAGCAGAACCCCTCAAACTCCCCCAGTGACCTTTGGAATCACTGCTGACTGGGGGAGACTAGGGCTGATTCAGTGTGGCATTTAGTTGCAGTGCATAATTGTTCCTACTCAATAAATCCATGTAATCTTCCTATTCCAAAGTTATTTCAGAGTGCTGATACAAAAATAAATAAATAAATAAATAAATGTGCGTCAGATGTAGGGTGAGAGAAAGAGAAAGATATGACCTACAGGCACATGCACTCTCTGCTTGGAGATGTACAATCTGTTTGAGTGGCTCGATTGTCCACTATGTTTATGTTCTCCTCCTTGTTGCTTCGGTGTGGCAGATTGGATGGGCCAGACTACATGTGCAGTAGTATGGTTTTAAGGGCATAGCACATGAACACAATTTTAGCAAATGAACAAAATTCATATAAAAATCAATATAGGTGTGATTATGTTGATTAGAAGTAGAGATGCTCTGAATATTTGGGAACACTTTCAGTGATTGGCAGAATCATTGAAAAGATTGAAAAATGTATACAGAATAATGATGCTTTTAATGAGGCTGTCACTTTTTCTAGTTCCTGGCCATAGATGGGAACCAAGATGGGATTTTACTTCTTAGCTTCAGGGCTAGTTGTAACGTCTCCAGAGTAATATCCATTTTAACTTGTTATTTTCAAAATGAGACACAACAGAACACATTAAAGTGTCTTCACTTGATTTCAGTTTCATGCATTTGAGGCAAACATAGCTCCAGAAAGAGTAAAGAACAGAAAGGAGCATTATAAGCATTTCTCTCTCTCTCCCCCATTCCTTCTGTCTCATTCCTTATCTTGGTGTGCATGAAATTTTTTATTAATTAATTACATTGAAACTGCTATATAAACAATTTCACTAATAGCTATTTCATTCTTACATATGTTCTCCGCAGGCCTAGGCCATGGGAGCAACAAAGAGCAAGCCCAAAGAGCCAGGACTGCGCTCCAGAAGCCTGGACGGAACCATTAGCACAGGGGGTGGGAGTAGCAGCAATGGAGGGCACCCTCACCAGATCCTCACACCCAACCGCAGCCCAACAGTAGATGGTACAAGATCTGTTGCCCAACCCATGCACAACAGCGCTGAGCGAGCCCTCTTTGGAGGTGTGGACACATCCACTAACAGCATCACCTCCCCTCAACGCAGCATCCTGGCGGCAGGTACCTTGCATGTCCTAAAGTTTTATTATCTAATTGCTTGAGCCAGTGTAAAGGGTGGGGAGAGAAAACAACAACAACAAAACACGTCATATACCATTACATTTCTGTGTTGGTCTGTTCAGGTTGTGAATGTGTGAGTGACTGGGTGAGTGTGTTTTCCTGTAATGACTGTTGCACTGCCCAGTTTGTGTTAATAGTTGGCCTGAATAACAATGAGGCTCTGGACTTACCATGACCCTGATCAGGATGAAGCTGTTACAGAAAATGAATGAATGAAAGTTTTAAAGCAATTTTTAATATAATGTGTAATTGTAACTGGAATTTCAAACATTCTTCCAGTCGTTTCTAATTTTAATGGTAACTGTTGCCTAGTTTTAAAATGACAATTATTTTATCCAACAAAAAAATAACTTAAAATTAAATAATTTTTAAAATGGTAAGCAAGAATAATTTATTGGTCACTGCATTTGATATGAGATCCTTCAAGCAAAAGAGCTGCAAAAGCATTTGCATTGATTTGTTCAATTCTTGGGGCTAGCACTGTACACAAAAGTACAAAAGGAGTTTTGGTTTACACAATTTTATGGTGATTTCCATGTTAGCGATCATGAATGTAGTGTATTGATGCACTTTTTTTTTTCTTTTTTTTTCAAAAATGGCAACAGTTACCATAAATTATTTCTATTATAGCTATACATTAAAATGAAGTGGTATGCTTTTAAAAAATGGTTGTAATACTTATTTGGACAGCTAATACCTCAAAATAGAAAAGGCTGTGGAATCTCTAAAAACATTCTACATTTGTCTCTGTGAAATAGCCAGTGGAGCTGACCGCAAGTATTTAATGTGGCATCTCTCAATGCCTGCTGTGGTTCAGCTTCAGTTTTGTGACAGATGTCTTAATAATCTTAACCAACAAAAGCATATTTTTGTCAAAGTGTGGCAATGACCCTGCCAGCCCTAGAAGGAGGATGTTGGAGGCAAAGAGCTGTTTGGCATGACCCCCTCTATCCAGCTTCTGGAGACTCTGGCCACACAAATTTACAGGTGAATAAGGCTGATATACTTAGAGATTCATTGAGATAGAGTGCCTAGTCAGAACTACCTGTGGTATAAGCTAAAATCTTTTCTCCCTGGTATATTTTGTGCTGGATTTTAGCATTCATTGAAAAAGCCCATGTCTACTAAGGGTGTAAAGTGTAATGGTACCCCAAAGTACCCCCACATGCTGAGCTGACCTTCATGTGAACTGTCAATGAGTGTTTGCAAAAGACCTTATTGTTTCAGTGATTCTCGTGGGACAGGAGCAGCCTGCTCACTTTAAGCTGAAATGTATTCTGCAGTATGGGCCATGGCTGGGAGAATGCATAAACAGTATAGTTTATAGTTCTTATGAAAAATTTAAGTGGTTTATAATGTGTAGATAAACCATCTCTTAAAACTGTTCAGCAAAAAGTTTTATTACACATGTCCCCCTTACTTAAAATTTCTTACATTTTATTCATGTTTTCATTTACTTCATTCATTTTCTGTAACTATTTCATCCTGTTCCAGAGCCCACAAGGAATCATTGGGTGTAAGGGTGGAGCACATCTTTGACACAGGGCACCAGTTCATTACAGGGCACCACACATTCACACCTACTGACACTGTATTAGCCAATCCACCTACCAGCTTGTGTTTCTGAATTTGTGAGGGGTTTAACTTTAACTTTAAAATGGTGTTGCGAGCTGAGCGTTTGAGTTTCCTGTAGTGAACTGTAGCCCTCTGCAACACTGGGTTTGGTAAAATCTCTAGGAACCGGAAGGTGATCAAGTGTTTAGAATGGGTTTAATTTAGTGTAATGGCATGTGGCAGGTAAGTGACTTCTTGACTGTGTAGTTGAGTCATTTTTAAATAGATTTATTCTGTCAACATCTCCTATGTTGATGTTTTATTTTTTGACATCATTTAATTTTACTAGCTGCTCTTTACATCGTATTGTTATACTAAATTATATTTACAGCTAGGAATGTTTTTTTATTTCATTTTGCTCATGTAAATTTACTTTTTTGGAGATGTGTGGTTCTGCTCTGATTGTGATGTATAGGTGCATGTGATGTCTGACACTATTTTTAATATGTTTATTAATGAATGTGCATCACATGACAAATGGTGTCTACACATATATCCAGTTTACTAGAAAGCTGAACTAAATATTAGTAATTCTAGATCAAAACTAACGACATCAGACATAGACTTGAATCTTTGTCTGGGCTAGTCAAAGTGGCCACTTAAGTCAAAACAAGGCTTTATACAGTAAATGGGAGATGTGTCGTAACCACGAAACATCGTAACTCGGGACTGACGTAACCCGAGGACCTCCCGTATAGGGGAAAGTCTTACCTAGTGTTCCTTAAAATGTTTAAATATGATTTTAATAAGGGTATGCCTTTATTTTATTAGTTTGTGTCACCTGAAATGTATTTGAATGAAGTGAGAAAGATGATGATGATGATGATGATGATGCACTGAAAAACTTGATGAACCTCAATAATGTATTGTTCTTATATGTAGGAGGTGTGACCACCTTTGTGGCACTGTATGACTATGAGTCACGCACTGCCTCAGATTTATCATTCAGGAAAGGAGAGCGGCTTCAGATCGTCAACAACACGTAAGAAACCACACACTTCCTTTACTGTGTTGATACATTCACGCTCTGATTTATTTGCTGTAAAGCCGTATCTATGATAGTGGACCAGACACAGCAGTTGCTGCTGGTTCAGTGGCCCTCCAGTGTCATTGCTGGATTGAGAATAGTCTACCAATTAAAAATATCCAGCCAACAGCATCCTGTGGGAGGCTTCTTGTGTCCACTGATAAAGGGCTAGAAGACAACAAACTGTGCTGTGGTCATTGGAGCTCATAAAATGGACATTGATTGACAGGGCCTCAGTACAGTGAGGCCAATAAGAACAGAAGTCATTTCCATGCATCCTCACCAAAAAGATCTCTTTAATTCTAAGAGAAAAAGAGAGGCGGTACATTATAATATAAAAACCACACTAACAACATTAATGGAAAAATATACATTATGTTTAGCAGCTGCGCATAAAACTCTGGAAATATGGGGGTTCCTGCAGCCCCCTCGGAAACACACACAGCCCCCTGTCACCTCTCTACAGGCATTTTTTTTTCATGCATTGTGGGGGAATTCCATAGACTTCCATTCATTTTGTGAAGACTTTCCCACACACAGACACACACGCAAATCTCTGTAGACTGTCTGCTCTGTTTGCTGGCTGCTTTGCCACAAAAGTGCACTTAGCGCCACCAACCCCCTCCCCCTGACTGGTAACCATAGGAACAGGCTTTCCTCTGAAGGCTCTGGTTTTGTGAGAGATGTTTTTTTTTTTTTTTGGGCTTTCCCAGCTCACAAAATATCACTACCGTGTCTTTGCTTCTGCTTTTTTGTTCTCTCTCTCTCTCTCTCTCTCTCTCTCTCTCTCTCTCTCTCTCTCTCTCTCTCTCTCTCTCTCTCTCTCTCTCTTTCTGCTCCTACTGATCACTTCTTCAGAATGACATGGACACTATCATAAGAAAAAGAGGACAGCAACAAACAGTTTCTTCTGTCTTCACATGTACAATCAAGATGCTCAAGTCACAAGAAGTGAATAGGAATGCACGGCTGTTTGCTGTGGAATCAATACCAGTGCAGTGGACCATAGTCTAAGCACCCCTGTGTATACACACATACCAAAAATAAAAAAAAACATGGTCCTAAATCTCTTTAATATCAAATTTAATTGACGGCTCATCAGCCTCAAATGACACATTTTTAGAATGAGCTGTGGTGCTGCTATTTTAATCACTCAGTGTCACTGCTGGACTGAGTATATTCCCCCAACCAAAAATATTCAGTCTACAACATCCTGTGGATGTTAAAAAACTTGAGGATGACAGTCAAAAAAGTATATATATTAGCTACTTTCTCTGACTTTACATCAGAAACGTGGACTCAAGCAAGAGGCAAAAAGTTCCCTTCCCTGTGGCCATGGTGACTGTGACTGTCAACATTTACAATTAAATTCTATTGAAAAGTTGAAAAATGGTGTAATTCAACTTCAAGAAAAGCACAAGCTAAACATTTAACTGCTCCACAGTATCCACTGTATCCAACGTGTGGATAAATATTTTCAAAATAGGAGTGAAATAAAAATGTCTGCAATCCATTTAAATCACCACACATAATTAAAACAAGAAAGTAATATATGACTGCAAATTTTAGCCTCTTTGTGCAGGTCCCCTTGCAGCCATACTGGCATAATGTGTTTTTTTTTTTTTTGCCCTGGTTTACAAGAGTCATAGTGCATGCAGGTTCATGGTGCACAGAGTGAAATTAATCGTAGAATTAATAGTAGAAGGAGAGCTTGTGTGTGCTGCAGTGTTTCTTACCACTGTGATATGTGGACAGCATCAGTGGCACATTCCGTTATTAACCAAGAAAATGGTGTCCACTTGAGCCACTGCAGAATTGGCTTAAAATGTAAATGCTTTAGATGCTATTTTGTAGATACTATATGTATGTTATAAATTCCCTGTCAAAGACATACTGAGAAAATCAATTTCAGTGGTTGTTTTTTGTCTCTAGACAAATTATAGTTTCGCATTGTTCATGAATAAAATTAATTTATTATTATTATTATTATTTCTTTAGAATTGTCAATGATTCTGCATATGGCTTTTGCTTTAATTCCTTTAATGTGTTTTCTATTAATCCTGAACCCTTTTCCTATCTCCTTCCTCTTTGTGTCTCTCACATGTGGTCACATTGTTTTCTAGGAGAAAGCTGAACTGCAGGTTGGTAACAACTGCTTTGCCTTCCTTGCCTGATTTCATGTGTGAGTCTCTCACGTTATTCCTCTAAACGGGAGGCTACGGGAGCCTATTTTGTCTAGGCTTCTGGAGACAAAAATAGTCTGCCACCTGCTAGCCATGTCCTTCACATTCACCCTGCTTTCACAAGTTTGTGCCAGTTTCATTCTCATTTGCTTGCAGGTGCCATGATTTCTTCTGGTTTAAGTCTGTTTACATTCTACCATCTATCATTGGTTCCAGCATTTGTGTTTGTGATTCACTTTATGTCAACGTGTAGAAGGGCTGGGATGTAATGGAAGTATTGGGAATGCATATTCAGACTAGGGCAAGGTTTTCTAGGATATTTCTTTACTTACTACACCTGCTCAAAAGTTGCAGGTGTTAGACACCTCTTCTAATGAGAAATGTCTGTTATGTTAAGATGTCCTCACTGCTGGCACAGATGTTCCTAACCCACACTGCTTAAATAATTTTCATAGAAACTCACTGCTAATAACATGGGAAATGCCCAATGTCACCATGCCAACTGCCAAGCGTGGGCAAGAGGGACATAAAGCTTTTCATAACTTTGGATTCAGAAGAATATTGGGCCAGCCATTGTCTACAAACCTTTGACCACGGGGTGTATTTATCTTACAACCCCAATTCCAGTGAAGTTAGGACATAAGTGCCATAAGACATAAATAAAAACAGAATGAGGTGATTTGCAAATCCTTTTCAATATAGAAAATCCTTTTCTATATTCAATTGAATAAACATCAAAGACAAGATATTTAATGTTCAAACGGATAAACTTTATTTATTTATTTTTTTTTGCAAATATTCACTCAATTGACCAATATAAATATGTGGTTTTTGTAGTGTATTCAGTTGAATATAGGTTGAAAGAGGATTTGTATCATTGTGTTCTGTTTTTATTTACACAACGTCACTGGAATTGGGGTTGTAAATCTTTCAGAATATGCACTTATATAATATAAATGTCAGTTTTATAGTTAGGTGAATGTAGTCACTCTTTTTCCACATAGTGTACCTGTAGGGAATCAAACCCCAGTCTGCTTCTGTTTGTTACACTCACTATATTTCCCAACATAATATATAAATAGGAGGGAAAATAAAAACATATGACTTAAAAATGTAGCAGATATAGATGACAAAAACCATCTTGACCAACCCAGATGTTCCTGCTGGAGCATGAGTAAGACTAATACGTTTTTAAGGATGTTCTGGTACCAATTTAGAATTAAACCATATCCATCTACATGGTTAAACCTCAGATCTTTCCAGATCTTGCCTTACTTTATCTTCTCTATCAGTCTGCATTAAGCTTGTTGGATTCATGACATGTTTGTTTATAAATTTAAGCATTCAACAGATTAACCACCAACAGAGTAACTTTTTTAACACCCGTGATAACGTGATGTACCTTAACATGTGAAATGACTAAATTTACATTCTTAGATCTTAGCTTTTCTTTACATTTATATTTTCAGTAAGTTATCTGACACTTTAACAAACAAACAAAAAAGAGGTCACTGTTTAATTTTTATATCTGTGTTGCAAACATTTATTAAGATGTTTAACACTTAATCAATGACAATGTAATAAACAGGTTTTTAAACCATTTATAAACCTTTACAATTGCAGTCCTATTTTAAAGTGGTACATTTTTTTTTAAGGAAGACTGATCTGGAAGCCCTAAGCTTAGCATTGATTGTGATGTAATAATGGACTTGCATTATGTTAACATACATGTCTTTAGCTAAAGATCCATCTAGGTATCATCTCTAAAGACATACAATTATTAGTTTTGGTAGTTGATTTTGATTTAGTTTTATTCTTGGTCTTTTGTCACATTTTAATTTTTTTTAGTCAAAAGAAACATTTTAGTATAACTTTAATTAATTAAATGTTAAAAATGTTTAGCCTCATTTTAGTCTATTAGTCATTTAGTTTAATTTGAGTGTATTTATTAAAAATAATTTTCTTTTTTACATAGTTTTTTTCTGATTTTTGTAAATAATAGCTTAACATATGTGCTACATTTAAAAATGTTAGTTTTTAATGAGTTTTTTGGCGAAATACAGTCGACTTATACCATTTTATACCAAAATCTCCTCAGCAACCTAAAGGAAAACCTTCTTTCTTCTTGTTGCCCTGTTTCTTGTGATTTGTTTTTTCTTTTTTACGTCTGACTGGGAAATAGAAAGCGTTTTTTATTAGTACTGAAGAATCTATAAAATTATAAGTTATACATATACATAATAAAAAAAGAGTATGCTAGTAAGTAAAGTAAATATAAACAAGTAATAAACATAAATAAATAAACATAATAAGTTTATAAACATAATAAAAATAAGTAAATAAAATTCAAGAACTTAAGAGTGCCCCCTACGGGATGTGATCCCGCCTTGATTCCGGGTGGACACCGGACCCACCGCGACCCTGAACTGATACAGATGAGTGAATGAATGAATGAATTTAAGAGTGTGGATGAAGAGTTTGGAAGGAAGTAGAGTTAGGGACGTTTAAATGTTAATGAGCAGTGACCAGCAAATATAGACGTTGTCTCAGGGGCTCATCACACTAAATTTAATGTTCTCAAGGTGCAAAAAAAAAAAATGGGGCCAAGCTGCCTCTAAAGACCCTTCATTGCTGAAGTCACACTGGATGACAGCAGTAATTTAGGCTTGATTGCTAATCTTTTGTCCATATTGTGTATCCCTAAGATGTAGTAAAGTATGTTTGACTTGCATCTGTAGTATCCCGTTCTTAAATAATTAATGTGCTTATGCATTTTGAATGGCACATTGTAAATAAATAATAATAAATAATAAATGGAATTTTTAAAGCGCTTTTCAGTAACCCAAAGACGCTGTTACAATCAGATGAACACATAAAGACAATAACATCCATAACACTACATAACATACAATGATACAAAACAGGAACAAGGTACATGTGGCTTATACGTAAGCCCTGAATATGTCGTGGTGTGTGCAAAGCCCTTGTAGTTTGTGGAAACCGGTTGTGTTGTAATGAGTTAAGAGGCCTTGGCAGCTAGGTCATGCAGTTCTTTTAGGTTGTGTGTTGAGTCAGCAAGCAGCAGTGTTATTACTTGAGGAAGGAGGAGGAATGATCAAGTCAGTAACTTCCCTCTGAAGCTCAATGAGGCTGCCAGTAATTCACAGCCTGTCTGCCTGAATAGAGCCACAACACATAGAAAAATGGGCAGGCAGGGGTAGGGAATTAATTGATAGAGACAATAAGCATCACCATTTCAGGACTGTTAAAACAGACATTGACTGTAATTCATTGTTTGGTGTCAGAAAATGACACCAAAGACACACACATTTGCCTTTATTCCAGCTTTCCTTCTTTGTATATGGAGGAGACTTTGAGTTCTTCAAAAATCTGCAGGAATTCTTTTCACTGTTTCTTTTCTCAGAAGCTAGTTGCATTTTTCTGGGTCTCACAATCTAACTAATTTAGTTCATAAGACCTTACTCCACATCACAGGTGTGATATTCATCATTGATATTATGGTAGTGGCGTGGGTGCCATATTGGGGACTGATTGTCTATTTTCAGAATTAAACACTAATGTAAATAGATGGGAAAGATGGTTAAATTTATCTCATACACAGCTGCTCTTCTTGTACTGGAGAGAGTCTCACAACACTCAGAGGCCTCTCCACATCAGGGGTGTAAAGGATCCAACAGTGTTGCATAATGAGGAGAAAAAGACCTGTGGGCTACATTAGCATTTTCATTATGGTATCTAATGGAAAACTGTTAGCAGGTTAGAAATAATCTGATCCCACTGTCCTATGCATTCTGAGATTATAACATATTTTTGGAGGATAATATTTTATTGCGACTGTCTGCCTAAATTATTTCTCTGATTTAGCTTAAAGTGTAATAAACTAGTTCTTCTTGTCTCAGTGTGAGTGATCAATGACAGATGTTTCCACACAACAGATAAGCTGTGTCATAATATAATTGTTTGTACATTTACATAGTGTGTTGTATGTCAAAACTATTTTTAGTCAGCTATTCACCTTATTTTGGAGCACAGGAGTAAGTAATGGCTCTTATTTGTTTTTCTGGGTAAGACTTCCTGTTCTCTGTGTTAATTGTTTGCCAGAGTTAAAAGTAGTGGGAAAGTTCTCAGTATACCACACAGACAGAGTCTCAAACACATTCTCAGAGTTATCATCCAGAAGGAGGAGGAAACAAAAAAGTAGACAGACATAGCACACGCAGAGCAGTTTAACTCGTCTTGTGGAGTTTGTTTGATTATATGTTATGATTATGTAGGGACTATGATGCTATTTGGGATGCTCCTCATCTTGAGTCATTTTGAGGATTTAAGTGTATTTTCACAGTACCTGAGTGTGTGGGTGTGTGAATGATTGGGTGTATCTGTGTTAAATTGTTCGCAAGTGTGTTCATGACTTGTGAGTGACATTTTCCCAGGTGTGTATGTGAAATTGTTCAGTGTGTGTGAGTGACTGGGTGAGTGTGTGAAATTGTCCTCAGGAGTGAGTGTTTAACTAGAGTAATAGAAATCCAAGAAAAAATATGTGAAACACCAGTAAATCAGGAATACATACGTATGTGTATTTGTGTGTTTCAGGGAAGGAGATTGGTGGCTGGCTCGTTCATTAACAACAGGAGAAAGCGGCTACATCCCCAGCAACTACGTCGCTCCCTCTGACTCCATACAGGCTGAAGAGTAAAGCACTTTTCTCATCTTTTCTTGTCCTCTGTAATGCCTTTATTCTGGTAGTTTAGTTCCCCATCTCTGTCTGCTTTAGTCCCTAGCATTCTTCCCTACACACTTCCTCTAGCCAAGCAGACTGTACAGGAATGCTTCTCCTCCTGCTCCCCATTCTTTTTTTTTTTTTTCTTTTTTGCCTGTTCCTTTATTTTACCGCCGAATGATTGCGTCCTCATTTCGATGACGAGGTAAAAGTTTTCCCTGAGGATCTTCACTCTTCCTTACATTTCCCAAGTGCATTGACCTAGCCACCCATTCTACCACTACTATGTATCGTAAGATTACATGCTTGCTCTTAACACACACACACACCAGTGATTTTCTGCATTTTTGATCTTAAATTTAACAAATTATATACAACTTATAGGGGTAAGCCACCTCTTTCAAAATGTCTGAAAAAAATTGAAAGTTCAGATGTTAACAAACTCACAGACTAGTGTACAGTGTGAACTGATATGTTAACAAAAAACGAGTCAAACAGTCACTGTTTTTTACAGTGGTGTTGATAGGAACTAGTCATCTGGTTCATTTATTTGCAGTAAAAGCTACTAACAGAAAGCTATAACATGAAAAACCTAGATACAGTTACATCACATAAAGGTTCTATAGATGCTGGAGTGGTTCATGTGGGGCTTTGAAAGCAAAATAGTCCCCCAAATGCTTTTTTAATGTATCACCTTTTCCCTCTCAACATTACAAAGAAAAGGTCAGGAGATTTGTTAAGATTTACTTAACAATTTCATATCAAAGCACTCTGAAAGGCCGACAAAAAGCAGTGATACAATGCAATGAGTTACAAAATGCAAAGTTCAGGATGTGCTGAGTGGGGCAAATCTCTAATCCCATGGTCCTCAGTTGGCTCAAGTCCAGCTCTGAACCTAATCACAAATTGATTACAGATGGAACAACAAAACAAAAAGTGAAAGAACTTTCCTCATTGTGTCTATGCTTGCACAATCTCCATTCAGTTCTTGCAGTCCAACAGAGCTTGTAAAGCAATGTGATTCGCTTTTCAGGAAGTAAACAAAGCTAGGCTACTACTGAGTCCAGAAGAAATATTGATTATCATGACTTCTACATACAAAGAAACAAACATGGAAAACATAATCAGCTTGTTTAAGGATAAATTTATTGAAAACTATGATCATTATACCTCAGACATTCATCTCTGTAGAAATTTTTTATTTGTGCAAAGTGAAACTCTAAGGTTTATGTTTGAGTATATTTGGGTAAATTGTGCCCCCCACCACCACCACTGCGGCTTTGCCATGTCATGTCATTCGCGATAATATTGTCATAATTTTTAAAATGCTAAAAAAATCTGTATAGTGATAATCGTGATATTCTGAATTATTTACATAATGACATCAGGCAGTTTGTTACCCATAATATGGCATATGTTCTTTACATGAGCACCGTGAAATATGGCGGAAAGTGGGATGAGTGACTTCAGGTGTGTGGAGGTGGTTGGTTGCAAAATATCAGATGTACAATAAACCATGGAATTATGTAAGAAATGAAAGAACCCTAAAATAACAGAAGGGGGAAATAGAACTAAGCTGTTTCACCATCTCAAACAGAAGCACGTGTTTGAGGATGAAGAAAATCAAAAATGCGGTTAGAAGTGTTCAACAGCCATTGAGCTCTAAACCAAGCAGATACTGACTCAGCACAGCAACTATTCTGCATTTGTTCTTTTTATTACTGTAATTTACTTTAACATTACTTTTCATAATTGTTTATGTTTGCTGTTAATATGCACACATTACAAACAGAAAACAAACAAGAGCAGGGAGGCAAGAAAACAAACAAGAACTCAGGGAACATAACTAGAACAGGAACATAACTGTGAACTGGTGGTAATGTGTAAGACAGCAGACAAAGAAGCACATCTACACCAGTGGCGGATGCTGGTCTTTCAAGGAAGGGAAGCTCAATTTCGGCCTACATCATAAAATGTGTCGGTTTATACGTAAATTCTACCCTCCGTTCCTTTTCAAGAAAATGATGTGTGACCCTGTCGTACCAACAAGGCGTCTTTTCCAGGGACTTGACTAGTGTCCTCTCAATGGCCAGCAGAGCTAGGCTGCTTAAACGGCCTTGGCCCATGTGAAGTGTGTCTGCCTGTGAGTGCTTTGTGACAGTGGAGGGGCTCAGCAGCACCCGCTGGACAGAAACTGCGATAGAAGTCAGAAAGAGTGATAGAAGTCAGTCTCCAAACACAAGCAGCTACAAAAAAAACCACCAGAAATAGAAGCTCGATTTGTTGCTAGTCGTTTTTAAACAAAGAAAATGCCGCTAAGAGGATTAAGAAAGTTTCCGGTTCAACTCAGAACAGAATGAAAATGTAATGCTCCCACGGATCTTTACACCAAAGGATCGCCGATTCACTCATTTCGCTGTCCATCAAAAAGGGATTCAGCCTCAGACAGATCATCCAATCATCCTGCAGAAGGTGAGCGTCCGGGCCAGCCGAGGCCAGCCCACTGCCCCATAGACCCCCAGAGACGCTGAGCGTCGGATGGGCGGGACCAATGGCTTGTCTCGTTTCGCTGCACTTCGCTGCTTCGCTATTGAACTCTGTAGACACTCAGCATCCTCACTGTTTAAAGCACTGTGAGAATGATTGAGAGGAAAGCCGCGTCTTTACCAGTGATAAGAAGCTGATTCTGAACAAAAGTTGAGCCCGTTGTAGTGCATATTAATTCACTGACATGTACACACAACAGTATATATTTGATCACTTATTTTTTGACATTTTAGGGGAAGCTGAGCTTCCTTTGCAGTCTTAGAGCAATCGCCCCTGATCTACACACACAAGAACCGACCAGGGAACACTGAAACAAAGGGACTATATATACACAGAGCACTGACAAGGAACACCTGGGGACAATAACGAGAGGGCAGGACTACAAAGGAGACTTTGACAAGAGGGCGGAACTAAGGCGGGACTAGAGTGGAGACAGGAAGAATAAACAGAGCCATGTGCTAAATGAGCACATGGCTAGGAAAACAAACACAGGACGTGACACAAAATAAGCATTTGTTGACATATTTTTTGTCATTTCTGTTACATTTCTATTAATATGAAATTTCTAAATAAATAAAACCATTTAATATTTATTATATATATATATATAATGTAAAATAATTAATATTCCAATTACTGTTATTTTTTTGCAGTAGTGTGATCTTGTAAATAAAAGTATTTTTCAGTGTTTTATCATATCAGCAAGAATATTTCCAAATTACCCTGAAATATTATTCTAGGGCCATAATCACACACCCCTACTCTCCACAAACTCCTTCTTTTCAAGTATTATGTTGAACCTTGGAACTTATTTTCAAATTAAATGTCCATTTAAGGGACTTGGAGGTTGTGGGTTCAAGTCCCACCCTGGGTGACTGTCTATGAGGAGTGTGGTGTGTTCTCACTGTGTCAGCGAGGGTTTCCTCCGGGTGACTGTCTGTGAGGAGTGTGGTGTGTTCTCACTGTGTCAGCGTGGGTTTCCTCCGGGTGACTGTCTGTGAGGAGTGTGGTGTGTTCTCCCTGTGTCTGCATGGGTTTCCTCCGGGTGACTGTCTGTGAGGAGTGTGGTGTGTTCTCACTGTGTCAGCGTGGGTTTCCTCCAGGTGACTGTCTGTGAGGAGTGTGGTGTGTTCTCCCTGTGTCTGCGTGGGTTTCCTCCGGGTGACTGTCTGTGAGGAGTGTGGTGTGTTCTCCCTGTGTCTGCGTTGGTTTCCTCTGGGTGACTGTCTGTGAGGAGTGTGGTGTGTTCTCCCTGTGTCTGCATGGGTTTCCTCCGGGTGCTCCAATTTCCTCCCACAGTCCAAAAACACACGTTGGTAAGTTGATTGGTGACTCAAAGTGTCCGTAGGTGTGAGTGTGTCAGTGAATGTGTTTGTGTGTGTCGCCCTGTGAAGAACTGGCACCCCCTCTAGGGTGTGTTCTTGCCTTTTGCTCAATGACTCTGGGTAGGCTCTGGACCCACTACGACCCTGAACTGGATAAGCGGTTACATTCAATGAATGAATAAATGAATATCCACCAGCACTACAATGTAATTGCTTCACCATTTAAGGTGGATCTGGAGACATCTATTTATTTTTTCTGCTTTTTATGAAGATAAGGATAATAATTCATTGAAACTACATTAAACTAAGATAATATACTGGTTATCATAGTTTTTAAAGTAGAAAATACTGACATTTATCGCCTTCTTTTGTCATTTGCGCAGCCATTTTGCAGGTGATTCAGAAGGGCATTCATAGGCCTTCGTTTGAAGTGTGACCCTCAAAAATCTCAGTTTTAAGGGATGTATAGCACAACCTCTCTGTCCCGACAAAAATTAAGGCATCCTAAGCGGCAGGCAGCGGGAGAGCCCGCATGTCGTTTCTAGAGGCTTAAATGCCACCAGGATCACTGGTATTTGTGGTGAGATCTGCAGTGTGTTTTGACACACTCCTCCTGTAATAAATTGAATATAGTCTGGATGCATGAGTTTGATATCTGAGGAGATTAAAATGTTTCATTACAACTGTCCTTGAAGGCAGTGTCTTTATTGAGATGAGTGAAAATGACTAATTTTGCCAACCCTGAATCTGTGATAGACCCGATAGTACCATACGCGTTTCTCTCTGTGTCGCTTCAGAGCACATTCTTCACAAAACAGATGAGTAGAAAAGTATGAAAATCTCAAAAAATATTTATACATAATGTGAAAAAGCTAAATGTTTTTTTAATAACTTGACACAACAATATGTTATAGTGATTTTGAACATTTTGAGCTTGCATTCTACGTCTCCTTCATTTTGGTAAGGTCTCAGGAACTGATTATTTCACCTACAACCACATGCTTCCTGTAGATACTGATCAGCTTGCTTGGAGGAAATTTAAGCCTGTAACGTGAATTTGTATTACACAATACATATATAGGGGCAGCACGGTGGCGCAGCAGGTAGTGTTGCAGTCACACAGCTCCAGGGGCCTGGAGGTTGTGGGTTCGATTCCTGCTCCGGGTGACTGTCTGTGAGGAGTTGGTGTGTTCTCCCAGTGTCCGTGTGGGTTTCCTCTGGGTGCTCCGGTTTCCTCCCACAGTCCAAAACCACACGTTGCAGGTGGATTGGCGACTCAAAAGTGTCCGCAGGTGTGAGTGTGTGAGTGAATGTGTGTGTGTCTGTGTTGCCCTGTGAAGGACTGGCGCCCCCTCCAGGGTGTATTCCCGACTTGCACCCAATGATTCCGCGACCCTGAATTGGATACAGATAATGAATGAATGAATGAATCAATACATATATACGTATACAAGTACAGTATGTATATTATGTGTGTATATAAGTACATACAATATGTTCACAAGTATACAGTATGTTTAAGAGTTTGTGGACTGTGTCTGTGAAATTTGTTGTGTTCTCCCTGTGTGTACGTGGGTGGACGGGCTGTGCAATATTGCCCAAAGCTGTGAGTGAGTGATTCAGTGCGATGGACTGGTGTCCCGGCATGTGTTTGTTCTCTCCTGCCTTACAACCAGTGATGCTTCAGAGCAACCCATTTAATTTCAGTTGTGATTTACTGTACATGCCAATCAGGCTCGAATGCAAAACTGCAGAAAATCTGACTCTGACATATACACACACACACATACTTGATATCCATCACTCACACAGATGAACATGCTTATATAGACACATCTTTTTAATGGTTAAAATATCTCGCTTTATCACCTCTGTCCTGCCAGTCATCTCAGATTGACCCTGGATAAAAGGTAAGGCACCGTATACTTCCTGAACAAACACAGCAAAGAGTGTTCTTTCTGCTTTATTTTAGAATGTTAGATTTTGTTGTTCTCCATGTAAAACTCCAGCAGCAAGACTGGTTTTCTAGGTTAATTTGCTTGTAGTGCTTCAGATTTAACCAAACTGGATTATGTAATTCTAAAAACATTATTCCAAAGTCGTTCAATGCTCTGGCCACTCACTGGTTAAAGTAACTCTAGGTAGCATTTGTACCATAAAATTACAGTTTTAAAATGTTATGCTACACTGACCCGTAACAGGGACAATATAATCTCTTTTGTTGCTACTCTGGCTCACCACTGTAGAATCTGCACTGTGTAGCTTTGGCATTTTAGGACAATGCTGTAAAAGTGAATTACCCTCTGCAACTGTAGGGGGATCCTAGGATTAAAAAATACCACATCTTACATAGGGTTTTATTTTTTCTTTATTTGTTTGTTTTTAAAGGAGGGTGTTAACTGTTTTATTAACACTCCATGGCTTAGATTCTTTTCTGTATTCACTCTGTTCTCTCTTTCTTTCTCTCTCTCTTGCTCCCTCCCTCCATCTCACATTCACTTCCACTCTCCTTCCCTCCTCTCTCTCTCTTGCAGATGGTACTTCGGGAAGATCACTCGCAGAGACTCAGAGCGGTTGTTGTTGAGTCTTGAGAATAAAAGAGGAACTTTCCTGGTTCGTGAAAGTGAGACCACCAAAGGTGATTTAACCCACACATTTGTGCGAAAGACCTTCACTCATTCATCCTAATTCTCATGACTGGATTATGTTCAGTTGTACCTCAGACAGCAAATTATCACACCTCTCAACTTTTTTGTAAATTTACATGCAGTACATTTGACAAATGCCCATATCAAATATGTATTAAACAAGTTACAGAGATAGACTAAAGCAGTGTTAGCCTTGCCTAAGGTCTCCCAGGTGAACAACTTGGAATTCCTGTCTGAATTGGGATTCAAAACCCAGTCAGATATGTGGAAGATAGTGCTGTTGCCTACTTCATGTTAACAACTGCTGTTTGTACTGTCGATTTCCACAGGCAATTTAAACATGCCTTTCTGTAAGGTACAGGAAACCAGCTGACTCAAAACTAGAACTGTCGATCGATTTAGAAAAAATGAAATAATAAAGGCTGCAAATTGCATGTCGTAATTTGCTGAGTAAAATTTTGAGAGGGAGCTTTAGCATCAGACACTGAAGCTTTAATAGAAAGAATGTATGCTAATGGTTCAAACAATAAACACTTCAACAACTTTTCCACTTTCAACAACTTTTTAAGAGATAAACGGATGGATTGAGCATTAAATTGGTTAAATTCCCAAGTGTTTTAATGTCTAAATAATATAAAATGTTGCTGTACTCTGGCTAGGCTCCAGACCCACCGTGACACTGAATCAGATAAACACTTAAAGATAATGTATGAATGAATGAATGAAAATGTTGCTGTGCCCCATTAAAAGCATGCCAGTAAGTCAGTTATATCCTGGATGGCTAAGCAGGACTACAGGACACTCCACATAAGTTTTTTTTTAATTTTTTTTAAACATTTGAGCAGTTAATTCTTTTGCTCAGAGCTAGTTTACTTCTGAGTAATTCGTATGTATTTTAAGGAAAATCAGCCATGCTATATATAAGTTAACCATACCTCACGGCTATATGTTTTGGTTACATCCACTTGTAAAATTATAACCTACCAAAAATATTTATTACACCACTAAAGCAGAGACTCTGCAATTCCCTTCCCACAGAAAATGTAACACCACCTGACAAAACCTGAATGTGTTCATTTTTGAATGGAATGTTCCTGAATTGTTAAATCCTTGACAATATCATATGAAGAACAGTAGAAGGTAAATAACGGCATCGTTTTCAATGTACAAGGACCATGGTCTCCCAGTTCTTAATTGGCCAGCAAACTCACCTGACCTTAACCCCATAGAAAATCTATGGGGTATTGTTAAGAGCTTAAAGAAAATATAATTTTTTTAATGAGGGGAGCGTCAGGCAAAATTTAAAGCTTCAAACCCCCTCACTTACCTGCTCAAATACCTCTGGAAGATCTCTTACAGCTTTAGAACCTGAATGAGGTACTGAACTCCCAGTGTTGTGGTATTTTCTATAGATGGAGTGAACCCAGTTTCTGTGACATTTATTTAAAATTTGCAAAGTATAATGATAAATTCAGCCTCACTCTTTTGCTTCTGCCTCTTCCAGCCTCTGTCTGCAATTTCAGAGTGTTTAGGTAAAAAATGCTTTCTGATTGGTGTGAAGGTCCAATTATGTTTTAAAAAAGATATCCTGAAAAACAGACTGTGTGTCTGGTGCATTGTGGATCGGGTGGCGGTCGGGGTCGGGGGCCCTGGCGTTCTGATCCTCGGTTACTGAAACTGGCTTTTGGAACATGGAACGTAACCTCTCTGGTGGGAAAAGAGCCTGAGCTGATGCGTGAGGTTGAGAGGTACCGGCTAGATATAGTTGGGCTCACCTCGACACACAGTATGGGCTCTGGAACCAATCTCCTTGAGAGGGGCTGGATGCTCTGTATATGTGTATATGGTGGGGGTGGGGAACTGTTGACCTCGACTGGGGACGTCACCAGACGGTGGAAGGAATACTTCAAGGATCTTCTCAATCCCACCAGCACGTCTTCCGCAGAGGAAGCAGAGCTTGGGGACCCCGGGGAGGGGGGGAGGGGGGGGGGGGGGGGGGCTCGTCTATCACTGGGGCTGAAGTGGCCAAGGTGGTAGGCAAACTCCTTGGCGGTAGGGCCCGGGGGTAGATGAGGTTCACCCCGGGTTCCTCAAGGCTCTGGATGTTGTGGGGCTGTCCTGGTTGACACGTCTTTGCAACATCGCGTGGACATCGGGGGCAGTGCCTCTGGACTGGCAGACTGGGGTGGTGGTTCCCCTTTTCAAACAGGGGGATCGGAGGGTGTGTTCCAACTATAGGGGGATCACACTCCTCAGCCTCCCCGGTAAGGTCTATGCGGGGGTACTGGAGAAGAGAGTCCGACTGATAGTTGAACCTCTGATTCAGGAGGAACAATGCGGATTCCGCCCCGGTCGTGGAACACAGGACCAGCTCTTTACCCTCGCTAGGATCCTGGAGGGTGCATGGGAGTTTGCTCAACCAGTCTACATGTGTTTTGTGGATCTGGAGAAGACATTCGACCGTGTCCCTCGGGGTATTCTGTGGGGGGTGCTCAGGGAGTATGGGGTACTGGACTCTTTGTTACGAGCTATCCAGTCCCTGTACAAACAGAGCAGGACTCTGGTTCGTATGGCTGGCAGTAAGTCCGACTGGTTTCCAGTCAGAGTTGGACTCCGTCAGGGCTGCCCGTTGTCACCAGTTCTGTTCACAATTTTTATGGACAGAATTTCTCGGCATAGCCAAGTGGCGGAGGGTGTCCGGTTTGGTGGTCTCAGGATTCCATGTCTGCTTTTTGCAGATGATGTGGTCTTGTTGGCTTCATCGAGCCGGGACCTCCAGCTCTTGCTGGACCAGTTTGCAGCCGAGTGTGAAGCGGTAGGGATGAGGATCAGCACCTCCAAGTCCGAGTCCATGGTACTCAGCCAGAAAAGGGTGGACTGCTCTCTCCAGGTTGGAAGTGAGATCCTGCCTCAAGTGGAGGAGTTTAAATACCTCGGGGTCTTGTTCACGAGTGAGGGAAAGATGGAGCGTGAGATTGACAGGCAGATCGGTGCAGCATCAGCAGTAATGCGGGCTCTGTACCGGTCCGTTGTGGTGAAGAGAGAGCTGAGCAAAAAAGCAAAGCTCTCGATTTACCGTTCAATCTACGTCCCAACCCTCACCTATGGTCATGAGCTTTGGGTAGTGACCGAAAGAACGAGATCGCGGGTACAAGCGGCTGAAATGAGTTTTCTCCGCAGGATGTCTGGACTCTCCCTTAGAGACAGGGTAGGAGCTCGGACATCCGTGGGAGACTCGGAGTGGAGCCGCTGCTCCTCCACGTCGAGAGGAGCCAGTTGAGGTGGTTCCGGCATCTGGTTCGGATGCCTCCTGGGCGCCTTCCTGGAGAGGTGTTCCGGGCATGTCCAACGGGGAGGAGGTCCCGGGGCAGACCAAGAACACGCTGGAGAGACTATGTGTCTCGACTGGCCTGGGAACGCCTCGGTATACCCCCGGAGGAGCTAGACTGCTTCCCCCGCGACCCGGACCCGGATAAGCGGTGGATAATGGATGGATGGATGGATGGATGGAAAAACAGACTGTGTGAATAGGCCCTAAGTCTGAGAGAACAGCATAAAACAAGTTGTTTTGACTTCTTCGCTGCATCGTATGTAGGGTGCAGAGATTTTAGAGTTGTCCTGCCTCCTCATTTTAGTATCACCAATCACAGTGATGGTCCCATGTCTAAGTGAGTGTGCATAGACAAGGTTAAATGCAGCAAATCAAACACACCCGAGAGTTTTGATTAAATATTGAGAAAAGGAGAACAAAGCAAAAACTAATTTTTCCTTACCCTTGGGCTCTTGCACTGAACTGAGCTGTGGCTCATTCTCATTTAAATAAACGTGCTAAAACTGAACAGGGTAAAACTGTATATTTAGACAGAGTAGAACGCTGATGTGGTGTTTGATCCTTGTAGTATTTTGATTAAAGCAGGTCACAGACAATTCATTAGATTCAGAATTGTGTTTACTTGTGTAAAAGGGTTAAAATAACGTAGCAAAGCTTCCAAAACATTGTCTACCAAAGATGTCAGTTGGAGACTTCGTCCAGACACTACTCTGTGCAACTGTGAAACTAAAATTATTGATGGATTAATTCCGGAATAGAGAACCAGTTCTGCTGTTAAGGGATTTATTTATAGAGAGTTTGAGGAAGCGTGACCCTTAACACAACCCATACAGAACATAGGTTAAAACAGGGCTTTGTTCTGTATGTGCACATGTGCATGAGTATGAGCTTTGTTAGCTTGCAAAAGTGGGGGGTAGGTGGGGGAATGGTGATGCTAAAGGAAGGAGGGGGTGCATACAGGAACCGAGAAATAGAAGTAGGTCATCATGAAAAGCCACTAGAATGAAGAGCCATATACTCCCTATTCATATAGTGAGACAAAATGAGGAGGGGGGTGTAGGGAGAGGAAGAGAGAGCATGAGAATGATTAAGGAATTCACAGGGAGAGAGAGAAAAATTTGAGAATTAAAAGAGACATCAGAGTGTAAAACAGTGAAGTCAGTGGTTAAGACTGCATGTGTGGTCTAGTACACACAAGAAATAAATGTTGGGACCCTGCCTCCTTGTGGTTGCCTTGGAGAGATGCTGGGAGGTGTGCAAAAGTTTGGGCACCCCTGATTCAATGCATCATTGTCTATGGTATGGCTTTCGAGCCAAATTTTGTACGTGACTTTGGATATTTCAGAGTAATATCTGCTCCATGTCGCAGGACTGCGAGGAAAAACAAGAGGTTTTAAGACAGAAATAAAGTGTCGATGCCATTTTAAACCACAATCTCCTCACACTTCTACAAGGAAACACCTGTTCGTCCCCAGAATCCTGCAACACAGCGGCAGATACTGCAGAGGCTTCTTTTTGCAATGGGGAAAACAATGAGTAAAAGCTGAAAATGAACTGCTCGAGGAGCCCTGGCAACAGCCCAGAAACAAAAGGGAGCATTTTCCTTTTAGTTCCTGATGAAGTTCTGTTTACAAATCAGAAACAAATTGTTTCCCATTTTCCATGTTCACAATGAATATCAAATGGTACGTACATGGACCCAACAGCTATATTTTATTAATGGGAATGGAAGAGCCACACTTGTACAAGAAAAGAGCCACATGCGCTTCAGGATGATTTGGAGTGGTGTTTATGTTTAACATTAATTTTAAATACCAACATCAGTAGTGTTTGTTTCTGAATATTACCAAATCCTCACAGCAATATTCGAACATTTAGTTTAAAGTCTCCTTAGAGGAGTAGAAACTTTTTGTTTTAGGAAAGAGCATGTAGCGTATAACCACTGTTCTTCCATTCTCTGTCCATCATCCTCTTCCAGGTGCCTATTGTCTGTCTGTGCTGGACTACGACAATGTGAAAGGACTGAACGTGAAGCATTATAAGATCCGCAAGTTGGACAGTGGTGGTTTCTACATCACATCTCGCACACAATTCAGTAACCTGCAACAGCTGGTCAGCCACTACCGCAGTAAGTCTAAAATCGTGTGTGTGTGAAAAATGGAGAAGTAATACCACTATTTCTCAGGCCTTCCGCAGCTGAGTGAATGCGCATAAAACCCTAGATGAAATGTATGATAGAGGCAGAGGTGCAAGACTGCATTACTTGCAGCACTTAATTCTTAGACAAAATAATTTGTGATACTTCAACACTTTATATTAGAACACAAGAATAAAGTCATAACATTAAATTGACCTCCTAAACCATACAGGAGCACTTTGTAGTTCTATAATTACAGACTGTAATACATTAACCCCCTTTCAACCTGTTCTTCAATGGTCAGGACCCTACAGAGCTGGTATGATTTGTGTGGTGAATTTTCTCAATGCTGCATTGGCACTGACATGGTGGTGGTGTGTTGGTGTGTGTGTTGTACTCTACGAGTGCTGCTGGGGTTTTTGAGCACTGTGTCCACCAATTGGCCACCGGCTGATCTATTAAACACTCCTGCCTTGTTTGTCTCAGCTGTTCACATGACACTGTTGCCTGGATATTTTTGGTTAGCGGACTTATGTGCATGATCTAACAAAGTATGCAGAGCAACAAATGGACAACAGTAAGTGGTATGTGGTACTTGTGGTAATTGGAGCAGTGACACCAATCACAGTCAGTCTGCGTTTACGTGAGACATTTTTGAAGAGGTTCGCCTTAGGTATGGCATGCATTTGAGGCCAAAATTGTCTTAATTCTAACACCTGTGCACATAAAAATATTGTGTCCAGATGTGAAATATGTGTGTTGATGTATTGAGAATTTTTTTTATGTGTACAGACAGCATGTTTTGCGTCTACAGAGGTCGTTTTTACTTCCGTGTGAAGATGTAATTGTACAACGTCTTGGCGTTTTCACTAAAGTTGCAAAATTATGCCAGTAGATGGCGATATCTATTTACACATTGAATAAAGTTGCAGAGTGAATGTGAATGTTTTAATTTGCTGCTTTATTTCTTGATAATCTGTAAGATAATTTTCTTTAGTCTGATTATTTTAGATTTGATATTATGATAAATATAGTATGATGTAAATGAACATTTACAGTATTAAACACCATTAGGTTATTAATTTGAATAAGCAATTAATTTACATGTTTAAAATATAGTTTAAAATTTGAAACAAAAGTAATGCAAAATCAACTAAAGTTCACACATAGATTAAATGTAGTGCTAATAAATATGTAAATACTCTAAAAGTGATCCAGATTGGTAATTGTTATTTCAGTCAATAACAGGCAGCCATAATACTTTAGAAATTAAATTTTCTTCCTGTAACATAGTCTCATGATGACATTGCCATGGACATGTGTGTAATACAGTGCCTGTATGGGCATATGTTCCACAGCTATAGCAACAAATATTGTTTCTTTGGCTGTGTACTTCAAATGATACAGTTATATCTGCTGACAACCTGTGATAGGCAGTGAAGATTTTTTAACTGCTGTATGGTGTCGTCTGCTTTATGGTGTTACCTGTCATCACGTTTCGGTGCCTACCAGCGAGCTGCGTGCACCATGCAAATATTAAGATTTTTGAAATGTCAGAAAGAAAATACTACTACTATATATTTTATTGCCATAATTCAAGAGCCTATTGCTTTACACACACCCATAACATTAGAACAGATTGAGTTAAATCTAACAACTCTTAGTCACTAAATAGTATATAAATCGTCAGTCTGGGCAAATGTCTTAAAATCACATAAAATGGGAGTTTATTTATTGAGGAAAATCATCTAATGTTATATATCTGTTAGTAGAAAAATATGTGAACCGTTAGGATTATCAAATCAATTTTATTAATTGCTGTGGAAGAAAGCTTGGGAGGAACCAAAGCTCAAGAGGGGGGACCTACTCCGGTCAAAGTACCTACAAATGATTGACAAAAATCCCTATACAATCACATAAGTCCGCTGTTATGATCACATGTACTGATATAATCATAGTAGTAACAGTAGATAATGAAAATAATGATGATGGTGATAATTATTTCCTTGACCATTGTGAGTTTTTCTTTCTTTAATGGAAGGGTACCAACAATTTTATCCATGTACATACAACGGAAATACGCTTTTATGGCTCTGTATAAATGTTGAGTAAATAAGTAAATAACCAAGAAACAAAATAAAATAATAATAAAAGGTCTGATTTTTAAAGGATTTCCATTGTAAACTGTCCATAGGTTAGTACTCACTTAACAACCGACTATCAACACATTTGCTGTCAACACCTGTACCATAGCATCATCTTAGAGACCAACACGTTTACCATAGTGACACCTTAGCGACAACCTCGCAGAAAGTGAAAACAATGGAAGGATGATATAGCAGCACAGCTATCTTGCGTTTCCTCTCTGGAAACGCAGACCTCTAGTTATTATTATTATGGAAAATATTGTGCCCCAACACCCACACCCATGTGTCAGGAGTGAAGATAACAATGCATTTATTTCTGAATACATTGAAAAAATGCTATTAGTGTTTATGTTTAGTTTCTTGCAGGTCTTACTATAAATTACACTGAAATGTATCTCTGGGAAAAAGAATAAGTTCAACATTGTGATGTTCCTACCCTCTGTCACATTGTAAAACAGTAAAGCATCAGCAGAGAGAACAGTAGTTATGGAAGTATTTTGACAAGTTTTTGAAGTAAAAGACTTACAAATGGCTTATATTTTTATTAGTGTAATTTTAACAGTTTCTATTTTCTAACAGTGAAATATTTGAGCTCTCTTCCCACACAAATAACATAATCACTGTGGAGAATGCAATTAAAATATATTAAATAACCCATATTTATTTCTAAACCATTGTTTAAAAAATCACAATTATTATTTAGTGAATATTATTTCAGTTTCTTAATATTACTTTGCTCAAAAATGTGTCACGACGCATTTCACAATGCAGTGTGTGTTTGCAGAGCGCTGGACAGGTGTTGGCGCTTGCAACCTTGCGTGAAGCCAAACATTGCACATTGTCAGCTTTTATGACAGTCCCTTACTTACTTATATATAAGATATATTCATAGTATAGTTAACTGATGATTGGCTATAACATGTGAAGAGGTGTTAATGCGTCATACTTTTATGGAAGGCTGTTGGGCTCAGAACATGTTGGATTCTCAGTGTTAACATGTAAATTATAATTTCATGATAAAACGCCAATATATTTACATGTAAACGCCTTTTGAACGTGTTAACACAATATTATTTTGCATGTTAACGTATAGTGTATTTGGGTTTTTTCACTTTGGGGAGTCATATTCCTGAACCATGATGCTTTACTGCCACCTACTGGTCTATAGCCCATGTGCCACACCGGTTGCCAGGTATGTTTATGTTAAGCAATTTTGGGCTTATTTCTCTGTAAAGTCGCTTACATGGTAATAACACCAGCCAATGCTCCATCAATGAGAAATGTTCGTAAATTTATTTACATGTCAGGGACTGGGGGAAATACAGAAAAAATATACAACACTGAAGTTGGCTTCTTATTCACCAGCTTCTTATTCAGATATTCTATTCAAACTTAAATGGTGCAGTAATTGCATTCTGTCGCATAGATTGCAACATATGAACATGACTTCCATACTGTGGAAATATTACATGTTTGGCTTATTTTCGTGGGCGTTATCTCTATGAAGCAAGACCAAAAAGGCAATAACATTTTAGAAATAAGCTCAAAAAAGCAACCCATGATTACAAATATTTGTAAGTGATTTTTACTGAAAATTTTTACTGAAAACTGTAATTAAAATAACACATAAAATGTATTCGTGATAATGTGACCAAAGATGACACGTTTACACGCTTCTTAAGGTTTTCGCCAATGGGAGGCCTCAAATCCAGGCATACCTGCATATTCATAATAGGACTTACAGCACATATTGTATGCAAAGCTGTTGGGCTCAAAACTTTTATATTTCTGTGTGTGTGTTTGTGTGTGTGAGTTAGGCTTTATGCTTTAAAATGTTCAACAATATAATGTTTTTATGTTTATACAAAATCTCCCAAAAGACATTGTTCAGAATGTTAAACACTGGAATTTTTTTCATTATTTCACAGAAGTTGGACGGACAATGTTTACGCCGAACTGAAGTACAGAAACATGAACACCTCTCCTTCACTCACAGAGAAGCAGGCAGCAACAAGTTCATAGCGAGAGATTTCCTCAGACATAGTGTGGGCTTCAGGCATGAATATAAATATTGATCAAATAGAAAAAAAACTGAGGTCTCTGGAAAAAAATAACTCAACCAAAAGAGATATCATGCGGAAAGAACGTGCGGCTTTGTATTACTTTCCAGGCACCTCATGTAAACTCTGATCTGTCCCAAACAATGACCTTCTGCCTAAAGAGTACACTTTAAAGATTTATAAAAGTAATTCTACTGCACTACTACATTGCATACTACATAGTGTAGAGGAAAATATTTGAGATTCAATCCGAATGGTGTGGTGGTGTAATTGCAGAGCGACACAGACACCAACACAAAAGCTTTTATGCTCTCAACAGCGAAGGCTTTGCCTCGAGACAACGCAGAAATATAAATTGTGCTTTAGAATTAAGACATTTTGGCCCCAAATGCATGCCATAGTCAAGCTATGCTGTATGCTACAGCGTAGGGTTTGCTTCGATGCGTAACCTACGGTGTAGTGTCTGTCCGTACCTGATTTGCCCCCCTGCCAGATTTGGATAACGCATGCGCAGTACAGCATTCTTGTGTGTCCCACATCTTTATTCATCATGTTTTGTTTAAACAGAAGACTACTATATTGTCAGTTGCAAATAAACACCCTTTGCAGTTTCTCCAGTTATTTAAAACTATACTGTAGACAGTGAGGAAAGGCTAACTCAAATTTTAAAAACACTCAAAGTTACTCACTCTTTAAGATAAAGCTCTTCTTTACTTTTTAAAACAGTTTCTTTGCTGCTATAAGCTATATGCGTGAAGGTCTGTGCATGTGCCATCCTAATCAGGTAGGTCGAGCAAATCAGGTAGCGACAGGGTTGACGCAGAAATATAAATTGAGCTTAACTACACGTTGCGTCGATGCAGAAGTATAAATCTGTTTTAATATTGAGACACACAACTCTCTCTTGTTAACTCAGAGCATGCTGATGGGTTGTGCCACTGCCTGACGGATGTGTGTCCTGTGCTGAAGCCGCAGACTCAGGGCTTGGCTCGGGACGCCTGGGAGATACCGCGCGAGTCTTTACGTCTGGATGTTAAGCTAGGACAAGGCTGCTTTGGAGAGGTCTGGATGGGTAAGAGCCACCGTATCAACAAACTACAGTCAAAAGGCTTTCTGTGATGAACTCTAAGTTTGTCAGCTCCTTAAAGGTGCTGTTCACAATTTTAATCCAAAACACTTTTTATAAAATTAAGATTTTATTTTGTGGAAGAAGCTCTGTTTTTTGTTCGCCTGGAGAAGTTTTACAAGACTGTTCAGTGCAACTGTGTGGGAAGAAATGTGTGATCCTAACTATGTTATACTATGTTAACCAGTGGCGGATGCTGGTCTTTCAAGGAGGGGAAGCTCAATTTTGGCCTACGTCATTAAATGTGTCGGTTTATTTATACATAAATTCTACCCTCCGTTCCTTTTCAAGAAAATGATCTGTGACCCTGTCGTACCAACAAGGCGTCTTTTCCAAGGACTTGACTAGTGTCCTCTCAATGGCCAGCAGAGCTAGGCTGCTTAAACGGCCTTGGCCCATGTGAAGTGTGTCCCCCTGTGAGTGCTTTGTGACGGTGGAGGGGCTCAGCAGCACCCGCTGGACAGAAACTGCGATAGAAGTCAGAAAGAGTGATAGAAGTCAGTCTCCAAACACAAGCAGCTACAAAAAAAACCACCAGAAATAGAAGCTCGATTTGTCACTAGTCGTTTTTAACAAAGAAAATGCCACTAAGAGGATTAAGAAAGTCTGTTTCAACTCAGAACAGAATGAAACTTTAATGCTCCCACGGATCTCTACAGCAAAGGATCGCTGATTCGCTCATTTCACTGTCCATCAAAAAGGGATTCAGCCTCAGACAGATCATCCAATCATCATGCAGAAGCTGAGCGTCCGGGCCAGCTGAGGCCAGCCCACTGCCCCATAGACCCCCAGAGACGCTGAGCGTCGGATGGGCGGGACAAAGCCCAGCATTTATCCAATTATCCGTCTCGTTTTGCTGCACTTCGCTGCTTCGAGCATCCACACTGTTTAAAGCACTGTGATGCTGTGGGAAAGCCGCATCTTTACCAGTGATAAGAAGCTGATTCTGAACAAAAGTTGAGCGCGTTGTAGTGCATGTTTATTCACTGACATGTACACATAACAGAATATATTTGATCACTTATTTTTTGACATTTTAGGGGAAGCTGAGCTTCCCTTGCAGTCTTCTCTTGCAATCACCTCTGATGTTAACTATGTTAACTTCTACATAGAGAACACTTGCAACCACTAAGACTGTTCAGTGTTTCCCCAACAATAAACCAGGGATCATCCCTGATAAAAAGGCTCTCCTGAAGGAGAAAAAGGGGGCCTTTAGAGCAGGTGACAAGGAGGAGCTGAAAACGGTGCAGAGAGAACTGAGAAGGAAGATCTGAGAGGGGAAAAGAGGAAGATGGACAACCAGCTGCAGCAGAACAATGTTAGCAGAGTCTGGAAAAGCCTGAAAACTATTTCAGGATAGAAGATGCCTGACTCCCAGGTGGTAGCGGAGCAGAAGTGGGTGAATGAACTCAATCTGTTTTTCAATATGTTTGATCACTCCACCTTCCCTCATCTTACACAGACATTCCTGCTGGAACCCCCCACTGTCTGGCACTACCAGCAGACTGTTTAACACCCTCACTCATACTCTCCACAACTATCAGCTCACAGCCATCTCACACTGGATCTCCTGATAACGATTCTCACTCCAAATCCACATACTTCGACACACAGCACCCGCATTCTAGTCTGACCGTCACAATGTCCCAGGTGAGGCATGAGCTCAGGAAGGTCAAGGTGATGAAGGCTGCAGGTGGCATCAGTGCCAGGCTACTTAAATCCTGTGCTGTGTGGGGTTGTTGAGCACATTAGCCTGAAGCTGGGGAGGGTACCACAACTGTGGAAAACGTCTTGTGTGGTGCCAGTGCTGAAAAAGGACCTCAGCGATTACAGGCCAGGGGCACTGGCATCACGTCTCATGAAGATACTGGAGAGGCTAATCCTTATTTTCGATCTGTGGTTAGTGCATTTATGGACCCACATCAGTTTGCCTACCAGCCTGGCATTGGGGTGGAGGATGCCATCACCTACCTCCTACTCACCTGGAGAAGCCTGGGAACACAGTGAAGATCATGTTCTTTCATTGATCTAGAGGAGCCTGGGCTTCTGAGGGACAAACTGGAATATTCAAGGGTGGACCATCACCTAATAGGGTCCATAATCTAATAGGGTCCTGGATTACCTCACCAATCAACCACAGTATGTGAGGGCATGGGACTGTGTCCGATAGGTTAATCTGCAGCAAAGGGGTGGGTGTTCTGCTATTGTACATACTCCCCTTCATATTTGAACATCCAGGGAACAGACATTGAGGGGTGACCTCTTATAAGTACCTGCGTTTTCACTTGAATAATAAACTGGACTGGTCGGATAATACTACTGCACTTTACAGAAAAGGACAGAGCAGACTCTTGCTCAGGAGGCTGAGGTCATTCGGAGTGCAGGGTCCACTCCTGAGGACCTTTTTTGATGCAGTAGTGGCATCAGCCATCTCTTATGGAGTGGGCTGCTAGGGCAGCAGCATCTTTGCCACAGACAGGAGGAGACTGGACAAACTGATTCAGAGGGCCCACTCTGTCCTGGGAAGCCCCTTAAACACAGTGCAGATGGTAGGAGAAAGAAGGATGTTAACCAAGTTAGCATCAATGCTGGAGAATGTCTCTTACCCCATGCATGAGAATCTGACAGCACTGAGCAGTTCCTTCAGTGGCCGGCTGCTTCACTCCAAGTGTGTGAAGGAACGTTATCGCAGGTTCTTCCTTCTGCTGCTGTTAGACTTTACACCCTGCACTGCTTCCACTTAACCACTTTACAACCAACTTTCCTTTTCAACCAGCACTGCTCCCAATCATGGCCAAAAGATTTGAGAATGGCACAAATTTTGTTTATCACAGTTTGCTGCCTCAGTTTTTATGGTGGGAATTTGTATTAACTCTTGATTGTGAATAGTAATTAGATTATTTGCAATTAATTGCAAAATAATTGTCATTCCCTGTCATGAAAATAACCTTATCACAAAAATGACTGCATTCCAGACATTGCATTTCAGCCCTACAAAATGGCCTGCTGACATCATTTCTCGTTTGCTCAGGAGAAAAGGTTAATGAGGACAAGACAGCTCATATATCTCTCTCAGGCTGATTAAAAGAGCAGACCAGTTGCTTTAAAAGGGAGGTGGTGCTTTTAAATTTTCTGCTGTTAACCATGGTTACCTCCAAGGAAACATTACAAACACAACAGTCATCATTACATTTCACTAAAAGGGTTTGTAAGGTAGCACCCCATTTATCGAGTCATCAAATACTTCAAGAAGTGTGGTTCAGTTGCAGTGAAGATGGGTTCAGGGCAAGAAAGACAAGAAAGTGTCATTACCATCTCCTAAAGAGGATGCAGTTACAAGATTGGGTCACCACCAGTGAATGGCTAGCTCAGGAACAGCAGAGGGCAGGTGTGATTGCATCTGAATGCAGAGTGAGACAATGGCTTTTGGAGGATGTCTTGGTCTAAAGAAGGGCAGCAAAGAAGCCACTTCTCTCCAGGAAAAACAGCAAGGATAGACAGACATTCTGCAGGAAGTACAGGGACTAGACTGCAGAGGACTGGGGTAAAGTTATTTTCTCTGATGAAGCCTTCTTCAGACTGTTTGGGACATTTGGAAAAATGAATGTCTGGAATAAAAAAAAGGCCATGCGTCCTGTGTCATGCCAACAGTACAGCATCCTGAGATGATTCATGTGTGGGGTTGCTTCTCATCCATGGGAGTGGGTTCGCTCAAAATTTTGCCTAAGAACACTGTCATGAAGGAATGATATCAAAACATCCTCCAAGAGCAACTTATCCAATCGATCCAGGAGCAATTTGGAGATGAACAATGGTTTTTCCAGCATGATGGAGCACCATGTCACAAGGCAAAAAATTGTTATCCCTTTTTTATTACATTACTGTCCCTTTAGCACATTGTAGCACTTTGAATTCCCCCGTTGTGGGAATGATAAATGATATTATCTTATCTAACATTGTGTAATGTTCCCTGCTGTGGTCAGGCACATGGAATGGGACGACGCGTGTGGCTATAAAGACTCTAAAGCCAGGCACCATGTCTCCAGAAGCCTTCCTGCAGGAGGCTCAGGTCATGAAGAAGCTGCGGCATGAGAAATTGGTGCAGCTTTATGCTGTGGTGTCTGAGGAGCCCATCTACATTGTAACAGAGTACATGGGGCAAGGTCAGTGACTCTCCCTGATCCTGTGGGTCTTTAACTTTCAGGGTTGCCTGGGGCCTTTAAGATCAGTGATGTTGAGGTTTTTAAAAGTTTCAATGCTACTGAAGGAGGTCAGTGATGCTGAGGGTCTTTACATTTATTTTGCTGGGGGTCTTATTATTTTCTCTGATGATGAGCAAAATGCCAGTAAAGCAGAGGGTCTACTTTCAGTGATGAGAAAGGTGTTTTAAATCTAGATTTAAAACATTCTTTTATTAATCTGAGGAGCCTGGTGCCTCCGACTATTTAATTTCTGTACATATACAGCAGAAAGACCCTAGGACTGATGTGCTTCTCTTCTCTGGTTTCACAAAGGAAGCCTACTTGATTTCTTGAAAGGGGACATGGGGAAGATGCTGCGGTTGCCTCAGCTGGTAGATATGGCCTCACAGGTGAGTGACCTATAAACCAGCCTCATTCAAGTCACATCAGCAAGCTGTGAGAAAGCACACTAGCTGCAGAGGCCAATCGTTGGACTGCAACCTGATCTACTGCTGTAAAGGAGGCAGTTACTTTAGGATGACTTGACTACATTGTGTGCTCAGTGGGGTTTGTTTGGGTGTATTTTGTCCTCAGATTGCATCAGGAATGGCATACGTGGAGAGAATGAACTATGTACACAGAGACCTCCGAGCTGCCAACATTCTTGTAGGAGATAATCTTGTGTGTAAAGTGGCAGACTTTGGCCTGGCACGTCTCATAGAAGACAATGAATACACAGCCAGACAAGGTGAGCTACACAGCAAAGGGTAGTATGTTTATCTCTGTCCCTTTATCTCGGTTTGTCTCTTCCTTCCTTTTTTCTGTTTTTTCCTCCTCTCACAATTTACTCTGTCACACTCACACAGACACACACACACACACTCTCTCTCTCTCTCTCTCTCTCTCTCTGTCTCTCTCTCTCCCTAGCCAGTTCTTTATAACAGATATTGGTCTAGATCAGTGGTTCCCAAACTTTTTCTGTCATACACCACTTTTTTGGGATGAGAATAATTTTGTACTCCCCTTCACCCAAAAATGACATATTAACCCCTCATCTCTTTAATGACTGGTATGAGCTTGCTTTCAGATAGTCCTCATCATATTTTGGAAATTGTGGCTTGAGAAAACTCATCATCTGCTGAATGTTTAGCTCTCACATATTTGACCATCTTTTGCTAGCACTGCTCAAACTGTGCCTCCACTTTGGGAACACCCCTGGACTAGATAACTGCAAAACAATCACTCACTCATAATCTTTGGGTGGGGGCCAACACAAAGACTCTTAGTCTGAAATGGCTTAGGTTTTTGTTTTTGTGTATCACTGGCTGAGCCACAGCTGAGAAAAGAAGTGTTTGGTGGAGAGGCTTCCAAACCTTGAAAAGCATGAAACAAGATGAGGATGTTGCTCTGTGTCTTCTCCTTAGGTGTGTATTACTGGCTTATTTTTTGCTGTTACAGATTGCATAAGGTGGACCTGACCCCTAATTCAGGAGCCAGCTAACTGCATGGAAGTTAACACAAAACTAATCAGTTACAAATGAGTTTCTGTGGTAATTCAAGGAGTGTATTAAAACTTAGAAGCTTAAACATCAACCAAAATTATCCATCCCTCACTGAATTTATTTTTTGTCCTTCATGACAGATAATGGACTAGATAACTGCAAAAAAAATATCTCACTCAAAATCTTTCACACTGTTATTATGCCTCGTTTTATAAAAAAATTAATTGTAATAAATCCACTGGATCACTAGGCAAGATATTTTTTTGCTCTTGGGCTCCCCAAGTTCACTTTCTGCAGTGTTGAGCCTTGAGTAGCAACGGCAGAGTCAATGTTTCAAAGAGTAGGACACATGCTCATAGCACGTATATAGGCGGCAATTGTGCACAAAACGTACCCATAGCTGCCAGATGTTTCACTCCTTTGAGTAAATTTTTGAGTTGTATTCTCATAGAGCACCTTGATTCTTCAGAACACCCACAAGAATCTCAATTACCGTGGGATATTATGGAATATAAATCTACATGCCAATTTGCAATTTGACTCTGGATCTTTGGATGATCCCACCTCTAATTTTTCTCTTTTCTTTCCCTCTTCTTTCTGTCTCCTTTCTTGTCTTTTTTCTCCCCTCTCCGTATTCTCTTCCACATCAGTTTTTTCTTCATTTGTCCATATTACTTTTTCTCTTACTTCCTTCTGTTTAATTTTTCTTCATTTTTGTATCTTTTTCCCTTCTCTATTTACTCTCAACTTTTTTTCCTCACATTTACATTTCCCCCCTCATTACTCTCTTCCCTTATCTTTTCCCTATGTTTATCTCTGTGTCAGTCTTTTCTTCTCTGCTATATTCCTCTCTTTTCTTTTCTTCTGTTATTTTTCGTCTCCTGTCCTATCTCCTATTTGTTTCACTTTTTACCTCTTTTCCTCCTACACTGTTTAGGGCTGCTTTATGTTTTCATACTATGCAGAATCAACTGTGCATCTTCCGAACACACACAATGTTCTCTCTATGACCACAGGGGCAAAGTTTCCAATAAAGTGGACTGCACCAGAAGCTGCGTTGTACGGCCGCTTCACCATCAAATCAGACGTGTGGTCGTTTGGGGTTTTACTGACTGAACTGGCAACCAAAGGCAGGGTGCCATATCCAGGTGAATATGTTTCAGTGGAAAAAATTGAGTTATTGCATGTGGAAAATGAACTGAAATTGTGCATCACTGGTTCAACCTCCTGATATCTGGGGCCTGTGTATATATACTGTGCAATAGTTTTAGGCACCAGAGATTGAGATTTAAAATAAATTACATAATTTATATATAATAAATACACAATAAAATAAATACAAACAACAACCTAACAGCCAACGGTAGAATAACACCTAATAATATTGTTCCAGTAAGGGTGATATTCTGTGTGTATATGTGTTGGTTAACTTTTCCGTGGCAGTCCAGATGATTTGAAGTTATCATCCAATACCTAGTTTTACCAATTAATAAATAATGATTTTATATTTATTTCTTATTAGTTTTATTTATTTATTTATTTATTTGTATTTACTGTGATTATATATAACTTTATACAGGCACCACACATACTGAGAAGGGATTAATTTAAATATATATAATTATCATAGGTGCCTAAGACTTCTGCACAGTACTGTGCACACACATACACACACACACACACATATATATATATATATATATTCGGTCCATTCCTCTTTGTAAAATATGCCTTGGAAAGGAATTTGAAAACAATCTGAAAGTAATTTGAGCAGTGTGAAGAGTTTGAGAAGGGTTGCATTGTAGGGCACCGGGAAGTGGGATGGTCTTATTGATGTATTGCAAGTCATACAAGTTGCAGAGTAACCCAATAGCCATGACTGCGGACATTCTGTGAGCAGGGATTCTCTATGAGTCATTTGGTCATCTTTACAGGCTCTTTAAAAACATGACATGTTAAATAGGTCCTAGTGGCCCTACCTTTTCTGAATGCACACTTCCAGTATGTGTAGCTCACAAAATTTTGGCGATATAACCTTTGTCTTCTTTCTGAATGTCAATGTAATTTGTTCACATTTGCACATGCACAACTCTCTCTCTTTCTCTCTATGTGTATATATGTGTTAATATACTTTTAAATATTATGTCAACCACATTTTTGATCACCTCAGGGATGGTCAACCGAGAGGTGCTGGACCAGGTGGAGCGTGGTTACAGGATGCCCTGTCCAGCAGAATGCCCTGACTCCCTTCACGAGCTCATGCTGACCTGCTGGAGAAGAGAGCCTGAGGAGCGTCCCACGTTTGAATACCTGCAGGGCTTCCTGGAAGACTACTTTACTTCCACTGAGCCACAATACCAACCAGGGGAGAACCTGTAGAGAAATTGAAGAGCAGCTTTAGAAAAGGCCCTGCTGTACTGTACCACACTCCATTGAGTATTGGGTGACAGCTATGTTGCACAGTGAATGGAGAACACAAACACCTTTTTGTTGTATTATCCACAAAAAGTGGTGCTACAAAATACCTCTTCACCTCCTGAGGTCTTGCTTGAACTCCTAATTTTTTCTCCAGCTCTCGTTTTTTAGGTTAATATTGATCCTTAGCTTGATACTTAGCTACTTCTCTGACCTCATTGTGTTTCCACCCCGCCTTTCTTAATCTCCTTTAGAGTATGCTCCAGATCTGTCACTCTTCCCCTCTTAACACACTCATCCCTTGCTCCACTCACTTACAGGTCCTCCCTCCCCACACCGAGCATTGCCGCATTTACTCCTGTGTAAGGATTTGAGTTCTCCACAGAGGCCTTAGCTTTCAAGGAGAAGCTGGTGGGTGGATGAACCTAGAATGCCACCATCAGACAGCTGTGGGACATGATTTTGAAGTGAGACTGGTTTGATAGATGGAGACGGGCGCCTTCCTGCTAAAAATCTTGCCGTCTTCCAACGTCCATCAAGGACCTTATGAACTTATTGAACCTACAGTGAACCGAAGACCAAACTCATAGCAAAATATAACATTCAGCCACTAATATAGACTCCATCTGTTCTTAATCTGCTTTTGTGCTCTCATCCAACCACTTCTGTATTTTTATGAACCCAACCACTACTGAAGTCTCATTTTTAACATAGAGACAACTGGTATAGTCATGTGATCATATGTGACAATGTGGAAAAGACAATGTGGTTTTATACTGTTTTATTATATATATATAAATATATAAATATATATATATATATATATATATATATATATATATATATATATATATATATATATATACTAAAAAGTATATTTTATTAATGAAATCTTTTGGTATAATCAAAAAAAAAAAAAGGTTCTGTTGGCTTTGTAATAAGATTTCAATTGTGTGGTATGAATATCAGTTTGATGCATTTAAACACACCCCCTCAAACCCCTAGTTGGTTTGGTTTTGGGCATTCTTCTTTTAAAGACTTGATTTGTGTTTTGAAAAACCCTATACTTGTGCCTATATTTGTAAGTTTCAAGAACCAGGAGATAATTTTGACTTGGTCTTTTTACCCTAGAACCACTGAAAAGCAGTTCTCTCCCTGCAACTGAAAAAAATGGCAATGTAAGGACGACAACCTTGGAGTATCTTATATTTGTCATTAGCTGGGTTGCCAGACACACAAGCAGAAAACATAGGAAAATGGAGGAAAGGGTGCGTTCCTCAATAAGATTCTGATCAAGGCACAGTTCTATAAATGGTGTTGTATACCTGCTGATACTATATAGAGTTAAAAGACCTTTCAGGAGTTGTAGAATATTTTTATGGCTGATAATGCTCACTGGAACTGTGAATAGCAGAAGAATTAGCTTAAACAGGTGCTCACTGGGATACTGATGTTTCCAGTGGCCTAAGGTTATATTTGCATTTTGCCATTTTGGAGTATCACCGTTGCAGGGAGTTGATGAGAAGTCCCATGATACCGGTCAGCTTTTTTCTGTAAATACCATACTCTGGTCATATTTACTGTAAATATCCTTTTTATTCATATTGCTTAAAAGCGACATTCACAATTTAAATAAATTAAAAAAAAACACTTCTTGTAAAATTCAGAAGGTGTTTGCTCACCATTTGCTAGCTCTCCAATCAGTTTGTGTGCTGAGAATGGGTCTAATGTATTTACAAAGTCTCAGCATCTGAAAATTGCTAAAAAAAATGTAACAATAGTCCAGTATGCTGACCCTCTCTCTCTCTGCTCACGGCAGAGAAATGGCATCTGCAGTTTTTAGACAGAGATGTCCAAACATTGAAAAGCATGGATGCGGATATTGCTCTACACTTGCTCCATAGGCGGGTAATATTGATTTATTTTTGCTGTGGGTGGAACTGACTCTAAATTCAGGAGAGCTCCTATTGCATTAAGTCATGTTTACACATATGTATATACTGCAAGTACTACAAAACTACATGAATATTTACCAACAAATTTCTGTGGTAATTCAAACAGTGAATAAAAAATCTTCTAAACATAAACAATGGGGAGAAAATCATTTCCCCATAATTGAATGATGTAGACTTTAAAACGTATGATTTTCCAGCCTCCTCCCAAACTGTACAATATGGGGTGGTTTTCCAGACACGGTGTAAGCAACATGTAAGCTTTACTGTTTTAGAGCATCATAATGACCCACTGCCATTTAGTACAATGCAAATACTTACGGCGTTCTTACATTGCACGGTACCTATTCAACTCTGCTCTCTTCAGCGTTTTAGCTTTATACAAATCTGGTACCTAGTACCTGGAACTGGTTACTTATTTAGTCCCTGCTCACTCATGGCTCCAAGCAACCTGTGTAGGGTTGTAGCGTGTAAACCTTGCAGAGCACTGATTGGCCAGAGAGACTTGTCAATCACAACAAAATATAGACAGCTGTTTGTAAAATCTACAATTTACATCATTCATTTATTCATTATCTGTAAGCGCTTATCCAGTTCAGGGTGGCGGTGGGTCCAGAGCCTACCTGGAATCATTGGACGCAAGGCAGGAGTAGATAGATAGATAAACACTTTGGTAGGAGGATTGGTGACTCAAAGTGCCCATAGTTGAACCCATCGCAACCCTGAACTCGATGAGCGCTTGTTAAACAATGCTTAAAATTACAGTCACTTTTGTGGTTTCCAAAGCTTGCAGTTCCCATTACTACATTTCAGGGTGAGCTGTGCTAAGGGAAAAATGACCAGGGACCATATCCCAAAAGGCATGTAAAGCTGAGCTGAGTTGAGTTTGTATTGAACACAATATCCATCTTATGACATACACAATCAGAAATCAATTTCACTGAATGTAAGATTGCCAGGCTGCTACTTAGCAGGCTGTTATTGTAAATATAAATATGTTCTTAATTACTTGCCTGGTTAAATGAAAGGCCAAATAAATAAAATAAAATAAATATTGGGCTGAATCAGCAAAATCCAGTGTCTTAAAGAAGCCTTCAGATGCAATAGGCACAACTACACCCTGGCTAATGGCTTGTAGACACCACCTCATCCAACGTTCCTTCTGAAATGGTGGGTATTAATAGGAAGTTTGTTTCTCTCCTGGGAAAGCCTCACACCAGCTATTTGAAACTTTCTGTGGGAATCTGATGACATTCATTCATGACTCACAACAAACACCATTACAACTCATTCCAAAAGAACTGGATGGCGCTCCATCCACCCGATTACTCTGTTTCACTGCTACAAAGCCCAATGCTAATCAGATGTATGTATGTATATACTTCTAGCCCATGATTGATATTAGGCATGGTGACATAGGTATATTTCTTTGGAGATTATACAAATAGCTGTGTATGTACTATTGACATTTATCATGGCAAGAGCATTTTAAGTAGCAGAATTCATTGCTTATAAGGAATGTCTACATGTTTTTATAGTAGTAATACTACTACATTACCTATCCATGTTACACTTAGTTATGCTTTTTTGTAGCTAGTCTTGAATCTTGCTAGAAATACTTTACAAATGGCAACAATCCAGTTCAAAGTAATTAGAACTTGTGTTGAGTGTGTGGGTTACCACACAGATCAGAATGAGCTGCGAATGTACAAAAAGTGCTTCCTTTTATGTTGAATTTAATCCTTTTTCTGAACTACTGAACTGAAATTCCATAATTGATTGAGGCATTAAGCTTTATTCAAACAGTAAACACGTCTTATGAATGTATGACACAGGGCTGAAGGCACGATTGGACCCCGAATTGGCGAAACTTCATGTGTGGCATCACACTTAACAAACAGATACCAGCAATTTTGCCCTCAGCACATTAAGTACATTACTTTCCCTGATGTTTTAGGTTTCTTCAATGGTATGGTTTCAGTATCGGTTTCAGGATATTTAGGCAGGTATCATATTGAAAGTCATAATTTTGGTATCGTGACAACACTAATGTATATAAATTAATACAATTTTGTATAGTTAAAAAGGTAAGAGCAATGTTGGAGGGTAAGTGCACACATTTAGCTTTGGAAATGGTTATGCCAACACATTTGCACATGTTTTCATGTTTAAAAAAGGTTTCTCTGGCTAACTTTTGCAAAGTATATTGTGTCTATCATTTCTCATTTGATTGAACGGGAATTTTCAATGTTTAGCCAACAATGAAACTGCGAAAGAACATGCTTGTGGGCAAAGTTTGAATCAGATTTACACTCTGGCTCTATTTGTATTTTGAGTTGAGACTGAGTTGATCCATGGGAAGATGCTTATATATGCATTCTGGGTGTACTAATTTATTTGACAGTAGCTGATATTACTTGTATGGCTAGCCATTATTAAATTTAGATTTTTAATTATTAACTTTATTCCTGCATTAATGCTCACTGTCCATATATTTAATCCCCTGCTACAATTATTTTGTTTGAATTCATTTTAAAATAGGCAGTATTGTTGCTGCTTTAGGTGGTTTTGTGCAAACCATTCCAACTTAAATGCCCTGTTTCCTTGAAATAAAACTGCTGTATTAACTGAATAATTCTGCACTCTGTGTTGCTGTGGACTATAGTCTATGGTCTGTCTCATTCAGATCATTCAGAGCAGATGCACTAGATTTAGATCTAGATTTTTAGGTTAGAAACGGTGGTTTGCTCTTAGGTGGAAAATGGACTTATGTGAAATACGTGTTTAACACGAGGAACTGGAAAACAGCAATTTTTTTTTGTTGTAAACAACGTTGTTTTACAAATTAGTCTTTCTTTCCCTTTGTTTAAATATCTTCACACCTTATAAGAGTACTCAGCCTATGCATGTTTTTCATTCCTGTAAAATATCTGCTATTCTTTTCTACTGCTTTTTCTCTCTCTCCTGCTTTCAGAATATTGTACAGTTCTGTAATGCAATGACTTGTTTAAAATGTAGAAGAGAACTTTGCAACGACAGATGTATACTTTTAAAAAAATAAATATAATACCTTGTTATCTTTTGTAAGTGCAATAAAGTACATTTTTAAAGTTTTCGTGTAAGATTGGACTTTAATGTGTCTACTTTTTAAGTAGTTTGTGTATGCAGCAATCTTTATTTAGCTCTAAATCTAGTCCTTCCGAGTGGTGTAACTTGTACATTTATGGGGCTAAATCACTGACGTGTTTGATTCTGAATTTTCAATATTTGATTTCCTTTTATCTGAATTATTTATATTTGAATTATATTGATATGACATTTGATAAACTTGATCTTGAGTTGTGATGAAATATTCAGGTTTAAACAATTCAGATGCATATATTTAATGGGGGTCCAGTCAACTCATTCAAGGTAAATCTGAATTTTTAAAATCTGAGTAGTTCACCACCTCACATGTTTATCAAATGCCATATCATCCATCCCTCCATCCATGATCTGTAACCCTTATCCAATTCAGGGTCACAGTGGGTCCAGAGCCTACCTGGAATAATTGGACGCAAGGCGGGAATACACCCTGGAGGGGGCGCCAGTCACCCGGAGGGAACCCACACAGACACAGGGAGAACACACCACACTCCTCCCAGACAGTCACCCGAAGGAAACCCACGCGGACACGGAGAACACACCACACTCCTCACAGACAGTCACCTGGAGGGAACCCACACAGACACAGGGAGAACACACCTCACAGACAGTCACCCGGAGGAAACCCACACAGACACAGGGAGAACACACCACACTCCTCACAGACAGTCACCAGGAGGAAACCCACACTGACACAGAGAGAACACACCACACTCCTCACCGACAGTCACCCAGAGGAAACCAACGCAGACACAGGGAGAACACACCACACTCCTCACAGACAGTCACCCGGAGTAAACCCACACAGACACAGAGAGAACACACCACACTCCTCACAGACAGTCACCCAGAGGAAACCAACGCAGACACAGGGAGAACACACCACACTCCTCACAGACAGTCACCCAGAGGAAACCCACGCAGACACAGGGAGAACACACCACACTCCTCACAGACAGTCACCCGGAGGAAACCCACACAGACACAGAGAGAACACACCACACTCCTCACAGACAGTCACCCGGAGTAAACCCACACAGACACAGAGAGAACACACCACACTCCTCACAGACAGTCACCCAGAGGAAACCAACGCAGACACAGGGAGAACACACCACACTCCTCACAGACAGTCACCCAGAGGAAACCCACGCAGACACAGGGAGAACACACCACACTCCTCACAGACAGTCACCCGGAGAAAACCCACGCAGACACAGGGAGAACACACCACACTCCTCACAGACAGTCACCCGGAGCGGGAATCGAACCCACAACCTCCAGGTCCCTGGAGCCCATAATTTATATAATTATATAATGATATTTTTAATACAGAAATATTGGCCTACTGAAAACTATGTACAATATATGCATTCAGTACTTGGTCAGTGCTCCTTTTGCATTAATTACTACAGCAATGTGACGTGGCATGGAGGAGACCAGCCTGTGGAACTGCTGAGGTGTTATAGAAGCCCAGGTTGCTTTGATATTGTCCTTCAGCTCGTCTGCATTGTGGGGTCTGGTATCTCTCATCTTCCTCTTGACAATACTCAGGTGAGTTTGCTCACCAATCAAACACAGCGATACTGAGGTAATTTAACCAGGTGTTGGTAATTTTGGCAGTGTGTACAGGTGCCGATTCCTGATGGAAAACGAAATCCGCATCTCCGTTAAACTTGTCAGCAGAGGGAAGCATGAAGTGCTCTAAAATGTCCTAGTAGACAACTGCACTGCCTTTGAAATATAACACCAGCAGATACTGGTTCCACAAACCATCACTGATTGTGGAAACTTCACACTAGACTCAAGCAGATTGGATTGTTTTCCTCTCCACACCTCCACCAGACTCTGGAACTTTGATTCCCAAATAAAACACAAATGTACTTTCATCAGAAAACAAGACTTTGGACCACTGAGCAGTCCAGTCATTTTTCTCCTTGGCCCAGGTAAGATTCTTCTGGCATTGTGTAGTGGAAATAGTATGCACACGTTGCGGTGGCATTAGCACTACATAGCGCAGTCAATGATAATTAATTATTATTTTATTTATAATTAATTATTTAATTCATTTTGCTAAGCTCCATGTTTGGGAGCCATTAACTAACATGTAGTCTCCTTACCTGTCTTAATTTTAGCTTAGACAAATAGGCCATCTTCACATATTATTCAGCAGAATTAGCTAGAATTAACTATTATTGATGAATTATGCTCATTGACCTGCCGTGGGTTCTTGACTCTGAAATGAAATCTGAACTAGAAATTATAATTCCATACAAGAAAGGTGCACACACAGACAAATAACCAAGGATTGGTTTTATCACACAACTGGTTTATTAATTATAATATCAAATAATGCATATGAGTTAGACATTTTATATAATGAAATGGATTACAGCGATAGATGATGGAACAGGGAGATTAATATATGAGGGAATTTCTCTATGATAATTATTACCCTAAGTTCTAAGAAAGGCTATTGTTTATCCCAGCAAACTTTCAGTACCAACCCATGAGCCATGAGAGACATGAGACAATGTGACCTTACGTATCCAGAGATTGACAGGGAGCATGTTGCTGACGGTGCCTTCCGGCACGACTTCCTGGAGAATTGCAGGCGCAGGTCTTGTAGGTTGCAAGTTCATTTTCTCCCGAGGCTTTCAGACACAGCCGTCGGAGCTGGTGGTGTTCTGAAGGTCTCTGTGGGGATTCTTCGCCGTCGCTGATCTGCTGCCTTGTGAGAGAGAGACACATCCATGCAGGTCTCTCCTGGGCAGGTTTCTTATCTCAGAAGGTCATTCTGAGGGTGCGTGCAGCAGTCCTCTTCGTGGAGTTCTCGTCGTTTTGAGGGTCAGAGGTCTAAGGTTGCCTTCAGGCTCTGGGTGTGGCGTTGAAATTTTGTGAGGGTTAAACTATAGCTTCTCTTAATCTGTAGTTTCTATCTGGACCACGCTTTAAAGGCCCAAGACTGTTTAAGAAAGCCATGTGTCTGACGCCTGCAGAGTCATTTCCAAAACGCAGGTCATTTTACACTTCTAGCCTTGAAAAAGGCTAAAAGAGATAACGCCCCAAGTATCTGGGGCCTTGAGGTGAAAAGTCGAACAGTGGAGAAAAAAGGGGCAGAAGCCCAAAAGCCTGAAAAAGCTTAAAAAGCTTGTGTCATTTGGCGCCACAGGGTTTTAACCAGAGTTTAGAAAACCTGCCCCGAATACCTGATTCGTCCTCAATGAGGGAGAATTGGAGCCTTTCTTGCTCCTGATTGGCTGTTTCCTGTACCTTGGGAGTGGCATCACATAGAATTTATGACACTTGACAAGACAAAGACTTGACCATCCCTGAGTGAATACTTTGCAATATAAAAGATTATATGTTAACACAAAGTAATATCATTAAGAAAAAGACAACCATTTTCTATAAAATTATTAACCAACTAAACACATAGTATGTGGCTACCTTGGTTCAGATTGTTTTAAACCAATGGGAATTAAGGTTTGTGATTGTTTTGTTTAACAGTCTTTCAAAAGGTGTGAGAGAACAGTTTTAATCAAGTTTGAGTCCGTTTGTCTCTCTGCATTTTGCAGAGATTCTCTTCTTGACCCTGGGACATTGGGTCGTAAACGTCCTGGAGTGAGGTTTTAAGAGCCTGCTCTGGATGCTAATCTCACATTCTGATCTTTGTTGGGGATGTCTCTGAAAACTAGCGAAAGCTTGGGTATTTAAAATCACATCTTCAGAAAGTCAAAATTTCTTATTAGAAATTAATACACATTCATCGTATCCACTACAGTTGTCTTTGGGTCATGAGTGGCTTGACACACGAAATACAACAGTTGTAGCCCATGTCCTGGATACGTCTGTGTGGTGGCTCCAGCAGCAGTCCACTCACACAAAATTTTGAATGGCCGTTTCTTGACAATCTTTTCAAAGCTATGGTTATCTCTGTTGCTTGTGCACTTTTTTCTACCACACCTTTTACTTCCACTCAACTTTCCATTTTCCATTAATATGGTTGGACACAGAAAGAGGATTTCAATGACTGCCTTCTGGACATCTGTCAAGTCAGCAGTCCTCCCCAAGATTGCGTAGCCTACTGAACCAGACTAAGGGACCATTTTAAAGGCTTAGGAAACCCTTGTATTTTGTGTTGATTATTCTAATTGACCTTTGGGTGTTCATTGGCTGTAAGCCACAATCATCACCATTAAAAGAAAAATATGCTTGAAATAGACCTCTCTATTTGTAATCTATATAATATATGAGTTTCATTTTTTTTTATTGAATTACTGAAATAAATCAACTTTTTGATTATATTCTAATTTATTGAGATGCACCTGTACATTGCAACAGCTCCAGACTTTGGCTCTAGGTGGCACTGGATCCTTGTTTGTTCACAGATGATTCAATCTGATAATATAAATATGGTAATATGAGAATTACAGTAATGTGAATATTTATCATAGATTCTCAAAGAGAGCATTCAGTAAAATCAGTCTTTGTGCTCAGTCTGAAGCATGTAGTTAGGAATGTGCTTAATTATATTACACTAATATTTATGTTCCTCCTCAACTTGAACTTGCTGTACGCGTCACGTCACGAGTTCCAGGCTCATTTCACGATTAAATGACTTGCTGGCTGTACAGGACCTGACGAAATCTCACACTTCCAAGAGTTGCGTTTCACCCTGAACAGTCTTGCGATTTATTGTTTTTTTTTTTTATAGCACCCACTTTCGGACCAAACCCCGCCTCCTCTGTTTGATTTGCTGGAACAACATAAACAGTTCGCTGTCACACATTCTGAGTTCCGAACAGTGATTCACAAGTCTCGGTTTTCATGAGTCGACACCGACTCTCTGGCTTTACATCCAACTATACCCCAATCAGCCATAACATTATGACCTCCTATATGAACACTGTTTTATTACCTCCAACTTTCAGCACTGATGTGTCTGATTCTGCAGCGCAACACACACAAACACATCACCACCACATCAATGTCACTGCTCCACCACTCAAATAAAACCTGCTTCGTATTGGTCCCGTGGGGTCAAATTAACATATTATAACCATGGACAGATTCAGTTAAGTGTTACGGCATTATTTGCCTTATACTGAAATCTAAGAATATCATGCTGATTTGCCAGTACGTGATGTCACTTGTCCATCAACACTGTTTTGATCATTACTGAGTCGTCGAGTCGTTTCCAAGCATTTCAAATTCTCTCAAATGCTTCAGACACGATGAATCGATTCATTGAGGGTCGATTCCCTATCGCTAGATACGTACAGTAGCAGTGGCTCTAGCAGCTCATTCGTGCTGAACTTGTTTGTGGGTGTGCACTCATAACCAATCACAGCACAGGGGGCGGACCTTGGTGGAATACAGGCGGAACAAAAAAATAAATCGTACCAGTGGTTTTATGAAGGTGTGAAACAGAGAGAGGACCAGGTTTACTACTGGAGAACTATCGCTCTTTTACAGCCTGTTAGAGTATAAGAGTCGCCTGAGCTCCCGGAATAAACTCAGGTAGGTGTAAGAAATCTTACCAACAGTTTATAATCTGTCAGTGGCGCGTTTATAGCTACCTGTTGACCAATTAAAGACCCTGACGACATTTAAAAGGAGAGTTTCTTTTGAGACCGAGGCGAACCCATGGTTTTCCCACAGTGAAGTTTGTTCGGCCGTTGGTTTGCTTACTCTTCTGTTGCATGAGCCTGCTGTCATCATACTCATTCTAATGGAAAACATAGTTTATAGTTTCTCTGAGAGCGAAACTCTGAGAGCCAACTTCCTAGATAAACTCGGTGCTGTAGAAACATGAAAGGGAGTCTGCCTACAACCCTGGGCCGTGTCTCATTGTGAGTCTCTAGATTTAACCCGGTCTCCTGCTCCTAGATGTCTTCACCCACATATCATAACATTTCTTCATAAAACATTTGGGTTTAAGACACGTCTGTGCACACCTGATGTGAACATTTGAATTGAATCTAGTTTAAATATGAGAAAATACTTTAGCATAGCCTCACGAACAGGGCGCACAGAACCACAGCGATGTCAACAAATAGGGGGTTAATATTATCAGCACTTTACCTGCTTCCTCTTACTTCTGATTTCACCACCCTTTCCGGGTGCTAGCGTAGATGCTCGAGAGATTAAATGAAAGTATGTAGTCTACAGGTTAGGTATCTGACATAACAGGTCTGGAGATTGAACTACCACTACTTTTACTTTTAATTGTACTTTTATCCTACTCTTATCATCTACCTAGTGGTCCTTTTAATTTAAAAACTGCAATGTAAGTATACGTACTACGTACTTTATTGTACATCATCATTTATTCTTTGCAAGATGTTTGTGCAGAGCTAGAAATTGTTAACCACTTGCAAGCAGAAGTTAACAAAGAGGAGATGGTAATATCATGAAATTCACAGGTTTCTAAAGCACCAGCTGCTTCACTTCACTTCACTTTCTGACAGAAACCTTGTATAACACGTTTTTTTTTTTTTTTCATTTTTACAATGCTCAGGGTGTTGTGTTTGGAGGATGTTGCAGCAACTTTTTTTTTTTTTTTTGCAGAAGTTTGTAAGCAGTTACTGGTCTTATTTAGTTTCAGAAACAGAATGTTCCATAGATATTTGTTAATTACACCTGCAGGACATTGATGAAATCCCTCATCTATCTTAAGTTTTTTTGAAATGACAAATATAAATATGTGAAATATATGAATAGTTTCAGCTTCTGTCTACATTCACTATTTGCCTGCAGACTGAAAAAACCCATCCTGCAGGTTGACGGATTAATTACTAAGGTTCATGACATCAGAAAGCCTGGCTGTCTGAATCCGCCATGATGCTGACTTCTTATTTTGCACAGAAGTCATCTAGCATTTAAATAATACATACAATTACATGTTAACATCTTCATGGGAAGGGATCCAATCTCTAAAATATTTGTCTAAAGCACCAAAAATTGGTTTAACTCATAACAATTAAGAAATAATTCCTGAGAGTGAGTGCTATAACGTGATATTGGCACTGGTGTGCTGTGGTCATAGGCATGAGGCAGAGTGCCTGTATCTGATTTTATGGCATGAACCTTGAGTGCCATTTATTGTTAGTTTTTAAGATAAAAACAAGAAAAAAATATTTGTTTGTTTATCATCATTCCAGACGGTAAAATAGTCCCATTCCTTCACACTTTACTACTAGCCCTTTTTGGCCAAACAGACAGTGGATAGAGTCAGGCTACAGTGGTTTATAGTGATCGTAGTGAGGAAATTAATTTGTGGACCTAACTGTGGTTTAACAACTTCTGATGCTCTACTAAATTTGTAAATATTACAAAATAACTGCATTCAGAACAGGTGAAAACGTGGGACATTAATGGAAACTAACTGTAAAGTTAGGTCAGATACTTTTTTTTATAAAGAATTGAATGATTAGTTCACGACCAGCTCATTCCAGAGCAATTAATGGGGAACTATCCTATCTATCTCACTGATCCATAGGCAAAATTGGTGAGGCAATTCCTTGTTCATTCATGAATCCACTGGAACCCCTCATTAATGGAGGTCAAGCTTTGAAGCCTGTACTTTTTTTGTTGTGTACCGTACATGCATTTTCCCGCTTTTGTAATCCTACGCCTATGTTTTTACCACCACCTCTGAATGCTTGCAAGTGCTATTCTCTTGGTAATGAGAGGCTAATGCAGTGCACCCCTACGATAACATACCTCTCTCTGTAGTTGTCTCTGAACACGTCCTGCACTGACACATTCTCAGTCACCTGAGACAGATCATAACACATCAGGCCTTGTGGTCAATGTACACTTTATTTGCCAAAAGTAGGGCTGGGCATTTAATCAAAAAGTAATCAAAATCAGTGTTCAGATCCTATAATTGACATAAGCTTGTCTACATCGATTATAAAAGTTATTTTTATTCTGTTATGTCCTCACTGTGTGTTCATGTACTGACCCTTTAGAACCACACTACCAAGCAGTAGTCTGCTTAGTAGGGCTTGCACTAAAGAAAAGCACAGCGTCTGTCATTTGGACGTGCTGTGTTTTGACTATAATTAAGATGAAACTGAACAAAAGTCAAATTTAACACTGAGGAAAAAACAGTTTCAGTGACCAAAGGACAATCACACGACAGATATAAACACTGCTCAAAAAATAAGAGAGGAACAAGGTCCCAGCAACATTAGAAAAAAAATATACCAGCTTTAACACTGGAGCATATTTACAGTACAAGCCTCGTCACTGAACTATGAGGGTCAAAAACACAGAAACAAAATAATCATTCATTAACCATAATCGTGGTAAAATGTACAATTATTCGTGATATTGGTTTGCACTCATATCGCCCAGCACTAGCCAAAAGGATTCACTCACCCATCCAAATCTGTGAATTAATTTGTTCCAATCACTTTTATGGCCACAGGCGAATAAAACCAAGCACCTAGGCATGCATATAAACATTTCTGAAAGAATAGATCACCCTCAAGAGCTCAGGGAATTCCAGCATGGTACCATGACCAGATGACACCTGTGCAAGATCAGGAGTGAAAATTTCTCAGTACTAAATTTTCCACAGTCAACTCTCAGTGGTATTGTAATAAAAAAATTGGGAACGACAACAACTCACCCAAAATGTGGTAGGTCTCATAAAATGACAGAGTGGAGTCAGTGGATCCTGAGGTGCATAGTGCCGCTACAGACCTCCAAACTAACTTCATGTGGCCTTAAGGTTATCTTGAGAATAGTGTGTAGGGGGCTTCATGGAATGGGTTTCCATAGCCAAGCCTTGCATCACCCATCACAGTGCAGAATGTCGGATGCCGTGGTGTAAAGAATGACACCACTGGACTCTAGAGCAGTGGAGATGTAATCTCTGGAGTGACGAATCACACATCTCCATCTGGCAATCCGATGGACGAGTCTGAACGGTACTTGTCTGATTTCATGCGCCAAATGTAAAGTTTGGTGGAGGGCGGAAATCATTGTGGGGTTGTTTTTCAGGAGATCCAGTGAAAGGAACTCTTAATGCCTAAGCAAACCAAGAGATTTCCATTGAGAGCATTTCAAATAGATAGGGATTAAAGGCAACACTCATGACTGTAATCAAAAACACTTTTTTATCAAATTTATAAGATGTTTCCTGATCATTTGCTAGCTCTCAAATCTGTTTGTGTGTTAGAAACTAGTATTGATATGTTTACGAAGCCCCAGTGTCTGTATATGAGTGAAAAGAAAAATTGCATGGTCTCTCTCCATGCAAATTCTCTCTCTCTCTCTCTCTCTCTCTCTCTCTCTCTATCTTTCTCTATCAGCTCATGGCAGAGGCCTCTGGAGTATTTTTAGACAACAGAGACATACAAAAGTTGAAAAGCATGAACTGAAATGAGGAAATGGCTTGTCTCCAAATGTCTCCAAACTTAGGAGACTGCTATCTGCATTAACGAAAGTGCTTGACTTACAACTAAGTTTCTGTGGTACTTCAAACAGTGACTTACAGACAAATTACAGACTTTAGTCTCATACAAACAACAGTAGATTTTTTTTCCTCTGAAACACAGTTCCACTTTAAAAGACAATAAGCTTCTGAATGTAAACAACCCGAGTTCCCTTAAGTGTCTAAGTTTGGTACTACATGTATTACCAGACTTATAAAACCTATTGCAGCCAATACTCATTATGTATGATGAATGAAGTAGGTGATGTGAGTGCATCACAACAGCAAATGTTGTATAAGGTAAAATGGAGTGTAAAGTGAATAACATTTTTCTTTGCATTTGTGTTAGAGCTTTTTCAGTGATCTGATTAGAGCTACTATGTTTTGACCGATTGGAAACACATAGTTAATAACTGCATGACCGTTAATTTTATTTATTTATTTAAACTTTAACTAGGCAGGTCATTAAGAACTTTTTCTTATTTACAATAGCAGTCTGACAACTAGCGGAAGCTGCTTGAGGGAAAGGGAGTATATCAGTAACAACACACAGGGAGAAATTAAAAAGGTAAGAAGAAAAAAAAAATCAGTAGCAAAGCAGGTACATGTTTCAGGAAAAATATTTGATGTAGTTCTTAAATTTCATAATTGGAATAAAGCCTTTAAAATCTTCTGAAGCGCGTTCCAGTCTATAGCAGCAGATGACCAAAAAGACAATGAGCCGAAGGTGGTGTTTGTTTTGGGAATCTTCAGTTGGATGGTAGTGGAGCGCCTGGTGTGGTATGTGACGAGTACTAGCTGCAACATGTTTTGAAAGTAAGGTGGTGATTGACAAAGCAATGTTTTGTAGATGAGTGTGAACCAGTGTGGAAATGCAATAGTTTATATGGCAAACAGTCTTACTGCAAACCTCAGTTTTTGTGTGTATTATTATGTATAAATACAAAATCTTTTTAAAATGTTTTGATTCCATAGTGGCACCCTATAGCACAATGTTTGCTACTGATTTTATTTTATTTTTTGGGCTTGCAGGGCCTCTGAATATGATCATATCTGCCATTGAGGTTAAACATAACTAAATGTCAACTAAATCTCAAACAGTGAACATCTAAATGGTATGGTCAGACCTAAATTAACAGCACAAATCATTTGTGAATTATTAACATTCTGGTAAGTTCAAAATTTCAAATGCATTCTAATTTTAATAGTTAAAATACCTAGGCCACAGTTTTTCTAGTCAATGGGCAAATCCTAGAACATTAAGAATTTACATAAATCATGGAATATATATGCTTGTTTATAATGTATGCTTGTCTATAAATGTGTGTTTATAGAAGTTCTTGTAAACCTGACCTTCTGTGTCTCATGCTGTTTTACATAGTGCTCTCCGTATTGGTTTGCCCCTCTTTGTGCCCTTTGTCAATTTCTCATGCTACCTGTTGTTTCTCCTTATCCCCTGCTCTTGTCATCTCTGCTACGTGTGTATAAATTATTTCTATAGTGTTGTACTTGTCTCAGTTGTTTCTCATGTGTTTCCCTAGTATATTCCCCATATTTACCCAGTTTCATTCTTCAGTGTTCTACAAGCTGTAGCTGGATGTCTTCCATACATTTGCCTTAGTTTTTTTAATTACCAGTATTTACAGAAATAAATAAATATGCTTTGCTGTCTTAGTCATTCACAGTTTACATCACTGCTGAGTTTTGAGCAGGGTTGCTAAGACTTGTGCATACAGCTACACTGGTTTACAATGTGAGTAAACAGTATGACATGTAACTGATTGGAAGTAGAAAGTAATGGGCAAACACACACTCCCTGCTTGGTCAATGAACTGTACTGAACTAAACCATCAGGGTGTGTATGGCACAAATTCAGACACAATAAAGAATATAGTAGTGACCCAGAGGTTCAGTTGAATGATGACGGGGAACATTATTGACCTTTATTCACACCATTACCAAACAAGTGTAGAGTATCTCTCTAAGCTTTGTTTTAAAACTTGCTTTTAGTGCTTTGTTTTCAGTTTTGTTTTTTTAGATCTCAAGTTTCGGATTGTCTTTTGTTCATGCATATCATTTGAACATATTTCACGGGCAGTCAATCAATGCTAGAGTGATTGTCTAAGAGGTTAAACTTGACTCTGTGTATTGTATACAGTGATCCCTCGTTTTTAGAGGAAGTAGAGGAAATACTTTTTTTTATGTATTTAATGAGTATTTGGACTTTTAAAACCCTACCTGTTACTGTTAACAACCCACCCTTTGCATGAAACAGTCTCAGACTGCTGCATCATTTCCTGTTCAAGAGTCGTACAGCCTTCCTTTTATCACATATTTATTTCTTTTCAGTGGGTTAAATAAGTATTGAACATGTCGCCAAGTAAATATATTTCTAAAGGTGCTATTGACATTCTCACCAGATGTCAATAACAACCCATCCAATCCACACATGGAAAGAAATCAAACAATAGATGTCCATAAATAAAGTTATCTGTAATAATGATAAATGACACAGGTAGAACACATGAACAAAGAGAGGTGCAAAAAGCCATGAAAAGTCATGACACCGGCTGAAATCTCAGTGCAAATTAATATCACCTGGTTCAACTGATGGCCTATAAAAAGGTGTCTCATTACCTAGGTGCCACACAAGAAACATCTCATGATTGGTAAAACCAATGAGCTCTATCAAGACCTTTGCAACCTTGTTGTTGAAAACCATACTAATAGCATTGGTTATTGAAGAATTTCTAAACTACTCAAGGTTCCATTGAGCACTGTTGGGGCCATAATCCAGAAGTTGAAAGAACATAATTTCACCACAAACCAGGCATAACCAGGTGGCACTGGCATGCTTCATTCAGTTAAAGGAAGAATGAATGTACAAATGTACAGAGACATTCTTGATAAAAATCTACTTCCATCTACCAGGATAATGAAGAAGAAAATGTGGACATTTCAGCAAGAAAATGATCCCAAACACACAGCAGAAGAAACTCAATTGGTTTCAGAGAAAGAAAATATAACTGCTAGAATGGCAATCACCTGACCTGAATTCAACTGAAAATCTATGGAAGGAACTAAATCTTAGAGTTCATAGAAGGAGCCCACTGAACCTTCAGGATTTGAAGAGCATTTGTGTGGAAGAATGACCCAAAACCATACCTGAGCAATCCATGCAACTAGTTTCTTTATACAGGAGACATCTTGAAGATGTCATTACAAACAAAGGCTTTTGTAGGAAGTATGAAATACATTTCAGTAAGCATGTGCAATGCTTTTTCCCTGTCATTTCTCATTATTACACATAATTTACAGATGTCTATGTTTTGATTTATTTGCATGTGTGGATTGGATGGGTTGTTACCAACATCTGGTGAGAGTTTCATGTCAATTGCACCTTTTAGAAATATATTTACTTAAATTGTTGACATGTTCAGTACTTATTTCATCCGTATTATTAATCAATTAATTAATTATTTTTAAATTCTCACTTATGCCTTCTGGGGCTAAAAGATGATCATGTTAATATTTAAATCATAATTTGAAAGAATGCAGTTTTCTAATCCCAAAGGCAGCAGTTAATTCTAGCCTACATTAACAAAATATATTTTAACAAATTTTATATGTGGAAAATTAACTTCTATATAACAGAGGTAAACAAACACTGAGCCGTGTATGTGATGGCAACTCTGTGAAAGTCTTTACAAGTCTCTGCATTCGGTGCTGAACCTTACAACCAGAAGTTCTTGGTTATCAAAACTTGACAGGATCTTAATTGGTATAACATAATTGCAATATTGGTCAGAGAAATTGCTACTAGATATTTTCCCCAAATCGTTCAGGCCTAATGCCTTGCTTTCACAAGTTCTTTCTAAAACCATCAGTCACTATCAGCGCCACATCAAGGAAGAGGTCCTTCTTTCTAACCCGAAGTTTCTTAATCTGACTAAGGACCAATTTACATGACCTCTTCTCCACTTCCCTCATGAACTAAACATGTAGCCTCCTCTTCTTATTTCCAGTATCATTAAATCTGCTCCTTGCCCCTGATATTTCATCAATATAAGTAGCTTGTTGCACATCTGATCAGATTTCTTATAAAATAAAATTTAAACTGTTAGGGCTCTCTTCCGCGTGCTACCTTGACCCCATCATCCACACCACCCCACCCCTGAGTAGACCAGAATTGGTTTGGTGAAAATGCTATCTGTTGCTTAAGAATTTATTATACATGCTGTTGGTTAGTTGGTACTAATGAGCCAGGATACAGTTGTATGCAAATCTTTAGGTGTACCTTATTATATGTAAGGTTTGGTGGTGTGGAAATAGGTTAGTATATCCTCTACTCTAAGCACAATATTTATGTTCAGCTAAATTAAGGCTCAAACTAAATTGAACAAAAATAATGAAATGTGTTTTACCATTAGTTCTATGTAAAGGATCCCACCTTATTTTCACTGGGAAATAACCAGAACATATTCTTTCACCAGGGCTGTCCAAACCTTTGCATTTAATTCTGTGCTCTGAAAAGCTCGAAAAGCTTGTCATCTTGAAACTGAAGCCCCCTGGTAGACAACAACTTGTCATGGTCTTTGCTTACTGTGAAACTGAATACATAACAGCAAAAGAGACAGAAGAATTCTCCTTATACTGATTAAGTGTCTTTTAACTGTCTGTCAGTCTTCCTGGTTTATATACTTCCTTATATCTTCATATAATTTGTATATCTCTAGCCTTCAGTAGAGTCACCAGAAACATTCTTATGATGCCATACTATGTACACCATTGAGTAATAATTATACTTCTATAAGTGGTCTTATATGTAAATAATGACAGCTGACTGAAGCACCTAAGCCTCAGAATGGGAAGGATGTTGCACAAATAGGATATGTGTGATGTGTAGTTGCTGCATTTGCTGTGATCAAACCATTTCAGGAAGTGGTAAAACTATTTTAAACATATACTGCGGGTTAACACTGACTAATTAAAGGTTTTATACTCATACTTGTCATTTGATGAGCTCACATATTCAATATCATGTTTTCCTGATTTTCTAAGTGATAGTTATTTTATATATAATATAAATATTATTATATTTTTAAAGAGAAGTATATAAAAATGAACTAAATGTAAACTAAATGTAGTTCAACTAAATGAACTAAATGATCTTATGCACATGCCTCATTTTATTAGTTCTCCAATTTGTTACATTCAGCAAGTAACTCAATAAAATGTGCAGAAATGTGTTCTCTACAGACTGTGTACAGACTGACTACAATGTATACATGTAGATCGCACTGGATTTCGGATTTCCACATATGAATAAATAAAAATTATGATGTATTAGAAATAGAGTGCACTATTAAGATCTAGATTCAGTAATTTCATGACTTGCATTCTGCATTACATAGGGATTATGGAGTGATTAGGGATTATACCTCTAGTTACTCACATGCTATGTGGTGTTTTAATATCTCTCATTAAGCGGTACTACTGTTTTCATATTTGTATGGGAAAATGTCCAATTTTAGAAATATCTGGCTCCATGTGTATGGGGCTTAAATTGCATTGATTACCAGTGATGACAGTTTCATACAAGTAGTGTTAACAACTGCCATGACTTAATCCTGGGCTTTACCAACTATTAATCCAACACAATCTAAGCTTCAACATGCTTTATGTGTTTACTATCACAGGCGAAATTCAAAGTTACTGGAAGAACAAGTGCTGCTACTGTTGTAATGTAATAATGTCATATTTCTGGATATACTACCCTACATGGACAACTACAATAACAATGTAATTAATATTAATATATTTTGTTTTAGTAATTTTCCGACAGTTTCTTGCTCTGAAGTGTTTGGTGCAGGCATAGTGGTCATATGAGTAGTAACTTGTCAAATAAATGGTAAAACCTATATATATTTATTTTACCTCCTTCCACATTCAGCCACATCTGGGATGTTGTTAAAAGGGGCAAACTCTGTTTCTGCTGCTATGTAAAAGAGGTTGTGCACTTATTACTCACAAAATCCCCTGGTGACATCAAGCTGTTTCCTACTGTGCACTTCTAGTTTCTGGTAACTTAATGGAACAATCAAACAACATCCTTGTAGCTTGTGCTATTTTATATCAGGCTTAAACTATTCATGGAATATTCCTGTTAACTGTTTTAAGCAGGAAGAATGAATGATTCACAAGTTTCCTTCTTTCCTGTAGAAGCCTTCGCAGTACAGACATCACATTCCCATCTGTCACTTATCAAATAGACATCATTACAAATAGAGGCTGTGGGTCATAAAGGTGACTCAAGGTGTAACTCGTTTCTGATAAGTGACTCTGCTTTGGGATCACTGAAGTTGGGCCTCTGCTATTATGAAGCTAGCAAACATAGTAGTGGTGCTGTTCAATGTCGTGTCCCAGCATGCAAAGGCTAAGAAGTATATGAATCCCAATGACTACCAACTGATTACTAGCTGTGGGCCTTTTTCAAATTCGTTGTTGTTGAATGTTGTCCCAACACACTGAGCGAACCGGACTTCCCAAAAAAGTTGGGACAAGAGTGGCTGGAAAAAGGAAACTGAGCATATAACGAACAGCTGGAAGACCAATTAACACTAATTAGGTCAATTGACAACATGATTTGGTATAAAAAGAGCTTCTTAGAGTGTCAGTGTCTTTCTGAAGCCAAGATGGTAAGAGGATCACCAATTCCACCATTGTTGTGCAGAAAGATAGTGCAGCAATACCAGAATGGTGTTACCCAGCGTAAAATAGCAAAGACTTTTAGGTTATCATCAAACGTGCATAACATCATCAAAAGATTCAGAGAATCTGGAACAATTGATGTGCGTAAGGGTCAAGGCTGTAAAACTCTACTGGATGCTCGTGATCTCCGGGCCCTTAAACGTCACTGCACCTCAAACAGAAACGCCACCGTCCAGGAAATAACAGAATGGGCTCAGGAATACTTCCAGAAAGCATTGTCAGTGAACACAATCCACCGTGCCATTCAGCCGTTGCCAGCTGAAACTCTACAGTGCAAAGAGGAAGCCATTTCTAAGCAAGCTCAGATGTTTGCACTGGGCCAGGTTTTTTTTACAATGGAGTGTGGCAAAATGGAAAACTGTTCAGAAGCCTGCATCACTGATGGTATGGGGTTACATGAGTGCTTGTGGCATGGGCACCTTGCATGCCTGGAAAAGCACCATTAATGCAGAGAACTATGTTCAGGTTCTAGAACAACATATGCTCCCATCTAGACGTCATCTCTTTGAGGGAAGACCCTACTTTTTTCAACAAGATAATGCCAGACCACATTCTGCAGCAATCACAACACCATGGCTACGTAGGAGAAGGATCTGGGTACTGAAATGGCCAGCCTGCAGTCCAAATCTTTTACCTATAGAGAACATTTGGTGCCTCATAAAGAGGAAGGTGCGACAAAGAAGGCCCAAGACGATTGAACAGTTAGAGGCCTGTATTAGACATGAATGGGAGAGCATTCCTATTTCTAAACTTGAGAAACTGGTCTCCTCTGTGCCCAGACGTCTGTTGAGTGTTGTAAGAAGAAGGGGGGATGCCACACAGTGGTAAAAAATGGCCTTGTCCCAACTTTTTTTTGGATTTGTTGACGCCATGAAATTTAGAAACAACATATTTTCCCTTAAAATGATACATTCTCTCAGTTTAAACATTTGATCTGTGATTTGTGTTTTATTCTGAATAAAATATTAGATGTTGGCACCTCCACATCATTGCATTCAGTTTTTATTCACAATTTGTTTATATATATATATATATATATATATATATATATATATATATATATATATGTGTGTGTGCACAGCTACATAGTTAATGCTAATGGTTCTAATTAATTTCATACATTTAGAAAAATTAAGTAAAATATAGCATATGGATGTGGGCCACATCTGGCAAGGATATGGCACTGCCCCAGCTAGTAAAATTGTATCGGCCCACACTCGGGCCGAGTCACACGCCATAACCTGTCCAGCAAGCCATAACTAAATCGCGATAACCGGACCACGGCCGAGTTTGAGCCAGAAGCACGCAATTAGTGCCAGACGACCCAGATCTGGCTCATTATCTGTTGTAATAGTTTATTTCTATACACCACCCCACCACCCCAACACACACACCCCACTACCAGCCCACCCTCCCTTCCCTCAGAAAAGGTTACAATCAGGTTCATGGTGAAATTACTGCTTTATTAAATAACTTACATTCTCAGAAAAAAAGGTGCATTATTGGTCACTAAACGTACAAGTGTTTAAAAGTCCAGTTTTGTTCCTTAAAGGTACATTGCGTTCTCTTCTCCAGAGGGAGACATACATGTTTGTAATATTTCATTATAGAAATGTCATATAACAAAAAAACATAATAAAAGTCCTGGAGATGAAACAGGGTGTATGAAATCAACACATTTTAAAATCTACATCTATAATATAATCATGTTCCCTAATTAAATGCACAAATATGTACAATTGAAGGTACCACCACAATGATAACAATAATACATGTTAATATTACGATAATGACAATGTAATATCAGTGTACTTTTCTTTTTTTGTAATAAGTGTACTTTTCATACAACCTTGAAACCATGTAAACATACAGCAGTTGCAATGTATACAAACAGTATATAAAATCAATAAATAGAAAATACATTTGTAACTGGCATTGAAATTTGAAAATGGCATTGAAATTTGAAATTTGAAACATTCAAATACTGTTTTTCAAAAAAAAACAAAACAACTATTTGGTTTTACACCCTAAGAACTGCCATTTACATTCAGACTTTTCTTTAAAAATACCTAATTTATGTACTACGCTAAGGCCATATAATAAAACGCTTAAAATACAAAAATATTTCACCAGTAGGATTGGAAAAGTAAAGAAAAGAAATGGCAGAAAGGTACTTTAAAACAGTTTGAGTTTCCTCAGATGTGTGGAAGTACACATTTGACACTTATTCATGGCACACATCAGTTCCATCAACAGTTTGCAAGCCTCTGCTGTGTTGTCACACTTTGTCAATACCTCACTGCCCTCAACAATGATGGAAATATCAGCTGTATCCTCATCTCTGGCAGCCTGGACAGCACGATGTTTAGTGTAGTGAAGAATGCTCAAGTGTAGTCACCTCAGTTGTACTCCTTGTTGAATTCCAGCTCTATAATTAAACATATAGAGATTATGTACATGTTTTGTTCTCTTCCATGTATTTTCTTTAAAAATATTTAATGAAAAACTGTAAACTGCTTATGCATGGAAATTCATTAACTACAGAACTTCAAATGTAAAAGATAATCAGGTTACAGTACAAACTGTTATACAAACGATTATGTTACAACCGATGCTAAAGATCTCCTCTAAATAAATTAAATTAACCTCCTATCTGCTTTTCTCCCTTCCCACCAGTCCAGTCATCTTCCAAAACTTAAATAACAATTTCCTCGCCAGCCGACAGTGCCAACATGCAGCCGGAACTTGGCCAGATACAGGGTGCCGCGTTCCAGCCGACAGTGCCAAGCCTGAGCCAGAATCGGCTCAGATCTACATTGCTAGCTGGGGCTGGTCCACTGTCGGCATTGGCAACCTGCATGTTAGCCTAGAGTGGGCCATATTTGAATACATACATTTGGCCCATATGTGCCAAACCATATCTGGCCCATCTATGGCACAGACATGGCAGTGCTGCCTATAACAAAACAGCCTGTGAGACAAAAGCAAACCACATATACAGAAATTCATATGGCCCACTTGCACAGATATGGCTGTTCTGCCTACTGGAAAACTGTATTTTGCACACTGCATTTAGCTATGGGTCCCAGTGTTGGAATACAAACTGCTGTACAACTCACTAGAGATTTAGAAAGGTTTGTTATGCTTTGTTTAACATCCATCAAGTTCAAAGGGTCACCTTAATGTGCTAGACTTATTCTGAATATTGTGGAACTTGATTCTGTTGTGTTCAGGTCCTTTCTGTGTATGTGCTAAAACAAGCTTATTGACCCATTTGCATTGAGGTTCTATGACTATTATGTGGATGACAATAACCTTCGGCAGCCTTAACATGTATGCCTCAGTTTGTTCTGATTTTAGTAGCAATATATCCAGCAGGACATTTGGTCCCATTGTACAGCTTTATTAATACTATTTACTAATGTACACTTTTCCTCCTTCATTACTCCTTTAGGTCATTCAACAGGTTGTACATTGATTCCTATCACTATGGTTGATACACAGAAGTTTGGTAACCCTGCTCATGCTCTGTTTGACTGCTTTTTGGCTGCTCAAACATGCAAAGAAGTACAGCAGAACTTTGCAGAGCTTTGTCAACACCTGGATGTGCACACCCAGGACTACTCCCAATTCTACAATAAACTGAAACACAGACTTAATTACTGGAAGGGTAAGGACCTCTGGGAAAAGATTGACAAGCGAGCCTCCCACCCAGACTATGAGCAAGGCAAACCCTGTGTTAAAACAAAGGTATGATCATGCCTGAGCTACCTCATGTAACATTTGTTTTTATAAATTACATTTTCTAAGCAGTCATTTGTGTTGTCTTATTTTGTGCAACTATCTTGTGTTTTCTTTTTCAGTGTTTGGTACTTGGAGCAGGTCCATGTGGGCTGAGGACTGCTGTAGAGTTGGCTCTGCTGGGTGCACAAGTGGTTGTGTTGGAGAAGAGAACCTCTTTCTCCCGGAATAATGTCCTGCACCTGTGGCCCTACACCATCCGAGACCTGCGCAACCTTGGTGCAAAGAAGTTCTATGGGAAATTCTGCTCTGGCTCTCTCGATCACATAAGTGAGCTCCAAAAACCATCACAATTCTCAGATTTAAAATGCCTTTCGTTCATGTGTAAAGTCGAGTAAAACAATGAATGCCATGTGTTATAAAAGGTCAGTTTATTATTATTATGGGAGGCTAAACTTTAATGCCTATTTTAAATGTATAATTTTTGGGAATAAGGACAAGAAGGTTAACAGAATAATATTAAAACCAAATTATTTGAAAATTCTAACTTACTCTATTATGTCTACAATTAAGTTTTAAACCATTTTTTGTAACGCTCTATTATCATTTAATTGTAAATGTTTGTACTATTAAAAATTATTTGGATTTTATTTAAAAAAATTAATACACTATATTTACAATTGCTAATATCAAAATCACCACCCTTAAATCATCTAACCCAAGGTTCACGCAACATATGAATAGAATATTATGCTCAAGAACAGAACAAAGAGTGAAAGAATGTTTGAATTTTGTTATTTGATCACATTATTTAATGATATGTTTATGTAATTATATGTTACACAAAAAACATTTGTATTTGTACACCTAATACTACAACAAAAAGGGGGGCAATTGTTGGCTTAACAATATACAAAGCCTCTTATATATCCACTTGTTTTCTGGTATGTAGATATCAAGAGAAAACAAACAGAAGGCAATCTTCCAGGATTTTTCTTTTAGTAAAAAAAAAAAAATTAAATAAATATATCACAAGCTCAAAAAGAGAAGATTGCAAAGTCGCCTTCAGGCTTCTTCAGGTGTTAAATTACATATTTTGCATTCCTCTTTTTATTGCCGTGGTGCACTTCTACCTCCCTGAGAAGTATCATCACACACACATATACACTCTTCCACTGTAATCCACTTATCATTTTGTGAGCTTGCCAAGTGTTTTTGTGTTAAAATAAAATACACCTAATATTACAAAAATGGCATTTGAAAAACCTTAAAACTTCAATAGGTGATAATATAAATCAGATAATATAAAATCTGCATTTGAATCCTTATAAATTGTAAAATCCTATTGTTTGTGTCTGCATTAACAATAGTCTAAGTCTAACAAAAGTTCAGTCTAAGTTCATTTACACATGTAGTGATGAGGCAGTTTGAGTACAGGCCTACAGGTTAGTATTTCCAGAAATTGCACCGAAACAAAATTTGACAGTTATTTGACTGGAACATATATTGTCATATACAGGTATTCGTCAGTTGCAGTTGATTCTGCTGAAGCTGGTTCTGCTGTTGGGGGTTGAAGTTCACACAGGAGTGTGCTTTAAAGGTCTTCTGGAGCCTCAGTCATCAGGACCAGCAGGTATGCAGCTAATTTTTGTTGATGTGTGTTTGTAACCGAGACCTGAGCTAGAATTAAACTATGGTTCCCTTCCAGGCTGGAGGGCCTTGGTGCATCCTGAGTCTCACCCTGCTGCTTCTTACCAGTTTGATGTCTTCATCTCAGCAGGAGGAGGCAATTTTGTGCCTGATGGTAAAGATATTGGTTCACATGCATGCCAGTCAATGTTGTTAATATTAAATGTTTAGCTTTGCAGTTAATGTTTTCATAATATGAAAGACATAGGGAATCATTTAGACATCCATTTAAGGCAAATATTTATTTTGGGGGAACAACATTTAAGATGATAGAAATGTATCTAAATAAAAGCAAGGTTTTTAGAAGACAGTATTGAAATGAAATAATTTTTTCAATGATAGACAAACAGATGTTAAATAAAACATCTCTCTGTATCAGGCTTTAAGATAAAGGAGTTGAGAGGGAAGCTGGCCATTGGGATCACAGCTAACTTTACAAATCGCCGTACAGCAGCTGAGGCCCAGGTGCCAGAGATCAGCGGAGTGGCCCGCATCTACAACCAGAAGTTCTTCCAGCAGCTGCATACAGACATGGGTACAAAGAAAGAAATCGTTGAAATAAATCCATGAAAGACACTGAACTGTTCTGCTTTTTTGATATCCTCAGTCTGCCCCCCACTCTTTCAATTTTTTAGGTATTGATCTGGAGAACATAGTCTACTATAAAGATGACACCCACTACTTTGTCATGACTGCCAAGAAAACTAGTCTGTTGAAGAAAGGGGTCATTAAGCAGGTAAGGCCAGCAAGACACACTGAACATTTTAGGCAGTCGGTGCACTAGGATTCTCATACTTTTTATCTTCGGTCATAACTAGCTGATCCAGTGATTCATACAACATTTAGAGAGCAGATTTGACCGTCTTGATCAGTTCTCATATTTTAGAAAACAGGCAGTAACTTGAGCTGAACTAACGAATCAGCTTCAGTGTATGACATCAACCACTCCCAACCAGGGCCGTAACAAGAATTAAACTTTTATTGAGGTCCAGATTGCGTGAATGCAAACCTAGTTCACTTCACAAAACCTAAAAAAACATATAGACTTCTAATATATGTTACCCATCCATTCTCCCATAAAGTGCTTTGACACCACTTATATGTATTTTGTTTTACATTTACCTCTCTCTCTCTCTCTTTCTCTTTCTCTCTCTCTCTCTATGTGCTCATCCTCCTCTCTCACTTCTCTTTACTGATTACAAAAAACAAACATACATAAAATAATATTAATAATCACAAACATTCATTTTGGCTACATATATAAGAACTACAGGGGTTGGACAATGAAACTGAAACACCTGGTTTTAGACCACAATAATTTATTAGTATGGTGTAGGGCCTCCTTTTGCGGCCAATACAGCGTCAATTCGTCTTGGGAATGACATATACAAGTCCTGCACAGTGGTCAGAGGGATTTGAAGTCATCCTTCTTGCAGGATAGTGGCCAGGTCACTACGTGATGCTGTTGGAGGAAAACATTTCCTGACTCGCTCCTCCAAAACACCCCAAAGTGGCTCAATAATGTTTAGATCTGGTGACTGTGCAGGCCATGGGAGAGGTTCAACTTCACTTTCATGTTCATCAAACCAATCTTTCACCAGTCTTGCTGTGTGTATTGGTGCAGTGTCGTCCGGATACACGGCACCGCCTTCAGGACACAATGTTTGAACCATTGGATGCACATGGTCCTCCAGAATGGTTTGGTAGTCCTTGGCAGTTGCGCACCCATCTAGCACAAGAATTGGGCCAAGGGAAGGCCATGATACGACAGCCCAAACCATCACTGATCCACCCCCATGCTTCATTCTGGGCATGCAACAGTCTGGGTGGTACTCTTCTTTGGGGCTTCTCCGCACCGTAACTCTCCCGGATGTGGGGAAAACAGTAAAGGTGGACTCATCAGAGAACAATACGTGTTTCACATTGTCCACAGCCCAAGATTTGCGCTCCTTGCACCAATGAAACCGACATTTGTCATTGGCATGAGTGACCAAAGGTTTGGCTATAGCAGCCCGTCCATGTATATTGACCCTGTGGAGCTCCGGACGGACAGTTCTGGTGGAAACAGGAGAGTTGAGGTGCACATTTAATTCTGCCATGATTTGGGCAGCCGTGGTTTTATGTTTTTTGGATACAATTCGGGTCAGCACCCGAACATCCCTTTCAGACAGCTTCCTCTTGCGTCCACAGTGAATCCTGTTGGATGTGTTTAGTCCTTCTTGGTGGTACGCTGACATTACCCTGGATACCATGGCTCTTGATACATCACAAAGACTTGCTGTCTTGGTCACAGATGCGCCAGCAAGACGTGCACCAACAATTTGTCCTCTTTTGAACTCTGGTGTGTCACCCATAATGTTGTGTGCATTGCAATATTTTGAGCATATACTGTGCTCTTACCCTCTGCTAATTAACCCTTCACACTCTGCTCTTACTGGTGCAATGTGCAATTAATGAAGACTGGCCACCAGGCTGCTCCAATTTAGCCATGAAACCTCCCACACTAAAATGACAGGTGTTTCAGTTTCATTGTCCAACCTCTGTAAGTATTTAGTACCACATTAATATAAGCATACAGTATTAATCCATGTAGGATTGATTGACCATGCCATATGTTAGTAAAAATATTAGTAGTATACTGCATATTCAATCAAATTAACCACATTAATTCTGTAATTAAAAAAAAAAAACAACAGTTAATGTTCTTATAAGACACTATATTACAAAACATGTATTCAAATGCTTTTTACAAATGATGTTGTCACTAAGCAGGTTCACAGAATTCCTGTAAAGACATTTTGACATGAAATGTAAAGAATGTAAAAATTCCCCAGGTGAGCAAGCCAGGGGCAACAGTGGCAAAGAAAAAAACTCCCTCAGAGCTGTGGAAGAAACCTAGGGAGGAAACAAGGCTCACAAAGGGGTTCTATACTTTTCTGGTCAATCTACTGGTAATAATAGTTAGAAATCCATGAAAACTTCAATATAGGGTGGGCAGCTAGACCAAGGCAAGTGGTGGTGGCTGGAGCATGGGCATGGTTCTTTCCTGTGATAAAGCGACAGTGTAAGAGAACTGACAATTGGCAGTTTGTTGTGCAGTTAATTTCGAAACCATGTTATTCACAGCTACAGACGATTTTAGCTTGCTGTTATTATGATGGACTCACTTCATTAACGGACGTGACTTTAAATGACTTACACGTTTCTTTGAAAAATAGCACTTTATGTCCACCTTTGCTTCCATCCTCACTCACGTTTGACACTCATATGTCACCCATGAAAATGTGATTTAACTCTTTCTGCACCTCTAGGTTAATGAAATGTTGACAGATCAGGTTTTTATTTTGCTTGTTTGTTTTGTTTTGGAGGGGATCAGGTAATTGGTGAGGACAATTAAATAATCTCCGGTTATTGGTGGGGAAACGTCACCTCCGTCCATGCTAATTCTATGCCCTTAACCAGAAGGACACAAACACGGGAGCATCCTGGAATGTTGGCATCCCTCCACTCCACTATCAAAAAACCTGAGTGATCGTGTGCAAGCGGCAGGACGACACCACCAGTGTCTCAGTTTATTATAATTCCCTGTGTCCATAGACTCCTGGATCTGCCGCCTTTTATCTAATGCCTGGATCAGACTACGCAATATTTTTGTTTTTTACAACGTTTACTATGTCAGATTAGCAATAGATTATGCTGTGTATAGGTCGTGAGACTGGCAACACTACATGTTTGACACAGACCATTGTTCGTTCACATCATTGCGTGAGTTCAGAGTTTTTCTGGGAAGCTGGTATGTGCTGATGGTTTTGTGTTCCCAAAAGAAGAAGAAAAAACAATTGTGGACCTGTTCCTGTGTGTTTCTAGGAGGAGAGAATAGACTCTCTGTCCTGCAGAGAGAACTTGAGGTAATGTGTTAACATGTCAAGAGTATTTCCTCAGTTTTGTTTTTCCACCTGACAGCTGTAGCAGCAGCCTCCCTTTTTCTCTTCTCTGTGTTTGCACGCCAAAAAGCACTCTGTCCTCCTATTGGTCATCGTCAAGGGACATGCCGTAGGATATGCTAGACTATTCGTTGTGGTGTCGTGGGGCATCCCAGACGTCACATGACTGATCTTTGATTATATCACACTTCGCGACCATTACTCGCCCCCAATGCTCAAATTGGAAATTTAGTTGGATACGACAAAATCGTGCCAAAATTGGGCTAAATTTGTGTATTCTGATCTCAGCATAAGGAGGAGCATTAACTACCAAAAGCTAAACTGAACAAATGAGTTTTCAGCCTAGACTTGAAGAGTGCAGTTGTGTCTGAGGCCCTAACAATTTCTGGATGATCATTCCAGAATTGGGGGGCTTTATAAGAAAAAGCTCTTACCCAAGCTGAGGCCTTCTGAATCCTGGGAACTACTAAAAATCCAGTACTCTGTGATCTGAGTAATCTTGGAGGCTCATAATAGCACATAGTATCTTAAAGCAATTCAGGAGTGAGCCCATGTAGGACTTTATACGTCAATAACAGAATATTGTAATCAATACAGAATTTAACAGACAGCTAATGAGGTGATGGTAGAACAGGACTGATATGTTCACATTTTCTAGTTTTAGTCAAGACCCTGGCTACAGCATTTTGAACTAGTTGAAGTTTACTTAAATTTCCTCAAGTGCATCCTTGAAGTAATAAAAGCATGTACTAATACTTCTGCATCATAAGGATAAGGCATTTCTTATCTTTGCATTGTAAAAGATGCGTAACAATGGAAGTTAATCTTATGGTTTCTAATAACTGTGCCTAATTGTAAAATGCATAATGTTATAATGTATAATAACGGTCCTAAAATAGAGCTTTGCAGAATTCCAAATCTTACTTTAGAATAATTGGAAGATAAATTGTTTACCTTTATGAACTGATAACATTCCATTAAGTAAGATTTGAACCATGATAGGGAGGTGCCTGTGATTCCAACCATGTTTGCTAGCTTTTCTAGGAGAATATTGTGGTCTATTGTATCAACAGCTGCACTGAAGTCAAGTAGCACCAAGAGGGATACGTAGCCTTGATCATTTGTTATCTTGACTAGAGCTGTCTCAGTGCTATGATGTAGCCTGAATCCAGATTGGAATTTTTCTTATGTAGGAGAAATGTAGGAGACACAACAGAGAACAGAACAGAACAGAAGTAAAAGTGAACTGATGACAGATGAAGGGGTTATAGTAATGTGAGTGTAGTATATTAGTGATGTATGAGTCTGGGGAAGGAGAAGGTGATCAGGGATTCTGTGCAAGTTAAAAGTAGGTGCAGAGTTAATTTGAGATAAAACAGCATCCATTCACAGCCAAGCATGATATTGTAGATGAGACAAGGCCAGGATCTTGTACAGGACACACAGGGGCTGGATCAGTGCAACACCTGGAGAGCAGCAGGACGTCTCAAAGCATGAGAGAGACAAGAGAAAGAAAACCAGACAAAGGGAACAAATAAAAATAAAGAGGTTAATAGGGTAGTATGGGTAGTATAGGATGGTAAAGAACAGGCAAAATTGTCCTGCGAAAAAAGCTTCCACTGGTCAGGCAAGAGAACCCAGCAACGTGTTACCAGATATAGAGAAGGAGTAACCTGAAGGTGAGTGATTAACCAAAAGCATGTTTGAAAAGGTAGGTTTTTAGTCTAGATTTAATTATTGAGAGTGTGTCTGAGCCCCGAACAGTAACCGGAGGCTATTCCCGAGTTGAGGAGCTTTGTGAGAAAGCACTCTTCCTCCTGCAGTGTTTTTCTTAATGCGAGGAACTAAGAGCAGATGAAGAATCCTGTGAGATGAGAAGAGGAATCCTGTAAACGAAGTGTACGTGATGGGCGATAAGGTATGAGAAGTTCAGTAAGATACTGCGGGCCTAAACCATTTAGAGATTTATAAGCTAAGAGGAGTATTTTACATTTACATTTATGCATTTGGCAGACGCTTTTATCCAAAGCGACTTACAAAACTTATTTTATAGTCAATGCAAAATTTGACAGGTAGCCAGTGTAGGGACGAGAGAACTGGGGTGATATGTTCGAATTTTCTAGCTCTAGTGAGCACCCTGGCTGCTGCATTTTGAACTAACTGAAGCTTGTGTAACGCTTTGCACGAGCTCCCTGCCAGGAGCGCATTGCAGTAGTCTAGACATGAAGTTATAAAAGCATGCACTACTTTCTCTACATCTTTTAAGGATAAAATATGCCGAATTTTGGCAACAATGCGTAAGTGGAAGAAGACGGTTTTGACTGTATTGAATATGTGGGTATCAAATGTGAGAGTCGAATCAAAGTCTACCCCTAAGTTTTTAATGATGGTATTGTGTTTTACTGTTGAATTATCAAGATTAATAGCAGCATTTCTGAGTGAATGTATCTGGGTATCTGTACCTAGTAACAAGACCTCAGAATTTAACATGAGAAAATTTAGCATCATCTAGTCTTTAATTTCAGTTAGACATTCTGCTATTTTATGTAGACAAGCAACATCATTAGGTTTGGCTGATATATACCGTTGTGTGTCATCAGCGTAACAGATAAACGTATTTTAGATAAACAAATTGATAATGGTCAGACAAAATAGGATCTGAACCAAGAGTAGGCAGATCCTTTTATTCCTACCAGATTTTCCAGCCTATCAAGAAGCATCACATGATCTATGGTATCAAACGCTGCACTAAGGTCAAGCAGCACCAGAATAGAGTGTAGCCCTTATCAAGTGAAAGGAGTAAGTCATTAGTAACTCTTCTTAGAGCTGTTTCTGAGCTGTTTAAATTACACTTACTCAACCTCCTTTGCCTGATAGTCTTGGGGTATGTACACAATTATAGCCTACAGGGGTGGCTTCATTTACTGTTGTATATTTATTTGGTCTGACCCACGTTTCCATGAGACAGAAAGCATCAAATTTATGATCACTTATAATTTCATTTGCCATGACTGGTTTTGAGTGTAGTGATCTTATATTGAGTAACCCAAATTTTAGAGCTTGCTGCTGTCATCTGAATATGATTTAATAGCCTGTCTGTCTGCTGCCTGGTCCTGGCTCTGGATTGTCAGCAGCTGTTTACAGTACTTTGCTGACTAACTAAAAGACAATGTGCTGTGCTGCAAGAAAGTAAGACGGCAGCCTCCTACATGAGTTGGATACCATCCCTACCTATAAGACCAGGCTTGCCCTCGAAATGTAACCAATTATCTATAAAGCCCACTTGATTTTCGAAACACCACTTGGACGTACAGCAGTTTAACGCCAAAAGTCTGCTGTATGCTTCAGCGCCGTGCTGCATTGGGATGGGACCAGAGCAAATTACATCATCTGGGCCAGTTTAATCACCTCTAATATTACCCTTAGTTACCTGAGACTGCAACAGACGATTATTATTGGCCCCTACATGAATGACTATCCTCGAACATATTAGTGAACAGTCTAAGTTTCCACTAATGTCTGGCAATCTGGATCCCTAAAAGAATAGCCAATTTTGGATGTCGAATGATAGAATCTCCTATAACCAGAACACAACAGGCTCCTCGGCATGTGCTGAGTGGGGCAAACCTAACTGACACACAAATCGGAGGAGCGTGTTGTTCTGGTGGGCTAGCTTTGGCCTCAGTGTTAGCATTAGGCTATGTTGCCAAGATTCCCCATTCACCCCACTGTGAGGGCTCTAACGCTGGAGTCGAGGGGGTGCTAACTCTCCCTAAGGAACTTGGAGTTGCTAGCAGACTGTGGACTACACGGAAAACAAGATTAATCACTTTTCATTTTACAACGAGAGGCCATCATTTTGTGACACAACTGCAATTTTTGTCCACCCTGTCATGGACAAGCACAATATATGACAGGGTGGAAAATAAGGTACAAGATAAGTAAGTTAGATGTTACATTATTGATGCAAAAGTACTTTACTGCAATACTCATGTTTTGAGTAACTCATTTGAGTTAAACTTGTTGTTTAACTCATGAATCTCAAAAATTCCAAAATGACTGCAGCACAACTTTTTGAACAGGAAATATCAAAACTCCGTGACAACGATAAGAGCTCCTTTCATAGCAGGTATCATTCCTTTAAAGAAATATTTCATATTTACAGAAATTACAGTAGTTTCATTAATAGACTGGATCACTTGTTTCTACACTCATTGTCCATTTTATCAGCTCTTCTGACCACACAGAGCACTTTTAGTTCTACAATTACACAATGTAGATAAATGAATGCTCTACATACTTTTTAATCCCCATTTCACTCTGTTTCCTAAATGGTAAGGACCCCCCCCCCCCCCACAGGACCCCTACAGAGCATGATTTGTTATGATTTTGGTGGTGGATCATTCTCAGCGCTGCAGTGACACTGACGTGGTGGTGGTGGTGTGTTAGTGTGTGTTGTGCCTGTACGAGTGGATCAGACACAGCAGTGCAGTTGGGAGTCCTGTGGGGGACCTGACTATTGAAGAACAGGGTTAACTGGGGAAAAGAAAGCATGCAGAGAAACTGAGGGACTACAGAGTGTAATTGTATTACAAAGTGCTCATGTTTGGTCAGTGGAGCTGATTAATAGACAATGAGTGTAGATACAAGGTAGGTGTTCTTAATCCAGTGATAATACAGTGTCTCCATAATACATGGTAAATCTTATATTTTATATTTGTCAGTAGGGACTGGATTTGGGTGTGTGAGTAATGTTGAATTGTTCAAGATGACTTTGTTTTGATTCAAAATTAAATTGTCATATTTTTAAATAATTTTAGTTTACTCAATATTTTACCACAGTAGGGTGGACATGTTAGGCTTGACCTCAAATTAGTATTGAGACATTGTGAGAAATATTATGTGAAATTAACTTATATATTAGATGTCTTTGCAGCAAGTATTTTCTGTCCCTTGAAGATAAGGTTAGGAAGGTTGTGATATCACTGCTGTCAAATGTCACTTTCTTAAAGGGGCAGAATTCACGAGATGACAATTTTAAATATCCTGATATTTTTATGAATATGGCTAAATTAATCATTGAAATACCTTTATTATTAACACAGTTATTGAAATCTTTAAAAATATATAATTTTTTGTTTTCAATTTTCACCATTTAACCACTTAAAAGAATCATTCAAGCTAATCAGGCAATAGTTCCTAGATAGAATTTATGTCACAAAGCATAAATAAATCTGAGAGGAAAATTCCTAGAATCAAGAGCAGAAAGTATATGTGAATGCAAAACAGAAAAAAATATATAAAAGTATGTTTTATAAATATAATTGGTCATTCTTCACTTGATGGGCGGCACGGCGGCGCAGCAGGTAGTGTCGCAGTCGCAGTCGCAGTCACACAGCTCCAGGGGCCTGGAGGTTGTGGGTTCGATTCCCGCTCCGGGTGACTGTCTGTGAGGAGGTGTGTTCTCCCCGTGTCCGCGTGGGTTTCTTCCGGGTGCTCCGGTTTCCTCCCACAGTCCAAAAACACACGTTGCAGGTGGATTGGCGACTCAAAAGTGTCCGTGAGTGTGTCTGTGTTGCCCTGTGAGGGACTGGCGTCCCCTCCAGGGTGTATTCCCGCCTTGCGCCCGATGATTCCAGGTGGGCTCTGGACCCCCCGCGACCCTAAATTGGATAAGCGGTTACAGATAATGGATGGATGGATTCTTCACTTGTCTGGTTTTATAATAAGATTAAATAAAAACATGCACTGAAATTGTATGTACACAGTTGATTGTAAATCCACTTTTATTTAATTGATTAAAACATCATTAATATCACATAGTTCTAGAAAAACTTGAAAAGCATATCATTCTCACAAAACACTATTGGTACACAAGTTTTTAAATAAAGTGTAGGTTAAAGCCTTTTTACAACTTGAGGGGTACTTGGGTAAAATGAATTTTACCATTAAACATTAAGTTACAAACATAACTAATTGCTAATCACTAGCATTACAGATGTTCATATTACTTCGCTACCTCAGTGTTGTCTCTCCATTCAGTTGACTAGAAATTTAAAAAGCTAATGTTAGTGAAGTGTGCTAAATATTCATGGTCATGCTTAATGTAGTTTTTATACCGTCTAGATAAAGGATTACACAATTTCTTGTGTTGTCAAAAGGACACATTTATTAACACACACAGTATATAGTTGCAAGTTTGTCCAGGATATTATTTTATTTTAACTAGCCAAGTCTTTATTGATGGAGGGCATATATACATACATATGTATGTAATATCTAAAAAAAAAAAGTGGTATCAAATCATTGATCAATGGAGATTCAAGACCCTCTAAGACCCTCACACATGAAATTTGTTTCATAACTCAGAAGCGAGTTCTGAGAAGAGAGATTCCCAAAGCAAAAGATCAAAAACGCAGCAACAATGAAAGCAAAGACTGGCAAAATACAAACAAAAATCTGTGTCAAATAACTGTAAAGAGTAAAAAGGTAACAAAGTATATTTTAAAAATATATTTTTGATATTTTTTTTTCTGTTTTGCATTCACAATATATACTTCATTCATTCATTATCTGTAACCACTTATCCAAATCAGGGTTCCGGTGGGTCTAGAACTTATCTGGAATCATTGGGCACAAGGTGGAAATACACCCTGTTGGGGGCACCAGTCCTTCACAGGGCAACATACACACATTCACTCACACTTACCAACATTTTGTGTCCGTAAACAGCCACCACCTTTGTTAACACAATACAGAAAAATTATCAGTGACCTCTCTTCACTCTCAGTCACTCTTCTCATCACACTCATTCTCATTCCCCAGTTGGGAATTTGAGATAACACCCTGAGAGTATCGTAAACCTCACTCCAGGGATCTTTTATGGCACAAGGTTTTAAAGGCTCAAGCAGGTCTCCTCAATGGAATGCAGAGAGACACACAGACACACATGTCCTCTCACACATCTTAAAGACTATTAAAACTAAAAGAATCAAACATACCTTAAGTTCTTACATGATAAACAATTTGCATATAGGTACACCTGTGGGAAATTAATTCCATTTAGACAATCAAAATGGGTGGAATTAATTTACATGTTTTTTAAAATCACTAAAACAGGTTCTAGGCAGGAGAAACCCAGAACCTAGAAAGAAAATGTAGAGAGAGAAGAAAAGAGGAGGGGTGGAATGAAGGAGAAACTTGGATTCACCTGCTTCCAGCCTGGAAACTCAGCTGAGAGAGCCCAGAAATTCTAACCTGAATTTTTTTTTTCTAGTAGAAAAAGAAAAACTATAGTTTAAGAAAAGCTATAGTTTAAATCTAGCAAGCCTCAATGCCACACCCAGAGCATGGAAGAAACCTCAGACCTCTGACCCTCAAAATGGTGACAAGAGCTTCAGGATCAGCGATGAAGAAGGCCACATGCTCCTCCAGAATGATCACATTCTGAGGTGTTGTTTCTGAACAAACGCCCGAGATAGACATGCATGGACTTGGCTCTCACAAAGATGAAGATCAGCAAGGAAGAAGAATCCCACATGCCTCTCAGAATGCCACCAGCTCCTATGGAGTGGTCGTGTCCAAGGCTTCGTCTTTGACCAAAAGCCAAATGGAAGAAGAGGTGCAATGCTACACTCTCCCTGCTCCCTCATGTATGGTCTCTCCTGGGCCTTTTTCTCAGAATGTCATTCTGAGGGTGCATGTGGCCGTCTTCTCCGTCGCTAGTCCAGAAGCTTTTGTTATCACTTTGAAGATCTGAGGTCTGAGGTCTCCTTAAATGCTCTGGCCGTGGCATTGAATTTTTGCTGGAATAACTACAGTCCTTCTTACTATAGTTTTCTACTAGAGATAAAATTTAAAATAGAACTTTTGTTCTATCTGGACCACGCCAAAGACTATTTAAGAGAGCCATAAGACAGTCCGTTGCCTGCAGAGGGCTGTGGAGTCATTTCAAAACCCAAGTCATTTCTCTCTTTAGCCTTGAAAAAGGCTTAAAAAGAGAAAAAGTATGAAGTGAAGCGAAGGGGTGTAAAAAGAGCCCGCGTAAACCCACCTTTAATACCTGACTGGTCCTCAGAAATTGAGGATTGGAGCGTCTGTTGCTCCTGATTGGCTGTTTCCTGCACCTTGTTAGTGACATCACATACAATTTATGACACTTGACAAGAGAAAGACGATTCTTGTTGAATGACCATCCCAAGATTTTGAATCATACTTTTGCATTATAAAAGAAATATTACACAAAGCAATATCATTAAGACAAACCATGTTTTACATAATTCTTAACCAGATAACACACAGTGTATGTGGCCACATTGGTTCTACATAAGTTCATATAAAAACTCATATAAAGGTGATTTAAAACATATGTAAATTAATTCCACCCGTTTTGATTTGTCTAAAAGGGAATTCATTTCACACAGTGGTACACATAGGCAACTTGTTCATCAGATAAACAAAAGAATTAAGGAATGTGTGATTCTATTGTTTAACAGTCTTTCAAAATGTGTGAGAAGTTTTAATCAAGGTTGAGTCTTTGAAGTCCCTTCGACTCTTTATAAATCTCCTATTTTACCACCTCCAAAGTGGCCCTTAACTCTAACCCAAGCATTGGTCTTGCATCTTTTCATTGTTTCTGTGCCTCATAAATGTTTGATCCAAAGACCTGAAACTTGGACTCATCTGTACACAACACTGTCTTTCAATCTTCCAGTGTCTTTTCTCTTGGGCTCATAGTCTTCCCTTTTTATTGGCCAGTCTGAGGTATGGCTTTTTCTCTGTAATTCTGCCATAAATTACAGCATTCTGAACAATTTTGGCTTGACAAGCTTATGTGAAGCAAAAGTGAAGCAGACCCCCTACAGTATCACTGTAATTTTGAAGTATGATGATTTGTCAGTTATTAGGGTGTGATTATACAGCTTAATCCCTCAGATTCATAATAAGAGACACTTAATAAATTAACTGTACTGTATTCTTGTTACACTTCATGTCAAACATGTTGTTTGCACTAGTTTGTCTATTCATAAACTTATGCTTCAGTAACAGTACACACAATGCATATATTTATATTGTATATTATGAATTTATTTATTTTTATATTGTATATTGCATTCCATTATTTAGTGAGTGTCATGTATGTTTCTTGTCTGGGTGTTTGTTTATTTTTTAGTGTATGTTCTGTACTTGTTCCATACTTCCATCTGTATTTTGCATAGTTCTATGTAATTTGCTGCTGTTGTGCCAACACCTTGTTCCAGTACACCGTATAATAAGTAACAACAATAGAATTGACTTCTTGACTGTACTATATTTAGTTGCTCTCTCCCAACAAACAGCTTATCTGTAGAGAACATTGAGTTTTTTGTGCTTTGAATAAGTCACATGCCAGGGTTGTCATGAGGAAACCGTCTAGCACAAAGATACCACTTTATTATGTTTTCTCTCACTCTCATTTTTCAGGACTGTAGTGATGCAGAGAAGCTGTTAGCCCAGGCTAATGTTAACCAAGAGGCTTTGTTGCAATACGCATATGATGCTGCTCAGTTCTCCACGGGCTACAAACTGCCTGACCTGGAGTTTGCGCTGAACTATGTGCACCAGCCTGACGTAGCCATGTTTGATTTCACCAGCATGCACCGTGCAGAGAATGCCTCATTGTTGAGGGAGAGGAGGGGCAAGAAACTCCTCATTGGACTGGTTGGAGACTGTCTGGTAGAGGTGTGTTTAAGGCAAAAGCCAGTTAACATATTAAAATATGCATGTACGTTTATCATGGTTGTCCAAATAAAAACTTGTATCTCCAAAGCAGTAACTTTATAGGAGAAAGAAAAAACCCTCTTAACTGTCAATGGATGTTCATGTCACAAGATTTTATTACCAATAATTTTGGAGCATTTCTATTGGTCCATCACTTATGACATTTTCACGCAATGTGACAGCTACTTTGTTCAAATGATACAGTAAACTAATAATTTGACCAAAATGGAGATGCATATTTTTCATTGGACAAGAGACCTATAGAATTCATATGTGCTGTTGTTGGTATGTCACTCTTTATATGTGCAGCCTTTTTGGCCCTTGGGGACAGGCATTGCACGGGGCTTCCTGGCTGCTTTTGATACAGCGTGGATGGTGAGGAACTGGGGTAAGGGAGTACCTCCCCTGCAGATCCTGGCTGAGAGGTACTAGAAGTATTAATGTTTATTTCATGTGTAGCATTATTATTGAGACACACAATTAGATTTTAAATGTTTACATTTTTAAGTGTTATTGACATAAAATTTCTAGCACTTAATACTTTATTACATCCCAGCCTTTTTTCATTGCTCTACCAACATTTGCCTCTCAAGGATTACTCTTTAAATTTCAAGAGTAATTTAGCAGAAAAACTAATAAATGAGGATATAATGATCAAAGGTTGAGAGACAGAATGTATGGCACCTCCGGTATTCACAGTCTAAAACTGGAAGCATGATACAGAACATTTCCAGATTAAATGGTCTTGGTCTAGGTTATGATTTTTGATTCAGTACTGTTGTGTTGTATATGCATAGCCTTTAGTGTGCTTACTAAGTTAGCATGTTAGCAGGGATAATAATAAAATAAGGTCAGATACTGTCTCAACAGAAGTTGCATACTGTCTTGTTATTATTCCCCAGGTTGAACATAGCACACTTGCATTTATGGCTTTGAATTTTTGCCTTTATGACTGAAGTTTTGGTATACAATGCTCATGCAAAGGAAAAGGGGGAAAAATACATATTTCTCATAGGCCCTATGTTCATAGTTAATGCTAATTCATTAATTGGTAAGTGGTTCAAACCCTATATTAATATGCTGCTATTTACATATTCTTGACAAAGTTGATCTATTCATGACTACATTAATGCCACTATTTGTTCTTACCCAATTTCCAGTCTGTCTTGTCTTGGTTGTTTATTGAAAACAGAAGTCCCGTGTTTATGTTGCACACATAACAGTGTTATGTCCCAGAGGTCATAACAATGATCATGTGAGGTCCCAGAGTAATATTGTTTTTTTTTCCACTGTATAATTGTACAAAGTTTGGATGACATATTGCCTCCTGTTACTGTATATTATACATGTGTGCTATTCAAAATTAATGTTTCAAACCATTGTTTAATATATATTTTTATATTTAATATTATACAGATTAGCAGGTAGCATTTATATCTTCTCCAATCTTTGAATGAAACAGGGAAAGTGTTTATCAGTTGCTGTCGCAGACCACACCTGAGAACACCAGCAAAAACTACTCTGCCTACAGCATAGATCCCAGCACGCGTTACCCCAATGTCAACCTGTCTTCCATCAAACCTAAACAAGTAAGACTTAAGTAGCCTCAGTGCACTTTTAATCTAATATATGAGTCTATTTTACTAATTGAATCTGTTTCTTTTCATTAGGTGCAGCATCTCTATGATGTTGAGGACAAGAAAAATAAAATGAAGAATAATCCTTTATCCAATAAAAACCAAGGTCAGGAACAAGAAGCAGTCATTCTCTTAGAATTTAGGTTTTGGTAAATACAGAGTTTAGTCAGTGTTAGATCAGGTTTAAAACTACAAAGGTTTAAAAAATTACACACCTACATATAAAACAAAACATTGTGTACGTCCTGAGTGGGAACTACAAGTATAAAGGTATTCTTCATCTATAGCTGTTGTTCTTTGTCCTGGTCCTAGTGGGCCACTGCCCTGCACATTTTAGAGATTCCTCTGCTCCCAAATCACCTGATGCAACTAAAAGAGCTAATTATCACCCCCTTCCAGAGTTGAAGTGTGTGTGATGGAGTGAAAAGAAAACTACAACATGCAGTGCAGACCCGGATTGAAAAACACTGCTCCATAGAAATCTTATGTTGTAATTTCGTACCATTAAAACATGTAAAGTTAGCTAAAAACACAAGATGTGCAGCTGTATTGTTAGCATATTATTTTTATTTATGTATTATTAATTTTAAAAACATTTTATATTCAAAATGTCTTAAACAGTTTTTAAGACAAAACGGCACACTATTTGTAATCAGATCAAGATGCATATGAGATTTTAAACCCCTTTGGCTGGTAACATTATTCAGTGAATTAAACTATAACAACTTTTGACACAGTAGAGTTCTTGCTAATATGATTTAGTTCCACAAATGCTTTCTCTGAAGTAATACATACTGTGACTGGGCAATGCATATTTTGTGCAGGAACACTGGGACGCATGGTGGACCTGTTGAGCTGGTGTCAGAAACACACTGCCTGGTGTGAGCGGGTCCAGGTCAAAGACTTGAGTGAGTCCTGGAGATCTGGCCTTGCCCTGTGTGCCCTGATTCATAACTTCAGACCTCAGATCATGTAAGCATTTTTTTTCACATTTAAGCAGCATTATAAAGTATATTTTACTGATCCAAAACTGGGCCTAGATAATATTGCGGTCAAAAATGTATTTAAATATGTTTATTTTATTTAAGTGTTTGAGATTAATCTAGACAACCTTGGAAGCCTTATTGATCCTATATTTTCTGCCATGATGCCTCAGTTTACCTCTGTATGAAATCGATCCCATCACAATTTAAGTTTGTTTTTTACTTAGGACAGTCCATTTTTATGCATTTTACTGAAATTAGTCCCCCGCATAACCAGGTTAATTCCATTGTTATTTCCCCAAATAAAAAACATATCACAAAGTAATCAACACATTTTTGCTTCTGGTAACATCTGATAAACCTGCAACATTTTTAATACCAGAGTATTATATCTTGTAAAATATCAGGATTAATTTCAAATGCTTTTAAACCGAGTCTTCCGCATCAGCCAAAGAGAAGGCTTTGCCTTTGCAGTTATGATTCATGCAGAGGTCAGCGCCAGTACTGTCCAGAGAAATTTTGAACATAAAGTTTCTTAACTGAATGTGTTCAAGTGATCCGATGTTTAGATGATCATGGCTTTGTATAGAGTCAAATGAAATCTGAACATGATCTGATCAGTAAAAGTAGTATTTTGAGTCACGTTGTTAACCTCTGTATATTCATTATTCATTGCAGCATTTTGCATTTTTTAAAGCACTCCACCTATACTGGTGCTATCTTTTTTGACTAATGCTTACCACTTGTCTTCTTTCACAGAGATATGTCATCACTGGATGAGAATAATGCAGAATATAATAACCAGCTGGCCTTTGACATTCTCCAGAGGGAGTTTGGCATTGAGTCCGTCATGTCTGCCAGGGACATGGCTTCTAACAAACGGATTAACCAGCTATCTGTGGTGCTCTACCTCACACAGGTCCACAATGCATTTATGGAAGCACCGGCGCCAAACGGTAAACATCTAAATGAACCTAGAAATAAACTAGTATACTAATATTAATGTGCATGCTGATAAATTCTAAGGAAAAAAAAAATATTTTTTGAGCATCCAATATTTGAAATAATGAAGTGCCTATCATTGACACAGTTTGCTATTTGTAGCCATAAATTCTTAAGCTCTTTAGTTTACACAGTTTATTAGTTCACTTCTTTTATTTAACTCATGCACACACTTCTCTTTCGCAATAACAGTCACTAGTTGTCTTTAAGGCCACATGCATCCATTTCTTTAAAAAAAAAATTCCCTCCTCTCTCTCAAAGACTCACACTTTCCCCTGTTCTTCAATTGTCAGGACCACCACAGAGTAGGTATAATTTTCATGGTGGATCATTTTCAGCACTGCAGTGACACTGATGTGTTAGTGTGTGTTGTGCTGGTACAAGTGGATCAGACACAGCAGGGCTGCTGGAGATTTTTTAATCCCTCACTATCACTTCTGGACTGAGGACAACCAACACAAACTGTGCAGCAACAGATGAGCTACTGTCTCTGACTTTACATCTTCAAGTTGGACTAGTGAGGGAGGAGTGTCTCACAGAGTGGACACAGGGTTTAAAAACTCCAACAGCACTGCTGTGTCTGAATCACTGGTATCACCATAACACACTAACACAACAATACAACGTAAGTTATTATTGTGATTCTCCAGTTTTTTGCGATTAATACAGTCTGTACAGACTCCATTCATTTCAAAGCTCTCAGCTCTGAGAGGTGTGCTATGTATTTTTAAGTCGATCGGATTTTTCATTTTTAATACATTTAAAAAAAGTTTAAATCCCCTATTGAAATTAATTGGTGGAATGTTCAGATTCAAATCTTAACGGCCATTGATGATGTCACAGTGTCACTCTGCCTGCCATTGAGTCTCGCAGACACAGCACACACGGCCCCTCTCTCCCTGACAGACATTCACCTTTCCAGCTTCATACACTCACTCACGGCTCCCCACAAATACACACATACACACTCACAGACACACACCACACACAGACAGGCAGAAACAATGAAAGGCACATACACACTAATTAGCAAACATTATGATCACCTTCTTGTGTGTACACTCAGTGCCCCCTCTCTCAGCATCACAGGCCAGACAGGAGAACTTTGTAGATCTACAATTAAAAACTGTATTCCATAGGTTGCTCTGCATACCTTGTTAGCATTTTTAAAACCCTCAGTGCCACTGCTGGACTTTAAATAATACACCAACTAAAACATCCAGCCCACAGTGTCCTGTGTCACTGATGAAAGACTAGAGGACGACCGACACACACTGTGCAGCGACAGATGAGCTACACCTATGAGCTAGGGAGGAGTATCTCACAGAATGGACACAGGGTTTAAAAACTCCAGCAGCACTGCTGTGTCTGATCCACTCATAGGTGGTGGTCATAATGTAATGTAAAGTTTGATTGGTCTACACTAAATCATATAGATTGCTACACAATCAAACAAACAAATACACACGCACCCACACAAAATCACATTTACACAGTCACACATACACATACCCACACAGTTACAGACACACACCCACAGGTGCACACACACCTATACAAACACACTCACAGTCTTTCTCACACACATTTCCAGCTCTTTTCAAGCACTATGTATTTCCTTCAGGAATAGTTATTATTATTCTTCAGCCGAACTGCTTAACATACAGGTTTTCAAACTGTGTTTTGAAGCTCTCAGCTCTGAGAGGTGTGCTATGTATTTTTGGAGTAGATCAGATTTTTTAATCTAATTTTTCCATTTTTAATAAATTCACAATTAAACTAAAAAATATCCCCCATTTTAATGAATAGGAGAAATGTTCAGATTCAAATCTTAACTGCCATCAGTGATATCACAGTTATTCTCTAACTGCCACTGAGTCTCACAGACACAGCTCACACGCATGGCCCTTCTCTCTCACTGAAACACACTCACCTCTCCTCCCAGCACAGTCACAGTCTCACACACACAAACACACACCCACCCCACAAACACACGCATGCTGCAATCCAAAGCCTAGGCTGCAGCTGAGGTAGGAGGTGTCCTTCTTAGTAACCTGATCACACAAATGGAATGGATTAAGGACGCTGCATTGTGACGTCACTGGGAATGTCTTATCTGTCTTGAAGCAGTAACATGATTATAAGTTAAAATGAGTTGTATTTGCTTATTAATATTGTCCTGCAAGACAATACTACTAAAAAAACATATACTTCAACCTATAAATACTCAAACTTCATCTTAAACCCTTTACATTTCAACTGGGTTTTGAGGCTCTCTGCTGTGAGGGGTTGATTGGATTTGTAGTTTTTAATAAATTTGTTGTTTTAAAAAATCCCTCATTAAAATGAATGGGTGGAATGTTCAGATTCAAATCTTAACTACCATTGATGAGGCCACATTCACTCTCTAACAAAGGGTTTAAAAACTTGGATCCACTCATTCCTGCACAACACGTCAGTGTCACTGCAGCGCTAAGAATGATCCACCACTCAAATCATACCTGCTCTCTCACACACAATGACACACACACACACACTCACACACTTAATACACAGATAATAGAAATTTGCAGCCACAATTTTGCTGTACTCCTGCATCTCTTGAATCTTAAGCATGTAATGTTTCTAATGGGTCCATGGGATGAAACTTTATTCTTTATTTTTGAAATAATGGCCAAAATAAATTAAGATGTACAATTTAAATAGCACAAAAAACAATAGACCAGTGCAATTAGTTATAAAATGAAATTATTTCAGCATTTGTTCATATCAGTGTGCATGTTTATGAATATCAATACAACAGCTCAAAACCCAGGGTCTTCAGCTGACCTCCATGAAAATCCTCCAGTCACAGAGCAGGCCACTTGAAGTTACTCTTTCATTATTAAAGTGCAGAAACTTTGTTTAAAGGCAGCTAATTTCGTGTTGGTATCTGATCTGAAGTGTTTGTGCCACATGAAGAATGAGCACATGAAAAGCAAATTTTAGTTTTCACAATATTTAGAAGTGCATTGCAGCAAAATTTTCTACCATTGTTATTTATTATATTTATAAAAATATGAATGATATTGATTGTGAAAAGGAATCACATTTCTATTTCCAGTTCAATTTACATGCACTACAACCGGACAATGAAGATCAAAAGTGAAGTTATGTTCGGATGAGTAAAGCAATCATTTTGCCATTCCAATATATAGTTTAACATATCTGTTATTGTGGCCTTATACTGAACTCAGATTTCACCAGCATTTTGCTTAGCTGACTAGAACTAGGAGTTAGCATTAACTCCTAGCCGGACCACTTACTGGGCCAGACTAGACGAGGCAGTTTCGCTTACTGATTGATTGATTGACTGACTGGCTGACTGACTCCTAATTTGAAATGCCTATGTGTGAGTAGGAACGTTATTTCACCTTCTGCTCTTAGTTCAGCCATATTTCACAAGGTGGTGCCACTACACCGTCTATTATTAGTTCAGCCATATTTCACATACCAACGCTTTCTACCAACGAAGGAACAGTTAAAGTTTGTGAACTAAATTTGGAACCATTTGGTGTGTTTCCAAAGACAAACACAAACCAGAAAAAATTGTCTCCAGCTGAATCCAAAATAGAGTAGGTTTTCAGCATGAACTGTGGCTTCGTCCGTGGCCATTTCGAGGTTCTGTAATTCAAGGAAGAGCTCAAAGCTTCGCACACAGCCTTATCACCCAGTGGAGCTGGATGGAGTAATTTACAAGTTCATAAAAATAAATAATAGGAAATAACACAGGAACATGCTCCGTTTGTGCTTTGTCTGCATTAGTTACGTTACTTAGCTGTTCACAAGCTCAGAAGGACTGCTAGGAACTCAGCAACATTTAAACATGTATTACATCTCGCAAAGACATTTTGTGGAAATGTTTATAAAACTCCATATAGTGGCGCACAGCCACATTAAACTTCATGTGATTTACTCTAAACCGGGGATGTCCAATGTCTGGCCCCCGGGCCAAATGCGGCCCACTATAAGATTTTAATTGGCTCGTAGCATTACATTTATGAATACATCATTGTGTTTTTCTTTCACCTGACAGTGGCAGCAGTGCGTTAATATATAGGATATTGCACCACTGTGTAAATGAATTAAGCTAAAGGTAAATGCCATTCATTTCTCCGGGTCAGCAAAGAAATTCACAGAATGACATTTGGTGATGGCTGTAACAACAAAAAAAAACAACGCAAAGTTGACAGTGAAGTGAAGTATTTAAATTTGGATTGTTGGATTTTACATTCTTCTGTATGGAAGCGTATTGCTGCCACACACACACACACACACACACACACACACACACACACACACACACAAAATCCTCAGTATGTTGTTATTATGAGATAAGCATCTTCTTTTTATGAGATATGCCTGTTTCCATTCTGTCAGTGATACCAAACTCTTAAAAACGAGATGCTTATCACATAATTATGAGATGTCATTTTTTGTTTTTACTTTGGTCTTTAAGAATTTTGATTCGAACACCCCTGCTCTGAACCATGTATTCATTCATTTATTATCTGTAACGGCTTCCAGTTCAGGGGCGCGGTGGGTTCAGAGACTACCTGGAATCATTGGGCACAAGGTGGGAATACACCCTGGAGGGGGCACCAGCCCTTCACAGGGCGACACACACACTCACACATTCACTCACACACTCACACCTACGGACACTTGAGTCGCCAATCCACCTACCAACATGTGTTTTTGGACCGTGGGAGGAAACCGGAGCACCCGGAGGAAACCCACGCGGACCCGGGGAGAACACACCAAACTCCTTCACAGCTGCTCTAACCAGTTACACTGAATAAATAGGTAATTGTAATTCTTAAAATCAACATGGTGGTCTTGGTGGTCTTTGTTTTTTGGTGGTAGATCATCTGGTATTTATTTTTAAATGAAATGAACAAGAACAACACTGATGCCTGTGTTTATATATGAAAAAAACGTTGTTCTCCTTTTTTCCCATTTCTGCACTTATTAATCCTGCCCTCCAGTTTTTCTGTACAACACAATCACATAATAAAAACCAGATGTAAACAAAGACATTGATATGAAGCACCAAAGCTTCTCCAGACCTTCCAGGGGATGTATTTAGTGCTTTCCTGTTTTTGAAATGCCAGAAACACCTCTGTGACAATGACTTTATGGCTAATGGTGGCCAGGCTAGACTAGGGTTGCCAAGTTTTCTATTTTCTTGTTTTTGTTTGCAAATCCCTGGTCAGTGACACTGTCTCTTTAAGAGCCTTTTTCCCAGCATGCACTGCTCTGAATGGGCAGTGCTCAGTTTTTTTGCTCTGCTGTGTGTAGCTCAGGAGCTGCGGCAGCAGCACACAGCAGAAGGCAGCAAGTAGCTGAGAAGAGAAATGGCTCATCTGGGCTAGGGTGGGACTCCACCAACCCTGCTACAGCCGACAGATTCACTATCTGCAGGGCACTGAGGGGAGAAATCATCCAGGAAAAAGGTATCAGTGGATCAAATTACACCTCCTGTTGTATGTTTTGGAGGAAACCTTTAACAGCTCTGCCGATGTGAAATCAAGTAGAGCTGTCACTCACACGCAGCTCTGCGTATGTGGATATGACTGTTCTGGAGCAAGGCATGGCTTCTGCCACTGGGGCTTATTTTCCTAATCATCTCATCATGATGCATCATTGAACGATTTGAAGATTTTTCTCTCTGTGGATCTCAGTTTAAAACAGGATTTTAAATACATCAAAAAAAATGATTAAGGGGAGGGACTATTGCATATTTTATAAGTTTAATAATGACCAGCTTCAGTACAGGAGACATCATGAGTGATGCATTTTGAATAGAGCAGTTGTCATGTACAAGTGCATCACAATAAATGAGCATAAAAGTTCATGTATTTCAGTAATTGGATTCAAAAAGTGAAACTTGTATTGTATAGATGCATTACAAACAGAGTGATTTATTTCAAGCATTTATTTCTTTTAATGTGGACTATGGCCAATCAAAACCCAAAAGTCATTATCTTAGAAAATTAGAATATTATATAAGACCAAATTAAAATATTATATTTAATACAGAAATGTTGGCCTACTGAAAAGTCTGTACAGTATATGCACTCAATTCGTGGTTGGGGCTCCTTTTGTATGCATTACTGCATCAATGTGGCGTGGTGTGGAGGGGATCAGTTTTTACGGAAGCCAAGATTGTTGGGTCTGGTGTCTCTCATCTTCCTATTGACATAGATTCTCTATGGGGTTTAGGTCGGGCGAGTTTGCTGGCCAGTCAAGCACAGTGATACTGTGGTTATTAAACCAGGTGTTTGTACTTTTGGCAGCGTGTACAGGAGGAGTCCTGTTGGAAAATGAAATCCTCATCTCCATAAAGCTTCTCAGCAGAGGGAAGCATGAACTGCTCTAAAATTTCTTGATAGACGGCTGCGATGACTTTGGACTTGATATAATACAGTGGACTAACAGCAGATGACATGGCTCCCCAAACATCACTGATTGTGGAAACTTCACACTAGACCTCAAACAGCTTGTGTGCCTCTCCACTCTTTCTCCAGACTCTGGGATCTTGATTTCGAAATGAAATGTAAAATTTACTTTCATCTGAAAACAAGACCACTGAGCAATAATCCTGTCTTTCTCCTTGGCCCAGGTAAGACGCTTCTGGCAATATCTCTGGGTTGTGAGTAGCTTGACACAAGTAATGCGACAGTTGTAGACCATGTCCTGGATACGTGTGTGTGTGTGGTGGCTCTTGAAGCATTGACTCCAGCAGCAGGTTACTCCTTGTGAATCTTCTCCAAATTTTTAATGGCCTTTTCTTTCAAGGCTGCGGTTATCCTTGTTGCTTGTGCACCTTTTTCTATCACACTTTTTCCTTCCACTCATCTTTCCACACTGTAAAAAAAATTCTTAAGCAATAAGTCATGACAAAATATTTTTGTAATTTACCATAACTTATCAAATGAACTTTTGTATTTTCAACTCAATTATGAGTTTTCAGCCTTTCAACTCAAGTTTTTAGATTGCTCCAATGAAGAGGAAATTTGAAGGAGTGAACTTAAAACTGTGAGTTATGGCTATGGCTTTGGAACGATCAGGAAGAGGTCCCAGCATACCCATCTTTTTCACTCTTTTGAGATTTTATTTTCATTGTTGTGCGCTGTGAGGGTGGGAGTAATATACGTGATGTTTTTATGTTGTTTATTGGTGTTTGGACCTATTAGATCTTTCTTTGTAGCGAGAACTGTGTTTTGTCAGAGTGTGAAACACTGCAGCTTTGGTGAGGTCCCAGCTGATTCTCTTTACAAGCATGTTCTGCCTGTTGCCTACTTGTTCTTATTCTCTGATGTTCTTTTCAGAGAGTTTTAATAAAGAGCGTTAAAGGCAACTACAAACTGAATTCCAAAAAAGTTGGGACACTAAACAAATTGTGAATAAAAACTGAATGCAATGATGTGGAGGTGCCAACATCAATTTTTTTTATTCAGAATATAACACAAATCACAGATCAAAAGTTTAAACTGAGAGAATGTATCATTTTAAGGAAAAATATGTTGTTTCAAAATTTCATGGCGTCAACAAATCCAAAAAAAAGTTGGGACAAGGCCATTTTTTACCACTATGTGGCATCCCCCCCTTCTTTTTACAACACTCAACAGACGTCTGGGGACAGAGGAGACCAATTTCTCAAGTTTAGGAATGCTCTCCCATTCATGTCTAATACAGGCCTCTAACTGTTCAATCGTCTTGGGCTTTCTTTGTCGCACCTTCCTCTTTATGATGCGCCAAATGTTCTCTATAGCTGAAAGATCTGGACTGCAGGCTGGCCATTTTAATACCCGGATCCTTCTCCTACGTAGCCATGATGTTGTGATTGCTGCAAGGCAAGGCAAGTTTATTTATAGAGCGCGTTTCATACAGAAGCAATTCAAAGTGCTTTACAGAAAAAGAAACAATTAAATTAAAAGCCAGAATAAAGTCATAAATGTCCAACAAGACAATTACATAAAAAGAGTAAAATGATCAAAAAAATTTAAAATGACAATAAAAGAAAAGAAATAAAGTGCAGAATATTTTAAACTGAGCTGTAGCTGCTCAAACAGGAATGTTTTAAGTCTTGATTTAAAAATGTCTAAAGTCGGAGCTCTTCTAATATTCTCAGACAGCAGGATCCATTTAAAAGCGGCATAGGAGCTAAACGCTGCCTCTCCATGTTTAGTTTTGACCTGAGGCAGGACTAACTGACTAGTTCCTAAAGATCTGAGCGCTCTGTTCAGCTCATATCTCTGTAGCAGATCTGATAAATATGCTGGTCCTACCCCATTTAGACATTTATAGACCAGTAACAACACCTTAACGTCTACTCTGTAACAGACTGGTATCCAGTGTAAGGATTTGAGGATGGGGGTGGTGTGATCTCTTCTTTTGCTCCAAGTGAGACTCTGGGGGCTGTGTTCTGAATCAGCTGAAGCTGTTTAATGGTCTTTTTTGGAAGTCCAGCTAAGAAACCATTACAGTAATCAATCCTGCTAGAAATAAAGGCATGGATAAGTTTCTCCAGGTCTGGTTTAGTCAGAAAATCTCTGTTCTTACTGATGTTCTCAAGATGGTAAAATGCTGATCTAGTAACCGCTTTAATGTGACTACTAAAACTGAGATCTGAATCCATTAATACACCAAGGTTGCGAGCCAGTTCTTTAGATTTGAGGGCCCTCGAGTCCAGATACGTAGCCAAAGCCTTGGAGCCTTTGTCTCTCAGTGCTGTTCCCAAATAGTATAATCTCAGTTTTATCTTTATTCAGCTGCAGAAAATGGTGTCCCATCCAGTTAGTGATGTGTTCAAGGCACTTGCTTAATGAGTCAACTGGGCCAGAGTTGTTTGGGGACAGGGCCATGTAAATCTGAGTATCATCTGCATAGCTGTGATAGGACAGCCCATAGTCCTGTAGAATCTGGGCAAGAGGAAGCAAATATAAATTAAATAAACGTGGACCAAGAATAGAGCCCTGGGGGACACCACAGATTACTGGCATGTTCTCTGAAATAGTATTTTCTATTTCTACAAAGTAGTTCCTGCCTTCCAGGTAAGAAACGAACCACTTCAGGACTGTTCCTGAGAGTCCAACCCAGTTTGCGAGTCTATCTATTATCATTTTAATGTCAATGGTATCAAAGGCAGCACTAAGGTCAAGAAGTAATAGAAGAGATACCTTTCCAGCCTCTGTATTTAAGCGGATGTAATTAATTACCTTGATTAGAGCAGTCTCAGTGCTGTGATTAGACAGGAACCCGGACTGGAATTTGTCTAGGCTACTGTTAATGGACAAGAAACTAGTGATTTGCCTGAAAACTATTTTCTCAATGATTTTGCCAATGAACGGTAAATTAGAAATTGGGCTGTAGTTTCTTATCAGAGATGATTCTAAATTTTTCTTTTTTAAAGAGGCTTTACAACTGCAATTTTTAGTGAGCTTGGAAAACCCCCCGACATGAGTGAGGTGTTTACAATGTGGAGTATGTCTGGTGCTATAGTGTGAAACACACTCTTTAAAAAATTGGTTGGTAGTGTGTCAGCAGAATGTGGACTGGCATTATCTTGTTGAAAAATGCAGGTCTTCCCTGAAAGAGATGATGTCTAGATGGGAGCATATGTTGTTCTAGAACCTGAACATAGTTCTCTGCATTATTGGTGCCTTTCCAGACATGCAAGCTGCCCATGCCACAAGCACTCATGCAACCCCATACCATCAGTGATGCAGGCTTCTGAACGGAGCGTTGATAACAACTTGGGTTATCCTTGTCCTCTCTGGTCCGGATGACATGGCGTCCCAGTGTTCCATAAAGAACTTCAAATCGTGACTCATCTGACCACAGAACAGTCTTCCATTTTGCCACACTCTATTTTAAAAGAGCCCTGGCCCAGTGCAAACGTCTGAGCTTGTGGAGCTTGCTTAGAAATGGCTTCCTCTTTGCACTGTAGAGTTTCAGCTGGCAACGGCGGATGGCACAGTGGATTGTGTTCACTGACAATGCTTTCTGGAAGTATTCCTGAGCCCATTCTCTTATTTCCTTGACAGCGGCATTCCTGTTTGAGGTGCAGTGACGTTTAAGGGCCCGGAGATCACGAGCATCCAGTAGAGTTTTACAGCCTTGACCCTTATGCACAGCAATTGTTCCAGATTCTCTGAATCTTTTGATGATGTTATGCACGGTTGATGATGATAAAAAGTCTTTGCTATTTTACGCTGGCTAACACCATTCTGGTATTGCTGCACTATCTTTCTGCACAACAATGGTGGAATTGGTGATCCTTTTACCATCTTGGCTTCAGAGAGACACTGATACTCTGAGAAGCTCTTTTTATACCCAATTATGTTGTCAATTGACCTAATTATTGTTAATTGGTCTTCCAGCTGTTCGTTATATGCTCAATTTCCTTTTTCCAGCCACTTACTGCTACTTGTCCCAACTTTTTTGGGATTTGCTGACACTGTGAAATTTTGAGTCAACATATTTATCCTTTAAAATGTTACATTTACTCAGATTAAACTTTTGATCTGTCATCTATGTTCTATTACAACTAAAATATTGACATTTGCCATCTCCACATCATTGCATTCAGCTTTTATTCACAATTTGTTTAGTGTCCCAACTTTTTTGGAATCTGGTTTGTATGACACTGGATGTTCTTCTAAGCTTTAATTCAAGTGCCTATATTTGGTGGGGAAAAAAACAACACATTAAGAAATAAATGTTTTGAATGAAATCATCTGTGCCATAATTATTGGCACCCCTGGTGTTAGTACTTTGTACAGCCTCTTTTGCCAACAAGACAGCACTTAATCTTCTCCTATAACTCTTCATAAGATGGGAGAATACAGAAAAGGATCTTCGACCATTCCTCTTTGCTCCACCTCTCTAAATCGTCCAGAGTCCTGGGTCTTCAGCTCACCGCACAGGTTCTCTATTGGGTTGAGGTCTGGGGACTGAGATGGCCATGAGAGGAGCTGGATTTTGTGCCTTGTGAACCATTTTTGAGTAGATTTGGCCACATATTTAGGTTCATTATCTTGCTGAAAGACCCAGTGACAACCCATTTTCAGCTTTCGGGCAGAGGCCACCAGATTCTGATTTAAAATGTTCTGATATTTCAATGAGTTTGTGATCCCATGTATCCTTACAAGGTTCCCAGGTCCTTTGGATGAGAAACAGGCCCACAGCATCACCGATCCTCCCCCATACTTTACTGCGTACTCATCCTTGGTGTTGCGCCAGACCCACTTAGAGTGTTTGTGGCCAAAAAGCTCTATCTTGGTCTCATAAAAAGCACACAGTCCCAGTTAAAATCCCAGTACCGCAGGCAAACTCCACCTGTTTACCTTTATGAGTATAACTCAGAAAAGGCTTTCTCCGTGCATGCCACCAAACAGCTTGTTGGTATGTAGATGGCGCCTGATGGTTGTTTGGGGGAGACCTTGCAACCCCAAGATGCTACCATTTGAGCTTTGGAGAACTTTTTACTTCTCTGACCATCCTTCTGTGTGTGGTGGCGAGATACACTTGCGTCCTCTTTCAGGCTTTGTCACAGTTCAAGATGTTTTGAACATTGTGATGATTGCTCTGACTGTAGATGAGGGCATCTGCAGGTGAGTGGCTATTTTCTTGAAGCCATTGCCTGATTTATGAATGTCAACACACATCTGCTTTCTTGAATAGTGTGTTCTCTTTTCTTTCCCATGTTTAAGGGTGAGTAAGAGAGATAGGCCTCTGTGTAACGCCATATTTATACCCCAGGGAAACAGGAAGTAATGAATTACTAATTAAAGGTTCCTAGATACTTTGATCCACTTTATACACTACAGTAGAAATGACATAAATGGTTAAAAATTTATTTCCAGGAAATTGTTAATGTTGCCAATAATTGTGGAACAGGTCATTTTATGGGAATTAATTATTTTTTTGTCAGGATTTTTCCTTTATTTTTTTTCCCCATTTGATCTGAAGGTTGCTTTTTTCTAATTTTTTTCAGAGTGAGATTATGCTTCTGCAATAAAAAAAAAATCTATTTATTTTAAGGTTTTAACACATTTTAACTAGGGGTGCCAATAATTATAGAGGGTGCTGTACCTATCTTGGAATGAGTCCTTTGTACTTTTAACATGTGTTGAAACAATAAGCAGTTTAAAGTCAAATCAAGTTGCAGAAATTTATTCAAAGCCAAACTTGACTTAAAGTCATGAGTTGAAATAAATAGTAATTCTAATTGGATTTTAAACTCACGTTTTTGAGTTGAAGCTGGTGAATTTTTTTTTACAGTGCATTAATATGCTTGGATACAGCAGGAGGGTGTCAGTGACCGCCTTCTGGATATTTGTCAGCAGTCTTCCCCATGTTTAGCCTACTGAACCAGACTTGGGAACCATTTTCTTAAAATTTTAGGAAACTTTTGCAGGTGTTTTGTGTTGATTATTCGAATTTTCTGAGATAATGACTTTTGGGTTTTCATTTGCTGCAAGCCGTAATCATAAACTTTTAAAAGAAATAAACCACTTTGTTTGAAATGAAATTATGAGTTTCACTTTTTGATGATATTATGATTTATTAAGATGCATCTGTGTCTTGTTGTCTACATCTCTGTTCTGTTACATATTATTTATTCATTCATTCATTATCTGTAAGCGCTTATCCTTACCCTGGAGAACACACCACACTCTTCACAGACAGTCACCCGGAGGAAACCCATGCAGACACAGGGAGAACACACCACACTCCTCACAGACAGTCACCCGAAGCGGGAATCGAACCCACAACTTCCAGGCCCCTGGAGCTGTGTGACTGCGACACTACCTGCTGCACCACCGTGCCTTTGTTACATATTATAGATTATTTAATTCTTCTTTAATACTCCATATATTTACCCACCATTGTTTCTGTATTTAGTCTTTTTTTTATTTACATATTTTGTTTTTAATTGAAATTGAAATTGTTTAATCACAACCAGTGTTCTTGATGTGAAGATTTAAATAGCTCATCATTACTGGATGCTAAAAATGTGGACAGTAAAGGAGAATGGTTTGGTTCCTGTAGAATCTTTTATTTCCATAAATGAGATGTGTGTATTTGATGGTAAAGTTCTAAAAAACCTTGTACAGTGTAAGTAATTTTGTATGCTATTGTATAACTGTACATCCAAGCTGAGAACTGTTTAGAATCAAAGCCAAGGCAATGCAACTGAACCATTTTGAGAGTGTACTCCATCCATCCATCCATTATCTGTAACCGCTTATCCAATTTAGGGTCGCGGGGGGTCCAGAGCCTACCTGGAATCATCGGGCGCAAGGCGGGAATACACCCTGGAGGGGACGCCAGTCCTTCACAGGGCAACACAGACACACACACATTCACTCACACACTCACACCTACGGACACTTTTTGAGTCGCCAATCCACCTGCAACGTGTGTTTTTGGACTGTGGGAGGAAACCGGAGCACCCGGAGGAAACCCACGCGGACACGGGGAGAACACACCAACTCCTCACAGACAGTCACCCGGAGCGGGAATCGAACCCACAACCTCCAGGCCCCTGGAGCTGTGTGACTGCGACACTACCTGCTGCGCCACCGTGCCGCCCGAGAGTGTACTCACTTTAGTCAATTCTCTTTTTTTTTTTTTTTTTTTTTTTTTTTTTTAAATGTCCTGTCCTTCACAGACCAACCCAGCTCCAAGTCACTCTCCCTGTCCAGGACTCGCTCTGCAGTCTTCTTCCTGAACAAGCTCAAACAAAATTCTCTTCAGAGACGCAAGGTAGGTGCTGACACATAACTCCACACTAGCAGATCCTGCACACAAAGCCCTGTTCACACTGTAGACTGCAGTCGGTCGATACTGATAGCTCTGGCTTGTGTGAATTAAGTAGAGCATGAAGTTTCTACTTGGCCAGCAGCACTATAATGAACCATCAGTGTGTAATTACTGTTCAAGAGCCAGTGCTATTTACCTCGTTGCCAGACCATGCATCCAGTTTCTCAACAACTAATGCAAATAACATTAAAATTATTGTGCTGGGAGTTGGGGGGCAAGTTACGTAACATGAGCTGAAAACAACATGAACTGTGTGCCACTTAGGAGCATCTGGCATCCAAGCGAGAGAAAAGAGAGCAAGATATGAAGGAGGAAGAAGAGAAGAAAGATGTGAGTAGTGTAACAGTCTTTATGAAATGTGGAACATGTGTCTGTGCTGTTGAACATTGGATACCCATCTATGAGAAGCATCTTGCAGATGTAATTACGCTATGTAGCTTGTTGTATCTTTTATCTTGCCAATAAGCGAAAAGAGACATGACGTAATTGAGGCTTATGAATATAGACTGTGTGATTGTATAAATAATTCTTAACAGTTTGTTAAATCCCATGGCTGTGGTATATAATCCAAATCCTGTATAATTTGGAATACAATCTCATTACATTGTTGTACGCTGACTTAAGTGCATTTCTTCTAGAGCTGCATAATAAATCAGATTTAGGGATACAGAAATAAAACAGCAATTAACCTAATGTACAATCCCAGAGTGCAAATTCTTTCCTGTGCTTACATACACTGATTTATTATGTCCAAACTTCACCCTGTAAAACTATTTCAATTGTCATGATGGTTCTCAATCCCACGTGCATTAAAGATGTAAAGCAAGAATAATCCATAAGGGGCTTCTTTTTTTCTTTTTTTTTTTTTTCTTTTTTTAAGAAATAAATTTCTGTATTTATTATGGTTTTGCTGGATATTCAGTCAGGCTATTTTTTCCTATGGCTTTATGAAAAGTAATATTTAATTAGCATATGGATTCTGCCATGTGAAATTAAGTTACAATTTTGGAGATACCGATTTATCTGTGGTAGCTACAGTATATTTCTTTTTTTTTTTTTTTTTTTTTTTTGCATATTTTGTATCTTTTAGGTGAATAAATAGGTTTTAAAGCCTTTTTTTATAACATGTATTTGGCTTTATAATTATTTCAAAATTCAAACATTCTCAAAACATGCTTTTGTCATTTTATTGTATTGTTGTGTAGTATTAAAAATGAGTTTTCCAAAAGTATCAAACGCTATGTCCACAATGGCTAACTTCAATCCACCACTTTTAAAAAATCTAAACCAAATCTCACACGTACTTTTGGGTAAAGTATTATCCCCAAAAACAAAACAAATACACTTCGTTAGCACTATTTCCTTAATGGACCTTAAGTAACCAGTGACAAATACATTCTTCTCACTTACCATTTTTAGACTAGATTTTTAGGTCATATGTTTTTGAATAAAATGACAAAAGAGCAGGAGAAAGTTTGAATTACAATTATACATTTCACAAAAAAGCTACAAGACATGTGTCTTGTACAACTACATCTGTTACACACTGTTATATTTCTTCCTAGTCCAGTAGCTGACCTTTATTTTGTCTTGCCCTGTGCTCTATAGCTTGTGTCTGCAGAGCCAACCACAAATCTGGGCAGCAGTGAGCTATGTTACTTTTGCCAGCAGCAGCTCTACGTGCTGGAGAGGGGCAGTGCCGAGGGCAAATTCTTCCACCGCAGTTGCTTCACATGCCAGCAGTGTGGTACCACGCTGCGCCAGGGAGGATATACTTTCTATCCTGACACAGGTATGCCACTGCTTGAATTTTCTTTTGTAGTTTTTGGGTTTTATATATATATATATATATATATGTGTGTGTGTGTGTGTGTGCGCGTTTTTTGCTAGCTTTGTATAAAGCTCACATTACCATATTTTTGAGATAGCACTGTCTCTCAGCAGTAAATATACTAGATCATTTTGGCCACTACAGAGTAAATCCAGAACTTTCTATTTCCCAATACAATTTTTTTTTAGTTACCTGTGTATCCTTAGTGTCTCCATTGGACTTTAATAGCTGGTTTGGTTGTAGTCCCCGATACCATCTCTTGGAATAAAACGGCACTGGCTGAATTATTCATCATTGGGATTAAGGATACATGCATATTCCCCCATCACACTTTTCAGCACTTTGCTATCTTCAGCAAAAGAGTACGACTGCATGCCAATACACACCTGCCCTGCCATCCTTAGCTGTTTACTGTCTGGTTTATCCACAGGGAGGTTCTACTGTGAGCAGCATTCAGAGCCTGTGGAGAAAAAGGGGGAAGAGGAGGAGCATTTGGAGCAAGCAGATCTGCCCACAGGGGTGGAGGTATGGACCATATCAGAGCTAATTACACTGCATATTAATATGCCAATCCATTTCAATTTGTTTTATTAAAGTCAGGCTGTTGTTTTTAGTAATATGAATGTGTTTTTACTGACTGAGTATATTCATCCATATCATTTAAACATTCAAAACAAATTTCTCTTTGCTTATGCATTGTTTGATGTTTAAGATGCTTCACAAATTTTTCTTGCTTCATTCTTTTAAAGAAAAGTGGTCATTTGCTAACATCTTCACATTTAAGTATTTTAACCCACTATGTTTCCTGGTTTTTAACAAAATACACATTGAACTCTTGGATATTCCTAAATATTCTCCTTGTTGTAGAAGCATATAACAAATGAAGCTTGCAAATACACAATAAGACATCCAATACCAAAACTATCATAACCTAAATAAATACAGTGAAACCTTGAATGATGAGATACGAGCCGTTGCTCAGTCGATGTTTTTGCTTTAATAGATCTGCGTTTACGAGCGAGTGAGCTTATGCCACCTGCCACTAGATATCCCAATGAGCGGTTAGCCGTGCATCTCTGTCATATCACTGTTTTTGTTTTGTTTTTTGTAGCCTTAAGTGTGTAGTGAGTAAAATAAGTTAAGCGATAGAGCACTGGGAACAAAACTCAGCCAATCTCCTCCCCCTCCGTAAAATAAGGTAAATACACTTAATAGAACCAGTTTATTTTTTACATTCTCTTTTATTATGTATATATATAAATTATTTGTTATTTAAAAAAATCAATTAATTAATAGCGTTTCAATTCATTTTAATGGGGAAATTTAATTTGGGAGCGGCACGGTGGCGCAGCAGGTAGTGTCACAGTCACACAGCTCGAGGGACCTGGAGGTTGTGGGTTCAATTCCCACTCTGGGTGACTGTCTGTGAGGAGTGTGGTGTGTTCTCTCTGTGTCTGCGTGGGTTTCCTCCGGGTGCTCCGGTTTCTTCCCACAGTCCAATTACACGTTGGTAGGTGGATTGGCGACTCAAAAAGTGTCGTAGGTGTGAGTGAATGTGTGTGTAGCCCTATAAAGGACTGGCGCCCCCTCCAGGGTGTGTTCCCGCCTTGCACGCAATGATTCCAGAGAGAGAGAGAGAGAGAGAGAGACTTGCCGTACAGCAGACCTATATCCTGTAGAAATTAACTTTCACAAGACATGGCTGAAACTAAATTACCTGTGTGCTGCACTTTTTTTTTTAAATAAGCAGGCTTTTTACAGCACAGTGTTACTGTTGTTTAACAGATGAATCATGTAGTTGACCTTGTATTTAACAGATCCCCATTGTAAAAATGATAGATCTTTTTAAGGCATATTATCAGATTATGATATTAAATTAAGTATGTATTTATTCACCATTTCTTCAGGATCATTTCCAGGCCAGCGAGAATGAACAGAGCGGGGGGGAAAAAGAAAAAAATGAAGAGAATAAAAAGGAGCATCACAAAGAGAGCCAGTCAAACAAGCCTCTTCCCTCATTTCGTTCCGTGAGGAGAAAAAGTTCTTATAAGATCTCGACAGACCCTCACTGTGATGAAATAACAGAATCTAACACCCTTGAAGACCAAGAGTACCAGCTGGCAACAAGAGCTGCAAAAGACACTAAAAAGCCTGGAATACCTACAATGGAAACTGACCCCAATCAAAATGGGGCAGACAACTTTGAAGTCCCAGTTCCAGCCCCACGCGGTTCCCGCAACCCCCCCCTAGCACCAGTCCCTAAACCCCGCACTGTCCATAATATAGTACCCTCCCCCACACACAGCGAGGAGAACCAAGACCTCACCACCTCATCAAGACAAGTAACCATCTCTGAAAATGAAGAGAATAATGAGCCAACCCCACCTACCCAGAGAGAAAATGGCATTCTTGAAGGGATGCCTGATTCCAGACCCAAACAGCCCCTTAAAAAGCTACAGTTGTCAGTCGAGGAGAAGACTCAGCTTATGAACTTGAGCTTTAGTCAGGACTCAGACTCTGAGACACCGGCATCTTCATCTGCAGCTTCTACTTCTTCATCATCCAAGCCACATGATGGTGGTGAGGAGGAAGGCTACTGGAGTGGAGGGCCATCGCAGGGCCATATTCGAGAACAGAAGCATCGCAGGTGTTTCAGAAAGAAGGGCGAGAACAAAGTTGCATCAGTTCAGCCAGGAAGGGTCAGGTCTAAATTCTCTCCATGGAATCTGTCCTCTCCGCGGCTGCGTCAGCGCTTCAGCGTGCTTCTTCCTGCTGGTAGGACCATATATTTCATCTATTGTTTTCTTTATCTATCATGCCAAACATATTTTAAACCAAAAGTGGCCAACTTTGGTCTTGGGTTATTATAGCACAGTAGTTTCTTTTTTGAAAATCACAATTCAAATACAACAAAGTTCAGGCAAGTTCACTGATAGTTTGAATCTATTTAACAGATTATTTCAATTGATTTATTACATTTAAAGATCAATTTAACAATCTTTAAAGTGAACATGGCTCCTCAGACAAAAAGGAATCGCCTTGTATGTTTAAACTGGTAGTACATTTAGGCTCCTACAGATGGCCCTGCACGTGGATGATCTGGCTATTAACAGATGTAGGGTGTGTGGGGAAACTCTTTGATGAAGAAGAAGTGGAACAGTGCAGTGAATGTCTTATATTCAAAGGGTATAGTGTGAAGGAAGTAGCTGAAATTACAGGTGTATGCATATAGTTATATGGGTCAACCAGCAGTGACAAAAATTTCTACAGGAAATTCTTGTCAGAATATTGCTGAAAGGTGAAATTGGACCACCAGCGAGTTTCACAGTTTGTGACTGAAAATCATGTAGCTTCCAGGCAAGAATTGCCTCTATTCAGTCCTGCCCAACGAATTTCTTAAGGAGCACTCAAGGTCTTTTCTAACTTCTGCTCATAAAGTGGCCAGATTACAGTGGGAGAAGAGACAAAAATTGGACTGTTCGCTACTGGAAATGTGTTATCTGGTCAGAGGAATCTCATTTCATGGTGCTAGGCATCATGTTCGTAGTAGATCTTAGGAAATCTTCAGTAAGAACAGCCCTTTTCAGAATGACATGTTCCTTTAAATGAGAATGAGACACAGCTCAGTTCAATGTGAGAGCCCAGGAACGACAAGCGAGAAGCAGAAGCTCAGGTTTTTAACCATTTTCTCTTTTGATCTCCTTTCTCATTTTTGACATTATTTAATCAGCACTCACATTGTGTGCTCTATGCTCATTATGTCTTATTTTTCTTTTTTTCTTTGCTCCTTTTAATTGCGTATATGTGCCCTCACAATAGGTCCAGATCTGTGCTTTGAGACACTCAGACAGAATCCAAACAATTAGTTTTATGTTTATTGACATGGTCTATTCACATCAAGTATGCACTAAAATATAAACAAATGTGATTTTTTACATAGTGGAACCATCACACCAAGCAATTAAATGCCATACACATCTCCTCGTTCAGGATCTAAAGCTGTAGAAGGAGCTGTTCCAAAGGCATTTGCATTGGGAATTTGAGGCTCTGATTCTGTCTGCTGCTCCAAAAAAATGATTTTCTTAACCTCTGCATTTTTATAGTCAGTGGGTTGCTGGTTCTGTATGATTTTGTGTTCTGCTACAAACAGCTATTCAGCTACCGTCTTGATGCTCAATTCTTGGGTCTGCGACCATGACAACAGAGCTCTGTTGGTCAGCTCCGTAAACGCAGGAAATAGAACAGGTTCTAACTGAAAAATTGAGGCAGCGTCACAGTCCATCAGTTTTGGAACCCATTAATATACATGTTTTCAAAACTTGACGTGTGCTTGCACTGAACAGATGTTTTTTTTCCCCCTTTTTTCATAATATGTACACATTTAATAATTTAGCCCCGTTTGAGGCAAATGTAAGATTGAAATGAAATGTAAGGCATAAAATACTCTTTCCATTTCTTGTTAGCAACGCTAACCCAATGACCCATGAACACTAAAGAAGCAGAACCTAAAGTTGGCTACCTTTTTGGCTAAAGTAAAACCTGTACATGTCATATTCTCCTTGTAATGGATGCATTGTTAAAGCTTCCAGTTCAGCACAGAGGACATGAAATTAGTCTTCAAGTTGAATCAGGGAAATTTAAAACATTCAACTCTACTGGGATCCTCCGAGACTGGAGTCCGTGACCCTGTTCTCAGCTGATTTTATATTTTCATTACGTTACCAGTGACAGTTCAGCCCGATTCAGAGGATGACGTCGATGCAGAAGCTGTTGATGATGAGGACGATGATGATGAGAACGAAGAGGCTCTTTTGACAGAGGATCGTTCTTTGGACGGCAAGGTTAGAAACTGAAATAAAAGCAGTCATTTGCATCTTTCACTAAGCAGATGCTGAATAGAAATCTAACCTTGAGAAATAAGCCTGTCTCTCCCACCTTAAAAAGTTCATGATTACATAATTAAAGCTTTAGTTCTCTCTTAAGTTGGAATGCTTCTTTTAGGACAGCAGCTGAGTGTGGGGGAAAAAAATAAAGATTTATTCTGGTTATGTTGGTGGCTGATTCATTCCACTTTTTCATGTATTTAGGTTGTACAAATGGGTCTCTCTGACACTGAGAGGCAAGAGCTGATGAAGATGAAGACTCTGGAGCGAAGAGCCAAAATGAGCGAGATGCAACGCTTCCGCAAAGCTCAGGTTGCATATACCTCACTATGTATAAGACAGTATATATACTTTCAGATTAATTTTGACTCTGCCAAACCAGGTTTAACACATCCCATAATAGCCGTGGACAATTCTGCAGGCATTACAAAGAAGCTAAAATTAGATTTCTCCTGCAGCAGCATTAAAAACCTTTGTAAGAATTTTCAGCAGAATGCATTTGGGTCTGTGATCTAACAGCCATCTAAAATCCTCCAGTAGTTATGGCTTTACTGACAACATTCTTCGTGTCTGATGTGTCTGATATACAGTCTATCCAAAGGAGGCTAGAAGAGATTGAGGTGACATTTAAAGACCTGGAGGAGAAGGGAGTGATACTGGAGAGATCACTCAGAGGCCAGCCTGGTATGACCTTTCATTTTGAACACGTTTACTAGCATTTCAGCCATCTTTGAAATACTTGCAAAAGAGACATTTAGTTTATTTTTTCTCTTAATTTAATAGCTCCTTCTTAGAATTTTCCAAAATCAGTCAGTATGGTGTTATTTTTTTTAACCTGTTATTAATTCCTCTATGAACAGCTAATTTTCTGGATGTTAGTTCTGAACACTGTACTTATTGGTTGTCTCAGTATATCTTTATATCATATAATGGGCATATTATAAAAGGGGGACATATCAGACCCCTTTTCCACAAGTTAATTACATTCTCAGGATGAATATATATCTGCATTCGTTATGGGCTCCATCAAGGAAAAAGGCGCTGCAAAAAAGCAAGCATAGATGTTTTTCTTTGTATTGATGAAGTTATTTTAATTATTTAAATTATTTTAAACTGTATTTGATTAATTATTTCTATATTTATTATTCTTTATTTATTTATTTGTTAATTGTCTTATTTATTGTTTATTTTAAGTTTGTTTCAAATCGTTTCTAACTGTACATGTTGTTCTTTATTTATTTATATATTATTTTTTTATATAAGCTTAAAATACTTAAAATCCCTGCCCCCTGACACATAGATAGGAGCCTAAATCCGCCTTCACAGGAATTATGTAAAATATGTATGGCTCTTAAGTTATAAAAAGGACATTTATGGGAAATGTCATGAAATGAGGTTTCTAGAATTTGATCCAGGGCAAATAATATTTTTTCTGGGGGTCACTGTGTTTAAATAACAGCGTTATGGGTTCAAGAACCGAAAAGATGATGCATGCCGTTTACTTCAACACTTCTGTACACTCACTTCATAGTCATTAATACCAGGGCATGCACATTACATGCAACTGTTTTAAGGAGTTTGGCAAAAGGCAGCTGGCTTAAAACCAGTGAATACATTAGTTCTTTCATGCTCACAAAAAAAGCAATGTGAGCACTATTTTAAATTGTTCCCTCAAATGAAATATATGTGTGCACAAATTGCTTATAAGTTCAAATAAAATGTGGGCATGAATTGCTAAATTTGTTCACTCTAAATAGTTGAAACGTGCAAACCAATTGCTATTTGCTCAAATGAACTGAAGTGTGCACACAAATTGTAAATCATTCACTCGAATTAATATTTATTTTTACCCACGGCCCCTCTCGGGCTCCATAGTAATTCCAACTCACCTGGTAATGTATATTTCTTATAACTTTTGCAACCCTTTTTAGTGGGGACACAATAAAGCTGGATTAGTGTTCAGAATACCTGTCAAACCAACAATAACTAAAACAAAAATTACTTTTTTTTAAAATACTGTCTTGTTATTAAGATCCGCCCATACGTCAAACAGCAGAATCAGCAGTGAACATACGCAGGCTGTAAGAGGGAGAGTATTTGTTTAACTGCGGGTGGGTGTTTGCTCAGTCATAAAATGCACTGAATGGAGCAGCACATTCTAAAAATGTATTTAATAATTATATGCTTTTTGTGAAAGAGAAATACAACAAAATGTTGAAGATTTCATAGTTTCTCAAGTGGTAGATAGAGTGGCTAGTGAGGTTTACGACCTGTCAAGGAAAATGCAACTTTGTTGACTGTCTTCTTTAAATGTGAGGGGCATTGATAACATCGAATATATTGTAAGCATGTGTCTGTTGCATATCTTGAAATGGCACTTCAGGGGAGGAAATATAAGAAAGCAGGTAAGGGCTAACAAACTTGTGCTGCTTGTAACATATAGGGCCATACTCTGTCCATAAAAGGAGAAAAATAGCTAGCTATACAAACACCACACTTTCTTTGTTTCATTGCATTGTTAATAACAGTACAGTGATCCCTTGTTTTTCGCAGGGGATGCGTTCCAAGACCCACCCGTGAAAAACGAATTTCTGCAAAGTAGAGGAAAGATATATATTTTTTTTATGTATTTAACGAGTATTTGGACTTTTAAATCCCTCCCTGTTACTGTTAACAACCCACCCTTTGCATTAAACAGTCATTCTATAAGATAAATAAAATAGAATTCTATTTTCAGCTGGAGCTACATGTGATATCCTACCATTTTCTTTAATAGAGTCATTCCTAAGCTGTGATTTAGCGTCAGTAAATTTCACTCGGATGTGGACATGAACAACACATGTACTGTACGTAAGAAACACTTGTAAATGATATATTTTGTCACCTACAGGCCCAGTCTAATACATCCATCCATCCATCCATCCATTATCTGTAACCGCTTATCCAATTTAGGGTCGCGGGGGGTCCAGAGCCTACCTGGAATCATTGGGTGCAAGGCGGGAATACACCCCGGAGGGGACGCCAGTCCTCCACAGGGCAACACAGACACACACACATTCACTCACACACTCATACCTACGGACACTTTCGAGTCGCCAATCCACCTGCAACGTGTGTTTTTGGACTGTGGGAGGAAACCGGAGCACCCGGAGGAAACCCACGCGGACACTGGGAGAACACACCAACTCCTCACAGACAGTCACCCGGAGTGGGAATCGAACCCACAACCTCCAGGCCCCTGGAGCTGTGTGACACTACCTGCTGCGCCACCGTGCCGCCCCAGTCTAATACATGGAAATAATAATAAAAAAATACTTTTGGCTATTCATCTTTCACTGTTTTCCTAGATTTTCCCTCAATATCTGCGATATAGCGACCATAAGCCCCCCTTGAAAAAACCCGCAAAGTAGCGAGAGATTACAGTATAAGCTATATTCAATTATCTGTGCTTCTCTTTTAGGTCCTGATGGATCAACCACTATGATAGATGATTGGATTGAGCTTGTCCAACAGAAGAATGATCTGGTTACTGAGGAGTCTGATTTGATGGTGGCGTAAGTCTCAGGCCTAGATGTTCTTACCCCAAGTCAGTGAATCTTATTAGGAGCAGACAGTCTGAATATATGTAGTGTTTATTTACATTAGCATTTAATGTTTTCTCTCAAGTCGTATAATTTACATCAGTCCATTTGAACTGGAAACATTTGCTATGCAGAAGGGAAAAACAGTAAATTCTCAAGTAATGAAGGCCTTTCAGAAAGCACTTCCCCTGTCTTGTTGCTCTGGCAACCTTTCTTCTGAATGTCTGAATATACAGGGCTAATGCTTATTAAGCTTAACATGAAGGCTGCTAGGCTGTATTTAAGGTCTTCTTAACATGCCGTGTATTTAGCATATATTTACATTCTGTAACACTGCAGCCCCCACTTTCAAAAACCATCTATGCCTTTTATCACAGTGCTGTGACACCACATGCAGTGACTCTAATATCTGTTTAATTTTACTGTTCATGCTCAACGCCATAGGTCTAGGCAGCTGGAACTGGAGGATAAGCAGAGCATGCTGGAGCTGGAGTTGCGGCGCTACATGGAGATTGATGGTATTTACAGAACAACCTGCTGTCGGAATTAAATTTTGTATCTGTTTCATGTTCGTTACTTTGTCTGCACATTTCATGAAGAATGGATCAATAGGAATAGCAAAAAAAAAAAGGTCTTACTAAATGCATTTACATTAAAAGTTACACATTTTTAATCTATCACCTAGTATATTACCATTTTGGAGATGCAAGAATTTATTCATTCATTCATTATCTGTAACCGCTTATCCAGTTCAGGGTCGCGGTAGGTCCAGAGCCTACCTGGAATCATTGGGCGCAAGGTGGGAATACACCCTGGAGGGGGCACCAGTCTTTCACAGGGAAACACAGACACACACACATTCAACGTCAGTTTCAATGGTGCAAGGAGCGCAAATCTTGAGCTGTGGACAATGTGAAACATGTATTGTTCTCTGATGAGTCCATCTTTACTGTTTTCCCCACATCCGGGAGAGTTACGGTGTGGAGAAGCCCCAAAGAAGCGTACCACCAGACTGTTGCATGCCCAGAGTGAAGCATGGGGGTGGATCAGTGATGGTTTGGGCCTTCCCTTGGCCCAACACTTGTGATAGATGGGCGCGTCACTGCCAAAGACTATCGAACCATTCTGGAGGACCATGTGTATCCAATGTTTCAAACATTGTGTCCTGAAGCCGGTGCTGTGTATCAGGACGACAATGCACCAATACACACAGCAAAGCTGGTGAAAGATTGGTTTGATGAACATGGGTGAACATCTCCCATGGCCTGCACAGTCACCAGATCTAAATATTATTGAGCCACTTTGGGGTGTTTTGGAGGAGCGAGTCAGGAAACGTTTTCCTCCACCAGCATCACGTAGAGACCTGGCCACTATCCTGCAAGAAGAATGGCTTCAAATCCCTCTGACCACTGTGCAGGACTTGTATATGTCATTCCCAAGACGATTTGACGCTGTATTGACCACAAAAGGAGGCCCTACACCACACTAATAAATTATTGTGGTCTACAACCAGGTGTTTCACTTTCATTGTCCAACCCCTGGGTGGCACGGTGGTTCAGCAGGTAGTGTCGCAATCACAAAGCTCCAGGGTTCTGGAGGTTGTGGGTTCGATTCCCGCTCTGGGTGACTGTCTGTGAGAGGTTGGTGTGTTCTCCCCGTGTCCGTGTGGGTTTCCTCCGGGTGCTCCGGCTTCCTCCCACAGTCCAAAACACGTTGGTAGGTGGATTGGCGACTCAAAAGTGACCGTAGGTGTGAGTGACTGTGTGTGAATTGCCCTGTGAAGGACTAGCGCCCCCTCCAGGGTTTGTTCCCGCCTAGAGCCCAATGATTCCAGGTAAGCTCTGGACCCACCGTGACCATGCATTGGATAAGAACTTACAGATAATGAATGAATGAATAAATTGAATGATTGAAAAAATTCATGGATTTAACATGTGCCTGGGCCACATCTGCTAGCTTAACATCCTACAGCATGTAATGGATTTTGTATTTATTTGTTTTCTTGCCTGCTCCATATGGTTGAATGCATAGTTTCTGTAGTATGCACACATGAGCATAAGTCCAGTTCTAACTGTAGTAATACCGTGTGTGTGTCTGTGTAGACTCTGAGAAGACTGCAGAGCAGCAGGCAGAGGAGGAGCAAATTTTACAGCAGATGCTGGACGTGGTGGATATGAGGAATTCTCTTGTGGCCTTCCTAGAGGAAAAGAGACTTAAGGAAATCAGTGAGGAAGAACTAGGTTCCTCACTGCTGGAGACCAAGAGAGTCTCTACTGCTGGCGCCCAGGTACACTGGGCCTGAGGGAATATCCACACACAAGTACAGACAGACCTTACATGCCGCCTTCTGCCCTTGTGCTCGAATTTCAAACCAAAGACTTTAAAAGCTCACGAGATCAGACTCCTATCTGTGTGTACTTGGACACACTCAGGTTCAAATGCAGGACATTTATAGAGATGCAGGCTGGATGCACAGGGCTTTTAACCATTCAAAACTGAGGCTACCTATGACAGACACCTGAGATTGTTCCAGAATAAAAAAACCTCTGGAATTTGTTATAACACCACCCCAGCCTTCACTGCCCTGTCACAGCCTAGGAAGAGGTCAGTGGATTCTCCGTGTCACACTCACACTCCCACACACAGTGTGTACCAGGACTTTGGATATTGCTATTACTAAACTCCTCCAAAATTATACTGTAAGTATGAACCAGGGGCGATTTGAATGTGTATTCTTCTCTTATTTATCTCTGTCACATTTATCAGGGTTGTTTGCCAAGCACATAGACATTTTGAAAGATTAAGTTATTGTTCAAAGTTGTTGTTTTTATGTTTTTGTGTTTGCTGGTTCTCAACACACAATCCCATATTCTCAATGCCAATGCTAAAAAAAAAAAAAAAGTACCAATTACATATGTTCGTTGTTTTTTTTTGCCACAGCAAAGTATTTTAAAGATCACATTAGACTTATGTGCAATGTACACCTTGATTTGTCTATTATCACTGTTGTTATTATTATTATTATTATGATTAACACTATTATCACAAACTTCTATAGAAAATGTTTATGTTAATAGAGGTGGGTTGAAACTCAGGGTTTGGTAATTATGGCCTGTACTGATGTACCATATCAGCATCAACATTATCTCTATCTGAAAAAGCTGTTGAAAAGTTTGGAACCTGAATAATGAATTTTGTGTTGCATTTATATATATATATATATATATATATATATACAGAGAGAGAGAGAGAGAAAGAGAGGTTTTTGAAATGTACAATGATCTGTTGTGGAACGTTGGGAGAATATGCGACTGTTTTATTTTTGTCCACTGTGTTTGGTTCCTTTAATATTTCTTTTTCTTTTTTTTTTTTTGACTGTGACAGTACACTATGTTCTCATAATAAAAATATGCGTATTCTATTCCGTGATTTTTCTTAACAGTTGCAAATTGTAGTTTGGCGTCTGAGGTAAGCAGCATTTGTCTGCAGCAGCCCATAACACCACTAGAGGGAGTGCCACCACTATGTAGCATAGGGATAAATGGATTGAGATTTAAAGAAGACTAAGACTAAGATCAGAACAGTTGTGTTTTTATGATATCTTGCATAAAGTGAACCAAAACAACATGGGACACTTTAGATTTTATACAATTATATAAAAAGAAATGTTGAATATTGAAGAGATCAAAATAGGGATGTAGTAATATTTTGAAATTAATTTGTATTATTTTATTACAAAATGTATCAAGGCCAAAGAAACACTCTCAGCCCAGTTACAACTAGCGTGAGGCCCAGTGAGCTTTGAATCTTTACAACTGATGTGGTATGAATGATTCACTCATTACAGAGTAGTGCAGGCCTCCGATCTGTGACCCTTAAGGTTTTAACAGGGGCCAATGGGTTCACAACATTATTTGCATGAAAGATCTAATCAGCAGATGTATTTATAAACTTTCCACTGATATAAAGGTGCATCTGAATAAATAACGTTCATATATAAGTTTATATATAAATAAATCTAGTTTATTTATTTTAATGTTGATGACTATGGCTTACAGCCAGTGAAAATCCAAAAGTCAAAAATGACATGTGCCATGATCATCTTATAACCAGAAAATGATATGAAACTGAGGTATAGATGAGCTTAAAGATTTTTCGAGCAGACAAGAGAATCATTATCCCCTGTGTATAAATGTAGATGAAACTTATTTAGATGCGTGTCGTGATGAAGTAGAAATCATTCAGTGCAGAAAAATGAAAGATGAATTGGAGGAAATACAGTTCCATAAAGCCGGAATATATTTTCCAAAATTACTGTTATCGGTTAAAAGATCTGAAATGATTCCACAAAATCAATTGTGTGCAAGAACAAAAAGTACTTTTTCCCTATTTTGATTGCACTTATCTGCATGGACAACAAGGATTAGGAGGCATGTTTTAGAGGCTGTGCACAATTTAAAAATCATAGTTATCAGTGACAAACATTAATTCTTTAATTAATTAAAACATCCATCTTTTCCAATCGGATATTTTAGGCCTATTTTTATTGTTGCCCAATACTAAGATACAAGTGTATTTTAGATCATCTTTTTAGCTCTTGTTGACCTTTTTTTCCACATTAATTCCCCTGTACGTATGTGTGCACGTCAGTGGTTATGTGCCCATTTTGTAGAATCTGCACACTAGTAATCACAAGTTGTAGTAGAGGATTAACGTAACACAGTACTATCTCTGAGCAGTAGCTCTGAATAGAAAGAGTGAAGGAGTAGAACGTATTTTCAGTAATAAGCTTAGACTTTTTGAGTCTTTTTTTTAATTTTTTTTTTTATTCAATTGTTGAGTGTCTGTTTCCAGGTGCTGTCCACGGCAGATTTTGGTGTGTCATCACACTGAAAATCACATCTTGCGTGAAATTGTGACCATGGCTTATATTCCTTGTTCCATGTGTTATTGTTAAGCTGACTAATCCCCTAACCAAGGGTAATCATATTTGCACTGTATTATAGGATATTGATGTGCATTGGAGATTAGAGTACAGTGGCAAGTGGGGACATTCAATGATTTCTATCTGTCCTTTAAATGAGGGTGGGCATGAATTGGACATAAATCTGAATGTTTGTAAACTAAGGGTGGGATCAGTTCAATTATTTATTTATTTATTTATTTATTTATTTATTTATTGCCAAACCTTGCTGCACTAACAGTCCTCAGTGCAGGCAGACAGCTCCAGGGACCAGGGACCAACTCTGGGTGACTCACTGTGAGGAGTGTAGTGTGTTCTCCCTGTGTCTGTGTGGGTATCCTCTGGGTGATTTGGTTTGCTCCCAAGCCCTGTGAAGGACTGGTGCCACCATACAGTATGTGTTGCTGCCTTGCGCCCAGTGATTCTGTGTAGGCTCAGAACCCACCACAACCATTAACTGGATAAGTGGTTTCATGAATGAAGGAATGAATTTCTGGTACCAGTCATCCTTTCCAAATATACTGTTGTGTTTGTATTGGCCTCTTTATCATGGACATCAAAAAAAGGAAAATGAAAATGATTTTCTTTCTCCATGTTGTATCAAAAATGTACCGTATCATGGAGCAAAAACAGCAATACGTATTGTATTGTGAAATTTGTGTATCGTTGCCCCCCTAATTATACACTGACTTGGATAAACCATGTTTATGGAAGCAAATCTGTCTCATCAGACTTTGAAATATTACCACCTTTGAATTTGTAGCACTCAGATATTTTGCACTGAAATTGTGCATCTGAATTTTGCTGCTTTTGAATTTAAGTCTTCAGATTGACACCTCTGAATATTTTGCTTTGAAATTATGCATCTGAATATTGCTCTTGAATAGAACTCGTGAATTTACAGGAACACGTTTTCACTGTTATTATTCAAGGTTAATAAATTCAGATTAAAAATTCAAACAATATATTTCAAAGTTGCTCAAATAATGAGGTTTTTTGAGGTTTGATTTGAATATAGAGAGTTGGAGAATGTTGGACTGAAGGGGGAAGAGAGTTAAACCTGAGTTACACAGGACTAGTAAAATTATTGCAAAGTTTTAAAAAGTGAAATTCCAAAATACAAACAGTAACAATAACAAGTCAACAATTTGATGATTCATGACTGTGAAGCACACTGGAAATTGGACCTTGGCAGTAGAGCAGTCATAAACGAGCTGTGAATTTATCACTGAAATCATTACATGACTCGCATCTTTATGCTCTATGCAACACTGACTTGTAGGCATTTCCTGCTCTATGGAGTTTTAAATGAGTCTAAATCTCTTGAATGATCATGTGCTGGATGCCTTCTCTTTGGCAAGAATTCACTTGTCTCACTTTTGCAATTCCTCTCTGCCAGTTGGACAGTTACTGCCAAGTCTAATAGTTCTAAATGACAATAATTCACTCACAGTTCAAACAGTATGTTGCTGTTAATGAGTAACAACAAAACTATTGAGTGTCTGTCAGCAGACTCCACATGTACAGGAAGGCTGGTTTCTGTGCAGGCTTTTGTTAGCTGATGTGGAAGATCTGGGCAGGTAGTGTTCTCCTCTTTGTACAGTTAAAGTCATGGATTTTGTAATCAGGGTTCTTAACTGTAATAATGCAATCATCTACTAGGAATGTTCCTTCAGACGTCTGGCTAAACTGAGGAATCCTTCTTTGTTACATGCTCTACTAGCCAACCGTGAGAAAACACACCTTGTGTCTTCAGGCTTCTTGACCAGAGTTTGAGCCTAAGATGTGCATAATATAGTAGATTTAGAGTTTTTGTTTTGATTTCATGGCACTGTGCTTATTGCCCTTTAAATGAGGTCCACTTTCCATAGAGGTGTGGTTGTAGTTATAATTATAAACTAATTTAAACTATATTTTATAATTACCAGTTCTAACTAATAGTGAGATGATTTTGTCAGGATCAAAAGATGTAGTGGTAAAAGCAGCAGCACGTGTCACAAAAGCAGGAAGGAAATGGAAGCCAAAAGGGGCCATGCAGGTAGCCAGGAGCTCATTAGAGGTAAGGGATGTGATTGGCCAAATACAATGCAGAAAAGCAGGCCTTGGGTCAGGTCTTGGGCCTGGCCTTCTTGAGACCAACGGCCTTCTATACATATTCTCTCTCTTTCTCTCAGGAACTAATGTTTCTGCGTCATGCAGGGATATGTTGCGTAGATGTAAAAAAGCTGTCCTAGTGATACTGCCTATGTGTTGATTGAATGATAAAACAGAGACAATTATGACGCCAAGATTTTTTGCTGCTGAACCAGATATAACTGGAAAGTTAGCGAGATTTAACATTAAATATGATGATTTGTTTCTTGCCACTTTTATATCCTGAAGCCGGACCTCTGTTTTATTACTGTTTAGAAGGAGGAAGTTAAGCAACATCCAGCCAATCATGTCTTTTACACAGTCCTCTACTTTCTTTAATCTGTATTTGTCATCAGGCTTGGCTGATATGTACAACTGTGTACTGTCTGCGTAATAGTAAAAATTAATTAGGGCCCTAGCACTTAGTGCAGGGACCCTATTGTAATTGTTAGGAATTTTCTTCATCATTCATCATTATTCTTATTTCTTATAAGTGTGTCTAATGGTAACATCTATAATGTAAATTGTAATGGTCCTAAAATAGAGCCTTGTGGAATTCCAGATCTTACTTTAAAATAATTGGAAGATAAATTGTTTACATTTACAAACTGATAACATTCTGTTAATTTAGATTTGAATAATGTATAAGTCAGAGACCCCAGTTCTATTATTTAATTGTGAAAACAACCCATTAAGTTACACACAGTACTAATTTAGGGCACCCAAATGTCCCTTTATTTCAGCTCCCATTCTTTACTTTCAGGTATTTAATGAAATCCACATAAAAAAAATCCCACATATCCATGTAAGCCCACACATGTACTTTATATCCCTCAAACACAGAAGGTTTATGAAGATTTAAGCTGTAAAATGTAATACATTTTACCTTTGACTTTTCCATTTCAATTCATCTAATCATCTGATGATGATGATGATGATGATGATACTTCGAAACACATCCAGAAAGTGGCTTAACATAAAGGCTTAATGTACACAATGGCTTATTTAGAAATTTAAATGTGAAGAATACTTGACATGCTTGGTTGATTTCCTAATTAGTAATTCTACAGGTGCTTTACATCTAAAAACAAATACATTGTAGACCTGTGATCTTTGAAGTGATTGTATTCATTTCACCCCACTTAGAAAAAAAAAACACAATAATTTGACCAAGAGTGCCCAATAAATGTATCTGTCCACATTCAGTGATGTCCATGCTGAATAAACTCAATCACCATTCTAAATCTTTCAAACACAAAAGACAGTGACTGTTTCCCTGCCAGCCCCTCCTCTGCCGCTATGAGGATGTGTAATCTGAATGTCTACAGACAAGCTAATCTCTCCAGGCTACAGCATAATCTTGGGCAGAGGGTAAGTGAGAAACATTATGCAGAGTATATTTCATTTTTAAAAACTTTGAAACAAATTAAAAATGCAATCCTCATTTACATGGACTGCTTTTAAGTGGAGACAGTCTTTTCAAAATTGAGCTTAAACAGCTGTATCCAGTGAGTGAGAGAAGTTAGGCAAAACACTCTTACTGGCTCATCTGAGCCTTTATGGTTTATCTTGCTGTTGATGTAAATAAAGTGATACATTCATATTTCATCCGAATTTCAAACAATTCTTTAACAACGCTTAATGCTGGATGTGCTATTCGTTACGCAGAAGACCATGAAGCATTAAGGTATAGAATGTGTATTTAGCAGGTACACAATATAACTGTGCTAACCATTTTCAAGGCACAAAATACTCATAAACACAATATTGTTTCTTTCATTAATCAATTAATTATAGGTAAACTGACCAATCAGTAATTTGCCACTATAGCCATTCACATGGTACTATAAGTTACTTCACAGTGGCACATGATAATTGTTGTCAATTGTTCTTATTTTCTGCTTATGCCAGAGGTATTAGCACACATATATAAAGGCACAAGCCTGTCACAAGTGTCCTAGAGCAACCTGCTGAGGAGCAGTCTGACCTTTATCACTTGTTGTAAGCTTTGCCGAGTAGGGCCGCCACACACGTGCCTACTAAGCCTGTAGAGAACAGTGTGCACTCTCTTCTCAGTGTTTCTGACTCGCTAATGACTGTGCAACGTATCCTATGGCTCCTGGGATATTTGGAAATGTGTTGCCTCCAAAAAAAGGTACATATCTTGCTCTTTTGTGAGTTGCACCACAATTGGCTGATTCTTTTTTTTGAAAGATGATTGTAAGAATATATTTGTTTTCAACTGTGAAGCAGAAGTTCCTGTGGAAAGTTGTGAAAGTGGCCACAAGATTGTTGAGAATGGTTTCAAGAAGACCACAGATAACATTCGAGAGGTATTTGACATCATAGAAGTGCTGGGATCGTAAGTATATACTTTTTTAAATGTATATTTTTGCAAAGTAAATAAGCTGAAAATATTTTAAATTGTTTAATTGTTGTTACGCTGTTTTCTTTTTAATTTTAATTTTTGCTTTAAAGAATTTTTGCTATACAAATAATTATTCATGATGGGCGGCACGGTGACGCAGCAGGTAGTGTTGCAATAACACCTGGAGGTTGTGGCTTCAAGCCCTGCTCCAGGTTACTGTGAGGAGTTTGGTGTGTTCTCCCCATGTCCGCGTGGGTTTCCTCCCACAGTCAAAAAACATATGTTGGTAGGTAGATTGGTGACTCAAAAGTGTCCATAGGTGTGAGTGAATATGTGAGCGTGTGTGTTGCCTTGTGAAGGTGTGTTCCTGCCTAGTGCCCAATGCTTCAGTAGTCTCTGGACCTACCGCGACCCTGAACTGGATAAGTGGTTACAGAAAAAAATGAATGAATGAATGAATTGATTAATTATTCATGATGATTTAATATTATATTATTAATGTGAACTTAGTTGTGGATTCAAGTGTAGCTCTGGGTGATTGTCTGTGAGGAGTATGTTCTCTCTGTGTCTGTTTCCTCCGGGTGCTCCAGTTTCCTCCCACAGTCCAAAAACACACGTTGGTAGGTGGATTGGAGACTCAAAAGTGTCCGTAGGTGTGAGTGAATGTGTGCGTGTGTGTGTGTGTGTGTTTCCCTGTGAATGACTGGTGCCCCCTCCAGGATGTGTTCCTTGTGACCCACCACGACCCTGGACTGGACAATTACTGGACAGATTACATTACAGATAATGAATGAATGACGGTATACAATTTTTATTAATGTAAATACCTGCCAACTTCAGCATCCATTACATAAACATTTGTAAAATGCAGAAAATGGACTACATGGATTAGACTCACTGATAAATAAAAAAAATTATATTTGTATGGTTATAACTGAATAAAATGCACACAGCACAGTAGGCTAATGGCGTAAATAGATTCAGCCCCTGCAGTTGTGTAATGCTGATCACTTTTTAAATAATTTATATAATACAGTTCATCATGTATCCCTAATATGAACAAACTCACTCTGCCCCAACTGTAAGGCTAGTGTGGTAATAGGCATGTCTTAAAAACCAGAACACTAGATTCAAATAATAATATTAACAATAATAATAATAATTAAAGCCTGGGAAAAATACAGAAAACTTATTTTTCTAATGTCAGATTAATGTATTTCAGGCCTATAAAAAGTTTAATTTGTAATGTCATTTTAATGTTCTTCTGTCCTAAAAGTGTTGTGACTGTTCTGTCAAAATAATATATTTCATAATATAAACCCTATGTACATAATAAAAGACTAATATGTCCAAATGGGAAAGTTGCATTATGGTAGACAAACATAATCTCTGGAAAACATGTTGTTGATGGCTTGTATGGGTCAGTGTGACAATAAACATCTCGACCAGAGATTAGCCTACTTTAAAGACATAGCACAGTAGACAATTCCTAGTCCCTAATATCAGCTGCTTTTCTTCCTATTAAAGCTTAACAAATCTGTCCTTTATTTGACCTCTAAAGCAGACAGAGAGTGACTGACACACACATGACAGGATTTGAATGTGGCCTACTTATTTATTGATTTGTTTTTAAAGCAGTTAATGGATCTGCACTCATACATATTAGTAGCAGGCTTTCTTTTTCCACCAATCAGTGAGTTCTGAGATCTTCTTCTCAGGATCTGTTAGTTGTGCCCAGAACTCATCTGAAACTCAAAGGTGATTGGGCTTTTGCAGTCTACGCCTCGAGACTGTGGAGTTCTTGTCCGTCCTCTGTTTGTTATGCCTACTCAATTTCATCTTTTAAATCAGGGCTTAAAACCTATTTACACAGACTCACATTTGAGCAATGAACCGGGGAAATTGTAGATATGTGGGTTTGTGTTTTTTTGCTGATTGATGTGAGGTTTGTATTGTATTTTATGTGATGTTTTAAACGTATAGCACTTTGGTGAACGCAAGTTGTATTAAAAGTGCTTTATAAATAAACATTACTTACTTATATAGATTGAAAGCTCAGATTGGCTAGGCTAGTCTAGTCCCCTGTCTAAGTAGCTGTGTGGCACAATGCCATCAATAGCATATTGTATCAGCAGATATTTGTTTTTTAAAAATACAAGGATCAGCTGCTCCATTAGATTCTAGCAATATTTCAGTTAGTGTGTCTCTCCTCACTGGTAGGCAAGAGTCATAGGTTTACACCTATGACACACACTTATTTAGATTATGACACACACTTGAGCAGTCAGTCTGAGAGTGTTAATCAGTCTGGCAGACAGGAATATGTATCACCGCACTGAGACCAGCTCACGTGCTTTCATCTCCTGAAAGTAGCACCTTGTTCTTGTTGTACGTGGAGTACAAAACGAACTCTATACGCTCCAAAAACTAGATCAAACACTGCTTTTTTCAGGAGTGAACATAACCTTGGAAAACGTCTACTAATACTAGTAAAACATACAAATATGTTTTTATTTATTTATTCATTATTTTCTTTATTTATATTGGCATCAGATTCTATGCCAATAGTTTGTCTTAAAAACCTCACATATCTTGTAATTTATTTGTATCCCAGCTATTTTTTACTGATTGATTCATTCATTTTGCATCGTTTGTATCCAGTTCAGGGTCGTTGTGGGTCCGTAGCCGACCCGGAATCATTGGGCACAAGGTGGGAACAGTCCTTCACAGGGCAAGCTCTTTTTTAAATAATTCAAAATAAATATAAAAATAATTGAGCAGCACCACGACCTTGAAATGGACAAGTGGAAAAGATGATGATGATTGAGCAGGATCACAATAAAATGAATTAAACAGAATTAAAGCAACATCAAGTAAGATTTGGTATTTTTGCTCCTGGGTTCTTCTTACAGTTGCAGGTCATAATTCAGTTCTACAGCTCTCTCCGGTAATAAAGGCTGTCCTACCCTTCCCCAAAAGTTACATACTGCATTTTCTGTGCTGAGTCTGGAGTGGTAATGTAGCTTTATTCTCCCCATTATAGGTCAGTGGATCATGATTTTGAAGGTGTAATTTTAAGGTGAAAATATTACCTAGTGTTTTTTATAGAGCTAAAAATTGTATGAATTGGCAACAGACAATTCTATTTTATGGGAATTTTTAACACAAATATACTGCTAAAATTATAAATACAAACAATATAAATACTAAAACTGAAAATCAAGAGCACTGAATTGCATTATTGTATTGGTGTTTTTATTCACCTGATATACTTGACCTCTTTATGAAAGTGAAATATGTGTCACTCTTCACTGAATGGAAGGAGGCTTAGGGTTGGACGGTCAGTCTGAGTGTCTTAAGCAGTCTGGCAGACAAACACACTGACAGTGGTTCACCAGCTGAACATATCTATGTAATAAGTTACAGAGAACCTGAATGAACAGTGTTCATACCGGGCTGGATAGAAGACAGATGCAGAGATGGATAGTTCCTCATTAGATGGAAGGCAGATGGAGAGATTGATACTTTTGAGACTTATATAAATTGTGTTTTAAATGGTTTCTATTAGAACTGAATGTTTGCATGAGATGTTCAGAGAACATCATAACCAGTGTTTGGTACAATGTTACTGAGGCCCTTGTCAAAATGAAACATGCATTGTGTAACTGTAAGGGCTAGGATTAGTAGGGTTGAACATGTCCTACCTTAAGCTTCACTCTCCCTCGCTCTCTTTCTTTCTGTCTCTTTAGGGGCGCGTCTTCTGAGGTCTTCATGGTAAAGGAGAAAAACACAGGAAAAATGTTCGCCATGAAGTGTGTGGTAAAGAAGAATAGAAATACCAGTTTGGAGAATGAAATTGCTGTTCTGAGGAGGTGAAAGTTCTGTTAGATATCTCATGAGTGACAGCCCAATACCAACTTTTCAATTGCAATACCAGTAATTCTGAGTATCAGCCAATGGCAATTACAAATATGTTCTTCAGAAAAAACTGGTTTAATAATAATAATAATAATAATTGTAACTGAAAACCTTCACTTAAAGAGGACATATTATACCCTTTCCAGAAGTCAACACAGTTCTGGGGTCCTAATGAAATGTCTGTAACCTTCTTTTGTCAGAATACCACAAGGATAAAACCCCACAGAAGTGTTCTCCCCTGTCCTGTTCAGTCCTGTTCAGAATGGACCATTTCAGAGCCTGTTTCTTTAATGATATTTAGCCACTCTTCACCGCCCCCCTCCCACCCACTCCTCCAGCACAGTCAGTGCTGAGAAGCAAAAACTTTGTTTTTTGACTGTTTTCACTAGTTTCACTTTATTCTTTATTCTCTGCAATGGTTGTGTAAGATTAACCCCATCCTTGTGCTCTCATATAAAAATGGGTCCAGAGCTGTAATTGGAGAGACTCAGAAGGGGCAGGACAAAGGGAGCAATATGACAACTGCTCTTATTTTCTTATGTTTTCTGACTTAGGCAGCTCAAAAATAACTGACCGGATGGGTCTTATATAGTCTTATATGTAATAGTGATTATTTTTTGTAATATGTCCCCTTTAAATTTAATATAAAAAATTAACTATTATGCTCAAACTACTCAAATACACTACTAAGTCACAAAAAAAAAATCCAAATTACAATTTGATTGTGTGCTGTTTCAGAACAGATTTTGATCAGATTCCACATTCCAATTATAATGCAGTTGATTTGGGGATTTAATAAAACATTAAATATTACATTTATTTCTTCACTTTCTCTTTTTTAGGACCAAACATGAAAATATTGTGGCTTTGGAAGATTTCTATGAAAGTCAGACCCATTACTACCTTGTCATGCAACTGTAGGTATCTTATATTGTTCAAATGTTATGGGGAACAAAAGAAAAAGAAAAACAAACAAGTTAGCACTGCACACAGATTCGTATTTTTCATTGTGATGGCGATTATACGTTTCAACAAATAACACACAGAGCAAAAGTGTAAAACTAGAAGTGGAGTGAACCCTGCGCATAAGAATTTAAGTGATCTGCTCTATAGTCAATTACAAATGATATAAAATAAGCACACTGTACAATGGTGGCCTCTATACTTCATAATTTATCTGTTCCCATATCACTTCCTCATCACAATATTCAAAATCTTTACTGAACACAGAATGGTAGGTGCGTATGGTGCAGCCCTACACCACAACTGTTTTCCTGCTGAGAATATTGTATGGCTTTCTCAGTGTTTCAGGGGGTGAGCTGTTCGACCGTCTCCTGGACCGGGGCGTGTTCTCAGAGAACGATGCCAGCGTAGTGATCAGACAAGTGCTGGAGGGTGTCTGTTACCTGCACAAGAATGGCATAGTACACCGTGATCTTAAGGTAAGGAGAAGTCAGAGGACAGTACCTATGAGCATATGTACTGTACATTGATCAAATTTATGCCAATCTATCATTTATTCTTTCAACAGCCAGAGAATCTGCTGTACTACAGCCAAGAGGACAACTCCAAGATAATGATCAGTGATTTTGGTCTTTCCAAAATAGAGGGAAATGGTGTCATGTCCACAACCTGTGGAACTCCAGGGTACATGGGTGAGGAGGCCTTCTGCATGTTTTGAAATAGGCCAGGGAACTTGATCCCTTTAGATAATGTATTAACATAAATATATAACTTCACTGGTATCATTTCACTGAAATAACGATGTTTCTTTGCCTACAGCTCCTGAATTGTTGACTCAAAAATCCTACAGTAAAGCAGTGGACTGCTGGTCTATTGGAGTCATCACTTATATTCTGTGAGGACTCTCGCTACTGCTGACTTAAGCACACAAAGATCCATTAAAACATCTGTGACACTACTATAACACACACACACACACACACAGAAAAAGCCAGTGTTTAAGATCACCAGCTGACATGTAACAAGAGCCATACAATAAAATGACTTCCATTCAAGAGTCAATCTTAATCACTCAGTATCCATGTTGTTGTAGCTGTGACAGTGTGCTGAGGAATTAAGTGCCCCCTAGCGGTTAAAAAGTTGCTTTAACACACACACACACGCGCACACACGACCACAACTTCTAAAGTTCAGGTCTTCCTTTGAACTTTAAATTCACCCTCAGCACAAAACTTACCTAACACCTTGTGCAAAATGTATAGCCCTCAAAGGGGTAATTCATTATAATCTTCATATTCTCGTATGTACATTTAGACTTGTCTCAGAGCTCTGACATATGGGAAATGATAAACAAGTTGTATAATTTGTTGCTGCAGTCTTTGCGGATATCCCCCTTTCTATGAGGAGAGTGAGAGTCTTCTTTTTTCTATGGTCAAGAAAGCACAGTATGAGTTTGACTCTCCATTCTGGGATGACATCTCAGAGTCTGGTAAGGACCCTGCATTCTCCACAGCCTGCTCACAGATTCAGAATGTTGTGTATAACCTGCAGTGTGTGGATCTAATTGAGTTCTATCCAGTCAACTACTTCAATTAATGCTCGATATATTTACATTTTTACAGCAAAGGATTTTGTGCGGAACATGCTCCAGAAGGACCCTGAGCTGCGTTACTCAACAGAGCAAGCTCTAAAACATCCCTGGTAAAAACACAATCTGTTATGGGCTTTAACTAATTAAAACAGAATATAAATGTTAAAACATAAAATGTGGATCCAAAAATGTTTTTTGAGCAATGAAGAAACGTTTGGACACCTAAAGAATTTAAGTACAAAAAAATGCATTAAAAAGAACAGAAAAAAATGTAAGGAATAAAGAAAACTCCCTTTTACAAAAGATATATTATTATATATAAAAGATATTTTTGAAGAAAATTTACTTAAAAGCATTTTTACAATAACTAAAGTTCCTACAATAACCAAAGCCTACTCTCTTTAAAATAAAAGGTGCTACAAAAGGATATTGTAATAATATTTCAGTTTTCATAATTATGCTTCAATGAAATCTGTTTGTTTTAAAAAAAACATATAAATATATGGGCTACGCAAAGACAGTAGTTCATAACATCATTATGTTCCCCTGCTTTTTTCCAGGGAGGGAATGCGATCTATGGAGGTATATTTGGTACAACCTCCTGAGCACCTGTGACAGTGAAATTTGTAGTTTGTAGAAAATAGACACGCGTGTATCAGTTCATTTTAAGTCACAGAGAATATCTCTTTAGGAGTTGCAAACCTGTAGATATTTTTCCTCTCCCACAAATACAGTTTAAAATACAAATACAAATTAACAGTTACACCTTTACAAGTTCTTCATTGCGGGTGCACAATCCAACACACAAGTACAAAATTATCATACGCGCACAGTTTTAATTGTATTAATTGTACAGATGCACACATTAGTTTTGCACCACACTGACTGAGATATTTGGTGCAATAGTGAAAGTGCGGAAGTCACGCGTGAGCGAAAAATACAGCATTTGAGACTCATAGCCACAGAATCGTGCAGGTGTAGTCATTGAAAAGACAAATATGCCTTTAAAAAAAAAAAAAAAAAAAAACAGGTGTGCAACACGAATTACACAGATTCACATATTGGTTTGCGAAGGTGCAACTTTTGTGCATGTGTAATGCGAGTGTGTGAATGAGATGTGCACCAAATTAACGCCTGCAACTGCAGCAAAACCGTGAGTGTATGATATATTTGTACTTGTGTGTAGAATTGAATTTGTGCAGCTGCAGTGAAGAGTTTGTGAAGGTGTAAGTGTTAAGTTGTATTTGTGGGAGAGGAAAAATATCTACAGGTTTGTAACTCCTAAAGAGATTTTCTCTGTGCCTTCAAATTTACTGATTCACACGTGTGACTATTTTCTACAAACTACACATTTCACTGTCACAGGTGCTTTTAAAACCACAGGAGGTTTACACTAAATATACAATATTATTTTAAATCCATGTAGAGAAAACGGTTTCAGCTGTTTACTGGACACAAACAAAGACTACAGAGAGAGACATGAGCAAATTGAAATCTATATAAGAAAAAAAAAGAAATAAACTCTTTTGCGAATATGTTTAAATGGGTAAAGAACCTTAAGATTAAGTGATGGAGTTTTAAGCATATCCATGTCTTTGCTTAGAACTTTTACGCCCTGCAGTAGAAAACAGTCTATAGACACGTACGTTTAAATATAGCTCTCAGTGTAGTTTGTTGTGTGTTCTTATATCCTTGTTTTCTCACTAGATGACATCTTCCACTGCCCAAATTACATTAAAATATTCAATACCACAAACAGCAACAATGCAACAGCATTCATTGTCACTAGATCGTCTGGCAGTTTGAGGTTGGGGAAAAAATAACTTGTGCAGGAAATCAGTGAAAAACAAAAATAAAATGTTGTGAATTCACATTTGAGCATAAATCTATGAGTTTGGCTCAGGCTCTTTTAATGAGACTTCACACACTTTTAACATCTGTAGAAACAGCCTTGAAATGGGTGTCATGTTTAGAAAATATTCAGGCTCATGGTTTAGTTCCAAAAAGTATATATATATATCCCTTTAATAAATAGTAATTGAATTAATTCAGGACCACCAAACTTTTTCATTGGACGGTGTAGAGGATCTTTTTTGTTTGCTTCGTTCATAATGTGGTGAGCGAGTGAGTAAACAAGGTCTTTTTAATAAAATAAAGCATGGGTGAAAAAGGTAAAGTTTCTTGGATAGGAAAATAGCAGCCAAGTCTATTCATGAAATAATAATAGATAATAAAATAACAATAATAATAGTTAAAAAAAAAAAAACATTTGTGCAATTTCTGGTCTAAAAAGAATCATCCAACATCAATACCTCACTAAGGTTTAAGTGTCTGAAACCATTAAACCCTAACAGAAATGTTCTCATATTTAGTGTAAAGACTATTCAGTTGTAATAACTTGTTGTTTATTTTGGCACTGCTTGATATTATATGTATGAAAAGTTTTAGAGTAAGAATGGAAATTCTGTACTTTAACTGTCTGGTTTTCTCCACAGGATCATGGGCAAAAACAGCTCCGAACACCAGCATCCTCTGCTCCATTAGTGTACAAACCAGAAAATGATCAGCACAGATGATGTGCAGTAGATGGACTACAGATGTGCACAGCTGATTCATTAGTGTTTAAAAAACTTGAAAAGGGGTTTAAATGTTTCTGTGAGCAAGAGGACACAGAGGGAGTGTGTTATCAAAAACATTATCACAGTTGGGATTTGGTCACAGGCACAGGTCAAAGTTGAGTGTTCTATTCACTTTATTTAACAGTTTCGTCAAGTTACATGGGGTCTATAAGGGTATTCCTTAATACCAGTTGTATACAACAGTGTGTAACAGTGCAGAATACACAGCAAAAACACCAAACAATCAACATAAGAGAAGAGACACACATAAAGAAAAACTAGGTATGTTTTGGCATTTTTGCTACTGATCTCCCTTCAGCTTCAGTTACAGCGTGTAATTCATTTTTACAGCACTGACTTGAAATCAAGGGGTGGGGTGGTTTCCCACCATCCTCCAAAAGTTACATAATGCCATTTCTACAGTGCTGAGCCAAGAGCAGCAAAGACAAAAAAATCACCTACAGCACTTCAAAGTGTTGTATCATTTCTCCTGTTCTCATCAATAACTAATGTGTAACAAGTATGGTGGGAAAATATGCTAATTTATATGTAATAACATTTCAGCCAGATCAGACTGTGTGGCCAGATATGTTACAAGAGTTTATTATACTTAAATTATTATAATAACTTGTACAATCCCATTTTTAATATTAAACATATGTGTAACATATATTCTGCATTATAATTCTATAATATAATTCTATAATATTTAATATGATTTAATGTATTTTTACCTCTTTATTAAAACTTAAAATAACAATATTTTGAAAATAAAATGTTTTGTTACTGTACTGAGTTTGGTGGTGGTTATATCCATTTACATGTGAGCTACGGCTCAGTGTTGCATCTACACATTGTGTCCCTTTTTAATGACAGTATTATGTCATAAAGCTTCAGAGACATAAAGCAGCTCAATTAAGGCTGCCATCACGTCACACTCTACACTCTTGTATTGTAGTTTCCAATATGGGCTTTGCTGGATACTATTCAGTACATGCAGTAGATTAAAATGATTCCCCAGGGCAGGCTGCTTTTTCTCAGGATAACCCCAGTCAGTGTTCGAATAACCTTTTATGGAGGTTTCTTTCAGACATCCAGAATTAGTCACACATTACAGACACATAAATGACATGTGTTCATCAATGGTTGGGAGCCCCCACAGAGCTTTGGGTGATGGACCGTCCTCAGCACTACAGTGACATGGGGATGATGTATTAGTGTGTGTGTTAGTGATAGTGGAATGAACTCCCACTGGCCTTCATTGTCATTTTATAAAGTAAATAAAATGGTCTAATTTCTGAATTCAGGGGGCACGGTGGTGCAGCAGGTGGTGCCGCATTCACACAGCTCTAGGGACCTGGAGGTTGTGGGTTTAGGTCCCGCTCCAAGTGACTGTGTTTGTGAGGAGTTTGGTCTGATCTCCCCCATGTTCACGTGAGTTTCCTCCGGGTGCTCCAGTTTCCTCTCACGGTCCAAAAGCAGACATTGGTAGGTGGACTGGCGACACAAGCGTCCATAGGTGTGAGTGAACGTGTGGGTGTTTCACCCTGTGAGGGACCGGTGCCCCCTCCAAGGTATGTTCCTCCGTTACTAAAAAAACCAGCCAATGCCTAATTTACACTTGAACTGAAATATAATTTTTGCATAAAACTTTTATTATGTAAAAATCTATTGACCTGACACTACTCTACAGGACCCAAATGTATGAAGGTGGCAGTGTGGACGAAGAAAATCAGTTGCTTAAGGCTTTTACAATTCTTAACCGAAAATCCTGAAATGAAATGGAGTTACATGCACTGTTGTGTGAATTTACATGCACTGTTATACGTTTTACGTTATTCCAAATGACCACTAGAGGACGCACCCTGCTAATGTTATAAAGAGCTAAACTGGAACTACGACTGAGTGAGATAAAGTGAATACACCACAACATTAGAATGGCCTCAATTTCAACAATGGTTTTCATTTGATGAGCTCCAGTTTGTAGTTCTACACTGAACGATCACTGGATTAAGAACACCTACCTTGTAAATGTAGATACAAGGTGAATCCAGTGATTATTCAGGGTGCAATTATAGACTATACTACATCTGCTTTCCTGCATACTTTTTAAAAGTATGCATGGTGGTTCTGTGGGCATTCTGTTGACAACTAGAGAACAGTGTTAAAGAGGGCTACCAAAGTAGGCAGAGTACCAAATGGGCTACAGTGTGTAATTGTAGAACTACAATAGGTATTTATATGTGGAGCTGATAAAATAAGGGGGTCATTTTAAAGTATAGGCTTGATTGGGGTACAGCTAGATTACACACATGGATAAAATTGTTGGTACCCCTCGGTTAATGAAAGAAAAACCCACAATGGTCAAAGAAATAACTTGAATCTGACAAAAGTAATAATAAATAAAAATGCTATGAAAAGTAACCAATGAAAGTCAGACATTGCTTTTCAACCGTGCTTCAACAGAATTATTTAAAAAAATGAACTAATGAAATAGGTCTGGACAGAAATGTCCTATGAAATGTAACTTAATACTTTGTTGCACGACCTTTTGAGGCAATCACTGCAATCAAATGATTCCTGTAACTGTGAGTGAGACTTCTGCAGCTCTCAGCGGGTATTTTGGCCCACTCCTCATGAGCAAACTGCTCCAGCTTTCTCAGGGTGAAGGGTTTGAAGGGTGCCTTGTCCAGACACACATTTCAGCTCCTTCCAAAGATGCTCAATAGGATTTAGGTCAGGGCTCATAGAAGGCCACTTCAGAATAGTCCAGTGTTTTCCTCTTAGCCGTTCTTGGGTGTTTATAGCTGTGTTTTAGGTCATTATCCTGTTGCAAGGCCCATGACCTGCGACTGAGACCAAGCTTTCTGACACTGGGCAGCACATTTTTCTCTAGAATCCCTTGATAGTCTTGAGATTACATTGTACCCTACACAGATTCAAGTCACTGTGTGTCAGATGCAGCAAAGCAGCCCCAGAACATAACAGACCCTCCTCCATGTTTCACAGTAAGGACAGTGTTCTTTTCTTGATATGCTTCATTTTTCCATCTGAACATACAGCTGACGTGCCTTGGCAAAAAGTTCAGTTTTTCTCTCATCTGTCTATAGGACATTCTCCCAGAAGCTTTGTGGCTTGTCAACATGTAGTTTGGCAAATTACAGTCCAGCTTTTTTATGATTTGTTTTCAACAATGGTGTCCTCCTTGGTCGTCTCCCATGAAGTCCACTTTGGCTCAAACAAAGACAGATGGTGCGATCTGACCCTGATGTTCCTTCAGCTTGAAGTTCACCTTTAATCTCTTTAGAAGTTTTTTCTGGACTCTTTTGTTACCATTCGTATTATCCGTCTCTTTGATTTGTCATCTGTTTTCCTCCTGCGGCCACGTCCAGTAAGGTTGGCTACAGCCTCGTGGATCTTAAATTTCTGAATAATATGTGCAACTGTAGTGACAGGAAAATCAAGCTGCTTGGAGATGGTCTTATAACCTTTACCTTTAACATGCTTGTCTATTATATTTTCTAATCTCCTGAGACAACTCTTTCCTTTGCTTCCTCTGGTCCATGTTGAGTGTGGTACACACCATGTCACCACTGACTGATTTCAAGTTTGTAGACACCTGTGATGCTAATTAGTGGACACACCTTAATTTAACATGTACTTATGGTCACATTATTTTCAGAGGTACTATGATTTTTGTCCAGGACTCTCTAATGAGTTTACTTTTTAAAATAATTTTCTTGAACCACGGTTCAAATTCAGTGCTGGATTTTTATTTGTTCATATTTTATAGAATTTTTATTTATTATTACTTCTGTCAGATTCAAGTTATTTCTGTGACCATTGTTGGTTTTTCTTTCGTTAACCAACAATTTTGTCCATTTTGTGTAACTGTACTTTTCTGGTGATTTTAGGAGACGGTGTCAGGTGCACTATCTCTGAAGCAGGTGTTAGAAAGGGTTTGTATGTTGCAGGGTTGGCCTGCTGTTTATATAATGGCTTAGGTAACTGAATCAGCTCCTCACCACATGCCATTAACACAAGTCAGTCCAGCAGTGTTTACGTAAGTAAATGACCAACACTTTTCCTGATTACTCCATGAACTAGATAAAAGATGATTAATCAGGACCATATTAATATGAGCATTAAGAGTGAAGCTTTTTAATTTGTTTGTATTCTAGGGCCTTGTGACATAATTGTGATGGTGCAAAGCTTTAGCTTTTGCAGTTCAAGGCAATGGTATAAAAATAAGCATCAAAATATATTTGGTGCCAACAGCTTTGTTTTTTGCACTTGAGCTGTAAAAGGCTAACAAGTATTAGTAAGTAATTAAACCTTTATTTAATTAGCACTTTTCTAGTGCAGGTCTTAAAGTGCTTTACAGTACAACTTCCCAGTGGTGGACAGTAACGAAGTAAATTTTTTTGTATATCTGTACTTTACTGAAGTATATTTTGGGGTTCATTTTACCTAACTACTACATTTCAATGCCAAATATCTTACTTTATACTCCCTGTCACGGCTGAGCAGGGAGGATGAAGTAGGCAGATGTAAATGCAAGGAATTTTATTTAACAAAGACAGAATCAAAATAAACACAGGTAATGCATACAGACTGAATAAAGACAAGACTAAACTAAACAGAGTTAAACAAGGACAGACAGGGAAGAGCCATGAACTGGGGTAGACACATATAAACAGAAGGACTGAGAAACACACATCTACGCACACAACACCAGACCAAGGAGCACTCAGTGTATACATTGTGGTTGTGATACATGTGCGGATGCTTGCCATTTTGCTGGCTGGACCACTGCACAGAATTACAATACTGAGGCTATTGCGACAGCCCTATTTTTTATACAGAGGTTGAAAGTAACAAATTACATCTACTCAGTTTACTATAATTAAGTAGTTTTAGTGTACTTTAACTTTACTTTAAAAACTGTGCACCGGAATGCATGTCTTGAGAGAAATCACGCTAAAATCATAAGAAATTAGGAGACTGACAAGTCCATTACTCAGACCCAGCTGAGTATTACCCAGCTAAATGTGAAACCCAGTCAAATTCTGAGTTGCTCTGGAAGTAAAATTATCCCCTGGCCATATTTAAGGGAACACTTCGGCAACATATGTAATATAATAATGCAGTGTGGTGTTAGCCAAGAGAGAATTAGCAGCTTATATTAGCAGCTTATTTCCTACTTTAGACCCCGTCAGGCTCCACTGGGCGATAACAGAGTATTTGAGGCTCTGAGCTGTTTCTTGAGTTACTGAACCTTTGACACGCCCACGGACAAAGCCACGGTTCGCGCAGAAGAACCTACTCTCCTTTGATTTCAGCGGGGAAAAAAAATTCTGCTCCTCAAACAAGTTTATGTCTGTGGAAATATGCTGAACGGTTCCTTATTTAGTTCACAAACTGGAATTGGTCTGGTTCCTTGTTGATGGAAAAGCGCTATGTGAAATATGGCTGTACTAACAGCAGAAGGTTAAATATTGTTCCTACTCACACATGTGCATTTCAACATTAGGAGTCAGTCAGTCAGTCAGTCAATCAGTAAGAGAAAATGCCTCTTCCAACCACACCATCCCCCTTCATTCTAGAATTTCTGTCATCATCATAATCAATAAAGGATGTTTAATTTACTCAAGGGCGGCACAGTAGCACAGCAGGTAGTGTCACAGCATATGTATACTATCAGTCTATCAGTCATCAGTCTGTCAGTCATTGGCCCAGAATCCCCATATATATTAGCACTCCTAATAAAGATGGCTAGGGAATCTTGCTGTTTTAATTTCTTCTTGTAGGCCTGCAGTAAATGACCTTTCAGCTCCCAGCAGCAGAAACATTCATTAACCTGTGTGTGTGTGTGTGTGTGTTTATGTATGAGGGATGTGCAAAGCACTAATCACACTCTGTAATATTGGCTGAACAAAACAAAGCAGCACCATCTGTGAGCTCTGGAAATGGGAACAGTGAGAGAGCACATTGGCTGCTCAAGATTATTGGCCTATCGGTAATGTGCCTCCTATAATTGTGAAACAGTGTTTGGTTATAATTGCAGTTCCTCAAGACAACCTTTTTCTTTTTTTTTTGCTTTTAAGTGCAGAAGAGAGAGAGAGAGAGAGAGAACTGTTCAATATGTGCTGTGTGGTTTATAGTATAACTGAATCAATCCCATTATCTTTCAAAACATCATGTTCTGTATCACACAGTATTCAACTTCACAGTTGGCTGCAGCACTGCCTTCTTAATCCCAGGGTCACATTGATTCTGTATTAATTTGATATAGATGGACACTGGCTTTGGAGATTAGAACACTAGCATGTGGTGGAGACATATGGATCGCTCTGTCTAAAGTCCAGGCAAACTGCAGCAGTGTCTGTTGTGAACAAAATAAACTGTTCAGTCATAGATACATACAGTAAATAGACTGAATTCTATAATCTTTTTAGCTTGAAAAATGTGGACCATGAATTTACATTAAAGCTAAGGTAGGTGATTTGTCTTAAAAATATTTTTGTTATATTTCTAAAAATACTCTTAACATCCTGATAGCAGCCAATAAGCTTTAAGATCTGATGACATAAAGATATTTGTTGTGTACGTAAGCCAAAAAATAGCAAAAACTGTAAATATTTAATTAAATCATTCCTTTCGACCAAAAAAAAAAAAAAAAGATTGAGTGGCTTAACTGACAGTCTACTTACTGGCCCAAAATCCATGCCCTCACACCAGACCTGAACGTGTATTTGTTTGCGTATGGCAGAGAAACAGATTACGGCATGCACTAGTAAACAACTAAATAAACATAAGTCAGTGGCAGAAATGGTATTCGATAAAAATAAGTTGGATTAAGCCTCATAGCTGCAAATGTCTTTGATAAGGTACAGATTAAGCAAAGCCACAAAGAGCTAAGATAACATTATCTATCTAAAGCAGAGCTGTACTTCCCAGCTCTGGCCTGCTGCAAAACAAACCGCTGTTTCAGGGACTGTGACTCCATTGGCTGCAGCACTGAATGATGGGCTGATAACTCTGGCTGCTGATTGGCGAAATAAAAGTGACAACCAATCAAAGCGTGTTCTCTGTTTAGGAGCCGAGAGGAGCTGAGAGCATGCTTCAGTCTCAAACATAAAAGTGTGACCTCAAAAATACGTAACAAAACACGTCCCATAGAGTCTACACCCATGGACAAAAATAATAATAACAAGAAAAATAGTAATAATAATAATAATAAGAAGAAGAAGAAGAAGAAGAATTCTGACAATAACAATAGGGTCCCTGGACTACGTGCTAGGACCCAATTATTGGTGTTCTCACCTGAATACAGCTTTTTGGAAGCAATAGACCTAATGTGCAAGCTTTCACGTGGACATTAAATAAATTCTAAAGTGTTAATGTACCTAGAACAGGGGTCAGAAACCTGCGGCTCCAGAGAGCGCAGAGACTTTGGTCCCTCTGATGCTCAGCTCAGATGCCTCAGCTTTTGAAAATAATTAATGAGTATTTAATTTAAATGTATTTTATTTTGGTTCGTTCATTTTCAAAATGTAATTCTATGAAGATTATGGCGATCTTGTAACATCTAAAATATTTTAATATTTAAAATATTTTTGTCGCTCTTAATACACGTCACAACTTCCAATGTGCGACACCCACCAGTGTGCGGTTTCTTGAACTTTTTGACAGCTGACTGCACGGCGCCAGTAAATTAATGACGGCACGCAGAGAGAGGACAGCATTTTTGTTTGCTGCCAGTGGATAATTTAAGTTCGGCGTTTTTTTTTTTTTTTTCATTACTACAAGGACTCAAATAGACATTGAGTATTTTACTTAACCGTCAACACAACGTCTTTTTTTGGAGTTAAAAATGTTTTGTTGCCTGCAGAAATGTTAGTTCATTTTCTCTGCAGTCGTTCATTGATTTCATAAATGTAACACAGTGTAGTTTGTTTATACAGAGCACAAAGGCAAAAAGACCCCTATTATAAGCAGTGTTATTTCATTTAAAATTTCAAAAGGGTTTTGTGGCTCCCAGTGTTTTCTTTACTGTGTGAAACGGGTCCAAATGGCTCTTTGAGTGGTATATGTTGCCGACCCCTGACCTAGAACAATGTTTACACCATAAACATGAGTCGGTGAGCTGTCCGTTCAGCAAAATGAGGCCTTAGGCAGCATGGTCCAGTTAGGCCTGACAAGACATCATTGAGGCTGAAAGTATGTTTGAAAGTATGCCTAAACTTTTACATGATAAGAAAATACATACCGAATACTAAATGTATCAAGAGAAAAAACTCATGTAAGCAGTTATTGTCCAATTGTAGCGCCCCTTGTGGTGGATATTTTTCATATTGGACAAAATAAATAGCAAAGTTGTGAAACACACTGCAGACTGCAGTGTAGACTAAGTTGCTTGTTGATGTGCTTAATTTTTGGTGAGATATTTTATATATTAATTGTGAACATGCCCTGTGAAGGACGGGCGCCCCCTCCAGGATGAGTTCCTGCCTTGTGCCCAGTGATTCTGGTAGGCTTAGGACCCAGCACAACGCTGAATTGGATAAGCAGTTACAGACAATGAATGAATGAATTGTTAAAATATAAAATGCGACCCCTGGTGGCTATAATTACAAGTTAATTTATGGAAGTGCACCCAGGGACATAACATTCAAGTTTTGTGATGATTGTAGCTCGTTAAGGTGATCAAATAGCTGATGAAACTTTATTGGCCGATAACAGTCACAATTTTGCCCGTAATGGGTTGTCCTTAATTTTCCACTTACAGATATCCCCATAGAAGCAGCATGCCAAATGTCAACACGGTCCACCTTTTGGAAGCTGTGATATATATTACTGTCACACCACAAGTGACATGCTACCTCAAAATTCATGTCCGAAACTAACATCTGAAATTTCAGCCAGTTTGAGTACAGTATGCTGGAATTATAGACGTTCAAACATACGATAAGCCACAAGCATCGATTTACAGTTTCCTCACAGTCTATGTGTAAATTTTGCTTACATTTGCAAATATGAGGCCTCATACACCATTGCAAAGCTATTGGGTATTTTCGTATATGTAGCATTTCCAAGTGTGATCCCTCTGTGGGCCTCTCAGTCAGTGCATGTTGAGAAGCAGAGAGTTGAGCAGAATAAGCTGGAAGTTATTGTGAGTGTGAACTGTGTGGTGGGATGCAAAGAAAGTGGGGATAAGAAAGATAGACAAACTGACTATTAAGCTAATGGGCATTGGTCTTCCATACACTATATGCAGTTGGCAAGGAACTTCGTCATAGACCCCGTACAGAGAGTTAGATTTGGCTCACATCTCTCCACAGCCCTCAACATCAACACTGGATCTCCACAGGGTTGTGTGCTGAGCCCACTCCTCTATACACTGTACACGTATGACTGCATCAGCAGCCACTCAGACAACGTCACAATCAAGTTCGCTGATGACACTACTCTGGTCGGACTGATCTCTAAGGGCGATGAAACGGCTAGTGGAGTGGTGCTCAGTGAACAACCTGGTCATTAACACCTCCAAGACCAAAGAACTGATTGTAGACTTCAGAAGGAAGAAGTCCAACCTGCAATCAATCTGCATCAATGGACAGGATGTGGAGAGGGTGTCCAGCTTCAAGTTCCTGGGGGTGTATATGGACGCAGATCTCCAATGGGATTCTAACACTTCAGTGGTGGTGAAGAAGGCCCAGCAACGTCTTTTTTTCACTGTAACTCAGTTACGTTGTATAAGTAAAATGTACAATGACAATAAAGTTTCATCATCATCATCATCAGCTCAGTGACCACAGCCTGGCTGTGATTAAGGGCAGGTATAAACAGTCGCGGCTGCCCAGAGAGAAGAGTGTGTGTGGTCACTGTGAGAGCAGAGAGGTGGAGACAGAGATACAGTCCCTGTTTCATTGTCAAAATTTCAGAATAACTAGAGAACACTTTACAGACAGGTTATACAGCTGATGCTAAACTATCACACACTTACAGACCTAAAGAAATTAGACTTAATCCTGGGAGAGGGGCACACAGCCCCCCTCGCTGCAGAGTGGGTATCAGCCTGTCATCACCTGAGAGACCTACCTCACCATACCTTACCTGAGGTAACACCTACCTCACCATATCCCACTCTTCACTACTTATAACATATAACCTATTAATAGGTTTGTATTATTGTAAGTATTAGTTAGTAACTATTTGCTGCTTTTATTTTTCCTGCTTTTTTATATTTTCTGTGATTGTTTCTTGTTTTAATGCTTTGGATATATAGTTCTAATAACATTCATGCCAATAAATCTGTTTGAATCTTAATTTGAATCTGAGAGAGAGTTGGAGTGAGAGTGAGAGAGAGAGAGAGAGAGAGAGAGAGAGAGAGAGAGAGAGAGAGTGAGGCAGAGAGGGGAGTGGTCACTGTCTGCCTCTCAGTCGTTGTGTGAGAAAAGGTAGGAGGGACAGGGGGTTCTTCCATAATGCATTGACGAGATTAAACCCACATATATTTGAATACAATCTAGTCTCTGAATTATAACCTAATATGGACATATGTGGTATCAGCAGAATCATTCATTCAATCATCCATTCATTCATTATCACTTTGCCAATTCAGGGTCGCGATGGGTCTGGAGCCTACCCAGAATCAGTGGGCGCAAGGCCAGCAGAATCATGAAAACCTAAATTTAAAATAAAACCTCCTTTAATAATTACCAAAAAAATGTTGGAATTTCATCAAATGCATGGCATCCAGGTTCTGTTTATAAGCGGTGTGCAGCTTGGCTTCTAAACATCACACATAAACAACTGTCAAAAAGTAAAAAATGCTTTTAAATTTGTTATGAAAAGCTTTTTTTTATGTGGGATTCAGAAAAGATCATTACTTTTTGTTGTCACATCCTTAAGTGTCACTATAATAAATTAAAAACTTAATTTTATAATACATTTTCCAGTTGTAGCACCTGCTGTGTGTGCATTTTTTATCATATTTAACACACTTCTTCAGAGGGATGCCATGCACATTTATACACATTTTTGTTTCATTTGGGCCAAGTTTGATTAAGTTATAGCTCAAAGAGTGCATTAAGTTCCGCCTACTCATGTTTGTTGAAATATTGCATCAACAGTGTGTCCACAGTGAGTACAAACTTTTCGATAATAATTTTCCTATGCGCAATACTGATTGCAATGAGACCAGTTGTTTGTTGACAGAATGAAAATCCAGGGACTAGTTTGAAAAGCTCCATTTTCACATGCCTGACAATTGTGAAAAAATATGCATTTTTAAAAAATAGTTGCAATTGCAGAGTTATGACACACTAGAGAGAGTATATTACAAAGCTAATATCATGTTGTTATGTAAATTTTTTAAAGAGATATTTCATATTTTCAGGCTATCAACATGAAAATTTGTAGGCTCTTATAAAGTGTGTCCATTGAAATACAAGTCAAATTTCATGATGGTTAAGCCTGTCACCTGCTGAAATTTGATTGGCTGATGATTTTAATAATTTTGCCAAAATTATTTGTCTGGATGCAATGATTATAGATATATATAGATTTGTAGATAAAATTATTTAATCTCTATGCATCACAGTGTGAAAAATCTTTTAATAAAAGCATTTTCCTTCGGTGTAGCGCCCTCTTGAGGCCAATTAGGCTGATTATTTGCGCCTAAGTAGTGGGAGGGTTTACTATTTGTTGACCAAGTGTCAAGTCTGTAGGCCTTATGGTTTGGGCTGTGCAATTTGTTTAAAGGCAGAATTGTTTTGTGGCAGAATAATAAAAATCTAAGAATTACAATAGGTTTCATTGCACTTTAGTGCTCAGAACTCTAAACATCCTAAAAATTAAAAAAAAACAAAAACCCTGATAATAAAAGTTGCAGCCAGTGGGAATCAACAAACAGGAAAGAACAGTGGTGGGCAGATTTGACATTGTGAGATATGTGAATGATTCAAGTTTCAAGCTAATAAAAATTCGGAAGTACCTGTCTATCATTTTTTGCATCAACCAATGGTGTTAAAGAAAGTGTGATCCAGGAGGGGATGAGGTTCACTTAGTGAACCTAGTTCCTTAGTGACTCCCCTGCTGACTGATTTGGGGTTATTTTAGGGGTTGTGTATTTGTGTGTGTTTTGAGCTGGGTGTGTGGCGGCTGGTGAGAGCAGAGCATTAAGAAGCAGATAGCAGTAGATAACAGCTTTGTTCCCATCGCATATCAAGCCCAATACTCTTTGAAAACTAGTTCTTGTCCACAGCGCCCTTGTTAGGGGATATAATAAACAACATAAACTGCAGCATTGTTACGTCTCATTTCCCCACTTCCATGTTATCGTCCGGCTCATTGAAGGCCATAATCTCTTGATGTAAATTCTCTTCGCAAAAAGCTTATTATTACATTAGTGTTGTAACATCCTTGTTTAAAACTCTTACTACTTACTCTACTTCTACTAACTGACATGAGTTCATATAACTAAGACCACATCACGTTCTAAAAGAACCTGTGAAAACATTGGGGGCTGAACTTAACAAGCTCTGATCAGATTGGCTGATGCAAAAAATGATGGACAGCTCATTCTAATCCATGATTGGCCAATGCAAAATGCGATTGATGGCCAATTGCAGTTGTTCAGTGACTGATGCAAAAAAAATGATTGACAGGGTCCTTCCCAAGGACCCGCTCATGCCTGGTTTCCGATCTGCATCATTACTCTTCTCATTGCATATCACACTGGTCGCACAGATATTACTGTAGCACGCTGTTGGTGGCAGTGTATAGAGGAAGGCACACACCAGTGACATAAAGGGTCTGGGAGACCTACATGAACCCTGGAGATGTAAAACTGACGGACAGAGCACCGTGGTCAGTGACAAGATGAAAGGTTTGTTGTCATGTGTAACACACCCAGAAGGCCTAGTGTCACAGTGTGGGGTGCAATTTCTTATGATGTCACTTCATTACAGGCATGGGATTGATTATTACAGGACACCATTATGGGAACCTCTACAACTCCATGCCAAGACCTCTGACATGTTGTCTCAGCAAATGTGTCCCAGCACTGCATTGAAAGACACAATTTCTGTATGTGTAGCTCATTACATATTGCCCATATCAGTGTATTTTTTTATTATTATTTGTTGTTTCTGGTAATTCGAATGTCATTGCAAATCGACATTTACTTTAGGGTGCAAGTATTTTTTTGACAATAAGTGTACATGTGTTCCATTGTACAGAGAGTACAATCTAAACTTGCACGTGCGGGTTCTGAGATTCCAAAAGACCCTGACCTCCTGTGATTACCCTAGCCAGTGTTGTCTTATCCATGCTTGATTGTAATACATTGCCATCTGAAGGCATGAAGGTCACATTTATGGCATTGCCTTTTACATCCTGTGATCTTGTCTAAGCCTCTTAACAATCCAGGCCTTTTTTTCATTTTCCGTCCAAAATTACATGCCCAAATCTAGAGGCTATCTGCTCAGGCAGTGAAAAAACTAGAGGCATTATCATAATTTATTTTTACTGAAAACCCTTCAAATTTGTAAAAGAAATAATTTAGAGTCCTGAAATATACATGAAGTGGTCAAAAGCTTACGAAAAAACACAAAAAAAATGTAAGCGCTTGTCTTATTTTTGGAAAATAAAAATGTAAAAAAAATATATAAAAAAATGGAAGTGTTCATGATTCCCATTACTTTATTCTTTTTAAACTTGTGTCTCCAGGGGTCTACTTTTATCAGGTAAAATTTGGAGTTGATGCCTCCCACTGATTTGATGTTATTGAAGCTGGAGCAGACAGTGGGCAGATGGCCTCTCCAAGTGTCTCTTTAGACCCCACGCTCTCCATAAGGAAAATTATTACTTCTACTGCAGAAATACAGTGTATAGATCTGGTCTAGACCTAATGTCAACATCGTAGTGCTTTTCTTTACTTTCTGTGAGAAACTCACCAAGTAGCCATTTACCCCTCACCAAACAGTAAAAACCCTTAGTTATGGTGCGTTTTATTCTGAAGTACTGAGTGCATTTCTGATGTTTACACTTGTTTCTCACTGAGTGCAGTGTTTCTTTAAATGTCTGACGTGTTAAAAGGCGAGAGAGGCACTCTGATTGGCTGTAGAGTGAGACACCCTCCCCCACACCCCCTGCTGCATTTAAATGGCCTCGCACTTGGTAAACAGACGCACTTGCTAAAACATAGTTAAACTTTATTACAAAAAGGAATCACGAAACAGAGACTGGGACAAAAACCAAAATGAGGGAAAGCAGAATCAGACAGACTCAAGACTAAATGACGACAGGGAAACAAAACAATGACAGGAAACGAAGCGAGGCACGGACGAGACAAAGCGAGGAACAGACAAACTGACGGGGGCGATACTACTTATGAAACAACTCGACACGAAGCACAACAAAGGTGAAATGTTCGACAAACAGGAGAGACACAAGGGAACTTAAATACAACACACAGACAAGATACACCTGGACAGATAACGAGGAGGACGGACAAGGAGGCGGAACAAAGGCGGGACTAGGGCAACAACAAAGAGTCATGTGCTGAGAACGAACACAAGGTCGGGAAAACAGACATGACAGGACGAGGGCGTGACAGCGGTGCTCCAGGGGATCAAATTTTAATTATTTTTTGAAAATGTGTACTCTTTTTTTCTGGATTTTTTTCCGGACAGTACTCTTGACACAAACATGAGGATTACTCACGAACGGTTTGACCCGTTTGAAAGTGTAAAATTTGAAAATCTGTACTGTCCCTAATATTTTTTCATAACAATTTCCTGGCAAGGTATATTTCGACCATAAAAACTTATTTATCGAGTGTGATTATATATAAAATGATTATATCAATGAAATCAGTGACTTTAAGCTTTAATTTGGTACCTGTCGACATACCTGTAGTACTTGAGACTTTTTTGCCCGCCGGCATCCAAAATTGTAAAATCAGCGGTCTAAAAGGCTAACCTGATGCTGAATAAAGATTGTCCAGACTGGGCTGTCCCTGCCAGCTTGAAATATGAACAGCTTTGACCACAGGGCAGCATCCCACTGTCCCTTTGAAACAAGCATTTGTAGCCACACATCGGTGTGTGCTGGAGTCTCTCACCTTCACGCCTACTGATTAATGGATGGAACTGGGCTTTTACATGAGCTAGAAATGCTCATTGCTCACATGCTCACTCAAACACACTCAGAACGTGACCTTACAGATTTCTGGACAGTCAGCTTAAGTTCATAATTCTTCATTCATATTACTCTCTCTTTATGTGCTGCTCTTTTTTGGTTTCAAGGTCAACCAGAGGAGCACTTTGTAGTTCTACAATTACAGACAGTCAGGGTGCGAACTATAAAATGACAATTGGTGGGGTCAAATTTTTCCAGCACAGGCATGTGTTTCAGTGAACTGAAGTCTTACAATCCTTACTGAGTCTTGCTTATTTACTGTAATGTCTGCAGTACATTAATGATAAATCCATTAAACCAGCTAATGTGTCACATGCCACACCACAGCCTTTGTAGTCAGGGGTCACCAATAATATATTATAGAGCAAAATCTCACAGTGCTATTGGTTACTACCATACAACATTTAGGCCTGTACCTGACTAACATTAAAGGCATGGACCACCCAATATTCAAAATCTGTCAGCAGTTTTCTTGCCCTGAAAATGAAATTCATATTATACAGTATCTCTTCCATGAGAACTATGTGTAAATTAATTCTGAATAAATGGGAATAATGTCACTGAAAATCACTGCAGCTTAGACTTTTGTACTATCTCATCCATTCACACTGGGACCAATACTGCACCTACAATGTGAAATTTAAATGGGAGTGTAGTAGAATGCTTTTATATAGAAGCTTGGCTATTCTTAGTCCCCAAAGTAAACTTTCTTGCAGTAAATCACATTAAGTGAAACAAGTTTTTTTAAAGCACTTTAACCAATGTGACTCAGCTATGTACTTTAAGTTTATACATCAATGTATTGATACCCTGCGGTAATATTTGTGTGTACTGTAGAACTGCTCACAGCAGCAACTAATACCTCACTACTACTGCCATGAGATTATGACGTTTTCAGGTTCTTGTACAAGCTTTCCCTTTCACCTTTAAGTGGTGCATAACTTACATTGAGCCTGTAGCAGATGTTAAGTTCTTGATGATTTATACATAAAAAATTAACCTGGCTTCTTATTTGAATGTTCTGTTCCACCTTAAAAGCTGATGAAGTTACGTCGCAAGCACCTAAAAAACACATCTGCAGCCTGAAACTATCATCTAATCCTTCATCTGTGAACACAGGCCACTACTGACATTTAATACTCTAACAGCAGTGCTGTGTCTGATCTATTAGTAACAGCACAACACGCTAACACACCACAACCACGTCATTGTCACTGCAGCGCTGAGAATGTCCCACCACCCAAATAATATCTGCCCCATGGTGGTCCTGACCATGGAATAACTAGGTGAAAGGGGGATTAATGGTGCACAGCAACTGATGGATTAGTATTTAACTCACCATAAGGTGCTACTGTATTATCAGTGGAGCTGATGAAGTGGATAATGAGTGTAGACAAGGAAGGTGTTCCTAATAAACATTCGATGAGTGTTAAAATTGTAGTATACGGTTTTCAAGTTGCTTTTCAGTTTCACTTCTTTTCTTTCTCTTCCTTCCTTACTTCGCATGTGTTGGTTATATAAGACACTGCATCAGTGGACAGAATAATCCTTGGCCCTAATGACATATGCTTCAGTAGTGTTTGTGTGTGGGGATTACAGGTGTTTTAAACCTGCACTGAAGGCCAGAGGCAACGCTGCCAGATTAATGGCATGACTGACAGATACATTTTTTTGGCTGGTTGTTACTTAGTAACTATAATCTGATTTCAAGGGACTGTACTACTAAACATTTCCATAAGTATCTATAATCTCTTCCCAAGTTAAAACTATTTATCTATGCTTTTTGACAGTTTCTGTGTTGATATTATTGTGGTCCTTCACATATACTTGTCCAAATGTTAGTACACACCAGCTCCTCCTCCTCCAAATTCTTCTAAAATGAAGAATATTCATAGGCTGCTTGTACCCCCTGTACTGCAGTAAAAGCTTCTACTTTTCTGCAAAGTGCTTGCACTAGATGCTAGAAAATATTTGTGTGGATTTTATTGTAATCGGCCATTAGGGTCATTGCTGGGTTCAGATACTGATTCTGGAGGACTGGTTCTGGATCATAGTTATTATTCTAACTCATCCCAAAAGTGAACAGGTTGGTGTGCCATCACTTCAGAGGATCCATTTTGACATAGCCCAATGATAGGGTCATGGTGGGTCCAGAGCCTACCTGGAATCATTGGGCACAAGGCGGTAATACACCCTGGAGGGGGAGCCAGTCCTTCACAGGGCAACACAAACACTCGCATTCACTCACGCACTCACACCTACGACACTTTTGAGTCACCAATCCACCTACCAATGTGTGTTTTTGGACCGTGGGAGGAAACTGGAGCATCCGGAGGAAACCCACACAGACACAAAGAGAACACACCACACTCCTCACAGACAGTCACCCGGAGGAAACCCACGCAGACAGAGGGAGAACACACCACACTCCTCACAGACAGTCACCCGGAGGAAACCCACACAGACACAGGGAGAACACACCACACTCCTCACAGACAGTCACCCGGAGGAAACCCACGCAGACACAGGGAGAACACACTACACTCCTCACAGACAGTCACCCGGAGGAAACCCACACAGACACAGGGAGAACACACCACACTCCTCACAGGCAGTCACCCAGAGGAAACCCACACAGACACAGGGAGAACACACCACACTCCTCACAGACAGTCACCCGGAGCGGGACTCGAGCCCACAACCTCCAGATCCCTAGAGCTGTGTGATTGCAACCCTACCTGCTGAACCACCGAACATACACAGAATCTAAAATAACACTGACAGCACACAATGCACAAAAAATAAATAAAATAAATTTCAGTATATGATCACATGATCTCTGAGACACATGTGTTGAAAAAGTTGAAGATACCTGCTCATCCAGTGTTCATTCTGACATGAGCATTTGCTGTTTGCCTCTGCTGTTCTGAGAAGGCACTCAATATTGGAATATTACTAAGATTTGATTGCATTCAACCACCTGAGTATTAGTGAGGCCAGTCATTGATGTTGGAAAATTAGTTCTGGATTACAGTCACCACACCAAGTCAATCAAATGTACACCTTCTCAAAACGAGCTAGAACTTGCAGAACTGCAGTGTAGCTTACACAATATACATATGTTCTTCCCTTCTGGTCTAAACCAAAATGCTGACATTCAAGATGCAACCAGTCATTTATTCATTGCCTGTAACCACTTATTTAGTTAAGGGTCGCAATGGGTCTGGAGCCTACCTACCTAGAATCACACAGTAGAGTCTTGATCCTGTGCTAGGCATTCCCTCTCAGAGATGTCCACTGCTCTGGGTGTATGTATATGCTCACTGCCCTGTGTGTGTGGGCATACATGTGTTTTCATTACCATTAAATGTAGAATTATCTAAATATTTCTGCATTGCTGTGCAATGATAATAAAGTGAAAGTGTGTTTCACATTTTAAATATTAGTATATGAAATGATAATTGTTTGTGATAATGTAACAATTAAAAATGTATTTACTCACACATATACTTGAGCAAAAAAAATTACAATTACAAACTGAAGTCAAGTTTTGTCTCTGCTAATCCTTCGCAATATTTGCAGCAGTATAGAGCTGTGTAAGTATAGTTTGGGAGAATTGGTGACCCTTGGGCACAATTCCAGTGCCGTGCATGGGCTAAAGTGTCTGGTGAAACAAAATACAGTTGCCTTCCATTTCTTAAGGAGTAAAGGTTTTCTAAACCCATTTAGAAGATGAATATATACAGTTAAAAAGTCTAGAAATATAGAATCAAAGGGTAGTACAAAAGAGATGGTTGGTGTAGTGTTGATTCAAAAAGAGATGGGTGGACTTTAGCTAGTCTTTTGAAGGAGATCATATTGTCACAAGTTCTCAAGTGAGGTGGCAAACATTTCCAGAGAAAAGGTCCTCTGTGTTGTCCTCTTTTGAATTGGCTTAATTTTGTTCTGTAGAAAATGAGATGTAGATTGTTGGTACGCTGGTAGAGTATTAATGGATTTCAGAATTAGTTTTGAAACACATGTTTTGGAAACATTCAGGATGGAGGTTTTGCTTGAATAAGAAAATAAACTGACAGATTTGAACAGGCTTAATATATATATATATAAATATATATGAAGGGTGTGAACAAGCATAATAAGAGAAGGAAGTGAGGATTCTGACAAATTACTTTTGAAGAATATGTAGGCCTCCGAGATTACTTTTGAAAGTGTTAGCCCAGATATGGAAAAACATTGGAGCATTTTCTTCCTCAGCCTCTGGCTGTGTAATGGAGAAAGTGATGCATCCTTCCTTGGAGACGTCTGCATGAACTCCAATGTTTGAGCCAACATGGAATTTCTAGAACTCTCTCGATTCACCCACATGCATGACCTGCTAAATAAGAGCTACCTGGAGATCTCGCCTGCGACATTCCAGCTCTCCCTTCCATGGCAACATTCAACATGGGTTTGCAATTAACAAGGTGTCTGACAAAGCTTCCATTCCATTCACTCTAAAAATCCCCTCAGAGACTCCAGGATGTGAAAAAATAACATTGGAAATCCTACAGAGATTGTACTGAGCTCCTATTGTCTTAAGGGGTATAATCAAATATATGTTTTGTTTTTTGCCCAGAGATGGGGTCCTATATTTTTGAAACATGTGGAACATTGGTTAACCAAGGACAGTGCTATCCAGGTAAGTCTATTTACCTATTTGAGTGTTTCTATCTTGCACAGTAGAGTACAGTAAAGTAGTGTATAACGCTGGAATGGGACCACTTTACATTAAGGCTTAAAGTACGGTATAAGGGGTTAATGAATGGTTTCTATGAAGTTATGTTTATGAACTGAGCTCAAACACCTTAAATGTCACCTTAAAAATCAGCTGTACCATACAGAACTTAGCAATAAGCACCTGTTGCTTGCCAAATAATGAGCCATCTATAGTTATCTGTACTAGAAAAGCTAGTGTTATACACTAAATATCCAATCGTTTGTAGTTATCCCTATATACACTATATTGCAAAAAGTCGTCTGCCTTCGCATTGCATATGAATTTGAGTGATATCCTATTCTTAAGACCTATTTACACAGAGGCTGTTTTTTTTACAAATGAAAAACGCACGTCAGGTTTTTAAAATGAAAACATGTATATTAGTGATGTTTTTCACACCGAGCCTCAAACTCCCACAGTGACCTTTGGACACACTGCTGAAATCCCAGTGTTGTTCAGTTCACTGGGGGTGAATTCAGTGGGTGTTGATTATATGCAGTTAATAAAGTAAAATGATAAACTTATCATCACTCCTTCTCATCAGGAAGGTTGTTATCTTTTCACATCCTGGAGTCTCTGAGGTGATTTTTAGAGTGAATGGAATGGAAGCTTTGTCAGACACCTTGTTAATTGCAAACCCATGTTGAATGTTGCCATGGAAGGGAGAGCTGAAATGTCGCAGGAGAGACCTCCAGGTAGCTCTGATTTAGCAGCAGTGTCATGCAATTTCAGAAAGATGAAACAAAAAAAAATTAATCAGACTTGGTATGAAGGTTCCAGGATCTTAGAAATTGCATTCATGGAAAAAAAGAGGGCTTAATATGATGTAGGCTCACCCTTTGCAGCTATAACAGCTTTAACTCTTCTGGAAAGGCTTTCCACAAGGTTTAGTAGTGTGTTTATAGGAATTATTGACCATTCTTCCAAAAGCACATTTGATTCAGACAGCCCTGTAGATACTGGCCCAGTCATACACCTATGTTTGCTTGTTTATTATCCTAGAGGAAGTTTATTTCCTTTAGGGAATATTCCCTAATGAGTCACTTGGGACTGAGGTGATTGGGAAGGCATTATGGTTGAGCATGTGAGCCTGTTTGCCACAGTGGTTGGTTATGTGTGTGTCAAGTGTGGGACCAAGTGAGAGAGAGAGGGAGAGAGGGAGGGTTGCTCCTCCTCTGTGGTGCGTGGTTAGTATATGTAATCTCTAGCGCGGTTATTTCTAGGCTCCCAGGCAAAGCTGATCTGCGCACACAGCAAGCTTTTGGCAGGAGAGTCAGAGGCGATCCACAGCCAGTGACCTGAGCTCTGGTAAGTTCAACATAGAGAGAGATATACACACACATACACACAGCGAGAGAGAGAGGGCACATTTCATTCATCAACAGCATGGTATGTGCCACTTCTCTCTGCTGCAAGCGCATGCTCATTCATGTGCGCAGTGGTGTAATTTGTACATGGTGTAATTTATTTATTTTTTTTGTTCTGTAAATGCGTGCCTTGTGAGTGGGCATTGTGTGTGGTGTCTGAGCTGAGTGTGTGTTCAGTGTGAAGCAGTGTGTAGTGTCTGTGCACTTTTAGCTGTGTGCGCATGTGTATATGAGTGCCTATGTGTGTGCAGTAAGCAGGGATGTGCTCTGTTTGTATGCGGACTCTTGGCTCATGTCCATATTTCTGAGCTCCCTGCGCCCCCTCGCTCTTGCACACACAGTCATCTACCACTGCTGTCCCTGCATCACTCCCCAGTGCCGTATACAGGGCAGCTGCTGGAGCTCTTAAAAGGCTGAGGGTAAGGGTGAAAAGGGGAGCATTCTCAAGGGGAAGAATAAGATTGTTTGCTTATTATAATATGATATATATATATATATGGAGGTATGTATTGGTTGATTGGTTGCAATGAACTAGCTTGCAAGCATGCAAAACATCAGGATGGTGCATAGGGCTTTGTAGAGCTGTATGTAAACTGGTTAAAACTACCTGCATGATCAGTGAGTCAAGTTGTGCCCAAGCTGAGTCCCCTTTGTCCTTGGCTGGCCTGCTTCTGTAAATGCACGGAATGCACCTGTCCACCCACAGAATGATTTTCTGTCTACATAGTTATTACAAACCAAACGATGTGGGAGCAGAGGTGTGTGTGTGTGTGTGCACGCACATACAGGAGGGATGTTCTCTGCTTGTTAGAGCACTAAAAGGTAAACAGTCCTAATCTGAGAGTAAGCAGAGGTGAACAAGCTAATAGACTGATTGACTACTATTTTCAAATTGTACTTTTCCTTCCCCTTGTGTATATTCAAGAGTAAATTAGTCCCAGCCATTCAGCCATATTTCATTTATTCTTTTTTTTATCTGCTCTGTGATTGGTTCACTGAGAAGAATAGAGCTCCACAAACTTCAGTTGCTGTGCTAAGAGGTGCTGGATGTTCCACAGCACTTCAAAAGTTACTCAATAAGTAATTCCTTTTCAACTAAATAATTCCACAAAGAATTCCTTATAATTTTTCCCAATAAATAAACAGAAATCTGCTGTGTTGGTGTGGACCCCAGGAGACTAACATATGGCGAAGAAAACATCAGATCACATTAAGATGCAAGATTAGAAAAGAGTTTATATTTTTGCTCCTGGGCTTCCCTGTAGTTTCAGAGTGTAACTCACTTTTAGAGCACTCTCCAAAAACTAAGGTGGCAGGAGGGGTGTGGTTTCCTACCCTCTTCCATAAGTTGCATTTTGCAGTTTTTGCCATGCTGAGCTTAGTGTAGCAACAACAGAGGTTTAGTTCTCTCTGTTACATGTCAGTGTAGAATCACAGTGAAATTGAAGCTGAAAATTTAAGGTAAAATAAAAAATACTACATAGTGTTTGATGAACCTGTAAGTTCCTGAAGAACCTGAAAATGTTCTGTCTACAGAATTAATACATAATTATGCAACGAAATATGGCCCTGAGGCTGATAAAAATAGATAAGCTTTTGTTTTCAATATGCTCTCAGTAAGTTTAAACAATTCTCATATTACAACAAAAGGTGATAAATCCAAGTTTGAATTATGAGCTGGAGTAAATGGTGTATGTGCATGCAACATAGGAGTGAAGTGTAAATCAGTTACAGAGAATCCTTTAGAAGCTTTAGAATCACTCTGGGACAAAACCCAACACATTTCTGAAATAAACAAACTACAGAAAGAATTATGTAACCAGTTCCTTGTGTTTCCCTGCAGTGTCTTGAGCAATTTCCCTCTGCTTGTCCTCTGTTTGTGCTGTGCCTGATACGGTGCGGATGTGGTGAGGCTCTGTTTGAATTCATGCATATGCGATATAAATTGAAAGGTAGCTTATGAGTTGTTATATTCAAGTACTTTATGAGCTGCTCCTTAAGTTTTTTGAGAACAGTGCTTTTACTTTTACTTGAGTCATTATTCTACCTGAATAAAGATACTTTTACTAATAGAAATAGGCTATTCTACCTGCCTCTGATAATGATTAGGAAATATTAATTGAATTGTAACATTCAGCTTCAATTGTTTGTCACATTGTGAAGAAAATGAGGAAAGGAAGGATGCAGTGTCAATGGCTTAAACTGCTGTGAGCCCTTAGTTTGGCACACAGCCTATGGATTTGTTGGGTATCCGTGTTTCTTAATTGGATGTTCTTTTTTGTCTTCAGGTTACCCAATTCTAGCCTATTAAGTCAATTACACTTCAAACTAAAGCTCAAACAGAATATTTGAGGGGATTCCAAGTCTTCTAGCATATGACAATGACAATGATTAATTTGTCAGTATTACATTAGTTATCTTTAATCTTCTAAAACTGTAAGTGACCTCTGGATATTTAGGTGTTAATTCCTCTGGGGTTAAGTGAGTAGATCAAGATTCTTCAAACAGTTATATAAGAAGAATGAGGCCAAGGCCTACGGACAAACTGGGACTGTGCATTAACCTTATAATCCTGTTCAAACCTTTCACATTGATGGATGAACTCTTTCTATCATCCTATTATACTGTTGTCCTTCACATTAATTGTGTGGCTCTTACATGCTGTTAGCTGAAATGAATATAGTAGCAGTAAATGAAAAAATTAAGACTTTTCCTACATTGGCTGCTGTTGCACTGGGTTTGGTTCATATATTGCTCTTTCAGTTTCCCTCTATGCCATTTCTCAGTTGTGGCCTTTCTAAAAGTGTTGTGGTATGCATATGTGAAGTTCATAGAGTTTAGTTTCTAATCTAAGTTTTAACCTAAGGTCATTGCAGGTTTGCTTGTCACTGTAGGTACAGGTGCAAAGGTACCCTATTCATAACAAATTTAGACTCCGTAGAGAGCACACTATTAAATGTGTGTTTGCTTAATTTAGAATAATGCAATCCCTAAATTCTACAGTTTTTTGTATTTACTGTATTAATACAGCTTTTTACCACATAATGAAACACAGATTTGCAATGCAATTATCAGACGTAGCCATACGACAAATAAGCATTGTTTATATCATGCAGCAAGTAGCAAAGAAAGAGGCAGCATTTGGGATTGTTGTGTGACGAGATTCAGGGGATGCCAGGCTCATGGGCACGAACACATCTTGATGGTGAACTCACCTGACTAACACACATCCCCTTACACACCAACACCGAACATAAACAAAATTCACAATATAATCCCCTCAATACAATAAAAATCCCTGAATAAACCCTGAAAAAACACAGAAAAGCGAGAGGCTAGGCATGCTTGGAGTCCTTGGCACTTGTACTGCTCTTAATGGTTTGTGTATTTAAAAATGACAAAATGTAGCAACAGAAACAAACAAAAACAACAACAACAACAACAACAAAAAGTGTTGCCAGTTGGATGAATAATACTGAATATTTACATTTACAAACACAGTGCAAGAGTATTTATCACTGGAATAATATATGATTTCCAGAAATGTGATTTTTAGAAGATAATTGTTTTGGTTAAATATATGTATTTAAAGGCTAAGCACCACTTAATGGACCTCCATGAATATTTGACATTATTGTAGTTACTGACATATATAAATATGAATTAAAATGAAAATAGCAGCTTAATTTGCTTTAAAACTGACAATTTTAGTAAATTGACGGAAAAACCTGAGCTCGCTACGGAAATTCTCGAATGCAACCGTGACATCACTGGTGGACAACAGCTGTACAACGCTGCGGTAAAACACCGTTACGACTGACTGTTATGACAGTATCTAGCTAGCTAAATAACCAACATTATTCATGACAATAGCCTAGCAATAAGCTAAACTCAAATTTAGAGGAACCGTTATTCTTGTAAATGTGATCGAAGTCAAACTCGAATTCATCCGACACTATAACCCTCCGTAATGCAGTTACGTAGCCGAGTATAATCTGAGCCACCGAGTTTAGCAAGTCAAGCTAACGTTAACTAACACCAACTAAAACAGGCGAAGTGAGTGTCCTTACCCTGTTTACCTCCATGTTACAGAGGCTCTTGAACACCTTTCATTGGTGTCCTTACATGCCCATATTGTTGGAAAAGCGCCAGTGAAATGAGCTACAGATAACGGAGTGAGCGGATGATCCTTTCCAAAGTGCCCGTTTAAAGTTGACAAATTTAGTCCATTTTCTGGATATTTTGGGATCTTTGGGCTATTTGTGCACAGATGTCCCACTGTACATTGAATTATTGTAGCCAAAAACAACACACCTTTTCCTCATTTTGCATTAAATTAAGTGCAACTTATAGAGTTGTTGTCCACCATCTACGTCACAGGCAAGACGCCTATTAGAGTTTGCGAACATCGTTGGGGGGGGGGCTGACCAACGTCCTTTTAAACCTTATTCCTTCAATTAGTAAGAAATAACATGTTTTCTGACTATCAATAAACACAAGTTAGGAACTCAAATTCCACTGTATTTATTTGTTTGACACTTTCATAGAGCTGCTGCTTAGACTTTAATGTATCTCACTTTTACAGAAACGTGTATCGGTATTAGTACATGTTCTGATACAAATTATGTAAAGTTACTTTGTGACAACGTCAATTGTACAAAGCGCTATATGAATACATTTTGATTTGATTCAGTGATATTCAAAATTTGAGTTTACAGTCTTTTACAGTCATGGTTTGACAGTTTTTTGACTGTAATATCTACACACATATTTTAGTGTACACATATGTAAGTGACCCATGCAATGGGTACTGATGCACCTCATACTATGACAGACAAAAATTTCAGGAGAAAGCTATAATTCCTCTGAGTCCATCTACCTCACTGCTTAAATCAGCCAACATATTAGAATGGTTGGAGAATGGTGCCAGACCTTGAATTAGTGTTAGGTAAAGTAGGGCTGCAAAGGGATGACCAATGACCACTTTTATCATTGGCTGTGGGTGTAGCCCTTGCCTAAGGCAGGAATTAGCAGACACACTTGAGCAGGCAAAGCCTCATACAGGCAGCAGCATCCTAGAGTTGACAATCTGCTGATGATAAGTTGTGAACTTCATTGCTTCTTCTACATCCCAGAATTTGGAACTGCTAGAGCCTTGGAAACGTCACAGGAAAATTTTACCTGTATCTAAAATCTTAAAGTTATACTGAGCTGGTTCATGGCACCTGGAATATTAGGAGTTGTCTTCCCTGCTGGCAAAGGTAGACCATATTTAGATTGTTCTGATCTGTGAATGGTGCCCACCTCCTCACAATTGGTGTTAGCTATGGCACTTTGGTTTGTCTGACGTTATGGTCATTTTGGAATGTTTTGTGCATTGTAGAAATCCCTGTAGAAGCTAACGCTGAAATGGGTCGCAAAGAGGCTGACTACGATTGGAAAAAAAGCACGGACAACATTCGAGAAGTGTTCGACTTCATAGAAGGGCTGGGATCGTAAGTACATTTGATCTTTTTTTTCCCCCATAGCAAATACCAAAGTACACTTTTGGCCTGTGTTGCTTACATAAGTTTCCATTTTATGACAAGGTTGTTCTTAAAGCTTTTTTTGTCAAATTTAATAAGCCATTAATCAAGTGCAATGATGATCTATTGTTTACCAAATCTAAAAGCCACATTCATTAAAATTGCTATTACTGCTATTATATATAAGTAGTACAATATCACTTTGTCTTCTCTACCAATCAGCATTATGCTGGCCAGCTTCATCCAATATAACAGGTTACTTTTTGAACTAATTGTTTGAAATTAGTTTAGTAATTAATAATTCAGTCTTAAAATGTATCAACTAAGAAGGAAAGTGTATAAACATAGTAAATGTAGATACACTTGCATAAATCATTGTATGTATTTGACTTAAATGCAAATAGATACATTTAAAGCTGTCAGATTTGTATCCAAATATAATCTTAGGGACTTTACAGGATTTTATTTCACTTTACATAAATATTCCTGGAGCTCACTTAAGACAAATGAGAATGAAATTTATTTAAGATGCTTTATGCAAGCCACTACTAAGCTGTAGCCTAGCTACAGCCAATTCCAAAACAATTCGTAGTGTGTGTATACATAATGAAATACAAAACTTGACGTAATGGAAGTTATCCTGTCAATAATAGCAAGGGATTTTAGTCCCATTAAAGGTTTTGACCTGTGCTTGCCCTCTAATGCATATAGGCTAACACACATGGTAGGATTGGAATGAGGCCTACTCTCTTATCCACAAGCTTTGCCAATGGGCACTCGCAGACAATGAGAGATTAGTGCTTCATTCATGAATAGCTCAAGGCTGTCTTCAATGGAACGGCAAAATGATAGCAATGTTTGCTAACACTCCTACTGGAATGACATAGCAAAACCTAACCCTAGCTGGGAACGGTAGCCATTGGATAGATATAATTTAGGTCATCAGAAAATTTAATTCCAGTAAATAATCTTCAAAAAATAGCTTTTAAACTATAAATCAGATATAATACAATGATTTATAAAGGATTTATAAATCAGAAAAATAAGTGCTAAGCAACTAGCATAAATGTTTAATGTTTATAGTCCTATGCAGATTTTTTTTTGATATTTCTATTTTAATTTGTATGTTTAAAAATGCAAGTACACTATTATAATGCAGTTTAATAGCTGAATTTACTATATTGGGAAAAATATATAAAATGTGACCTGTATTAAATATGACATTTTGCTTAGGATATTCAAAAGTTTGCACAACTCTGTGTATATATTTTCTTGGTTTCCAAAGCCAATGATGTCATTGGCTAAGTGGTTCACATAAGTTAATACATTCACCAATGGAGTGTTTCCGGTGGCTCATGTGGTATTTGGCCTGGCAGGTACAAGGCTGACGTCACAGCACACTGAGACAATAGACACTTGACTAGACTGAGGATTCAGGGAAGCAGCCTGGTGTTTATTGTTTATGTAAGTTGAATATTAAGTAGAGATACTAGAGTGAGCCTGTGGCTTTTTCAGGACAGCCAAGCTGTATTATATTTTATGCATGTTCTCAAGGTTCAGTGCCGTATCAGAAGACTAGCGCCACTCTGGCACTTGTACATTTAGACTTAGACTTAGACTTGACTTTATTGATCCCACATCAGGGAAATTCACTTGTTACAGCAGCACACAATCTTAGGCATTGGACAAGAAGTGGGGAAAAACAATGGAGGAACAGACTTAAACTTACATAATCACAAAACATATAACCCATACAACCATACTTAGCTTGTACATTTGCTTGTTAATTATTAAAGTTCTTTCTATAAGTGACTAAATGAAACTGCAGGTGTTTCTAACACTCCCTATTCTTAGAGGGAAACTAAGACAAAGAAGGGACACGGTGTGTGTTCACAGTCCCTAGTGCACCAATGTGTTTGTGTGTGTGGTCATTGCCACAGATGGGTTAAATGCTTAAATGTCATACATTGTACAATGACAAATAATTGCACATTATAACCCCAATTGAAAAGGTGAGTTCATATTTACACTGGGTGAACTGAGTGAACAAGGAATGGAGCAATAGAATTTGCCCAAAATGACCTGGAATAAAATACTATTCTATTTGATTTAAAAAAACATTACCTTAACCATACACTTTTTCTGAGAGCATCCATAACTGAACGTACTTGATTCCATTCAAATATAACAGAGCACCCTTGATTCATCTGCTCAGGGAAAAACACTGCTCTTTTTGGCAGCTAATGCACAGTCGCTATAGATTAGCGCAAAGCTTTCTTCATCCAGTTAGGTGTTCTGTGAAACTTATTCTTGTCTGCAAGAGTGATTAACATACTCAGACTGTCCTAGTATCTGACACAGCATTAACCTCATCTAACTCCCAGACTCCTACCAGCCAGGGAACTGCAGCACTGTAGTCTCATCTCTGTTTTTTATATAACTCTATCTGTATCTTTATTTTCCTATACATTGGTTTGGAATTGAACAGATTACAATATATTTCTTGTCCACAGTGTGGAATCTTTGGTCATTCATGGTATTAAAAACACTGACAGTGTATAAACACCCACAACAAACACACACACACACAAACACAAAATCAAAAATACAAAAAAAAAAAAAAGCATAAACCATAACCATAGAAATAATGGTTAGAAATCATTTGGTAAAAATGACTTCCTATAAATATTTCTTGTGGCCCTTGGCATCCAAAACCATCTGCCTAATGGAAGCTGCTCAAACTGTGGGTTAAGATGGTGTAATGTATCCTCTATAATCTTCAGTGCATTTTTGTATACAATCCCTATACAAATCTTTGACGTCCTACCTCTTCTTTCACTATTCTCATAAGCTTTATGTTTGCACCTCAAATTCCCAAGCATAACACACAAAAACACTTCTCACGTGAGCAATATGCCAGCTGAACAATACCCCGACTGACCTCTCATATATATATATATATATATATATATATATATATATATATATATATATATATATAATTTATATATATATATATATATATATATATATAATTTATATATATAATTTATTTATTTTTATTTTTTTTTTTGCAGATGTCCAAATCTCTACCAAAAAATATATATAGTAGTATATAGCACCTTTCACAAACCCAAGGTTGCTTTACAATGTTAGTGAGCGAGAGGGGAAAAAGGCATGTTTTTAGTTTTGGAGATGGAAAGAGACATGGAAGTAAATAAATGAGGGCAAAGTGTTCCAGAGGGTGGGGGGAACAATCTAGAAGTGATGAAAGGGTGCACCAGAATCTCAGCATCGTTAGATGTAAGTATGCGTCAGAGCCTGGCAATGTTACATAGATGAAAGAGTTTTAATGTGTGAGACAAAGGTGAGGGAGGGGGTCAAACAGAACATCAAGGTTCCAGACAACAGAGGATGTGCTAACAGGTGTGTTGTCAATGACAAGGATGGAGGTTGAACAAGCAGATGTGGTTAATTTTGTACCAAAAATCATTGATTCAAGATTTTTAGCATTTAGCCTGAGGAAGTTGGAGTTTATCCAATGTAGCAATTCCTGGATTCATCACAGTAGCTTGGGTGGTGGGGAAGGATTCAGTGGGATTGATGTTAAAACAGATCAGTGTGTCGTCTGCATAGCAGTGTAAATTGAGCCATGGGAGCAGAAGAGAAATGATAAATTACGGGGCCAAGGTCATTTAGGACCTGAATGAGTTTTGCTAGTACAGAGCACGCCCATAAAAGGCTAAAATGGGGACATGAACCCAGAAGCCTTTGGGGAGAAATTCAGGGTGGCTTATGAATGCATATGAAGCCATATGAATGCTATAGAATGGACAGGTTGAGGTACGCTGGTCCAGGGTTTGGTTGGTGTCCTGGACCATGAGTAGGTGAATGAAAGGGGTTAGTGAATCCAAATTAACTGCCTTTAACAGACTGGAGTCAGACGGTAGAGGAATAGCATTAAGTAAATTGAATGTACTTTATTATGACTGGGAATTCGAGTTCTTAAAGTGCAGGAGCGATCAAGGGGTAGTCAGTGTTGGTCTTAAAACAGCTACAATCACCGGGCCAGTGGAAAGTGGATTAGTAGTGGCCCTGACAGAGGGGCAGCATTCATTTATTGAGATGTCCTTAGTAGGCAGTTATGATATGATGGTATCTTTCCAGTGGCTTAGAGGGAATTGAGAAATGGAATATAGAGGGATGACAGATAAAGTAGAATAAGAAACCCCAAAAAATCAGCTGACGGTCAGCACCGCAGGAACAGCGAGACAGAGAGAAGGCAGCTCGGCGCACAGGAGCAAACTCTGCAAGAGACAAAATCCGAAAGGTTCCATGGAGCTCAAGCATGGTGGCATGGTAGAAAATTGACTCAAGGATGGCAGAGATGCCTGGATGGTGAAATGCAGGTGCCAGAGGAGAGACAGCAGGTGAAAGGGTGAATTCAATTCAAAGTGGCATCGGGTGCCTGAATTGCCAGGCAGTGGGCTGATCCAAGGCATTGCCTGAAGAAAGAGCATGAGCTGGAAATTAGGGGCTAGGAGCAGTGTGGCTTCTAAAGCTACAGTGTCTATAGAGTGACGTAGATGAGTCTCTCTCTCTCTCTCTCTCTCTCTCTCTCTCTCTCTCTCTCTCTTTATATATATATATATATTAATATATTAATATTTTTAACATGTCAGAGCACAATTAGATATTGAAATTGTCTTTGAATTATTTCTATGTATTTTCTTGGTTTAAATAGTGGGACAAAAAAATGATCGCAGAAAATTGTGTGAAAAGTGCTATTCATTCATTCCACCTAATCCACCTAAAGTGCCATCATGTACATTTTATTTTACTTACTATCCAGAAAACAGGAAATCAGTTCTTGCCATGTTTCAAATTCTCAAGAAACCATAAGTATTTTATTTTTTCCATAGTTTACAATAAAGCCAATTCAGAGTTAATTGCCAGTTGGCCCTGTATGCTAAGAAGGTTTGATCCTTCATTCTGACCCATGGAGGGCTCACTGACCCAGTTGCTGGGCTGGGTCTTGTCTCTGCAGGCTCCGGGCTCCACACCTGGATACCTGAGCTGCTACTGTTTCCATTGCGTAAGGGATTTTGAACCTAATCCCCAGCCTGGGACAGCTATTCCAAGTTGCAGCTTTAGTTAGTTCAGAAAGCACTGAGAACAGAAAATTAAGCTCTTGTCCTGACCTCTTAAGCCCCTTTCTCAGGCCACGTAAGGATGACCTTTCTAAGGGACCATTACCATAATTTTTCTGCATGAGGTCCTTTTTTAACGTCTGTGTAGTTGTAGGTGCCAGGTGATTTTCTCCATCTCTTAATTTAAGTAGTTAGATTCAGATTTTTTTAAAACAGATATGTGCAAATTATCTATGTTCTGATTGGATAGTGTATTGTACTGCTTCTAAAACAAACAGACATAAAAAGACAAAAGGCTGAGACATTCATTCAACATTAATCCTGTATATGGGGCTGGAATGCTCTAGACTGGCTAGCTGGTTGTATGTAAATGCTTTTATAGAAATCAAAAAAACAATTAATTTATGGGTTTGTGTGATAAGTTCTTGCCACTTACTTTCTATTTATAGACATGTTTGGAAACCTTAGCCCTGCTATTTTGCACCTGATCTAGCAAGTAAAATATAACCATGGAAATTCTCTATTTAAAAATAAGAAAATATAAGCTAATGTAAAATTATGTTTCAGCATCTGCCCATCTGACTTGCTACAGCTTGTCTGTTGCTCCCACATAGAGGGAAAGCAGGTTACTGTATACTACAGATGCAACGAATATTGAACACATTATAACATGTTGGAGTGCTTTAACGAAACAAGATATGGAGTGAAAGATCTACATTTAAATGGTTCACAGATGAATAATTGATAATTATTTTCACACCTTCACAACAATGTGAAGAACAGACTGCAATCACTTAAGATAATTGGGCATTTGTTTTCCTCCTCCCACTCTTGTGGGCATGCAAGTACAAGTAGTTGTTGGTGTTATGACATACATCTCCTGCAGAGCTGTGTGGCATGAAAGAGACTCTAAAAGATATTAAAGGGCTTTAAACGGTTTCATTTACACCCTCATTAAAAATGCTTTACTCTCAGGAGGATGCCTCAAGTGATAGGGTGAAAAATGTATGTATTGACTTGACTTGGACGAGAAATATTCCATGAAAGCTGATATGGAATATACAATCACTGAGTTTTCAAAATCTACATGTATCACTTCATTGTGCAGGACTGTTCTATTAATCATTTATTAAAAACTATCACATGAGAGTGAGGCCCTGTGAAGGACTGGCGCCCCCTCCAGGGTGTGTTCCCGCCTTGCGCCCAATGATTCCAGGTAGGCTCTGGACCCACCGCGACCCTGAATTGGATAAGGGTTACAGATAATGAATGAATGACATGAGAGTGAGTTTTAAATGGGAGATCTACTGCATTAGCAGCTTCCTTTTGTTTCCAGCAGGTTTAAGAGTGCATTCAGAAGGAAGAGTGAATTTCATTCACCATTCATTCATTCAATCATTCATTATCTGTGACCGCTTACCCAGTTCAGGGTCACGTGTCCAGAGCCAACCCGGAATCATTGGGCACAAGGCAGGAACGCACCAAGGAGTGGACGTCAATCCTTCCCGTCAGCATTCAAAATGGCCTCATATCTATGGCAAGAAATGGATTTTACTTTGCTGCAGAGTTTTTTTTTTCTTTTTTGAACATGTTTATTAACATAGATAGAGTTTAAAATGTTCAACATGAGTGTAAAAGCTCATAAACAAAACTCACTACACTTTCATCAGAACATTCAACTGACTGTAGATTTGTCAGAAGTGTGGAATGTCATTTTGGATGCAATCAAACCCATGATTAGAAACACTCTATATTTTTTGTTTTTAAATCATTCTTTTTCAAAAAAGGAAAAACACAAATGGCACTGACTGTTTAAGTAAATGCCACAACCAACCCAATGACAAATTAATTTAATACATTTTTAATATGGCATAAATATCCAACTACCTTGAAGAACCTCTGTATACATGTTGGGTCCTGGGATTGTGGGTTAAAACCCCACCTTGTCTGTGGAGAGCTTGGTGTGTGGGTTTCCTGCAGGTGTTCTGGTGTCCTCTCACAATTCCAAAAACACATGTTGTGGAAGCTGTACGAAATTGCCTATAGGTTGACATGTGAGAAATGCCTTGTGTTGGACTATTGCTCCATCCAGGGTGTGTTCCTGACCCCCCAACCCCAACTCCCACAACCCTGATCAGAATGAAGCAGTGGAAAAAAATGATAATGAATGTATACATGCTGGTATGGAGGGCCTTGTTCAACCATTTTCTGTCTCTGCCCTCTCTGTCTCTTTAGGGGGGCATTCTCTGAGGTCTTCCTGGTGAAAGAGAGGAAAACAGGCAAGCTCTTTGCCATGAAGTGTGTGAAGAAGAAGAACAAAAGAGATGTTAACTTGGAAAATGAGATTGCTGTGTTGAGGAGGTACCATGCTGAAACAGCCACAGAGCATTTGGGTGTGGATATGTATATTATAAATGGGACTTACCTCTTCCTTTACTCTGTTTTAGGATCAAACATGAGAATGTTGTGGGATTGGAGGATTTCTATGAAAGTCGAACCCATTACTACCTTGTCATGCAGCTGTGAGTGTTACTTCTTCAATTGATCCTTTTTATCTGCATGTTTACATAACTATTAGCTAATAAGTCCCACTATTTTTGCAGTGTTTCAGGTGGTGAACTGTTTGACCGGATTCTAGACCGGGGCATGTACTCAGAGAAGGACGCTAGCCTGGTGATCAGACAAGTTCTGGAGGCGGTCAACTATTTGCACTTGAACGGCATTGTCCACCGTGATCTTAAGGTAGATCTGAGTTAGGTCTGGGCAATTAATTGATTATTTATTTATTTATTTTTTTTACAGTTTTTTTGTTTTTATTTTTATTCTGTTATGTCAGAACTGTGTGTTCATGTACTGTCCCTTTAAAACCAAACTACAAAGCTGTAGTCATGTAATTCTGCCCATATATGCCACATGGTAGCAACCTAAATGCTAAGGCAGACCAAGCAACTTGAGCAGCTTGTACCAGCTTGTGTTTGGACGTGCTGTGTTTTGACTATAATTGAGTAATGTATTAAGTACTTGAATATAATTAAGTAAGGCACATGTAAATGTTGAGAAAAAAAAAACATAGCACAATCACACACACCAAAAAACAAGAGAGGAACAACCTCTCTGCTACGTTAGAAAAAATATCTCAGCTTTAACACTGGAGCTTATTTCCAGTACAAGACTCATCACTGAACTACGAGTGTCACAAATACAAAAACAAAATAATCGTTTATTAATCAAAATCATGGAAAAATGTACAATTAATCATGATATTGATTTGTGTTCATATTGCCCAGCACTAATTTGAGTTTGGGGTAAGTTCCAGAAGAACATATTTTATTGTTACATCGCTGCTGAAAAAAACCCCAGATAAAAACCAGTATGAATTCCATGCTGGTCAAAGCTACACTCTGGGGGGAAAAATACTGTAGGGGTACATTATTTGTTACTAAAGATACAAAGAGTGTAAATATACCTTTAAAAGGTACAACAGTGTTTATTAAATCCAGTTGTGTTCCCTAGAGTTACATTACATTTTCTTTTCCAGAAGGAGTGGTGAATATCTGTAATCTTTCACTGTGTAAAATGACTTTATCATTGACATTTATAATCGAATAAGGTACAATTATGTTACCTAATTAAAAAGTATGAATATGTACCCTTGAGGGTTCCACCACAGTCATTTTTTCTGGAAGTGTTGTTTATGCATGGTTTTGCTGGTGACCTACCCTCTCAGTACTTCTTTTGGAAGCAGGGAGTTTAAAAACAAAAAACCCTGTGTCTCTTTTTCTCCACAGCCAGAGAATCTGCTGTACTACAGTCAAGATGAAAACTCCAAGATAATGATCAGCGACTTTGGTCTTTCCAAGATGGAAGACAACGGCATCATGTCCACTGCCTGTGGTACTCCAGGCTACGTGGGTAAGGGAGGCTTTAAAACACATCGAGCACAGTACCAAAACAAATAACACAACTCAGGATTGAGAGTTCTTTATGGTTTTACACAGATTTCTTGGTTTATTGTTTTAAATTAAAATATTCTATTGATTTTGTTCCCTACAGCTCCAGAAGTGTTGGCTCAGAAGCCCTACAGTAAAGCAGTGGACTGCTGGTCTATTGGAGTCATTACTTACATCCTGTAAGAACCATCTCTAGCTTTACATTGGTCATTTTGCCCTCTGAAAAACAAGCTACAAGGCCACCATGGATCATGTAGCTACGTAGGCACACAGCAAACCTATTGCTCAACTGGGTTTGGCAGTGGCAGAGTTCTACATTTAGAAAGCATTTTAAGATTTGTTAATTTCTGAGATTGTAATTGTAAGACAGTGTGAGTAACTGATTGCACAATCTACAACTTTAGCCATGCTGTGTTGGGTCCTAATCTGGCTCATTTTACCACTGTGATGCTTGAGTTAGCTTGTTGTATGTGAAAGGTTGCCTTCTAGTGAAAGGGCTGAGTATGTACAACTGGACATATTTAAATGCACTGTATAGCTATGAAATGAATTGGCCATTACAATTAAATAATAATGACCTATGTTAATGGTTGCTTTTTGCAGTCTCTGTGGCTACCCCCCTTTCTATGAAGAGACAGAGACTCGTCTTTTCTCCAAGATCATGAAAGCTCAATACGAGTTTGACTCTCCATTCTGGGATGAAATTTCAGAGTCTGGTAAGGCTTCCTGTGGTCTTCTAACTTAAAACATTTCCTTATCCCACTTCGATTCTTTCTAATATATGGGGAACATCATTAAAGACCCATATGGTGAAAATAAAGTGTTTTTATCTGTGATTGTGTTGTTCCGGAAATATAGAGGGCTAATAAATGCAGAAATGAAAAAAAGGAGCACAACATTTTGCTCATAATATATAACAATACCATCAATGTTTTTCTTGTTAATTTTATTTAAAAATAAATACTAGATGATCTACCACCAAAGTACAAAGAAGATCAAGAACATTTTGTTGTTTAACACTTAAGACTGAGAGTGTTAAATTATTACACTAAGTGTTAATTTAACACGAATAGTGTTGATTTAGCACTGGTGAATTTACTGTGTAGTTATTCAATGTAACAAGTAAAGCATGTGAATGCTAACGCAGAACCAAACACAGCCCCAGAAATAAATAAATGGAGCAGTTCACGCTGAAGAACATACTCTTCTTTGGTTCCAGCTGGGAAGACATTTTTCTGGTTCACAAAAATGTTTATGTCAGTGGAATGGTTCCACAGTTCAAAACTGAAACCATTCCAGCTCCTTGTTGGAGGGAAAGCAATATGTGAAATATAGCTGAACTAACAACAGGCAGTGTACTAGCGCCACCTTAACTTATCTTTGTGAAATATGGCTGAACTAACAGTTCCTACTCGTGCATGCATGTTTCAACCTTAGGAGTCAGTGAGTCAGTCAGTAAGAGAAAATGCCTCTTCTAGGCAAAAAAATGTGATTACATAGAGTTACATCTAAGCTACTTGAAAAGCATTAGGGGATTTTTTTTCTTCTTCTAAATAGTCTATTTTTATGGACAGAGATGAGTTACTAAGGTTTTAACCAATGACCATAGGGGGGCTTTAACTTATCCCTGCACCTACGTTATGGCCACGGGTAATTAAGCAAAACCATCACTAGTGGGGGTGCTCTGCAACTTTCCATTATGTCAATGTAAAACAATAATTATCGTAGTCCTTTAGCCTACCTGCTTCTAACATCACATGCATTTGTCTTGTTTTTAGCCAAGGACTTCATCCGCAACATGATGCAGAAGAATCCCAAGCTGCGTTATACAACAGATCAAGCCCTAAGACATCCTTGGTAAGTATCTCATCAAGTTCTTTGCCTCAAATCAAGAATAGAACAACATCACTGTCCTAACAAAACCCTGTGAGTAGTTCTCTCTTGAAGGAACACTACGCAATATTTTTACCTTGAAATCACTTTGATACTTCATTGATCTGGAATAAGGAGAACAGAGCCACCGTTGATGCTTCCCTAGCTCAGCACTGCACGAGCAAAAAAATAATAATAACCATATTAATATGAGTATATTAATGTGAAAATATTTTATTTCAAGTATTTTGGAGTTCTATTTCATTTATTGGCCAGAAAACATTTAAAGAAAATAGCTTTTAAAACTATAATATTTCTAGTCACCAAAAACAATTCTCTCTCAACTTCCTTTTAAAATCTCTGTGTGTTTTTAAGGCTTTGCTTAACAAAATGGTAATTGCCTGTTATATATTAAGATATATGAAGTGAGATTTGTTCATGGATTTGTTTTCAGGATCATCGGAAAGACTGCTCGGAGCCAGGACATATATCAGTCTGTCAGTGTGCAGATCCAAAAGAACTTTGCCAAGTCCAAATGGAAGGTAAACTAAAGCCCAGTCTCTTAATTCCCTGACTATTTAAAGTTTGCCTCCTCTGCCATATCCTCAATGGATTGACTTATTCGATCTCTGGCCTGATTACACAACAGAGCTTCAGCAATGATCATTTCGTAGTCTTGATCACTAGCTCAGATGTCCCCTTTCTGTGAGTTTTCCAGTCTAGGCTTGTTTTGGTTGTTCCTGATGTTAGCCATGGAAAATACAGTCTGGGGAGCAGTATGGGATTTAGGTGCCTTGCTCAAAGGCAATTCGGCTATGAATTAATTTTCCTTGCCAGTGTAGACCTCAAGCTCACTTCTGTAACCTCAAGGGCAAAACTGCCCCCATATATTAAAAATAGGAAAGGGAGAATAAATAATATTATATCTTGGGTAGACTCCTAAACAGCAGCATGCATTATATAAATACAGATGTAGACAAGTATGCAAAGAGTGTAACCAACAACAACAAGTTTATCCTAACAGATTGCTGATTGGATGCCAGCTTATTGTATTATCTTACTTTTAGTTAAATAGTTTAGCACACCTGTTTGTGTCATTAAAATTCCTTCAATCACACTTTTGTTCCATTTTTGCCATTTCACCACTCCTAACCATCTACTTATCTCTTAATTCCAGCAAGCCATTAATGCTACAGTGGCCATCAACCACATGAAGAAGCTCCAGCTGGCCCACTGTGAAGGCTCAATCAAACAAAGCCAAGTTTCCACTCCTCTGCCCACTATCAAAGTCATCCCCACATCCAGCCCTGAAACAGTACGCAAGAACCTGGTCGCCGAGCCTCAAGAGCCCAACGGCAACCTGCCCAACTTCCACATGACAGTCCCAGCTGGTCCTATGGATGTAAAGGGTCAATACCAGCCCCCAAAAGTCTGCCACAGGGAGACAGCTCATGTTGGAACACTCACAGTGGCTGAGAAGGGCAAGCATGTGTACCACTCCGAACCAGCAAATCTAAATGGGTACAGACTTATAATAATTATCCAATATCTAAATTTGGAGCATGTTCATGTATGTCATATTATATACAAAAGTACCTATAAAGTATGTCATATATATTTACATTATATATTACCATAATATTCATGTTCATTTTTTTAAATATATATCACTTAAATATGCACTAATACATGTATGACTATGAATCTACACATTCAAAAACACAAATAAGGTCAAATGCTAGCAACAATATACAAATATATATAATAACATGAGCTGAACATTCCCTGAACATATTTTTATTTTTTTTGCTTTTTAAATTATTTATATATATATATTTCTATACAGGGGGTGGAATTAGGATCCACAACTTCTTTTTTCATTTTATTTACCAATTTAATCCCATTCTATATGATGAGATAATATGATGGGGTAATATTACTCTTCTGTGTAGCTACGGGAAAAGAGGCACCAGCCGCAGTGGAGAGAAGTTCCAGACCGGCGTCTGCTCTATCATGTGATGGACTGTGGCAGCAATATGACATGGTTTTTAACAGGTAAAGTGAATGGATTTAATAAACAGGGACATTGTCTTGTGCGTAATGAAATATATAGTTTACTTATGGATTTATAATGCCAAGATTTTAAATCATACTTTAAATGTGCACTCTCAGAATTGACAGTCATTGTGGTGGTACTCTCAAGTGTACATATTGTTACCTTTAATTAGGAAACTTAATGGTACCATATTTTATGATTTGATTTCTTACGCCCATTTCATATCCAGGACTTATATTATGTTCTTTTATTTTACGCAGTTCTGTAATGAAAAAGTGTTCACCTCTCCTTGTGGAGAATAGAATGTAATGAACCTTTAGGGAACACAACAGTGACAAACACTTTTGTACTTTTATTGGTACATTTACACAGTTTGTACCCTTTTTTTCTGAGCGTATGATATTGTTACAAAGGGTTTTCCAAGTATTTTCCACTGAAGATGAGATTTTAGATTGTTTTGACCTATTGCTAAAGGTGGACAACGTGATCAATAGTTACCCCTGTTATGACTGAATCTCCCCCACTTTGGGTGGAAAAGCATTGTCCCTCTCCACAACTCTGCTCAAGGCATTAGCTAACATGTGCATCTGTAAACTGATGTGGACAGATATTGCATTAGCACCTATTCAATATAACCTCGTGTCTGAGAGGGAACACGTTGGCCCCCACCCTTGTGTGCAATCAGGAGATTCGTTGACGGATGGAATTGGCAACTAATAATTATGGATCAAACTTAGGCAAAAACCTGGGGAAATCTAAAATGAAAATAATAATAAACAATAATGTAAAAAGATGTTAAGGATATAAAAATGTTTCTCAGTTGAAAAGAGTCAACAACAAAAACTACTGTAGAGTAACCAAGTGCAGCTGATTGGAGGGCATCTCATAACTTTTTTAAATAACTTACAAATAATTAGTTGCTACAATGTCTTAATTTGTAAAACAGTTAGCTCTGATGGCATAATTTGATTGGACAAGTGCCATTCCATGAGCAATGATATACAGGGTGGGCCATTTATATGGATACACCTTAATAAAATGGGAATGGTTGGTGATATTAACTTCCTATTTGTGGCACATTAGTATATGGGAGGGGGGAAACTTTTCAAGATGGGTGGTGACCATGGCAGCCATTTTGAAGTTGGCCATTTTGGATCCGACTTTTGTTTTTTCAATGGGAAGAGGGTCATGTGACACATCAAACTTAACTTACCACCCATCTTGAAAAGTTTCCCCCCTCCCATGTGCCAGAAACAGGAAGTTAATATCACCAACCATTCCCATTTTATTAAGGTGTATCCATATAAATGGCCCACCCTGTAGAGTATAAAACCACCTGTATTACTCCACTTTACAGGATAGTTCTATTAACTGTTAGCACTATCACAAGTGGGAGTTTTAAAGAAATGATCTGTAACCTCAGCAGCTGCATTAGATTGCAGGTGGAGTTAAATCCAGCTTAATATGTGGATATGGTTTCTGCTGTCCCCAATTGTTTTGCCACAGGTAGTTTATTTTCCACCTAGATATTCAGAGACAGACTTTAGAAAAAAATTCACCTTGAAAAGAAAATGCCATAAACACCACCCATCAAAAATGTGCTCCGCTGCTGCTGCAGGCAGATTGCTGCCAGTTTTCACATGGATTCTTGCAAATATAACTCCACCAATTGGACATGTTTTTTTTACAGATAAAATGCACCTGACAGCATAGTAGCAAGCTAGTGTACAGGAAAATGTTTTGCTTAGCAATGTTCCAGTCCCAAGTTGGGGACCTATTTGTGTGGGTGGAGCCAGAGAAGTATAGAGAGAGAGTTGTGCCAACGGAAGTCCAAAATGCTTAGTGGTCACATGACTTATGCAGTCTCCAAATAGCTTCAGGAAACTCTAGGTAGCCAATTCATATATTCAGGGACAGAAATTGTGCATTTTTGATCATTAGTCTTCAATAAATACATACATTTACAATATTCCTACAGCACATCGACCAATGTATGTGGTTACATATATGCTTAAAAGAAAAAAAAATCACAGCTATTTCAGGATTAGTGTGAAAATCTGGCGTCACTTGCCTTATAGGTACAGTTTAGACTATCTCAGTTACAGACATATTTCTTTTGATGATTGTGTTACAAAATGTTTAATTATAATCACTGCTTTTTAAACTTGTACAGTAAAATGACATCCCCATGACATTCTTTAAATTGGCAAGGACATCAAAAAATGTTTTACAGAGATTATTTTGTAGGGTCCCAGAAACCGTTCAAAGGGCGTCTTTTCTGACATCCTCACATTTCAACAACATCCCCACCACTCATAAAGCCACGTCTTATGGGCATTCTCAGAATGGCTCGAAAGTTGTAAATAGGTATTAAATATAACATTGCATGGATGCATGTGGGAACCATTTGTGGATTTGAAAGCCCATTTCTATTCTGTAGGGATATTATTATAATGAATACCCCATGTTTTGAAAAAGAGTTTGCATAGACTGACAGACCAAACTAAACATTTCTAGGAAGCTATTTAAAGAGATTTATTTCCTATTTAACTAAGTTAAGAAAAATGGTGGTAATCTGTATTTTTTTTTTTTTTGAAGTTTTAACTATTAGAAAAGATATATATTACACTTTTTGTAAAAATAAATAAAATGTATTACTTTTCTAAATACATTATCATGAAATTGAAAATATGTTTTTAATCTGATGAACATTACACGTATGACCACATTTTGTGTGTGGCTATGTATATGATATTGTGATTAGAAGTTACTCAACAGACAGCATGAAAATCTAAAAACAATTAAAATGTCAGTGTTTAAACACATTACACTTTTTTGCAAGTTGTACAAATTCCACAATGTGTCATAGTAAGTCACCTTCCATGTTTGTTTCTTACCTGTTCTTTAAAATGAAATTTTATTTTCAGAATTTTCAGTCAGATTAATATAAAAAAATAAACACATTTTTAGTGTGCTAAATGGTAATATTTAACATTTATTGACGGTCATATTTTTTTCCATCACATTTTAACACATTGCACACTGTCAGAAAATTTGTCACTGTGGTGGTACATTCTAATAGTTAGTAATAATTAGTACCTTTTAATAGGGAACATAACTGTACCTTTTTTATTAATTGTAGATTTTAAAATTCTGTAGATTTCATATGCCCAATTTCATCTCCAGGATTTATATTATGATTTTTTTATATGACACAGCTCTAAAAAGTTTATATGACACAGCTCTATAAAGATTACAAACATTTATCTCTCCTTTTAGAGAAGAGAATGTAATGTACATTTAGGGAACAAAGCTAGACTTTTAAACACTGTTGTACCTTTAAAGGTACATTTACAATATTTGTATCTTTAGTGACCGATAATGTACCGCTACTGTACCTTCTTTTCTGAGAAGGACTGTGTAGGGCTGGGCAATATGGACAGTAAATGATATCTTGATATATAGGAAACCCCATGAAAACCTTTGTCATATTAACATATTTAAACACAGACAATTGATATTCATTTAAGAATAGGTGTAAAGCTAATATAAACATGTCTTTTGAAAATTTTGATTTAGATTGAGAAAGAAAAAAGAAAAATCATGGCCTGATTTTGGCAATGTTACGCAGATGAAAATATGACGTTTTGATTAGAGAACTGATGTGAGCAGTGAAAGAGTTGAAAGAGTGAAAGAGTTGAGTCAAGGGTGACACCCAGATTACGACTCAGGGAAGAAGGAGGTACACTTGAGTAATCAATAGAAAAAAAAAGGGAACCTACTTTTTTTGAGAATTGATTTGCAACACATTAGCAACAGTTCAGTCACTATTTAACATGAGAAAGTTGTGATTCATCCATTTCCTGATTTCTGATAAACAGGGTTCTAAGTGGCTAAGAAGTGGGTTTTTAATAGATTTTGTACTAAAATAAATCTGGATGGCATCTGCATAGCAGTGAAAGTCAAGATTAAAATGATGCAAGATATGTCCAAGGGGAAGCATGTAAACAATGAAAAGAAGGGGCCAAATGACTGATCCTTGAGGTACCCCTTGAGTAAGAGGAGTAATGTAAGAAGTATGACCAAAAAGGGTAATTAACTGTTTTCTGTTAGTTAGATACAAAGTGAACCAATCCAGGGCAGATCCATCAATGCCCAGCTCTGGACTGGAATGGTTCAAAGAGATTGTGAATTTCAAGTTAGTTTTCATGTTGACTAGCAACAGTATGTTCGAGGACGTTCAAGACGGATGGAAGATTCGATATAGGCTGGAAGTTAACTAGAGCCAGAGGATCCAAACCAGGTTTTTTGATCAGGGCAGAGTGATAGGCGTTAGTAAAGGATGAAGGAAGAGGGTCTAGTGAACAGGTTGTAGCTTTAAATTTTATTAAGATGTTAACTATGAAAAAAGAGTTGGCAGTATGAAAAGCAGAAAGAAAAAAGGAGGATGATTCCATTCACCTGGAGAATGGAATGTCGAAATGGAAATGAAAGAGTCATTAGTGGCATAGGACGCAATATCACAGTTGATCTTAGATTCAAAGAAATGTAGGAATGAAAGAGCCGGAGAAGTAGCTATAGCACTGTGAAGAGGGTTAAAATGTTTAGTGACTGTTTAAAAAAGACTGAGTGTTTGTATTAGCACTGTTAATAAGGTTGGACAAATAGGATGATTTGGCAGCATGTAAGTAATCTCTGAAGGCAGCTAGATGCTGCTTATAAGCCTCAGCATGAACCGATTTATTGTGATTACTATTATTGTAATTTTTCTTTGCAAAAGTTTTTTTTTTTTTTTAAAGGTTGTGACCCAGGGTTTAAAAAAACCTGCCCTATATTTATATTTCCAGCGTTTAGCAGATGCCCTTTCAATTATGTTAAGAAGTGGGCTAATGCAACTTTAGGAGTCTTGCTTAAGTCCTCTCATTTGTATAACTCTTATTGGGTATTCTTGCCTAAATTGGGTAAGTCTGCCCCATGGAGGGCAATGCTGTTGCCTACTATGCCATCCACTCTAGACCTAACCTGTGTGCTTGTGTGTGTTTTCTTGCAGGTCTTTGACCTTACAATCAGTCGCTGGGCTGCTTGGTGTGTGCATTCTCACTGCTCTGAGCTCAGGCTATGAGCTTTTACATGACAGCTGAATGTTGCCTGAAGAGCAAACCGTTCTGAGACTACTGAGGTTCAGAGGAGTGCCTCCATATCTCCACATACACACATTCAGTATCCACATAAAAGTAACATGGTGCTTAGGCATGGCTTGAATGTTTGTAATTAACATTGAACAGCTCCTTGTATTATGCGTATAACCATTATCCCATTGTGTGCTTTATATTACCTTCAGTATTGATGTGTGTAAATGCTTTCTTCATTAATATCCACTTTCTGTAGCCTGTAATGGTGTGCAGTATACCTGTTGCTATATTTCATCCTAAATGACTGAAGCACACTGTCTTGTATTTATACACATGATGTACTAGGTCAGTTCAGTTGGGGAGACTGAATGGCGGCGATGAGAACAGTCCAGCAGGGACTTAGGAAGACATTTTGGAGGGGTCCTTTTCTTTTGTTTTACATTAGAGCCAATGATTATTTTTGTAATACATATAAATATATAGCTATTATTCACATGCAGACTGCTGTATTTTCTTTAATAAAAATCTACTTAAAAATAACCTGCACCTCTTACCCACCACACAACTAAAGAATGATTTCCTTCTTCTGTGTATTGCTTTGCCAATGCACCTGATACTCTTGCGGGTTTACTTTAAAAACATTTGTTAAAGATCATCTTATGGAATCGTACGAGTTTTGATTTAAGTGTCCTCATTCTTGCAGACACATTTGTGTAGACTGCTCCTGTATATATATAATATATATTTTGCAAATTAAAAACATACCCTGCATTCTGTGTCAGTGTCAAACCCTCCACATCTGTGTCATCTTATTTTATTTTTCTTTACAAATACATATTTAATCCCCTACTTTTTGCCAAATTCATTCATTCATTCATTATCTGTGTAAGCGCTTATTCAGTTCAGGGTCGCAGTGGATCCAGAGCCTACCTGGAATCATTGGGAACAAGGCAGGAACACACTTACACATTCTTTCACAAACTCACACCTATGGACACTTTTGAGTCACCAATACACCTACCAACATGTGTTTTTGGACCCACATGGACACGGGGAGAACACACCAAACTGCTCACAGACATCCACCCGGAGCAGGACTTGAATCCACAACCTTCAGTTCCCTGGAGCTGTGTGAGTGCGAGTGATCTGCTGAACACCATTTTGCCAAATTGTCACACAATATTTATATGCCTCCAGTTCCACACCACTAGCTGTTAGCTTAACTCTCCCTTATTATAATAACATCTGCACTGAGAGGATGAAGACAAGTATCAAAAATCTCCTCCAGAATATATACTTCTAACATTTAAAGCAGTTTAAGAAATGTGTACTGTAACATTCAATGTATTGTTATATTTCAGCTGTCTAAATTAAAGGCAGACCCCCCGTAAAGAAAAAAAAAGAAAAAAAGGCTTAGCAGGAAGTGATGGAGTGGTTTGGATGACATCATCGTTTATCAGACTGTGTGTACTGTTATGGTACATACTTTAAGGAACTGCATCTAACTATTAAAATAAACCTATAAACTGAAATATGTTGATAATCGTGATTTTGTAATGAAACAAATGACATTGCTCTTTCTGTACTGTAATGAACTATAATGAATCAAAAATACAAATATTTGAAGTACTCTTAATTTTTCTTTTGGTTGGCATGTGGGAGACGAGTCTCCACTTGAGCAATCACTCAACTCTATACGAATAAGAGTCCATGGAAAATTGAAAAAGTAAGAGAGTGCCAGACCAAAAAGAAAACATGGTTGTAATGAGTCATTCTGATTTTGTGGTGAATCTTACATAACTTTAGAATTGTCCTGCCTCTTCTGACATCCTTTGATAAAATAACATTATGCCAGGTCCCTACGTAAAACTATTCATGTTCGAATAAGGCTGGAGCAATATAATTTTAGCTCGACTACGCCACCTAGGCAGTTTCACCCTAGGAAATGACCCTAAATACTTCTCAAAAAGCACACAGGTACGTTCAGAAAGGGGCAGAGACATGAAATGGAGTTCAGCATACAAAGTGCTTTACTTAATACCAGTTGCCATATAAACATTAAAGTAACACAACTTTATTAATAACTTTATTTAAAAAAAATAATTTAAAAAAAGAGAATACAGTGGGGTTTTACCCATTCTAGGGACTAGTTTGTGAACAAAGCGCTTCTCGAAGTTCTATGTAAGCTCTAGAAAAACACAATTTGTGTGTTTGTGAAACGTTTGTGAAATGCGGCCCGGACATTATTTTAAGTCTAAAAAAGAGGACATGTCCGGGTGAAAGAGGACGTCTGGACACCCTATTTATATGCACTGTTCCAAATTAAGCTGCCGCTAATGGCCAGCAACGTGGTGAAACGACGGAGAGAGTGGAACCCGTCGTTCTCAAAGGACCCTCAGCAAACGATGAGAAGTGTGCGCTTAGCTTACCACATGCTAACTGTATATATGTGGTATATATGTGGTATATATGTGGCTAACTGTATATGCTCCTCAACTACAGTGCCTGCCCAAGCCCAAACATAACTGACGGCCCAGTGACAGCTCTACCTGTTACATTCGCACTTGAGAAGCCAATCCCAGAGGAAACCCACAAGGACACGGGGAGAACACACAAAACTCCTCACAGACATTCACTTGGAGTGGAGCTTCAGCACACAACCTTAGAACATTTCAGAATGTTAGTCTAATGTTCAGTGATTCAGAACATTTGAGATGAGGTTGGCTCAGAGAGCATTTCTGCATAAAATTGATGTAAAGCTTTTTCAATGATTCATTTCTTGATGCTGCTACAGATCATATTATGGTCAAACTGGATTCCTGTAATGCCTAAGCTCATGTGGCTATGTTTTTATCAGTAGCATGATAGTTTGTCATGTAATGCCATCTGAGCAATGGAATGTTATACATTTTCAATAGTGGTGCCTCTACGTTCTCTAGTAATCTATGAACAGCAAATGGTGAAAGTCTTTAATTATTTTTTTAGAACTGCTTGCAAGTTTCCAAATTTCATGAGAGAATTTACAAAGACAGCGCTATCTGTGGATGCTACTTTTATGTATTTTATATTCACCTGCTTATTGTGGAATGTTTTGAATTGGCATAACTTTAAAATATATTACTATTTTAATAATATTCTATAAATATTTTACTCAAATTTTGCCTCTTTCCTGATTTTTGGAGTATGCCACATCAACCTGTAAATGTATGTTTGCAAAATAAAATAAAGTTGATCAATGCAAAAATTTTAAAAGATTTCTGTATATATTTGCCGTTTTAAAAAGGCTCAAGAGAATTAGCAATAATTTATAGACTATTTATATTACACATAGAAATGACAGATTTATATATATATAGTGGGGTTGTAGACTGAAAATGTGCTCAGTAATAATTTCTATATAATGCAGCATGCCTGCTTTCTTTTATAGTGTTACGTGCTGCACTGTGGTTCTGCCGTGATCTGGTTGTGCTCCAGCTGCTTTCTCAATGCTGTCTGCACATCCAGGGGACAGGCCATGGCACAGAGCCCAGCAATATGGGTCAGAAGTCTCTGATATGTTGGTGTCTACATAACGGAGACCATGTCTACAGCAAGCAAAGAAAAGCAAAGCAAAAAAAAAAAAAAAAAAAAAAATTCATTGCTCAATGACACCCTCCTCTTTCACCTCACAAGAAGGCACTCACCCTGGGGACACACAAATGAAGCTTTCTGCAAAAGGTCAGCATCTTTTTTCAGAGGAAATACTTCACTGGTGCAATATGGACAGTGTATTACAAGCTAATTATTGCTATAGATTACAATGAGCTGGGTTAAAAAAAATAATTATTATTAATAAGATAATTTTAAAAAAGTGTTATCAAAAAGGGATTGAAATGTTAAAAATTCTGATATGAAATGATAAAACTACAAAAGATACAAAATGTCATGTTGACTGTAAAGGAGAGACTACCATGTTAACAGTTAAGACTGTCAGGAACGCAGAGGTGGACTGACGGAGGCAGACACACGCTAAAACACAGTGACTTTATTTAAAACCAAAATATTACAAAACAAAGACAGACTAAGAACTAGAAAGAATACTTAAAGAAAGACCTAGACAGAGAGAGACTTTGAAATAATGACTTAGACAGAGAGAACTGGACAAACAGGGAACTGGACAGAGAGAGCTAAACAGACAGAGAGAGCTACAGAGGCTAAACTAGAACACAGAGTTAAACTAGAACACAGAACTAAACAGAGTAATACAAATTGACAATCGAGAAACAGACAAGCAAACATGGACTGAATCAAAGAACCAACAAGACAGACATGCAAACATGGAGCGAAACAATACAAATGACCGACCAAACAGGAGTGACACAAGGGAACTTAAATACATGACACAGACAAGACACACCTAGAACAGATAACGAGGGGGACGGATCACCAACGAGACTGATGAGGGCGGAGACACGAACAATAACAAACAGAGCCATGTGCTAAGAGAGCACATGGCGGGGAAAACAGACACGACAGGACAAGGGCGTGACAAAGACAAACAGGAACTGGTGGCAATGTCAGTTCTAGTGGAAGATTCTTATTGTTTGTCTCAGTTACTCTTTGGCCCAAAGTCTTTGGAAATGTGTCTTCTGAAATTAACAGGTTCATGGAGAGTAACAAAACAGCAATGATTAGTCCCAATATGGATGTTGGATGGTTAGTTCTGGATCACAAACACCACCCCAAAAGTCTCCATCACAAAGAGGGGCTTATACCCATAGTATCTCACATTTGACATTGAGTAGTGCAATCAAATGTAGGCTCATATGCAGCTACTCCAGAGCAAGCCATTTCATTGAATGCACTGCTATGGAGATTATACAAGCAGAGTTTGCAAAAAATCAACATCGGTTTCCTCAGTTAGTGCAATTTAAATAGCTGAAGTTCAAGTTTACTGTAATCGATGTCTCCAAACAAACTTTTTCCCGTATTAATATCATTTTGGGACTCCTTTCCAGAGCTAAAGATAACACTAACACAACATAGGACACGTGGGATACATGATTGGTTCAATTAAAAAAGCTTATCATTGGCTCAAGGTAAGGTCATGTACTCCAATTTATCTCATTTGCATGGGTTTACTGGGCAATTTCAGCAGCTTTATAATGGCAACTGCTGGCAAAGTACCCACTAGAGCATGGGTCACAGATAATGTGTCTCACCACAACCTGGTCTAATCTCTACTACTCTCTTATCAAAGGGATTTTTATGGGAACATTGAGATGTGTTTTGACTGGTATGAACTTTGTATCTAAATATTTAAATATCTAAATATATCTCACAGGAGAGAGATACTTGTTCTGTTTATTTTAATACTGCAAACACAGTGTTATACATTATAATTTTTCTACTTGCAATGAGAACTGGATACTGATTCTATACATGGGACATATAATGGAAGTGGCATTTTCATAGGAAATTGCTGAAGGATTTAATGGATGAAGGCTTTGTTTCACACTCTGGAAATTACAAATGGATAATTACAACTGAAGTTGGTAAGTAATTAGATAGTGACACAATTGAGAAGTGAACTCATGCAAGTCTGACTTTGTCTGTTAAAATCCACAGAGTGCTTAGAACCAGGTGTATGATTCATACTGTAGACCACAACCCGGATTTTGTCATCAGTACAAACATTCATTCTTTTATTCATTTACCTTCTGTAACCACTTCATCCAGATCAAAGTGGGGACAATGCCCAGCTGGAATCACTGGCCTCAAGGCAGGAAAATACCCAGGGCAGGACACCAGTCTAATCACAGGACATCACACTCACCCAGTCACTCTCACCTGTGGAAAAATTTGCACAGCCAATCCACCTACCCACATGTATTTTTGGATTGGCACATAGAGGAAATCCATGCAGACACAGGGAGAAAACCCCAGACTCCTCACAGACAGTGAAACAAGGGCTAGGACGTATCCCAGGATCCAGAGGAGGCCCTACAACTATGTAGCAGAGAACACAGCAGCTGTTACATTTACATGATCAACGGACCAACATAAATATTCCAAAATGACTACATAATATCTCTTTAACTTGCATTACAAATTAATTATTGTATTGTTTAATGTGGGGGTGGGGGTGGGGTGTGGGGTAGCATTCAAATGCCCCTTCATCCCATTTAAGAAGACCACAACAGTTGGACAGATTAGCATGATTGTACAGATTAGCCTTGTACAACAACTGCCATCTGTCACCAGTAACAGTGACTACACTTATTACACTTCGATAAAATCTGAAAAAAATAAAGTGCAGTAATCCCTCGCTACTTTGCGGTTCATCTTTCGCGGGTTCGCAGCTTTTTTTAAGGGGGGCTTATGGCCGCTATATTGCGGAGATATTGAGGGAAAATCTAGGAAAACTGTGAAAGATGAATAGCCAAAATATTTCATTATTATTTACATGTATTAGACTAGGGCTGTAGGAGACACAATATACCATTTATAAGTGTTTCTTACGTACAGTAATGTGTTGTTTATGTCCACATCCGAGTGAAATTTACTGACGCTAAATCACAGCTTAGGAATGACTCTATTAAAGAAACTGGTAGGATATCACATGTAGTTCCAGCTGAAAAACATTATAGAAGACTGTTTAATGCAAAGGGTGGGTTGTTAACAGCACAGGGAGGGGTTTAAAAGTCCAGATACTCGTTAAATACATAAAAAAATATCTTATATTTTATAATATAAAAATAAAATATCTTTCCTCTACTTTACAGAAATTCGTTTTTCACGGGTGGGTCTTGGAATGCATCCCCCGCCAAAAACGAGGGATCACTGTATTTCTGATTCTGAAAAAAACAAACTGAAATTTCCTTCTAGGATCAATAAAGTTTTCTGACTCTGATTCTGATTCACTTCAGTGATTTTTTTAATCAAATTGTCAGTTTGTTTAATAAAATAAATAAATAAATAAATAAACTAAGATAAAGGTGTACATTAACTTTAAAACACACAAGAAATGAACAATCCACAGTTAAGTTAAAAAAGGCAATGTACATGACTTTGATCCCATACACTTTTTATAAAAATTCAGAGAATGTTTACCCACGCTCTGCTAGCTCTGTTGTCTGTTCTGGGGTTTGTATGAAGCCCCGACTTGGTAAATAGGAAACAAACGAAAAAGCGTCTCCTCCTAAATGGCTCAGGAATTCTCTCTGTCCATTGCTGACTCAGAGCTGAGAAACAGCACCTGGAGGGGTTTGAATGGTGGAGAAACCTCAAAACGTTGAAAAGAATGAAAAGAGGATGTTGTTCTATTCCTGCTCCATAGGTGGGTAATAATGACATATTTTGGCTGTTTCAGTGCATAACTCAAACGAACTGGCTCCAAACCTCAAAGCCAGGAAACACAGGCCGAGAGTGCTACTAAACTTCTTACTCAAATATACCATTTGACCTTAAAAGACACAGAACTTGTGAATATCATAGACTTTGGGATGAGTTTGTTTTGCTGTGAGAACAGTAGTTCATCAGAATCTTCTACAATGGGACTGACAAAGGAAATCCCACATTTTTTACCCCAAAAAAACTCCAAAATATAAAAATTTGTGCAAGTCAGTTCAAGATTGGTCGTTAAATTATACATTTCTCATTGTGCTTCAACAACAATGACCTTATATCCTGGGTTAAGGACTTTGAACATGGGAGTATCAAGTTCTTTTGACGGGAACATTTATTTCCATGATATGCACACTGCTCACGTACAGTGTGAAAGAGTGAGTGTTTTCGTCAAGTGACCAGGAGATTACTGAACAGAGCTCTCTCTACTGACTTGGCACACACCATATACAGGAACTTGAGCAAACACATTGGCACGACATCTGTGTTTGTCATGAATATTCATACTCAGTCGGTGTGGCTACAGATACAGCTGGCCTTAAAAAGGGAGTGAGTCTGAAGAGAGTTGAATATTGATACCTGAAGATAAACGCATAAGGAATTATCAGCAGAAAAGGCAACTTACATTTGTCGAGTAAGTATTCTTTGTTGTTGTTGTTTTATTTATTTATTACACATCAGATTTGCTTATTATTTTGTTCTCCTCTGCTGCACCTGAGTAACTGATCTTGGCGTCGACTTTCTAAACAATCTCTGGTTTACTTTACATTTATGTAAAGTTAGCCAATGACTCTGAACACACAATTTAAAGTTTGGGCATCCCTGGTGTAACCCAGCACATAGAAAACGATTACAGAACATGCCATATTTAAGTTTTTTTTTTGTCTCCTTAATTTTATTTCCCATTTGTCATTTGATTAGAGGTGTCCAAACGTAATAATGCTGAACACTACACATTGGTACAAAGAATTAAGAATTTCTTTCTGTTTTCACAGACAACTCCAACATTGAATAAAATGGAGACTATGCAGGAGATTATTCCATTTGTGAAAGAGATGCTGAGTACAGGACCCTCAAAGGGCTCCATGAAGGTTTACTTGGTCGGTGGCACCTTTGCGTTTCTGGGGTTAGTCAGTGGGATGGTGGAGGTGGCCTGTTCACTGTTCCCTGAGAAGGAAGAGCCTTTGCTTGAGAAACTGATGGAAGAGGAGAAGGTGGTATCCATGACAGAGGTGACCCAGGAGGCACAGACGACTATCCCAGAGCTGGACGACATGGATCCCGAAACAGAGGCCAAAGCTAAGGAACTGCCCATGCTCCGGCAGAGGCGTATGAGCTTCAGAGCACACGCCTCATAAATAACATGCACTCTATTGCAACATGCACTTAGCTGAGAGAAAAAGTGGGGAAAAAGTCATATTGAATCTCCTGCTTTGCACTGATGTGTTATGCAAGTCTGACAAAGAGGAAAATGGCAAGTGTCTGTTGGGATCTGATGCTGCTGAGCAGCAAATGTTGAGATTTTTTTGGGAAGTTCCATGTTATCTGTGTTACATGTAATATGTTATGATTTTCTACTGAGTGAACTTTATTTATACAGGATGTATTAAGTCTTTATATAATGTGCTTTCTCTGACTTTCATTTCTTCTGCGACTTAATAAATTTTTGTTTGCTGAAGCAGTTGTCTGAGAGTTTTTGTCTGTTTATTTAAATGGATGTCTTCTAAACTTCTCAGGTTTATTGACATTCACTCCACAAAAAAAAAAGAAAGAAAAAAAGCAAAATCAGTCTGAACTGAAACATTCAGTAGCTTTGCTATTAAAGCTAAACTACTGTTGCGGGGATAGACAAATACATTGTCCTATTAGTCTTAGTGACTGCACATTGTGACTGCACAGTCCATGACTGTGGAACAAACAGTAGGCCTATATTTTATAAATGTAAGCACTTGTTTGTTTGACAGTAGTTTTATATGCTTCTGTAACAATAATTTTTTTGTGGGAGTGAACAAAAAGCCATAATCATTGATTACAAAAAGCGCTAATCTTTTGAGAATTCAAAAGAGTATTTTTTGAATAGGATTTGATTTTATATTAGTGTGGCACAGCAGTGCACCAGGTAGTGTCGCTGTCACACAACCGTAGGGTCCTGGGGTTGTGGGTTCAAGCTCTGCTCCGGGTGACTGTCTCTGAGGAGTGTGGTGTGTTCTCCCAGTGTCCACATGAATTTCCTCCAGGTGCTCAGATTTCCTCCCACAGTCCTAAATACACGCTGGTTGGTGGATTAGCTACTCAAAAGTGTCTGTAGGTGTGAATGTGCGAGTGTATGTCACCCTGCAAAAGACTGGTACCCCTTCTGGGGTGTATGCCTGCCTTGTATGGAATCAGATTTGTGCAAAAAAGAATCGCACAAAAAATTCATCTCAAACGTAAAACTTATCATTTTCAAACAAAATATCCAGCTCTGACCTTTGTGTTCCATGGTTTTAGTGCGTGAGCTCTGAGTTCTGCGCGTGCTCTCTGAGTTTTGTGCGCGAGCTCTCTGAGTTTTGTGCGCCTGATCCCTGAGTTTTGCGAGCAGTTTTGGCACAAAGCTCTCGCGTGGGCGGGACTTCTCAGTGGTGCCTTCCCATTGGCTAATGAGTTTTTGAGTGACAACTCAGTGCCCTGAACGTTGTTCACGACTCTGAGTGCAGGAAGCGTGTGTATTGGGCTTTGAGATTCCGCTTTTGCAGAATATAACGTATTTTCGCGCATTTTGACTTTTTGTTTATAAATATTAGTATTAATAATCATTGTTATTATTAATAATTCTTTATGGTTAATAATGATTAATGATTCATTAATTATTCACATTTCCTCTCAAAATCCAAAAATGACAGTGGAATTTGCAGAAGTTTGATACAACTTTATTAAATTTGTAGTCATTAAAGGAGCAGGAACACTCTTGTCTGTGATGTTTCTCTTTTCTCTGAGACCTCCTGTAACAAAATGCACATATGGCATTTGTTAAAAACAGATTGACTGTGATCTTCAAAATAAAATTTGAGCATTTAAACTGTCTAACAGTGATTACGGGAAAGGGAAGACCCTCTATGTTAGTACACGATAGGTTTCTGAACAGAAAATCAAGCATTTATAAATAATATTTTACAAATAATCAAATTGGGCGGCACGGTGGCGCAGCAGGTAGTGTCGCAGTCACACAGCTCCAGGGGCCTGGAGGTTGTGGGTTCGATTCCCGCTCCGGGTGACTGTCTGTGAGGAGTTGATGTGTTCTCCCCGTGTCTGCGTGGGTTTCCTCCGGGTGCTCCGGTTTCCTCCCACAGTCCAAAAACACACGTTGCAGGTGGATTGGGGACTCGAAAGTGTGTGAATGTGTGTGTGTTGCCCTGTGAAGGACTGGCGTCCCCTCCAGGGTGTATTCCTGCCTTGCGCCCAATGATTCCAGGTAGGCTCTGGACCCACTGCGACCCTAAATTGGATAAGCGGTTACAGATAATGGGTGGATGGAAATAAAAAAATAAACGCTCATTTATTCTGTTTCATCCTGAGTAAACAGACATCGGTGTGCATTTACCTCAGATCAGTATCTGGTAATGAGGGACAAACAGGTTTGTACTCACAGTAAAATCTTTAATATTTTGATTTAGACAGAACATTACCTCAATATCTACATTTATTGTCGGAGTTTGCAGATATTTCATAGTTTTTAAACAGTAAAGTACAAAGAGAATTCGTGTTTGTGTAAAATTACTAACTCTTTAATGTTGAAATATTTCCTGTCTCTCCACTAGTGAGCTGCAACGAATGCCGTGGGCACAGAATTGTCACTCAAAAACTCATTAGCCAATGGGAAGGCACCACTGAGAAGTCCCGCCCACGCGAGAGCTTTGTGCCAAAACTGCTCGCAAAACTCAGGGATCAGGCGCACAAAACTCGTGCAGCTGGCGCACAAAACTCAGAGAGCATGCGCACAAAACTCAGAGCTCACGCACTAAAACCATGGAGCACAAAGGTCAGAGCTGGATATTTTGTTTGAAAATGATAAGTTTTACGTTTGAGATGAATGTTTTTGTGCGATTCTTTTTGGCACAAATCTGATTCCATAGCCTTGTGCCCAGAGATTCTGGAAAGCTTGATGAATGAATGAATGAATGAATGTCTTTATATTCCAGAGCCTTGCTGGTCACATGCTTTGCAAAAAAATAAGACATGCAAATGAGTTAATAATGCGTGGGAACTGTACCCTTAATTTGAGGGAATAAAGGCCAAGCCATTATTTATTTTGAAGGGTTGTCACCAGTAAGACTGGCGAAATATATATTAATTTAAATAAAATGTATTATTTTTAAATCGAGATATGTTTTACATGGTTCATATTTCAGACAAACATTACAAAAATACAATGGGATTTTTTTATATTTCACCATCAAATAAATGGGTTTCCATGATACGATCCGTTTTAAACTTTTATTATATAATTTTTCGACTTGGCACAGGACTCTTATTTGTCCGGCAGTCGACCATATTGGAGAAAATGAAAATAATGCTGTCTGTTCATACACAGTACTTTGCGGGACGTTAATCCTTCATTAAAAAGTCTGTAATCACTGATGGAAAAAAACACATCCCTCTGTGTGTGTGAACAGAGTAGAAACCTCTGAGGCGACGGAGTTTCAAGTGCAGATCTGCGTTAATCTTCACTCAGACCCCACTGATGCAGTGAGCTGAACCGAACAAACGTTAACGATTGAACGGCGCTCGGAGGCGGGGGAGGTTTCTGAACCTCGGTCTCGGACACTTGCTTCATCTCCATCTACAAACAGCTTTAATCAAGCGGGGAGAAGCTCCAGCATGCTCACCGTCGAGGTCTCGACTCCTTACACTCCACACAACACGAGAGCGGCGAATAAAACTGAATGTTTAATGCTATCTTACACCAAATGTGGTTTTTAATGTAGCCTAACTGTAGAATTTGGACAAAGGGTTAGAAACAAAGACCTAAAGTGTAGGCTAGTTCTCTCACATTTCACGAGTTAAAAAGAAAACCGCGGTTATATTTCCTGTTCTATTTTTTTAGTTCGATTTTTCGGTTCCACCTTAAATGAAGCAGAACTCATTTAAGGTGGAACGGAATTTTCTACTATGTAGACGACTTCAGCTTCGTGGTTATGAGCAGTACTGGGGTGTGTGTGTGTGTACAAAATGACTCAAGTATAAAATAAACGCACAAATAACGTAATTATAAAAATGTATACATACATTTTCATGTAAATTGCATAAATACGTTGTGGTCCACGTTTATTATTTATTTATTTATTTCATTTTTCCCTGTATTTTATGTGTGTGTGTGTATATATATATAATTTTTTTTTTTTTTTTTACATTCACGCAGCGTTCAGGAGGTAACAAGACTAACACAAGCCCTGCAGAGAACTATCACCTGGCTCGGCGGCGGACCCTTCAGGTTGTGGTCAGTTCCTTGTTGACAGAATGTGGCTTCGAGAGCGCGGACAAAGCTGCAGTAGAAACCCTAACAGAAATGATGCAGAGTTGTGAGTCATTTTGATATTTAATTGATATCATCTTTATTTTGTGTAGTGTATCTTTACAGATGTTATTCAGTTTTTGTTTCTCTGACTAAAACTTTGATCTTAGCATTTTTATTTATAGTTCTTATGTGAATTTAGGTAGAACTTTAATGTCAAGTGTTTGAAATCCCTAACACAACTCTGTGAGAGTACTCCTCATGCATGTGAACAAATGGTTGTAAGTTCTTAGTTTTTAACACTGTTTTTTGCTGCCTTAGTTTCACACATTCATTCATTCATTGTCTGTAACCCCTTGTCCAGTTCAGGGTCGCGGTGGGTCCAGAGCCTACCTGGAATCACTGGGTGCAAGGCGGGAATACACCCTGGAGGGGGCGCCAGTCCTTCACAGGGCAGCACAGACATGCACACACACACATTCACATTCACTCACACACTCACGGAGACACAGGGAGAACACACCACACTCCTCACAGACAGTCACCCGGAGGAAACCCACGCAGACACAGGGAGAACACACCACACTCCTCACAGACAGTCACCCGGAGGAAATCCACGCAGACACAGAGAGAACACACCACACTCCTCACAGACAGTCACCTGGAGGAAACCCACGCAGACACAGAGAGAACAGACCACACTCCTCACAGACAGTCACCCGGAGGAAACCCACGCAGACACAGGGAGAACACACCACACTCCTCACAGACAGTCATCCGGAGGAAACCCACGCAGACACAGAGAGAACACACCACACTCCTCACAGACAGTCACCCGGAGGAAACCCACGCAGACACAGGGAGAACACACCACACTCCTCACAGACAGTCACGCGGAGGAAACCCACGCAGACACAGGGAGAACACACCAACTCCTTACAGACAGTCACCTGGAGCGGGAAACGAACCCACAACCTCCAGGCCCCTGGAGCTGTGTGACTGTGACACTACCTGCTGCGCCACCGCACTGCCCTAGTTTCACACACAGTAAAGAAAAAAAAATCAGTTTAATTTGGTTGCAATTATAACACTCACTTCAGTGCCATGTTGTCATTCATCAATCCCTCCGTTCCACTGTGCTGAATTTCTAGTCACGGGATGTGTAGTCAGAAATTGAGCTTTCTCTTGTAGGTTCCTGTCCTAGTATGGTCTCATAAATAGAATTCAATTTCCCATATCGTTTACATTCTTTAAATAGTCTTTGCTTATTCATAATATTTTTCACCTTGACCAAGATCAACAATGCAGAAATCCCTCGGACTTTACTAATATCTGTAAAATATGTGTCCGCTTATTTGTTGAAAGAAATTTTAAAATTTTGGTTTAAATAAAAACATATATACACTTTTTCACCAGTGGAGGTGAGCTTTTATAAAACCATTATTAATGCTTTCTTAAAAAAAAAATAAATTAAAGCCATTTTATCAACTTATTTCAGAGAGAACAGCATATTTAACTTAACACATCCTTCAAAAATTACATGCGTCTTGCAGCATCAGGATATTTATTTTCCATTTGAGGTTTAAATGAGGCACTAATCATTTGAGCATATGCTGGTCAAAAGAGTGCTTCTTGTTTCTATAGGACTTGTTTTTATATCACAGAGCCCTGCTTGTGACATCCCTTACAAAATATAAGAAGTGCAAATTATTTAATAACGTGTGGGAATTATGCCTTTAATTATGCCTTTGTCCAGAATGGCCAACTCTATTTTTCTTGAATTAAAAGGTATTATTTTCTATTTACTATTATTTTACAAGGTTCATGTTTCAGATAAATATTAAAAGAATTAATTGTCCCGTATCATATACATTTCAAAGTTTTTGCTTTTTCATAATTTTTGTCTTTGTCTAAAATGCCTTCTGATATACAGAAGTGGAAATATTAAAATAACCAATAATGTCATTGTCCAGCTCAAACCTCCACCTGGACCAAACAGGCAAGAAAAATGAACTAGTTCATGGTCACCATCACCCCTCCATTTCACTATCCAGTCCATTCTTAATGAATACATGGTGTCCTGCCCATTGTGTCCTTGCCAGTTGTCCTGTTTCACCCTGAAGTAGGTCATGTGACCAAGCAAATGAAATGAATTCAAATCTGAGATGATGTCGTTGACATTAAAGGCTGTGGTAGCTTTGGTAAATCAAATAATTGAACAATAGTCTGCTTTTTTTTGTACTAAACTCCCTTCTGAATTGGTCTCCAGATATAACTGAAGTAGGGCGATGTGCAAAAGCAAGCTGTGAGCATACAGCAAGAAGCACCCCCACACTGTCAGACGTGGTCATAACATTGGTGGAAATGGGTAAGTGCAGGGATTGTGTTGGCTGCCACTGCCAAACACATGTATTACTCTGTTGATAACTGAACTCAGAAGCCTTCTCCAGTGAAAGGTCAGACTGAAATTACAACACAAGGCCTGTCTGGAGGGTTTTAGGCTGTAGGCCAAATGGTTAACTTTCTGTTTGGATTTTCTAAGAAGCAGTACAGCTGGGGAAACAGCACACTAACTTGTTAAATAGTCTTGTTCTTGGAGTTCAGTTGTACATTTTTAGTTATTCTCTATGAAGTTTTACTTATTTTAAACATGTTCCAGGCCTGATTATAATATGAAAGGCATTATTAAAACATATCTTCTCCCCAATAACCACCCCAGGTTTCAACGTAGACACACTTCCAGTATATGCTAAAAGATCCCAGAGGATGGTCATAACTGCACGTAAGTCTCGCACTGGAGACAGAAAGACCAAATTGATAGTTTGTGTATAAGACAATCCTTTTTGATCTCAAAATATCTGCTGCTTTACAGCTCCAGTAACAAATGCCCCTGTGATTCCCAAGTCTCTCGTGGCTGGACAGAAGAGAACTCACCCAGCTTACATTCCCAGCTACTTCCCAGAGTTCCCAGACCCTCATACATACATCAAGACCCCAGTAAGACTTCACCGTTTGCATGGTGTTTTACATGTCAGATAAAATTCATTATTTTATTTTCGCCATGTCACTCAAACAAACATATTTCAGTACTACATAAGTGGGGACAGCGTTACAAATATGTAAATTAGGTTTATAACATAAACCAATAGTTGATGACATTTTAATGCACGTCACCAAGGTCCATTTAGGGAAAGGGCACATAACTGTGACGTACAGGAACCCACAAAATCAGAACAGGAGTGTAGCTAATGATAATCATTTCCACTGTGAAAGTTTAAAAGCCTTCCTCACTTGCAGGCGTTTCGTGAGCCCGTGTCAGACTACCAAGTGGTGCGGGAGAAGGCAGCATCTCAGAGGAGAGACGTTGAGAGAGCCCTCACACGCTTCATGGCCAAAACTGGGGAAACACAAAGCCTTTTTAAGGATGACCTAACTACCTTTCCATGTAAGAGTTCCTGCCTGTGTGACCCGCCTTAGCGAACAGTGTTGATGCATGTCTGTGTGTCAGAGGGCTTTTTGGTTTCCTCTGCATACGTCTGGAAGTGAGAGGGTCAGAATGTGTGTGTGCATGTGAGAAGGCTTTTTTTGTACTGTCCATTGTGGTATTATTTTGGTATTAAGCACACTGAGTCAAAGTTTGACCACGAGCTGGAAAAAAATTGCACTTGGTACAACAACATAAATATGATTATCAAATTCAAGTACTCTACAAGTGCAAAAAGTTTAAATGAATAAATAAGTAGTCAGCCTTTCCCTATCCTCAGTTTCTGCATCTGCAAGTTTCAGCCAACCACACACACAGCTCTACGTTGTATTCATTCAGACGAAGAGATGTGTAGACATACCAATCCTGCTGCCATTTCACAGATACTCAATCCCTTTTGCATTTGTTTTTTGAGTATGATTTGCCTCATTTTCTGCTCATGTGAACCCTTTGTTTCTGTACAGTAAAACTGTTGTAAAGGAGTTTGATGTATCAGGCTGTTGAAGGCATGTACTGTTCATACAGAATTAAGAAAGTGAGGCTGAAGTTCCACTTACGTTAGTTTAGCTAGTATAACTAGAGCTAGAAAAAGCTACCTACTCAGTGCACTAAAATGACTTCTAATTAAAGTTATCCATTCAGTAAATGCATGTAGTACAAAGATATATGAAAACACACACAGTCAGTGATAGCTGCTCAGTGGAAACAGAAATGCATGACCAACAACTGAATTAGAATTGATGCTGCAATTTCATCTTGTCGGTATGATCCATTAACAAGCTCACCCCTGATTGGATCCTAGTTGGCATTCTCAAGAAATCTATGCATTGTTTTTACATTATATTATGTATTATAATTATTCTAAAGTATACAAGAGTATATGCCAGTATTAGACATTTTTATGTATGAGCGTCTGCTGATTTGTTTTCCACCCGTGAATACTGTCAAGTTTTAGAAACAAAAAGATACATATATTTAATTCAGGACACTGTCAAGCAGTCTTTTGAGTACAATTTTTGAATCGGCTTTTTACACGCAGAACCAAGTGCTTGAGAACTGATTCCTTATGCATTTGTGCAAAGAGTTAGACTCAGTTTGCGAGCATATACAAATAATCTACTCAAAGATATAGACTCATATAGAGCATTCAACTGCCCAGAATCCTCACTGGCCCAGTTTGGGTTTCGGCAGTTATTATGGCACTCCCCCTGCTGGAGAACTTAAATGCAATGACTGTGCCACATTCTGGGGTCACATTTGACTGTATGCATTTTTGATTTGGAAGGCTAACTTATTTACCTATATAAATAATAAAGTGCTGAAATAATACTCAGTTCTTAAACTGTTGTAGCATTGATAAAGCCTTTAAAACATCAGGTAGCACCTTTATAGTGAATGTTAAAGCCTCCTTCTGTTTCTCAGTGATTGCAGCACAACAGAGTTCTATCCCATACTTGAGTGCCCTGTTGCCTTCTGAGCTGGAACTGCAGACTCTAGAAGAGACGGACTCGTCTGAGCAGGACGAACAGACGGACACAGAGAACAACCATAGCAACAACATCCATGTATGAAAACTGCCTAACTTTTGCTTTGTTTCTACATGCACATGTTCAGATGTTGTATAGTTTTACAGTTAGGAGTTCAAATATATGGTGTATGACTTTCTAAGAACTCTGAAATTTTAAATGGTGATCTTTCCTCAATTCAGGAAGATGCAGGAGCGGATAAAGAGAACGCTGTACTGCCGCCTGGTGGTGTGGTGCCGTCAGGGAAATCCAACGAGGAAAATATGATCGATAACCCTTACCTACGGCCAGTGAAGAAGCCAAAAGTGAGACGGAAAAAATGAGGGGCAGATAAATAGACTCTGCTTCTGACAAGACAACAGTCTGATTTTGTGGTGCTCATGGGCCACATTGTGCCTCTGAAAATTATGGAAAGATGCAGTCAAATGATGAGCAACTACTTTGGTGAAGTTTGAAACCATTATCCAAAATATAAACTAATCAGTAAACAGACCAAGTGTTTTTTTTTTTCAGATCAGTGCTAATAAATACGTGAGGCTGCTATATGCATCTCAGAAATGGGTTACGAAGATTTTGATCCTTAGTTGTTTAATCTCCTTCTTTCAGGTGTTTGTTTGGCTAATTGTTTGGCTTGTTGGTATTTTTGAAAGAAATGTCATATGGAGATGGTTGCGTACATAAGAAAGCATTTTTATAAACTTGTTTGAATTATTGAACTGCCTTTGATATTTTTTTTAATTTTTGAATGAATATGGATAATGTTAGGTGTACAGAATGTTTAAAGTGTTTTTGTTTAAGGTATTTTTGTAATGCAAAAAATCAAATATTCTCCCACTCTGTCATTTTATGGTAACTTTTGCATATATTTAGGTATGCTATTTTCACAATCACTAGCATTGGAATCACCATCTTAAAATTATACCTGTACTATTCTAATTGTACCTTTGTATTATCTGCAAGGACAGAACAAATTGATGCACATGCTTTTTCAGTGTTTTTCTTGATGGAACTCTATGGATGCAATGACATAAATTCTTCTCACATTTTGTTTTCATTTTTAGATTCTTTTTACTGTGCAACAATTACCATAAAATGACAAAAGAGCAGGAGAATATTTACATTTTTAATTAAAATAATACTACATATCCCCACACACACAAATCAATTACTAGGGCTGTGACAACTCTATTTTATATACTTAGTATATTTTGAGCAGAACCTGTTATAAGAACTATTGAGTATCCATGTTTTTGCTATTTTGTGACTAATATTGGTAGGAGTGTGAATATTAATCCACACCAACATGGACTGTGTTAGGACAGGAATCTGTCGTAATACACTAAACTGTAGGTTAACATCAGGAATACCTAATACCCTTATTTATTTATTTTTCATTATTTTTTAAAACCCCATATCCAGGTATTATGTGGGCTATTAGGACATTACCAGTTTCATCAGCCAATTTATTCTCTTACATCACGTGAGCCAATATCAATATAATATAATATGGTTAATTGCAAGTTTGGAGTAAAACCTGCCTTATCCTCCCAGTGCACATCTCATCAGTTTAAACAATTAGACAAACATTTGTAGTCTAACAGTTATTATTGACCATTAATGGGCAGATGACTTGGTCCATGTTCATATTTATACACATTGTATTCCTACAGTCAGATATTACAAGGCATTCAAACTTAGAAGCAAAAAGGTTTTTAATTAAGGTTTTAAGTGTCTAATTTTATCTTTATGCCAGTCCTAAATCTTAATCTTTTCATGCATTGGCTCAAGCATAGATTTTGTTATGCTTTATAGTTTGTTATAGTTACAAAAAAAAAGTAGAAATTAAATCTTTTTCAAAGATTCTTGCCTAACAAAGTTAATATATTGAGATAACTGCTATATATTTGGAGATAATATCCTTGGCCACACAATTTTATTACTTTCAAGAACACACTATTGCTGCAAAAAAGTTTTATTAATATTAATTACATACATTAAATATATATTAATAATATTAGTTATATTAAATTTTTAATTTTATTACAAATGTAAGTTTTAAACATTCAGAAGTGACAAACTGTCTAAACATTTGCTTATTTTGTAAACAGCAAATATAAACAATTATGCAGAAATGAACCCTAAACCATCACAGTTGAGGTTGTGAAACATAGTATTTGTTTCTCCCCATCTGTTACAGTTACAGTCTTCTTTAATTTCCCAGAAAGAAGCCTCTCCTAAAAACGATGCACAAGAAAGCCCACAAACAAACAAGCAGACTAAAGCTAACAAGCTAAACTTATTTGGTTCAAGTGGATGGTGTCAAGTGTGTGTGGCGGCAACCAGGTGAGTGTCTTGCCTATAGTCAAGCATGGTGGTGAGAACTTACACCAGGAACATTGCTGCAGGGGCATGCGTGGCAGTTTTAGTGCCTCTGTAATAAATAATCCTTCGGAGATAATAAAATAAATCTATGGATGGTGAGTAAGTGGTAAGAACAGAAATATCAGTAGAAACAGAAATAACAGGAAAACAAGGGCGAGCACAACAGTTTCTTCTAAACAAACTCAGGTACAGGAATGGCCAAACGGGTTGCCCGATCAAAACCAATCTGCACGTTGGAATTCTGCCCTGTGGCCCAATTCCTGAAGGGAGGGGATCATGCTCTGCTTCAGTATGTCATAATACATGTTAGTCCCTCAATGAACTGTAGCTCCCTGCAGCTAGCAGCACTCATGTAGTCCCAAACCATGACACTGGTCCCAGGCCTAGCTTTGCAGCTCACACTTTCTCCTACCACAGACCTTCGGCCAAACCTCTCCCAGCTACACCGCTCCCATACTCTACTTTTACAGCCCTCGCTTTGTCCTCAGGTACCGCTGTGGACTTTCGTCCCATCCTCTCCTCTCCTTCTAACTTTCCAGCTAGTGCTGCTGAGGTCCTTTGTCCCTGTCTCTCCCCTGCCTCCTGTGGTACAGCTCTCTCCTCTGGCTGCCTTCAACCTGAACTGTCCCCTGTACTGCTCCCAGCCGCTAGTTTCTAGCTAATGCTCTTTCCTCAGCTGATGTCGTGGACCATCTCCCTGCCTGGTTCTCCATTCGCCCAACACTACCTCTTACCTGGATGTCTTCCTCAAATTCAGTTCACCCTCTCACACATTGCCTGTCCTCTGACCCCTGCTTTTTGCCATGTAGGCATCTCTACCACGCACAAGCTCCTCAGCACCATTCGGATTCGGTCTCTTTCAGGGTTCACTCCCATGTGACAAGCTGCCTTCTCTCTTGCTGTTCCTGCATTGCTGACTGTCTGCTCCTGTTTTTGGGGCTTCTTATTTTGCCACACCCATCAGCCCTCTAGATCACCCATACACCCATCCTCACTTCACCTTTTAGTTTCCCTATATGCCACTGGAACACCGCCATCAGGGCATACCTGCCAACTGAGGACATCTCAGTTACATTAATGCTGCCACCTTTGTATGTACAACTTTTATGGCAGCTACTAATCCACAACCCACCAGCCCACTTCCACAGGTGCCATTTTGGGGGGCTGATGTGGGTTAACTGGGGCATTTGCCCCCACTAAAACATCAACTTGTTTAAAACCTGTGGAGAAACAATGGAAACTGATTAACAAGATTACACAAAAAGGGAAAATGTGTAAATGTCTGTCTGTTTTATTATTATCAGAGAAATAAAGCTGGGTTTTCATTACATTTAAAGAATCATGTCACTGCCATGTGGATCTAAGTTTGAGCCCCACCTTGGGTCGCTGCCTAACCCCCACTGGGGGTGTGCTAGTGCACTCCTAGTGCAAGCCTCAAGCCTGGGGAAAAGAGATTGTTGCTTGAGAAGAGCATCTGGAATTAAATGTGTGTGTGTTTGTTCTGATTAGTGGCCTGGATGGCAGGTGATCTTCTATGGCGACCCCTAGTGGGTGCTGCTGAAAGTGGAACAACCACTAAACACACACCACTAAACACAGAAAATACTTAGGCACTGCTTTTTTCCCCTTCATTTTAAAAGTTAAAATAATAAATAAAATTAGCCACATATATTTCATAATAGGGAGATTGTTCTTTGCCACAATAGCAGTTTAATCTATTCTGGGAGGTCTGACACTGAGCATTAGTGAAGTCGGGTTATCTTACCAAAGTTGGATGATTTCTTCTGCACCACAGACATCATTTCAATTGTATGGAGCTCCATCACTTTAGAAAACACTTTCATTGCTACACAGCCCATTGCTTAGGACCTTTAAGTATTTCTAGTGCATTCTTCAAATCTAGACAAAAGACCTTCCTGTTCTCCTGTGCTTTTTAATTCTTCTACTGTAATATTTCTGTTTTGCAAAGCACTTTGAATTGACATTGTTTACAAAAGGTGCTCTATAAGTAAACTTGCCTTGCCTTTAACCCATATTGCTTTACGTTGCAGAATACACTAATTATAAAAGTTGTCTAGATGTGCTATATGTCCAAGATCACCTTTAACAACTCAGATTTGTCACATTTTATGGCAAATTGAAATCTGATCTACAGGCTAGATAGAATCTCTGCAGCAACACAATGTAAAAACACTGACTGAAAAAAGCACAAGTAAAAAAAAAAAGCGACCATATGGTTATTCAGTTTGTCAAAAAGGACAAGACAAAAATTGTTCACCAAATAGGCCTTGAGGTTTTAAGACTTCATTGGTGAAAAAACCATTGTGCATGATATACATAACCCTATCACACTCCACACTGGAGGCTTCAATGGATTCCGTTCAGACCCTGAAAGACACAACATTAAATGGAGAAAAGAAGTTAAGCTAATAGATGTTAATATATGGTGTGTGTTTTACATCAGGTTTAAATGTATACTAGACAGTATTTTAAATTTCACAGCTCTGTAAACTGTACTGCTCTATGTAACTTTTGGAGGAGGATAGAAACCTACCCCCAACTCCCTTCCTCTCAGGGCAGTGCTGTAAAAGGGAATTACATTCTGAAACTTTAGAGGGAGCCCAGACGTCTAAATCAGTCAAATCTACTGTTGTTTTAATTGTCACCTCTAGGCTTCGGATTTTTCTATTGCAATGTACTGATGGCAAGTAGGTCATTAATTCAGTAATTTTCTGTAACCCCTTCATCCTTATCCAGATCACAGTGTTTCTGTGGGCATACTGGGAGTCACTGGGCATATGGCCGTAACTAGCAATGAGGACACAGAGGTCCGGACCTCAGTGGGGTTCTTTTTTATGTTTTTCCCTTCTCCCATATTTCTAGGACACAGTTTTAGACAGACTTTGGTTTGCATATTTTTTGATGAACCTGGTAAACCTGCTCTCAATTTGCAGACAGGATTGCCAACCTGCTCTCAAAAGACATTTCAACTACTAACCGTCTTTAAGTGCTTGTTGAGAGGTATGTTCTGCATATATTATAGACTAGCATACATGGCATACGTGAAGGTTAGTCAGAAATGTGTATGTAGCAATGCAATTCAAAACCTGTTCTTTAGATGCAGCAATGTTAGCTGAGCAGACTTAATACATGTCAAGTTATGCTACCTTTTCAGATTGCACTACCTAGTGTGTATTTACTGGTATAACTCCCAAAATAAAAAGATAGGACCTCTTAATACAGTATATATATATATATATATATATATATATACACATATGCAGCTTTAAACAGTTAATATTAAAAGTTATCGGATATGACATTCAATACCCGTTTGGCTGTTCTTGTATCTGTTGTATCTGAGTTTGTTTGGAAGAAGCTGTATTGCTTGCCCTGGTTTGTTTGATATTTCTGTTTCTTTTGTTCTTACCACTTGCTAACCATCTATAGATTTATTCTATAGATTATCTCCACAGGATTATTTGCTACATTGGCACTACAACTGCCACCTGCTCCTGCAGAAATAATTTTTGGATAAGTTCCTAAATCAACCCAAAGCAGTAAAAGGTTCAAAGAATCAGGAACAGGACCTGTTCAAAAGCTGGAGTTCATTTTGTGGAAAAGCGCTATGGCTGACAGCAACAAATCAATGTTCTGATTGGTTAAACAAACCTCGCGATCTGATTGGTCCAGCTAAAGCTTTCCTATTGGTCCATCAATTGGCCGTCAAAACAGGGTCTTAAATCCGCATCTGCAAAAAGAGATTCGCACACGCAGCAGAGAAGGCGAATGTGTGGATTTTTTCAACCTCATTCAAAAACTCCCACTGTCACATTTGGAACCTTAAAACGATTTGTTCTTGCACATGCATGACATTTGATTTACAAATGCAAATCTTTTTTTCTTTTTTTACACATTTGTGATTTTAAGTTATTATTGTTGTTGTTTTAAATTTGATCATTCCAATACATTTGTGGGTTTTAGTTTTACGTAGTTGCTCAAACGCAGTTACAAAATCTGTTACATTTGTGAGTATTGTTTTACAAACTCAAAATCTTTTTGACCCTTTTTTGACTCCATAGGTTTGCATGCACGCAGTGTGGACCTCACTAAAATTTTCATTCTTGTTACAGCCCTGAGTTCTTAAACTCTTCTTTTGCTTGTTCGTTCGGTTTTCCTCAAACTGGCAAGATGTTCGAGCTTCACGTCTGGGGAGGAGACAGACGGCTCTCTCCACTGTTTTGAAACTGTATTATAGTTCCGATTTTAAACACTTGATGTCAGTATTACAGATTGCTCCTTTAAGAGTGTGTAACATTACACACACACAAACACAAGTTAGCCTTTCCTGTCTGTCATTTACAATTTTTGCAACTTTGCTGAGTGATAAATCTAAAACGGAATTAATTTCTTCTTCTATCACAATAGTGAAAGACTTCAGTCTACTGTTAGTTCTTCTGTTAGCCTATCAGGACCTCCCAGAATAAGGATATGAAAATCACAGTAAACCCCGCCCATCTCGTGACTGTCAGACCAGGGCCCGTATCCGGAGAACAGAACTGCGGCGGAAACGCTGCCCGTGCGACTGTACACACAAGGATCGGGAAACATCCTCCGCTGTTCACAAGTCCCGAACGCCACCCTATAGATAAACAATAATTTAGAAACGATAATTAACTAATAATCGAATAACAACTGAAAGCCCTTAGAAAAAAACTGTAAACACACACTAGCTCGTATGACCTGTATAACATGCTGCCATTTCTTCTTGTTAACCTGTACTGATGGTAACCATGTGACCATAGCAACCGTTGTTACGATTACGTGACCATGGCAATATAAATAAAATATAATACAAAATGTTCCTGTCATGAATTGAGCCATACATCGTTTTAGGAAGGTTCATGTACCCAGTAAACAAGGAACGTCCCTGGACGTTCAAAATAGGTCTAAAATTAGTCTGTCCGTCAAGGACATATTTTAAACGTCAATGGATGTCCAAAATCCATCTTAATAAATTAGTTAAGTGGTGACCAATCGATAACGTCAGTGGACGTCCAAAGCGCGTTTTATACAAGTAATTTATTTCGGGATCAATTAATAACGTCAATGGACGTCCAAAATACGTCTAATAGTCGTCTTTTCAATGTTTGTGTTTGGACGTCTTTTCAACTTTCATTTTCAACCTTAAGAGAACGTTAGTTAGACGGCAGTCATTACGTTATTTCAACGTTGAATCAACGGCTAAATGTTTACTGGGAATATTTTATCTTTCAAATCAGTCAACCACTGATCACCAGTATGAAAGGAGTCGGCTTATGTTCCTGGCACTAAAAGTTTGGACACTAGGTCTTAGACAAACTTAATTAATATACCACAAACCTCAGCAATCTCCGACCATTACCTAATTTCATATGAACTATGTCTTAGTCATAATATATGTATGTCCCCTCACTATTCTACAAAGCGTATAATAAAACCATCGACTGCTCTATGATTTATAGAAAACCTCCCAGAAATATCAACACCAGTTCCCACTCCATCAGACCCAATGGAGCTAGATGTACTAACTGACTACTTAGAAAATACCTGTCGAGCTACTTTAGAAAATGTAGCACCACTTAAAGGAAAAAGTATGACACAGAAAAAGCTCACCCCATGGTACAATGATAAAACCCATACTTTAAGACAAACATCACGGAAACTAGAGTGGAAATGTCGATCAACCAAGCTGTAGGTGTTCCACTCTGCCTGGAAGGACAGCCTTATAGAGTATAGAAATGCCCTCACAGAAGATCGCTCAGCATATCTGGCCTCGCTGATCTCCAATAATAAAAATAACCCTACAGCACTGTTTAGTGTGTTTTCACGAATTACAAAAAATCAAGCAGGTTCCGAACAACTAATTCCAGCAACTCTCACCAGTAAAGTTTTTATGGAGTTTTTTTAATAATAAAATTGAGAATATTAGACAACAAACTCAGCCCACAGTATTAAACCCTACCTGGCTGCCACCCGATGTAAATGATATAAAACATAACGTAATTGTTAAAGAAAGACCACCGCAAACTGTACAACTTACACACTTGATGCAATTCCCACAAAATTACTTGAAGAAGTACTGCCAGCTATTATCAATACTCTTTTAACTACAGTAAACTCATCCCTTAGCCTGGGCCATGTACCCAAAGCCTTTAAACTAGCAGTTATTAAACCTCTGATCAAGAAACCAAACCTTGATGCTAGTGTATTGTCTAATTACAGGCCTATTTCTAATCTGCCATTTATACCCAAGATATTAGAAAAAGCTGTGACCCAACAACTTAGTTCATATCTACATAAGAATCTTAGATGTGAAAAATTCTTATCTTCCAATTCCAGTTCCTTATCCCTGCAGGACGCAGAAAAACTTTGGTACATGCCTTTATTACTTCAAGAAAGTAACCAGCAGAAATTTCAGTAAACTTCAACTATTTCAAAGTGCTGCAGCCAGGGTCCTCACTAAAACTAGAAAACCTGAACATATCAGTCCAGTTCTATCATCACTTCATTGGCTGCCTCCACGATTACTCAGATCACAGATTACTGGATTTTTAGTAGTTCCCAGAATTCAGGAGGATTCAGCTGGGGGAAGAGCTTTTTCTTATAAAGCCCTCCAAATCTGGAATGATCTTCCAGAAAATGTTCAGGACTCCGACACAATCGCAATCTTCAAATCTAGGCTAAAAACTCATTAGTTTATTTTTTGGTAATTAATGCTCCCCAATAGATAAGGGTGGTAGATCCAGGGGCCCATAGACACAGGGAATTATAGTAAACTGAGACACTGGTGTCATCCTGATGCTTCATGCGATCACTCAGGTTGAAGGTGGAGCGGAGGGATGCCAGTGTTTCAGGAAGCTCCCGTGTCTGTGTGTCCTTCTGGTTCTCTCCTTTTAGCGAAAGCTGTCATAGTCAGATCTGCTGGAGTCATTAGCCACACTGTTAATGTTCACATTTTCTGCTTTACAAACACCAAACATTCATTCATTCATTCATTGTCTGTAACCCTTATCCAATTCAGGGTCGCGGTGGGTCCAGAGCCTACCTGGAATCATTGGGCGCAAGGCGGGAATACACCCTGGAGGGGGTGCCAGTCCTTCACAGGACAACACACACACTCATACATTCACACCTACGGAAACTTTTGAGTCGCCAATCCACCTACCAACGTGTGTTTTTGGACTGTGGGAGGAAACCCACACAGACACAGGGAGAACACACCGCACTTCTCACAGACAGTCACCCGGAAGAAACCCACACAGACACGGGGAGAATACACCACACTCCTCACAGACAGTCACCCGGAGCGGAAATCGAACCCACAACCTCCAGGTCCCTGGAGCTGTGTGACTGCAACACTACCTGCTGCGCCACCGTGCCGCCCTCAAACACTTAACAGATTAAAACTAATTCCATCCCTTTACCTTTTTACAAGTAAACGACCGCCCACCTGTCCGGCTGGATACTGATGGATGACTGTCGAGCTCCTGCTCCACGCTTCAGACCAGCTGCCCACACTCCACCACCAAGTGCCTTGAAGCTGCCCCTACACTGAAGTTCTCACGGACTACTAACTATTATCACCAGTAGATTGACCAAAGGAGGATAGGTCACCCCTTGTGAGCTTTGATTCCTCCCAAGGTTTCTTCCTCAGCTGAGGGAATTTTTCCTTGCTACCGTCGCCCTTTGCTTGCTTTCCTGGGGATTTTTACATTTTTTACATTGTTAGATTTCATGTCAAAACTTACCAGAATTCTGAAGCTGCTTTGTGACAACATCAGTCTTATAAAGCGCTATAGAAATAAATTTGATTTGATTCCCTCTGCCTCTGACAGTGAGGCAGTGAGTAGTTTTGTAATTCATGTAATTCAATTTTGGATAAAGCACATTACCTTCAGGATGGTTGGATCATTCTAAGTGGCTTCTCTAATGCACACCAGTTTTGATTCTGACACTGGCCTTGAACTTACCACTGCTTCCACATAGGCTTTTACATCTTCCTTTGTGTCTGAGTCAGTAATGCTGTCAATTGGATTGCAAGACAGCGTTTCAGCCACCACTAAAAACTTCCCTGGAACATGTACAGCCCTGACATTGTAACGCATCAGGCGCATGAGCAGCCACCGACAGCGCAGATTTGCCTTATCGAGTTTGCATGTTTTTATGAGGGGAATCAGAGGTTTGTGGTCAGTCTGCAAGGTAAATTCACTCAAGTCTTGGAGATAATAGCCAAGGCGCTCACAAACCCACACTACTGCCAAACATTCCTTTTAAATTTGTGAATACTGCTCAGCCTGTGCGATTGTTCTAGAGCAAAAAGCTACTGGAAAGATCCTGTCTCCATGTATCTGCAACAAAGTGGCTCCTAGCCCATAACTGATACAACAGCTGATACAGTTGTGCAGGTGCCTCTGTCAAATGCCTTCTGCTGCAAGGAGTCCCACACCCATGCAGTCTTCCTTTTGGCAGATCCGTCAGTGGGTGGAGCTCAGTGGAGAGGTTTGGTACAAATCTACCCAAGTAATTTACCATGCCAAGTGCGAGGTCAGGTTTCACATCCTCTTTGCTGATAATGTGTCCAAAAAATCTGAGCTCAATTTTGCTGAAGTGACACTTATCTCTATTGACTCTTGAATTGTCTGCAAGACCACTTCCCGGTTGTAATCATGTTCAGCTTGGTCTTCCCCATAAACTATAACATCATCCATCACTACCACAGTGCCCTCATGGTTCTTTTGTAGGTTGGTCATTACTCTTTGGAAAATTTCAGGTGCAAAGGTAATTCCAAACTGCAGCCTCTGAAAACAGAATCTACAGAATCAAGGCTGCACTTTTACATTTACATTTACATTTACATTTATGCATTTGGCAGACGCTTTTATCCAAAGCGACTTACAAAAGAGGAGCTAACATTCGAACTACAGCACAAATTATACAAAATACCTTACATTAAGTGCAATATGCCAGGAAGTAATAAGTGCATTAAAGAAAGACATTCAGTGCAAAAGATACTCTCGGAAGAGCTGGGTTTTCAATGATTTCTTGAATGCAGAGAGGGTTTCTGTTGCTCTGATAGTGCTTGGAAGCTCGTTCCACCAGCGTGGTACCAGAGATGAGAATAGCCTCAACTGACCTGTACGGAGGGTTGGTTGTGTTAGTAGGCGCTCCTTTGAGGAACGGAGAGGGCGGGCGCTAACGTATGGTTTTAAGAGTCTATTGAGGTAGATGGGAGCAGAACCAGTGAATACTCTGAAGGCCATCATTAGTGATTTGAATTTGATGCGAGCAGCTAAGGGTAGCCAATGCAGCTCAACTAATAGGGGCGTGACATGTGCTCTTTTTGGTTGGTTGAAGACCAGGCGTGCTGCCGCATTCTGGATCATCTGTAGCGGTCTCACAGCACAGGTCGGAAGACCTGTCAGGAGGGCGTTGCAATAGTCTAGACGGGAGATTACTAACGTCTGAACGAGGAGCTGTGTTGTATGTTTTTGGGGTCCAAAGTGATTTGCCAGAATCCAGAAGAAGCATTAAGATTGGAAAACACACCTGCCCCAGTCAGCTTTTGGGCTATATCCTCCAGTGTTTGTAACATGAACATTTCCCTCTTAACAGCCTTATTAAGGTGCTATAGGTCCACACAAATTCTTATTTTTCTATTTTTCTTTACTACCATGGGAGCACACCATTCTGTGGGCTCTGTAACCTCACGTATAATTTTCATGGACTGCATCTTTAGCAACTCCTCATCTACCTTTTTTATAAGTGGAAATTACACCCTGCATGGTGTGGTTAGACTGTACAACTCTACCTTAGGCTTTAATTCAGGAGACCTATCTCCCTAAACACTTGGCCAATGATTTGGTCAGCTCTACTACTAAGCCCATGTTACATGCGGCATTTCTGCTCAGAAGGTTGTGTAGGAATACACACACTCACACGGTCACTTTTGAGTCGCCAATCCACCTACCAACGTGTGTTTTTGGACTGTGGGAGGAAATCGGAGCACCCGGAGGAAACGCATACAGACACAGGGAGAACACACCACACTCCTCACAGACAGTCACCCGGAGGAAACCCACACAGACACAGGGAAAACACACCACACTCCTCATAGACAGTTACCCGGAGGAAACCCACGCAGACACAGAGAGAACACACCACACTCCTCACAGACAGTCACCCGGAGGAAACCCACACAGACACAGGGAGATCACACCACACTCCTCACAGACAGTCACATGGAGGAAACCCACACAGACACAGAGAGAACACACCACACTCCTCACAGACAGTCACCCGGAGTGGGAATCAAACCCACAACCTCCAGGTCCCTGGAGCTGTGTGACTGCGACACTACCTTTCTGCATCAGCCAGGAATTTCCCCATTAGTTTCACAGACCCAACTGTAGTTTTGAGGACTATGTCAGTTTTTGTCAGTAGGGGGTGCTGGGGGAGAGCCAGGTATGTGCAGTGAGACATTATGGTGATATCAGCCCTGTGTCAATTTTAAAGGCTACCGATTTACCACATACAGGAAGAATCACTTGCCAATTATCTTCTCAATGAAATCCCTCCACGCTGCCAAGAAAATGTGTCTCATCATTATCAAGATTGTCTTCCACCGACTCTACTGGCCTGTTTCCACACTGGTGGAAACAGGCTTGCTCATGTATTACGTTTCTATGAGGAATTAAGTGCTCATTTAATTTCCCTACAACCACATCGTAGTCATTAGTATCATCAGGGGATGCAAATGTGAACACATTGAATAGAGCCTCTTCTTTCCCCAGGGCGTAAAGCAAGGAATTAACTTGAATCTTACTCTCCTTCTCTCTAGAAGCACTGGATCCACAGCGGCCATTGAGGAGGCTGGCTAAAATCAAAGGGCTCAGGGGTATGAAACATCAACATGAACTCTCTAACTCACTGCACGCAATTCGTTAGTGGGTATACTAGACTTCTGACACCATGTCATGAGTTTTAGGGAGGGTTAACTCCTAAAGGGTATTTTTTTTTCAAACCAGATCCCACGTACACAGTTCTAGTTATTTACTCCTCACTGCACACTGCTCTTCACATTTTCCTCTTGCCACCTCCATAATCACCGTTCCTATAGGTTGCTGGGAATTGTAGTAGGAATACTTATAACATACACATATCACCAGTTTCCTTAGTTGTACTGGTATAATGTAGTGGTATATTTTTTAAAATATTATTTAGTTTTACCTGGCCTTTAGATGAAACAGAAAAAAACAGTATATATATATATATATATATATATATATATATATATATATATATATATATATAAGGCCATCTGGAAAATACAAATATTAAATCAAATACCTGGTGGTTAGGGAACTGGGCTTGTACCTGGAAGTTTGCCATTACAAGTATGTTCGATTCCCAAAGACGGCAGGTCATGACAAAAGGGCCCTTGAGCAAGGCACCTAACCCCCAGCTGCTCCCCGGGTGATGTAGTGTGCACCCTAGTGTTCAATAGTGTGTATGTGTGTGTAAATGTGTGTTTCACTGCACGGATTGGGTTAAATGTCGAGAGCAAATTCTTCTGTGTGGAAGCACAGTGGCTAATAAAGTGATTCTAATTTTAATATAAAACACACACACACACACACATACCAACAAGGTTGTTGCCCAGCAGGCTCTGTTCTTTCTCAATTCCACTATACACCATAACGTGTATAGACACAAAATGAGTGAATTCAGCTTAACAGATTAATTTTGTGGAAACTGGAGTGATGTACTGTAGCTCCATCCAATACTTTTGGGATGAATCGGAGTAGTGTTTGTGATCCAGAACTAATTATTCATTCACTAACTGTCTGTAACCGCTTATTCAGTTAAGGGTTGGGTCGCCTGGAGCCTACCCAGAGTCAGGAGCAATAGCATGAAGTCATGTAAGCTGAGGGCTTCCCAAATTATTGTTTTCTGATCCATGTCATAGCATCTTCAAATACTTGGAGGTTATTAGCTGTAGCTATTCTATGAGTAATAGTAACAAATAATCAATTTCATGAATATTATTTGCTACTTTTTGGTGGTAGCAATAACTGACAGATCCTTTGCACAATCCAAAGCCCAAAATCAAACTTCTGATTATCCAGCTCCAAATCCTAGATGCTTATTTAGAAACTTCTGTACCTGTTTCAAAATAAGAAATAAATTATATTTTATTCTATGAAACTTGCCATAATAAAACATTCACGTCAGGTTAAAAACTTGCTCAGTGCCAATGATGGGCTTGTTTGTGTTTCATAGGAATAAAGGAGACCCTTCACAGTCATGAAGATGTATTCAGAACCTTTGAGAAGTTCAAAGGTAAGCTTTTGACACTCTGGAAGATGTGTTTGTTTTTCTCCATGTCGGGAACTATAAATCATTTAAAAAAAACTTTATATTTGTATAAAAGATTAAATTAATCATAATGGATTTTGACTGTTTTACTCACACTGAGATCAGAGGTGTACATCAGTGTATTGTGCTTCACAATTATTGTATGTGTATAATTATGAACGAGCATAATTTGTTTAATATTTGAAGGTGATATCATGATAAATAACCATGTTGAACTCTTTCTAGCCACGTCTGTTTGTTTATTAGAGATGGTGCTGATCTGATACTAAGGTTGGTATCAAATCCTGTAACAAACCTTTTAACACAATGTTAGCTGTATATTCCATACTGCAGATGATTGTGTTGGAGCATCATAGCTTACTTTAGAGGCTTCAATTGTAAACTGCACATTTTAAAGCTCAGTCATTTATACAGTAATGCATGGATCTGTATCGGCAATTGCTCAAGGTTTGGTATCAGTATTGATATCAGAAAAAATTAAAGTGATACTATATACCATGTATAGCTTTCTATAACTCTACTAAATTATCAACATATTCATATTCACTGAAGCATGAGACGTCAGCAGAGAGTCTCCTTCCAACGCTGATATCTGTCCTTCATTGTAACCGATTTCAAATGGTGCTAGAAACCCCAAAAGACTCTGAACACCAAAAGAAATCGGTCAGCCTTGTGACAGGACACTGTCTCGTAGTTTACGATTTAGGCAGGTTTTAAGGCAGGGCACTTCTCAAATACATACAGCAGAAATGTTGTGGCCACAAGTAAAAAAAGCTGTTTCTCCCACCCCTAGAACACTGATTTCAAATGGTGCTAGATTCTTTACAGAAACACTCTAAGCCACCATCTGAAGCCAGCTTCCAAGAGGAGTCATTATCATCCTCTCTCTCTGTGTGGCTTCACTCATCAGTTTGCTGAAACATAATATTACATAAGGATTAGTATACAGGACACAGAAACAATGGAACAAACTGTGGATGCACCAAGTCAACATTTTACATTCCGATACAGATATATAAACTTTGCGCATAGGAAGATACCCGATACCATTAGCATACCATTGTTGAATTAATAAACCTCACCATGTGAGAGATAATTAGGACATGAGGAATGACTTACAAACTTTGTAAAACAAAATATAACGACTAAACATTCATTCTGAAATGTATTGCATGTTTGTACATTTTGTCATGTAGCTCAGTGGGCCACCATGGATATGCGTTGTCACATCTCCACTTCCTTTATTCATTATTTCAAATTAAAGCCCTCTGCAGAGTTTTGTACACATATTCTTCCCATGGATTGGCCTATTTATCCAATACCCAATCCAGCTAATTTTGTTAACATTGGGCCGTTCCGACCCTTATATCAACTTTCTACATTATGTTACATAACATCACATCGCTGAAGTTTCACCTTCATAGCCACAGACTTGAGCCTTTGGTTTCTGGAGCTGTTTTAATAAACATAGTTTTACTCAGGTTTATTTTTCTTTAAATTTAGTTTTGTCCAGTTACACACACCAGCTCAATTACTTACACGAGTATCTCCCATCTCACACCGCTTACAAGCTAATTTAATATCACTGGACTGCTCAGCATGCTTGGAGGTAAATGCCTATTAGTGAAGTTATGATACACTCTACCCACAATTGGGTTCAATTAACAATGTGATATTCTTATAATATTTAGAACATTCATGCATTCATTCATTCAACTTCTGTATTCTTTTTTTACCCAAATAAGGGTTTTGGTGGGTCTGGAACTTACCAGAATCACTGGTCCAAGAGCACACTCTGGATGGGGTGCTAGTCCATCACAGGGCATCAAACACTCAGTCACACACACCTGTGGACAGATTTGCATAGTTAATCCACCAATTAATGTGTGTTTTTGGACAGTGGGACGATACCCACACAGACACTAGGAGAACACACAAATCCTCACAGGCAGTGACCTAAGAGCGGACTGAACTTACAACCCCAAAATCCTGGAGCTGTGTGGCAGCAACACTACCTGCAATGCCACCATGCTGCCCATATTTATAACATCTGAATGAATAAACATTGTAGTAATAAGAGTCAGTAATAATTTTCATGAGAATATACTTATAGCACTGGAGCTAGGAAGCTGGACAAAAGTAAAATGGTCTTACAACATCACAAAAATATCAGTGCATTGTACTAACATCCAACACTGTTACATAGTAAATGTCCACATCAGCTAGTACTGCAGTGAGGGAGGAGGAAAAATCTTTAAAAGTTAACAAAATTTCAAAGAAGAACGAGGCATGCTGCCATGGCCTTTTGAAGAATTACAAACATTCCTTGGACTTGTGGCTGACAAAAAACTTCAGCAAGAGCTGGATGGTGCAACAAGGAATGGCAAAACAATAATGATCTGTACAAACAAGGTACCAGGCTCCAAACAGCAAGTAGAGTCGAGTACTGTAGGTTTTCAAAATGATGTTAAAGCTGAACTTGTTTAAAGGTCTGTTTGATTTTTGATATTAATTTTACTGGAACAAAGGACTGGCGCCCCCTCCAGGGTGTGTTCCCGCCTTGCGTCCAGTGATTCCAGGGCAACCCTGCTTATATCAGGGGTCTCCTTCAAGGGTAAATAATTGTCCTTAAGCTACATGGTGTACATGCAGCTACATCTTATTATTATGTAATATAACTATTATGAAATGGCTTCAAATATTAAAGCTAACAAAAAAACTAATTCTACTTTCACTATACTTTCTATTTTCTACTACGTCCTCTCGGTAAAACAGCACAGTTAATTATATTTTATTTTAATTTCCTTAAATGTTAATGTGTGTTATCTTATTAAAAACGGTTAAATATCAACATTTATGCCTTTTATGACATGCAACTACTAAGCCTACTAATGCCTGTTGACTAACTGTACTTTGGCACAGTTCATTTTAGGCCTGTTCAGATTCCCCCTGCTCTGAAGTGATCTGCATCCATTCCACTTTGTGCATTGTCCTGGGTTGTTTTCCTTTTAAGCTGAAGCTGCAATCCAAAACCCAAGTCCCGACTGAGCAGGCTTCACAGAGAAAATCACACACCACCCATTTAGCATGGAAACTCAAACCCTCCAGTCCTCTTTCTCTGCTGATTATCAGGATTATCTGTCAAACAGCTCTAGAGGATCTACAATAGATACTCAGCAAGAGCAGAGACGGTGCACTTTAATCTTGGTTATCTTCCCTCCCTCATGCTCTGACAATGGTCTCCCGTAAGAGCTGAGGGGCACACTTTAAAAGCTAATTGAATAAAGGAAAATGCTTAGAATTTTCCTTCATTACTTAAATTATGAAAAAAAAAATTGGGGGGAGTTTCTTCTACACAAGAAACTACTAAAAGCATCCTAAATTAATGAGCATCTTTAATTAATGATCATCCTTAATTAAAACATTAAAAACTGTAAAATTAAGCAAATGTAAAGATTTTTTTGTGGCGCAGCAGGTAGTGTCGCAGTCACACAGCTCCAGGGGCCTGGAGGTTGTGGGTTCGATTCCCGCTCCGGGTGACTGTCTGTGAGGAGTTGGTGTGTTCTCCCCGTGTCCGCGTGGGTTTCCTCCGGGTGCTCCGGTTTCCTCCCACAGTCCAAAAACACACGTTGCAGGTGGATTCGTGACTCGAAAGTGTTTGAGGTGTGAGTGAATGTGTGTGTGTCTGTGTTGCCCTGTGAAGGACTGGCGTCCCCCCCGATGATTCCAGGTAGGCTCTGGACCCCCCGCGACCCTAAATTGGATAAGCGGTTACAGATAATGGATGGATGGATGGATGGATGGATGGATGGAAAGATTTTTTTGCCAGATTCTTCTTCAATATTCCACTTTAAATGATGCAAAATTTACATTAATGTTTCTAATCTAAACCATTATTTTCGGCCTTAATTGGGCTTACAAGTTTAAATTTTCATTTGAATTTTACGTTCCACTGTAAATAGTGGATTTCATAAGAGTGTGGTTGCAATGTTAACTCTACATTAAAATTGTTTGGTACATTTTTACACTGCAGAGAAAAAAAAAATCTTTGAGGCCAAATGTTTAACTGCAATTTTGGGGCCACCTTTACATGGGGACTTTTTAGGCTTTTGGCATTTGGCTCAAAGGTCAGTTCATATAAACAATGTGATCCATCCAAGTAAAGTTAACCATTTAAAACACATATTTTTGAGTGTAGTGTATGGAGAGAGATTAGTCTCAAAATACTTTACAAATGCATAAATGTTAATCCACAGATTAAACACAAATCACAAATATGTTTCACTGTTCACAAATGAACACATCCCAATCTGTGTCTCACAGTCTGCAATTTGTAAATATACAGTTACATTCATAAACACGTGTTTGGTTTTCATAGATATATCACCATTTTATCCAAAGGGCCTGCCTTGGACCCACCTTGGACCCACCTTGGACCCACTGCGACCCTGAACTGGATATGCGGTTATAGACCATGAATGAATAAAATAAACAAGAAATAATAACAATAAAACATTTCAGTAACACCACAACTTGTTTCTAGATTCACAAAGATTTACAAAGGCTACTGACCTCCAGTGAGGTATATGATATGTCACGTTTGGGAATAGCCTAATTCTAGACCAACACCTCTAACCCTGGATTGATCTGTTGCACAATGCCTCCTGGTTCTAACAAGCTCTGGAGTTTTTAGATTGTCAGTAATTTTCTGAGTAAAGCCCATCAACCAAAAATAGTCAGCCCTTGACAACTTTATCTTATAGAGAGAGATTAAAGATATAACATAGAATAGAATATATAAAATGTAGTATAATAAAATGTAACATAGACGAAAGTTGTATACACTTTCATACCAAATATGGAGGCTACTACTGTGCAAAAAAAAAAAAAAAAGGTTCACACCTCTGACGTATGTAATACTTTAGTTCGTAATTTGCCACAGGTTCCAAAGATTGATCTGATTTATGCCACTTCCAGCACCTCAGTTCCTGAGAAAACCCACAAAAAACTGCTTTACCAAGGGATTAGATGGAATATTCCCCCACATGCCAATTTGTATGAGATTACAATGACCTAGGGTTATTTTAACTGTTTGTTTAACAGTAGGTAAAAAGCTGAGAAATGGGAGCACACACACCAGCAAAATCACTGAAAGGGTCTATTTGGACAGGACCAAAACCACAGAGATACTCCAGTAAAAATTACATTCACGCATATCCACAGGTAAAACTAATTCCATCTGAAAGGGCTTTGATATGACCGCTTGGTTCCATGTAGACTATTATCTGTATCCTAAAACAACTGTCCAAATCACTGAATAAGTCTTACACCGAACGTCCTGAAAGACTTGAAATACTTAAACATATTTTATAGGCAGTATATTCATATTTACTATGAACTATCCAGCAACTTATTAGTCACATTCACAGAAATCATGCCATAACCAATCACTGGTATCACTGTGGAAGCAAAGTGAGAGAGACAGAGATGGGAAGCATTGTGAGGAGGTCAGAAAAGCTGAGCTAGAGAAACACCACTGGGTCCTTGGCAACTGGGAAGTCTTAAAGTGAGAGTGAGCAGGTTCTAGCATGCAACATGTCAAACGTAAAGCATCCTGTTTATCACACCTCCTGACACTTTCTATATCACATAACACAAGGAGAGAGAAGAAGAGAAAACAAAGTAAAGAAATCCAAAGTCGAGCCCTTGCTCCAAAATTTATTTTCATCTCACCTGAGTAGCCTCAGTGCACCAGGCAAGGCTTCGTTTGTGACCATTAAACGTTTCAACAAGTTTTAGTGTTGCCTCGTCAACTGCATTCACTCTAAAATGGAGTAAACTAGGGAAGTAGAGGGGAATTCTGGAAGAGAAGGCTCCTGACGCCAGCAACGCTGCAAAGGGTGTGGTGACAGGTACTGCCCAGCGCACTGACACACTGCCAAAATGATTTAGCCGAGGGATTTAAAGTGCCAAATGGCGTGGTTCTGTGTCTGTGCCCATGGAGCCAAGCCCTTTGGCAGGTAAACAGACCCCTAGCTTCACCACACCCTGGGATTTCAAATGTTTTGATCTCCTCCTCACACTTTCTTCTGTTTTCTTAGATCAGTGCCCACTCTGGAACACCCACTGTACTACAAATGAATAAGAAAGAGGTAGAGGCAAGGGATACAGTCGCCAAAAATATTTCCCTCACTTCTTCAAGTTGTCCAAAGAAAACAGTGCATGTTTGCTTTGAGTGCTACAATAAAAGGAGGCACAGAGCCACGAGGAGACTGTAACTCTTATCTGTCTGAGGGGACAATGTTCGTGGGAGTTTCCCCACTCTCCTCGACACAGGAGAGGAGCTTGGTGACAGTTGCTATTTGGAGGTATCTGGTTGCTTCTGGAGGCTTGCCCCACTCCCCCCCCCTTAGTTTCTCACTCCTGGGTTGTTTGTTGTGTCCCAGCCCTCTGCGCATTGTGTAATGTTTATAGAAGATTTAAAGGGACAGTGTTGTTTTTGAGAAACTAAACACAAAAGAAGCCAGGATGCAGATAGCAGCTTATTAAAAAGAAGCTCATAGGAACTTAAATAAACAGTAGTTATGAGATAACATCTATTACTTCAAATTACTGTAAACTGATGGTCCTTAGCAGACAAACCTCAGAATCAAGAAACCAACTAGTGCTGGCATATGGGGGGCTTGTGTAATTTATGAAACTCATTTGTCAATTGGTTAACAGCATCCTGAACTCAGACGTCCGTAAGCTATACACACTGATGGCTGAACAAAAGTCCTCAAAAAGGAGTGAGCTCGCAAGATGAATGGCGACCGCAAAGCAACTGCAGGGAAATATTAAGGACAAACTCCTGGGGAAACCATTTTTGTTGTAATATTTCTGACTGATATTATAGTTTCAGCACCACTGTTTTCTATAAATCAAGCTCCAGACTTCCGTATTCTATGCTCCAAATTTTAAAATAATGTGCTAATGCCTAGCAGGAGCTCTGCATTCTGAGTTTAAGACAACAAACTCTGCATTGCAATCCTTTTAAGTGGCAAACTGAACTTTGACAAATCCGAAATTTGATAAACAAGCCCTACCCAAAGCCAGCAGTTCCTATCTGCATCAGAGCTCAAAGCTCTGGGACAACTGCCCACAGGTTAACGCACTCCTGTGGCTAGCCTTGTCTATAAAGAACGACCCCCTGTCTGAAGCAGGCAATCTGACTGCACCATAGACCCCTTCTGGTGCCACAGTGCCACCGTGCTGTGTGCCAGTATTCCGGGCTGTGGCGTCTACTGCAGCAGCAACAGCTGCACTGCAGGACCCTGGAATCCATGCAGGTTCTTGGCCACACACACACACGCACACACACACACTTAGATGCTGGACTGCTTGTGATGCCACAGGTTCCTGATGGAAAAATCTTACCCTTGTGGTACCTAATCCAACTCAAAGTGCTGGGCTGCAGTCAGGGTTGCTGTGGATGTGATTTCGAAACAAGCCCAGAAGGATAAATTACTAAAAGGACTGCATCAGTGGGAAGCACCTAGAAAGTGTAAAGAATATCTGAGGCAGAGGTTTGTAGCGATGAGGAGAGTCTTTTTTGCTTACCCTTAAAAGATCTGGTGGGCAGGAATTTATGATTACAAAACGTCGAAAAAAACATGAACTGTACTGAACTATAACATACTCAATCCTAAGAACTGGTGGCGTACAGGTGCGAGCCCCAGTTCTAACGCAGTCGATCTAAACAGGAAACACAGTGGTCAGCCAGCAGAGGAAGAGGGGAGCTGATAAACACCAGAGCAACAGGCACAGATCAACTGCGTCACAGTGCTTTCTCTCTGTCTCTCTTTTTTTCCTTGCTTGTTCTCAGACCCACAGTCGGGTGACAGGCATGAAAACAAACAGCAGTGTGATAATACAAGAATCTCGTATGCGACATATTACAACCTTCAAAAACATTTAACCTCCTCATTATAACTATATCATTCCATGTTTGATCTTAATGTATATCTTAACTAACAAGGAACATGAGAAACTATTGTGAATGTCACTGAATCTAAATGTTATTCCTTAAACAGAACCTTAAATTGAAAAGACAAGTATTAAAAAGAATTAATTCAGCCCAAAACTCTTCCGTACATGCAATCTTACATCAAACAGGGCCTACAAATGATACCATTACATCCCGTCCAATCATAATCACCCCTTCACCTGTTTGTTCAGTCTCATCCAATGGTGTTCAGGCTGAGAAAGCAGCTGCAGGGTTTGCTGCAACCCCATTAGAGAAACATTTATCATTTGAATTAACCCCGTCAACATTTCACTGCCATAGAACAACCTCATGTTTGTTATTAATGCACCGCTAAAACAACAAGGAATATTAGAAACTACACTGTGAATGTCATCTCATCTAAATGTGATTCCTTAAACCAAACCATAAAAAATGTAAAAATGCACAAAGGTTTACACTCCAATAAACCAAATTAATTCAGTCCCAAACCATTCTGTACACGCCATCTAACATCACACAGGGCCTATAGCCAATAACATTACCTCCTGTCCAATCACAGCCACCCCTTCACCTGTTTGTTCAGTCTAATCCAATGGCGTTTGAGCTGCGAAAGCAGCTGGATGGTTTGCCGCAACCCTATTGGAGGTCAGCTCTGCCACTCTGCTGCATGATGCGGCTGCTTTAGGAAGTCTAGCGCATGTGAACTGGATGCCAGCCAGTGCAGAGTCACCAAGAGAGCAAGGTAAACAAATTCTCTCTCTCTATTCCTCTCTCTCTTCCTGATGCCCTGCCATGACATTTAGATGCTTTGCAACATAGCCACCTCTTCTGAAGGAATTCCTGCATTTCAGAAGAGAGAGAAACAGAGAGAGAGAGAGAGAGAGAGAGAGAGAGAGATAAATACAGAATACAGAAAGCGAGAGAATGACACAGTGAAATACAGCTGCACACTTGAGTGAGTGCAGCAGATATGACTGCGTCACAATCCTCTGCTTCCAGTAGCTATGCAGGAACGGAACACTGTTGAGGGAAGGGAAAGTGCTAGGTTCTGAGGGACACTCAAGCCTAAGAAGCCCTCCATCCGCCTCTGATGAAACTGCCCCAATTACCAGCCTGTTGTGCTCTCCTCCCTACCAAGAGGTTACAAATTTCACCCTTACACCCTTTGTAAACAAGCAGGCTGAAGGCACCCCACCTCTACCTGCGGCTTACACACTTTCCAGCCCATCACAATACAACACAAGGGAATGGAAGACTGATAATCAAATGCTCAGTGAAAGATATTGGCAATACAGCCTGGACGTCTGTGTTCTGGCTGAGGTCGGCAAGGCCGAACTTGGAGGTGGGTGCTTTACCCTCGGCAAACTGGAGAAAACTCTCAAACATTTACAATCACAGGGATGTAAAGTGAGTTAGCCTGTAGTTCACTTTTAGTACGATCACGTATTTCAATTCTACACTACTATAACAGACTTACACACACACACACACACACATACATTTGCGTATATCTCCCTGAATGGAGCACATCCATCCATCACCTCTGTCCTTGAATTCAGGAACCTTCCAGAAGAAGAGGCTTTAACCCTTCGCCCGACACCCACCCGCTCGCCTGCTCCGGCAGCATCACACGCCCAGGCTCGGACATCATCTGTCTCTCTCTCTCTCTTACACACTTATACACACACACACACACACACACACACATACACATACACATACACAAACACACGCCCATCTTCGGACTACGAGGAAGTATGTCACATCCTCAGCATCCATGTTGGAACTCAGAGCTGCAATTCCGAAGTAGAAAATAGACAGGGATAGAAAGAGAATGAGTGGGAGAGAGCATGAGGTTGAAGAGAGGGAGAAAAGAGGAGGATGAGAGGCAGACGAGTCGACGGAGGGCTAAGGCTCACTCACGGCCGCTCACTCTCAGGCAGGAGAGGGGAAATAAAAAGCACACAGACTCGGACTCCTGTCGTCCTAGATGCTGTTTTCCTCTCGACGTGAAAAAGTGACGTAGTAACTAATCCAAAATCTCTCCCTCCCTCCCTCTCTCTCTCTCTCTCTCTCTCTCTCTCCCCCTCCCTCCCTCTCTCCTTCCACCATCACTCCTGCCTCCCTCATCTCTCCTGCTCACTCTATTTTCATCTGGTTGCAACAGCAAATTCGCTCCTTCAGCCTTAGACACTTTTTACTGACACACATCCACGCAAATAGACCTCAAACACTCACATACACTTGCAAGCAAACATTCACATATCTGCTACAAACACGCACACAATCCCTCTCTCTGTCTCCATGTAACTCTCTCTCTCTCTCTCTAGCACGGAGTGTGACGCAGCACTTAATTCTCTGGGATTTTTTCCCCTCTCTCTCTCTCTCTCTCTCTCTCTCTCTGTTATGGCTACACAAGCTGTGCTTTTTGAAAAACTCAACCCAGCAGCACACTAGCTGCCACTGTGTGAGAGAAACAAGAGAAAATGCAAGAAAGAGAGAGAGAACCACGTGTGTGAGATAGAAAGAGAGAGGGCTTGGTTACAATTAAAGGGACATCATCTCCTGTTGCCTCTTTCTTCCTTCCTCTTTCATGTCTTGCCTCTTGTCTTGTTTGCACGGCGAGACACTCTCAATCATGTCTCTGTGAACTGAGATGACTGTGCCACCCTCATCACCTGACAACCCACACAGCTTTTAAAGGCACATAGCTCAGCCTTGCGACTCTTATGTAACAGCTAGGCAGCTCAGTTTTGTTTTGTGTTCCTCCTCGCTTCACCACGTCGTGTAAGGGATCCGGGTCACGTCACCGGTCCAAGGAGGGGCTGCAATCAGTAAACATTACATGTGTCCAATTGTCAAGTCAAGGGTGTGTTTACGTTGGGCAGCTATGGTTCAGCTGAATCACACCATGGTGGGGCTTCTGCTAGCACACTTGGATAGAATCCAGAACTACGTTGCCAAATACACACAGAGAATAGGTCCAACCAAACGTTTGCAGAAATCTGCTCATCCAAATCTTCTAACCAAATCAAGGGTGTCGGTTAGAATTGGTTCTATGGTAACACTGCTATTCACTGCACTGCTAGAGGAATTCGAGGTCACTCTCAGGATTGTAGTTCCACTGCTGCTTTGCCTGCTACTGGGGTACTTTACACTGCTCTAGTTAACACTCATCCTTAGGCTCATGTGCAGCTGGGCTGCAGTAGATGTCACTGTGTATATTACCCACCATATTGGGTATATATGTATTGCTCAAACAAGCATCTCAATTGTTTTATTGCTTTTCATTAAATGTTGGAAAATGCTTTTTCAGTCCTCATTAAATGTTGGAAAAAAAATGCATGTCAATATATATGCTTGTCATGTTCGTAAGCAGAGCTCTGTTCGTCCTTGTCAGTCAGTAAAAGAGTTTGGGCTGTGTCCCAAATAGCGTCAAACACCATAAATACAGAACCTTACAGATAATTAAACTAATAATACTGCACCCAGAAAGTAATCAGATGGGGAAACCTGAAACATAGGTGACTAAACAATATTTTCAACATACAACACACTTCACGAATGTACAAAACCTTATTTTATGACCAACTCTGTGCCGTACAGAGGGTGTAGAGAAACATTTGGGATTCGGCCTTGGCTTCACTGTGATGTGCAAACATCACTCACTGGTCACACATTTTCAGACAAGGTAAAGTACTTTATTAAACTTTAAGGTAAATTAGAAAAATAATTTAGGCAGACAGTCGCAGTAAAACAGTATCATGTTTCAAACATGTTCCGCTCTCAGAGTGTGGGGACAGTGACTGGGATCAGATTATTTACCCTGTAAACAAATGAATGAAAACAAAAGAATACTTGGCTTGAGTCTGTATCTTCTTACTCACTAAAACAAAACAAGTGAAATAACTGAAGCATGTGCATGAATAACTCATACAGATTCTATGAGGAAAATGCTAGTATGGCTAATAGCGAGAATGGTCTTTCTCATCATTATTCAACACTGTAGGTACATTTAACCCACTGACGTAAAGAGGCAGTGAGCCTCTGTGCTTCTGAGTGTTGTGAACTTCTTTCCAGTGCAAGGAGAGGAGCTGTGTATGAATAAATTCATTTTTCTCATCTGTTTCCATAAGTGATGCACTCTGAAACCAGACAATTGGTTTCGAATATGGCATTCATGCAAAATCAATAAATAAATATGAGTGCAACCCATGGATTGTGCATTCAAATGGAATCCACAAAACACAAAACAAGGCACTGGACTGCACTAATCAGAAATATGTAATCAGTACTATTTATAAGTTCAAGATTACATCAAGACAAATAAGAATTTCCACTGGTCAGTCACCACCAGTGCTGCAATTAATTCAAAGGCTTATTCCATGAACCCTACAGGCTGGCTACCTGGACATTAACCCAGTTACTGGGGCAATAAGGTATAAAATACATGCTCCTTAATTACTAGTTTTGTTTACAACTTCATGTTTGATGTCACATGTCGCTGCGAACTTTAATCAAATTAAGAATTCAAGTCGAACACAACAAATGTGTAATTTTACACCTTACACCTCCTGAGGCATAAATGACACTGAGCATGTATAACACATTTTAAAATTTAAACAATGTTGACAATGTGATGGAGGAGCACAGAATAAACGACATGTTGCCATTATATGAACAGCCCATATATTTCCTTTGCCTGTACTGAGACAGCATGACTGCAAACATTGTAATTACTAGTACAAAACCAATATGGAATATGTGAGCAAGTTCACATCTAAAATAAGGACTGGTACAAGGCTAAGTGTGAGCATATCCAAATATAACTGCTGTGTAGATCAGTATTGTTCTACATCATTTTCTTCTCATCTCAGGAAATTAAATTAAAAATTTAATTCATAATCATCAGCTGGTGATATTAGTTATTAGAGTGCATTACCAACTACTCGGAAAGGCAGTTTAACTTAGTTGTGCAGATGTAATTTGAGAATAAGTGCTTTGAATCATGTGCACTCAGATCTTATGAATAAGAGACTAGCAACAAGTTGAGATTTTAACAAATGATGCTAAATGATGCAGTATATAACAGGCTAGGAGTAGGGGTAGCTAAGAATATTTGCTTACATACAAATACTGCATAAGCATTTACTCCAAAACCCCAGCCAAGACTAATCTACTAGTTTTAAAACAGAAACACAATCTTCATCAGATGACTCACCTAGGGATTAAATTCATAGAAGAAAGTAAATCCAATAAATAAATAAATTTCTAATCTTGAAGAACTTCATTGTGTCTACTGCATGATAGGTATAAAGCATGAATCTGATGAAAACAAACCCCTCCCTACTGTGGTGCTGACACACTTTTGGCAGGACTTCATTTCCCAGCATGCCATTCTCCCTCATGTCTTCATCAGCCTACAGAAGTGGGTGGGGATAGCCAGAGCAGGTCAGCTGGCAGCAAGCATGGCAGGCAGCAGGCAGATGACACACCAGCAGAGCGAGATAAGCCTCTTAGTGTTTCAATTTAACTACGGGACCATAAGAAGCAGCCTAAGGGCTCATTAACACAATGTCACTTCGTATGACTTCAAAAAAACTTTCAGTAATATTAACAATACAAAAACAGATTTTTTTTTCACCTGATAATCAGCATGTAAAGTCGTCTTGTGAAATAACATTAAAGTTCTTCATTAATGGCTATATATATAATATTAATAAATTAACTAAATACATACTAAATAATTAATACAACTACGTTAGCAATGCGTATTTCAGAACTCCAAAATATCTTCAAGCGGTGACATGCAGTGTGGTCAGGGGCGGGTGAGGCACTGAACAGAGCCAGATTTATACATACAGTGGAACCTCTACTAACGAACTTTCCAAGATACGAACCAGGCATTTGAATATTTTTTTACCTCCACCAACGAACCACGACTCTAGAAATGAACCCGAGACTCCTCCGAGCCGGCGGCTGGAAATGGCCACTGACCCCAATAGGCGAGTCTCCCAGTGCTCCCCAGACTTGAGTGAGCTTTTAAGATTAGCACATTGTAGCTTTAGCAATTTAGCATTAGTGTAAATAGCAGACATCGAAATTCGTGCTAAGTTAAGCCGTATCTACGCTTCATCTCCCCACATTCACCACCTACTCTCCGTTATTCCACCCACCTCCCGTCATATAGCCAGTGCCTGTGTTACTCCTCCAGCCAGTCGTCACGTCTTCAAGGTAGCGATGTGTAACCACTTAAAACTTATTTTTATTTTTTTATTACTGTTACCACAGTATTTCTTTTTTATTTTTAGTAATACTTCATGTATTTTTTTACTAATTTGAGAGTGTTGTAAACATATATCAGTACAAAAAGGGTGACTTCGGGGTGGGGGCTGGAACACATGAATTGCTTTTCCATTATTTTAAATGGGGAAAACTGACTCGAGAAACGAACTTTTCTACTTACGAACCGGGTCACGGAACGGATCAAGTTCGTAGGTAGAGGTTCCACTGTATAAGTTGTTGAAGGGGAGCATTGTCGGTGCTTGGACTCTCACATTCCCTCATTATTGAGGCAGAGGTTGCCTTCTGTGGTACATTTTCATTATGGTTTAATCAACAGCAACAAGCCTTAATATCATTTAAACACTTATTAAATAATCACCTCTACTTTGGAAGGCGATGACATGCAAATATAAGGTCTACATACAGCATAATGTTGATATAACATTATCACATCAATAATATCATGCCAATAATCTTGGGCGTGTGCTCATTCCCCATTCAGTGTTCAGTTTTAATGGAATTGTGCAATCTGAGTTGAAGCAAAGTCTCTGCTGTTGCACTTAACTGTACTTTCATTATATATATATATATATATATATATATATATATATATATATATATATCAGAAATAACATTTATAAGATGAAGATTGGAGAGAACATTTATTTTTTCTAAATTATAATTCCACATTTCATTACTTTTATATGTTACTGGAATATAACAGGTGAGGCAATGCTACAAGATGTTCTCTGGAATGTGTAAATGTTCTATACCAATTCAATCCTACAACCCTATGTCACCCTCCACCAAATAATCACAAGAATCTTACCAACTAGACACTCTCTGCATTAATGCATAGTAAGTCTCAACTTATGAACTCAAAGTGCCTGACATTCACCCTTACACTAATGCTGCAACTGCTGCAACACTTGAAGGAAGCAAGACCCTGAGGGATATACAGAGTATACAAAGTATATACAGAAATACTTTGCCACATATTGCAAAGGGCCACACGTCCTTACAGAGTCAGTGCTGAGTAATAAAGTGAATTCTTTGAAACTCCCCAAAGCACCAAGCGCTGATTAACTGAAAAAATATCTGAATTTACAATTTAGAAAATCTATCAATATTAAAACTCCTTGGTTCAGCTGACTATTCAGTGCAATATATATGAACAATATTCTACAGGTTGTAAACTAGTTTTAAAAAAGTATACACATTTATTTAACAGTGAATGGGGTAGTTTAAGATCGATATATCAATATATCACCATATTTCTTTTGCCTTTCAACATGTCTGTTTCTTCTCAAACGTAAGCTGTGAAAACATTATAGAATTAAGTTTTGTGTCTAGATTATAACTGGCTATACTTTTATTAACTACATTTTTAATTAAACAAATTATTCAAAATTTTGGATGTCAGTGTATATCCATTGTTTTCTTTATCAGCATCTGAGGACCTTCTTAAATGAGTATTCCACTAGAATCCAGACAAGCATAAAAGAAGTGTTTTTGGGAAATCTTCATGCCAGGGTGCAAGCTCAAACAAGCTCAACACAGTAGCTGCTTATGGGACGTTGGAAGACCGACGCCTAGTGGTAGCAAAATGAGCCAATGGGGCTTTCCAGCCCAAAAGTCCGCCAAAAGGTTCATTATCTTAAGCCTCATTGAATCGTTCTCACTAGTGACACCTGCTTTGCAAAGGGATATATGTCAGACTAAATTAATCTTTAGCCAGAGTGTCCTGGAATGTCTATGATTAAAAGAAACTATATGTGTCACTCTTTATCAATTAATATAAAAATGAGTCTTTGCATGGAAATAGTATTAGTTTAATGTGATATTTGTGATGGTATGTGATGTACACTGACAAGGAGACATGGTGGCGCAACAGGTCGCAGTCACACAGCTCTACGGGTCTGGGGTTGTGGGTTTGAATCCCGGTCTGGGTGATAGCTTGTGAAGCATTTAGTGTACTCTCCCCGTGTCTGGTTGGGTTTCCTATGGGCACTGAGGAGCACTATAACACTGAGGAGGCTGGAGTGCATAAAAATGTCAGCGCTAACCAATATAGATATGAATAAAACACACAAAGTGTCATCAGTCATGTGATTATTATGGTAACGATGCAAGCCTCAAACTGTGGCTTCATCTGGCACACCCCTTTTTGCTCAACACAGGCTCCAACGCCTTGTTTTGAATGTCACATCACTACCGACATCGACTTCCCTCCTCCTGTTTGAGAGGCAAATTGGTTTATTGTTTTCATTAAGTCAGATGTCACATTCCTTGTGTCGAGCCACTCAGAGACAGTGTCAGAAGCCGTCTGGGCTAAAGATTGGACTGCTGCTGAGTGGTCCAAAGTTATGTAAATTTTGCATTTCCTTTGGAAATCAAGGTCCCAGAGTCTGGAGGAAGAGAGGAGAGGCACAGAATCCACATTGCTTCTAGTGTAAAGTTTTCACAGTAAGTGATGGTTTGGGGTGCCATGTCATCTGCTGGTGTTGGTCCACTGTATTTTCTGAGGTCCAAGATCAACATAGCCATCTACCAGGAAGTTTTAGAGCTGCAGTTTTAGAGATGCAGATTTCATTTTCCAGCAGGACTTGGCACCTGCACATAGTGCCAAAGTTACCAGTACCTGGTTTAAGGACCATGGTATCCCTGTTCTTCACTGGCCAGAAAACTCACCTGAACTTAAGCCCATAGAAAATCTATGGCGTATTGTGAAGAGGAAGATGAACATGCCAGACCCAACATTGCAGAAGATCTGAAGGCCACTATCAGAGCAACCTGGGCTCTCATACAACACCTGAGCAGTGCCATAGACTGATCTACTTTGTGCCACGCCGCATTGCTGCAGTAATTCAAATTAAATTGAAATATATCAGGCTGTGTGTAATGAATGAGTATAATATACAAGTTATAGTTTTTGAATTGAATTACTGAAATAAATCAACTTTATCATGATATTCCAATGTAGGACCAGCACCTGTATCTATGCTTATAGTAGTTCGGTATGAAGAGAAAGGCTAATCAAATTGTGTCAGGGTTGCATTGCGGGTCTAAACCAAGTGTCACCAATAGGCGTCTGGATCCGGATTCATTCATTCATTCATTATCTGTAACCGCTTATCCAGTTCAGGGTTGCGGTGGGTCCAGAGCCTACCTGGAATCATTGGGCGCAAGGCGGGAATACATCCTGGAGGGGGCGCCAGTCCTTCACAGGGAAACACAGACACACACACACATTCAAACATACAGACACTTTTGAGTTGCCAATCCACCTACCAATGTGTGTTTTTGGACTGTGTGAGGAAACCCACGCGGACACAGGGAGAACACCTGGATCCGGATCTGAACCTTTAACTGATAAACTACTGAGAATAGTTTAGTTTTAAAAAGTGCTTATTTTAACTGGTGTATCTTTCTTAGCCATAACAGTACAGAACCTCACTGACCAATAGAAAGTGTTGAACATATTACACGCTATACTATGCAGCCAATCAGACCTGTGCATTATGGTGCGCACTGCAACTAGATAGAATGACGCATACAGAGCAGGGCTCTATACACTGCTGTCCTGGGGTCAGTAAAAAATAGCCAACAGGACGAGATCAAAGTTATTTTGGGACACTTTCGGTATGGCAGTGTTGTACGGAGTAAAACCAGAAAGGTTATAAATAAAGATAATGATTTCCAGCTGAAATATGAATGGGTGTTCTCAGAACATTCAACATTGAGTCTGTTTACTGCACTTCAGCAAAAAGCCAAAAACCTTGCTAGTTGTGCCGCAAACGGGGTAGGGGCCACAATATTGAGAAGCTAGTGGAGAAAGCAGCAAAGTAAAAAAAAATCAAAGACAAATCATTAGGCACTTTATTTTCAAAAGTTTTTTTTATACTTGAGATAAGAACAGAACAGAGTACCTGTTATTTATAATTAGTCCAATTCCATGTGATATGACAAATATTTTTTTTATGCTGTTTGACTTTTACTGTAATTTGATTAGTCATTCAGTTGTTGATAACTAGGTAAAATGTTGATTATAGCTACTACAATACACAATATATGTTCCAGAACTTGGCTTAAGGAAGTTCTCTAACTGGATCTTAATGAATTTTAAATAAATACCCCTGGTTTTGGGGTTCTAAGCTAGAATATTCATTCATTAATTTTCTATAACCACTTATCCAGTTCAGGGTTGCGGTGGATCTGGAGCCTACCCGGAATCTCCAGGAACACACCCTGGAGGTGATGCTAGTCCTTCACACACACACACACACACCCCTTTGGACACATTTGAGTAGTCAATCCACCTGCCAATATGTTTTTGAACTGTGGGAGGAAACCAGAGCACCCAGAGGAAACCCATGCAGACACAGGGAGAACACACCAAACTCCTCAAAGGCAGTCACCCAATGTGTGTGTGTATATATATATTGTTCAATCATTGGATTTAATTATCCCCTCCCCACTGTTTGCTTACAGGGCCATTTTCCACTCTGCACTGTTTTTGGTACTGCCAACAGTGGCTAATAAAGCATGCTAACAGAGGTCCTTCCTGTCTGCTATTTATATGCCCTGTCATTCAGCAGCAGGCGACGGGCCGGTTAATTTTAGCTGTGTCATCTCTCCTGTGAGCTGCACTTCCTGCAGGCTTAATTTGCCAGAAGCAGAGCAGCCTGGTGGACTGGCTACGCAGTCAGGCAAGCCTCAGCTGCCTTGCAAAGCCTAAACTGTGTGGAACAGGCCCTGAATGACGCACTTTAACTGCCCCTGACTTGTCCATTCAGAAAAGCCATGGAACATTAAGTTTTGGCCAAGAAAGCACAAAATGCTGGAGAGCATCTATCAATATCTTTAGAGGAATATGTAAGCATTCATCCACTGTGGATGAATATTTGTTATTTACATGGGAAAAAAAACAGAAAAACTTGAAACATACTACAAGCAAATTCCATCATGCATTTTCTGAAGCAGATCTCAAAGCTACCATTACATTTATATCCAAATTATTTTTTGTGGTGGTGTGACCATAAGCTACAAGTGCAATAGAGTTTTATAATTAAAAACTGTGAATTTCATTAAGAAATTTATATCATAGGCAAAACTACAAGGTTTAACAAAGTTTAACACAGGCAGGTCTTTACTCACTGTTAAACACTGTTAGAATAAAAGGGGGGAAAATGATTACAATTATTTGGATATTTTCAAGGAACACTAAGATTTAGTAGGGGTTGCAGAGGATGATTCACGTTTACAGAGCTGTACTTAAATCAAGGTAGGGGGTTCCTACCTTCCACCAAAGATTACATAGTGCAGTTTCAGCAGTGCTAAGCCCAGAGTAGCAACAACAGAGGTTCTATTCTGTCTATTACAGGTCACAATGATTTTAAATCTGTTATTTTAATGTAAAACTATTACCTAGTAGTTGATATGCATTGTGCATTATTGAACTTACCTTATTAGCTGTCCAGTCTTCACTGACTGTAAAATAAGACGTAAAGAACTGTAATTAGCAGTGGGCAATATGACAATAATTTATTTAATCACTGATACAATTGTGATAAACAATTCTTTGTTATATTTCATTTTATTGTAGATTATGCATATAATATATACAACAGAGTTTTAGGGCCACGGCATTATATAAAAAAAATGAGAATGTCAGAATGATTCTGAGTTTAAAGTCTGAAAAATTCTGAGAAAAATGTCAGTATAAATAAATAAGTCAGAATATTTAGAGAAATAATATTTGGATTATTATTTATTATAATATTTAAACACAGACTCAGTCTGCGCCATAGAGTGAGTTGTGAAAGCTGTCAATGAAGTGAACAGATTTATTTATTAAACACATCCACACGACATAACAACTAACCCCGTTAGTGCAGCCACTGACTGTAATGCATAAGGCTTTAGTTTACCGTAGGAGTCCATAAGCCATAACATGACGGAGCCTCATGGGAACGCTGGAGTTCCACTCCCTCTGGACTGATCACTTTCATGATCATTATTTACATGCCCTCTTCTAAATGATAGGGTTATTGCACCAATTCAGCATTTAAATACTAATCACCATCTAGTCCTAATGTGCCAAAGAACTCAGTTGTTTTATTTACTTATATATATATATATAGCATGAGACAAAAGAACCCTTTACTAATGATGTCCCATCCCTGTTTCATGTTTCTGGTTGTTTTTAAAATGAGTAATCTTATCTGTTCTATTTTCCCTCTTTCCAATTCCATAATCTCTTGCCAAGTTACAAACTCCAACACTGACAGTAGTCCTTTTTCCAACTAGTGTTCTGTATTTTATCTACCCCAACATTTCTCAGAACTCTGGTAGTTTCTAGGACCCAGGGTTCAGATTTAGATTGTTACGAGCAGAGCAACACAGCTCTCCTCTATGGACACTTTCCTAAACAAAACTAATGGGTGTTCCAGTGCTTTGAAACATGAGTCTCCTGCCTCCTGTTAGCATTTGTTCTAGGTCTGATTATAGGAAGCCTGTGTGGTCACTGTGCCTCCCTCAACAGCTTACAAAGTAAGTAGATATCGATCATTTGTACTGCTCTATACCAACAACGTCAGCTGCATAAACTTGAGGCGGCTCTATTCAAATATATGACATGATATAGACGTCACCGCATATGTGTCAGAGGTTAAACGTGCCCAACAGCGCCATCAAGCGAGGCAGTAAAGAAACACGCCCAACCGTTTTGTTTACATGGGTAATAAAAGCTGCGCACTTTCCTAATACGACCCTAAACGACCGGATTTAGCGCACCACTGGAGGTAGTGTACTTACAGGACCTTAGAGGTGGAAAAGCGTACATCTCGCGCGCGCGCGCACACGTTACATAAACTAAAGACAGCAGACAGGAAACCTGAGGCAGACCGACAGCTCGGCCGCTCCACCACACGGCTTCATTCATTTCGGGGAAGAGATTTCAGCCAAATAACCTGCTCGTTCAAGTAATTAAAGCCTACACGTCTGTCTCCGACCTGTTAGCCTTCATGCTAGGGAGTGTCTATCGGTGTGAATGGCTCAGGGCATGGGGAGGGGGGGGGGGTGTAAATATGTAGTACGTAACATCAGGGCTTGGCTTATACACACGTAGTTGGTTTTTATGACTTTCCAGGACACACACACACACACACACACACATATATATATATGCAACATATGTAAGCTACACTTACGTAAAATATATATATGTGACCTATATATCTCATAAATATTTCGTATATTCAAGTGCCTGGGGGTATCACAAAAAAAAAAATAGCGACGAAGCACGCAGCTTTCGTATCTACAAATATTCAACATTTTTTGGTTAGTTCTCGAAATTTCCTAGGACCCTGAACGTGTACAAACTCTTCCATCCTTGTTTTCATCAAATGAGCGGGCATTCCATAGACTTTCATTCATTCTCTAAACCGTACACTAACTCTAACAACAACTTTACACACATTTTAAAGCATCTATTCACTTTACATTTTGATATTATGTTAAAATTTACGTTGTGGGGACCAGCTAGTGAGAACTGAACACACACACCTATGTCGCAGCACCCCCTCCCCTTCCCGCAGTGCCCACCTTGGTTTGTTTTTCTCGCCAGTGAGAATATTTACGCATTTAGAAATTACGGCATCATCGCTTTAAAGCCTCCCGAAGCGGGTTTGCGTGTAAACAGGTTTACAGCACGGAGACATGCAGTTTAAACCGCGTGACTAACCTGCGTCAACCGTTGACATTAAAGGATGGCTTCCCTCCTAAAATGAACTGTGTGGTGGGGTGGGGGGGGGGGGTGAAAAACACCCCGTGCAGAGCTTTCCTCTCTCTCAGTGAAGTCCCTCACTCACCTGGCCGGGCGGAGGTGGACCCTGTTCTGACTCTAAGGCAGTGTGACGGTGAGGACCGCTCCGGTTTGGTCTTCATTTGTCAACCATTGGGAACGTCCAAAAAAAAAAAAAAAAAAAAAACACCTTGTCCGAGAGCATAGAAATTTCCACAGCGCCACATTCGAACCCCGCCCCCTCACACACCCCCGCGCTCTGATTGGCCGTCGCCAGTTGTCGTCACTGAGATCACATGCTTTCGACGCGTGTTTACAAACACTCTGCCCAGTCACGTGTCGCAGAGCCATTTTGACTTGCACAGAGCGGGTAGATGGGTTCCTCTGAGTTATTAGACCCTCAGTCTCTGTTAACGCTCACACGAGCAATACACTCAGAACAGTGTCAAATGGAGGCTGTTCTGAGTGTCTTTTTTTATTTATCTGTCATCCACAACATTGAAACCACTGCCTTGTTTCTGTGTCATGGTCCATTTTATCAGTTCCACTGACCACACAGGAGTACTTTGTATTACTACAGTTAGACACTGTAGTCCATCTGTTGCTTCACCTACATTGCAAGCCCACGTTCGGTCTGATTTAAAGCTAAGTGGCACAGCAATTTTGCTTGTACTCAGCTCCAGGGTTCCTGTGTCCTGGGCTCAATCCTCACCTCCAGTCACTGTCTGTACAGATTTTGGTGTGTGTTCTCCCCATTGTCTGCACAGGTTTTCACTGGGCGCTCCAGTCTCTTTTCACAGTCCAAACAGAAACTACTGGTAAGTGGACTGGCTATGCAAAACTTTCCATATGTGTGAGTGCCTGGGTGAGTGTGTGGTGTCCCTTGATGGAATGGAATAGAACTACAAAGTGCAGTGGAGCTGATAAAATGGACAACAAACGTAGAAACAAGAGGTCATTTTAATGTTTTGGCTGATATGGTTTATAAACTGTATCAGGTTTAGGACTCAGTTTTAATTATATACTGCCCATTAAAAAAAGTATTAATTCTATGAAATAGTTAATTACCATATAAATAAGTTTCTGACAGTTTTGACAAGTTTTACTGAAAAGTTCAGTATTGAAAAAAATACACATTTTCTAAAATGTAATATGTCACTTCCTCTTCATGTTATTTAATATGAAACATTATTTTTAATACAAAATAAAACAGTGACAGAAATAAATTGTTATTCTCTCTTTGTGGACATATGCTTAAAAAAAATCAAAGAACACACTTTTCCCCAATTAATGAAAGTAATCCGTTAACAAACTATATCATATATTTAAGATCAGATATCACACAGATTTTTGTCTGTTATATTTTATATGTAATTCTGTTAACTGAAATGGCACTCAAAGGATGATATATATATATATATATATATATATATATATATATATATATATATATATATATATATGTTGGGGAAAATATGCAAAATTTCAACTCATGTTTGAATTTTATCACTAACTACATTTTACAAATTAGACTTTGCATTAAATTAAATGCAAAGCGCCTCCCCGCCCACCTCTGAGAAAAAGCTACCAATCCTAAACGACTACTTATCATTTAATAGGTTATTTTGGTTTTACCCCAGCAGGGGGAGACATTCACCAAGACGTTTCCCAGTAAACAAGTCAAATAATTCATTCTGTTTATTAGAAATCTATGCTGACATATGTATGGAAGCAAATCAGACTTTGAAATATAACCACCTTTGAATTTGTAGCACTGATTTTTTTTGCACTGAAGTTATGCATCTGAATTTTGCTGCTTTTGAATTTAAGTCTTCAGATTTACAACTCTGAATATTTTGCTTCGATAATTGCTCTTGAATAGAACTCGTGAATTTTCAAGAACAACATCAATAGTCTTTATATTGTGTCTTTAGTGAGACTTTCAGATTTTTGAGACACTTTGAAAATAAAGAGATATCCGCGGAACGAAGCTAAACGTGCAGTTTTTCCACGGTGTAGAAGTTGTGTTCGTATTTTACCATCTAGTGGCGACAGAATGTAACTACTGCACCATTTAAAGGTGAAAGAGAAAATCCAAATGAATCGATTCATCCATGTTGACCCGGATGTGTATCTGAATGTTTAGTGACTCGTATTTTGGAAGCTGAATGTCGTCTACCGAATTTGAGCAACTTCGAAATTTTATTGAGCTTGAATATTTTTATCTGAATTTATTAACCTTGAATAATAACAGTAAAAATTCACGAGTTCTATTCAAGAGCAATTATATTCAGATGCATAATTTCAGTGCAAAAGATTCAAAGGTGGTAATATTTCAAAGTCTGATGAGACAGATTTGCTTCCATACATATGCTACTACTACTCATGTGTGGCGTGTGAACAGTACCTTCTGTTAGAAATATAACTAACCCAGGTTATTCTGTTTATGTTTTGGTTGTTGTCATTATATTGCAGATTATGTACAAGGTCTTACAATAGGGTGACCATATTTTGGTTTCCAAAAAAGAGGACACTTGTTTGTATTGTCACAGTTTGTCTTGTCAGTTGCTGACAGTGTATGATCTTGTAAGGCCTGTTATTTTCTGTTCATACTAAGTTACAAAATTGAAGCACTGTGTTGAGATGACATTAAAGCAACTCCTTTACCAGAAAATATAACATTTTAACATTGATTTTTTTGAATATTTCCAAAAATCAAACACCTAAACATTTTATCAAACATGTAATCTATACTTGATAAAGGAAGAGGGCATCGCTGGGAACAAGATATTTATGTACTGACTTAGCTAGCTACATTCCTATAAAGGTTTAGTTGATAAAAACTGCTGTAGCTAACTAATTCACAGCCTCGTTTATATCGAGTAACACATCGCTGTGGTGCTCTGGATTTAATTGAAAAAAAAAGCTGTGCAGGTGTAGCTAATTAACTCATCAGAAAATCAGTAATGATGAGATGTGTCTGTGTATTCAAATCATTATAGGGGCACAGAGACTATGATAAATATTACCTCAACAACATTCAACACATTTCTGTTCCAAAATGTTTCGGTGGGTGTGTATCTACTGTGCTGAAGTGGCGCGATTGTCCCAATTGAGCTTTCAATTCTCTGACCCCTTGAACACTTAAACACCTCGCTCCTTCTGCTCACCTTTCAACAGCGTCATCAAAGTGAACAAAGGGTTTAGGCCTTATGGCAAGAAATGGGACGGGAGAAAGCCTGCAGACAGCAAAATCCCAGACATTTTTGGGGAATTAGAAATCTCGGACAGACTCATTTTTAGGTCATCTGGTCACCTTACTTTACACAGCTGTTAATGTGTTAGCATACTACAGAGCTTCATTTACTGAGTACTCATGGACAATAGACTTAGCTCATAACTACTTATAGACCCGATAATGGTCTGGAAAACACACACAAATCTGAATAAACACAATGAAGAGAAATGGAGGCCTGGTGTTTCAAGCCATTGTGACGTTTGGTGCTGGAGCGAACAGTAAATGACTATGCATTGCCTCATGGTGGAAAAGTGGGAGAGAGAATGTTTTCCAGATTCCTCTGGCTCTCACGGCTGATGTGCACTCTCCTGGCTCTCCTCTGTTAGTTTAATGACATCAGGCGTTCTGGCTTTGGAAAGGGAGAAGCTGAATGGTGCCTCCCTTGTAGAGAACATATTAAAGTAGCCCTCTGAGTCTCATGCCCCAACTTAAGATCACCAAAGTGAAACCCCACTATTAGCATTCTTTAGCCCCCCTAACTAATTTAGTAATTTGTTTGCATATTAAACAGTCTTGTGTGCTTGCAAAAGTTATTGCATTCTGTTAGTTGTACTTCAAACTAAACATTCTTTTGGCTGGGTTATGTTGAGTGTGGTGCACTGCAAATGATATGTTGGGCAAATAATATCCTAATCTAGTAAAGATATCTCGCCCCTATTAGTTGAGCTGCATTGGCTACCCTTAGCTGCTCACGTCAAATTTAAATCACTAATGATGGCCTTCAGAGTATTCACTGGTTCTGCTCCCATCTTCCTCAATAGACTCTTAAAACCATACGTTAGCACCCACCCTCTCCATTCCTCAAAGGAGCGTCAACTAACACGACCAACCCCCCGTACAGGTCAGTCGAGGCGATTCTCATCTCTGGTACCACGCTGGTGGAACGAGCTTCCAAGCACCATCAGAGCAACAGAAACCCTCTCTGCATTCAAGAAATCCTTGAAAACCCAGCTCTTCCGAGAGTATCTCTTGCACTGAAAGTCTTTCTTTAATGCACTTATTACTTCCTGCATATTGCACTCAATGTAAGGTAATTTGTATAAATTGTGCTGTAGTTTGAATGTAGTTTGACTTCTAAGAAGGCTCTTTAGTAGATATTGGGACATTACTGTAAGCATGTGATTGGAACCAACCACATAAATAATAGTGAGGTCAGGCACAGATTTTGGATTATGAGTTCTGCATCACAGACAGTTCTAACTCATCCCAAAGGTATTAGATCATTCTCTAATATTATTCTCACACCAGTGAAAATTTGGTAACATTTTACTGTAGGCTGCTGTTCTTAAGTCTACATGACACCTACATAAGCATACATAAATATTTATAAACACTTATTCCAAAAGACAGCAAGTGACACAGATTGTTGGTGAAAATACATTACATTTATGAATCCTTAAAGCCTCTGGGAACCCATTTCGAAATGTTTGTATAATTCACAAAGGACTTACCAATCCCTTCAGTTGCTCTTCATTTATTATTCAGTCGACGTCAATAGAAATGGCTTAAAAAAGTTTGCTTTTGTTGGTGCAGCGCTTTTGAAAGCAGCAGTGAGGATAATGGAGCTTCAGAGACAGAGGGGTTTTATTCATATGACGAAGAGGAATGTAAAAACTAATTTTATTCATTGATGGGTAAGTGTATTTTACAAAAACCTTTTCACATTAATATCTCAGTAATTTGGTTAATTTGTTTGCTTAAATGCTGCTTATGTGCACAACACATGAAACTGATGTGATACAGTCATGAACTTTGGCAAAATTCTGTCCCTTAGTAATATTTACTTCACATTGTAAAAACGTCCAAACCACAGACACTGTGATTTTCTTTGGTACGAGCTGCTTGAGTCGCTTGGTCGCCTAGGCATTTAGGTTGCTTCCATGTGGCAGATAGGGGGCAGAGTCACTTAAATACAGCTTGGTAGTGTGGTTTAAAGGGACTGTACATGAACACAGTGGGGACATAAACGAATAAGAATAATCAATATAGACAAGATTATTTCGATTAGAAGTTCTGAATGTCGATTTCGATTAATTGCCCAGCCCTAGTCTGTCCCTTAGTAATTTTTCTTCTCATTGCAAAAAAATTATTTTCATTTCTGCTTTCATTCCTGGCAAGCATAAAAAGACCAGTCTTCTTGTCCCTAGGCTTCGACCAGCTCAGACACAGGGCCACAGCTCAGCTCCACCTCTACATGTACATCCCTTGATGTGTTCAAACTTTACTTCCCTGAACAAACTGAACAAACACTGTGTCAAAATATAAACAAGCATGGGGCTAAAATAATGTCACAGGGCAAGAAATACAAATGGACAAACCTAGAGGTACGAGGGTTTTATAATGACCTTTTGCACAGTAAAATTAACATTTAGCTATTATTGGACAGACCATGTACTTTTACAGAGTAACATTTACTAATGGACAGATCATGATCAGCCTTTTGTAATAAGTGTTTATATATGTTTATGTTTGCTTATCTCAGTTGTCATAAAGGCTTTATGTAGGTATCATGTAGCCTTAAGAACAGCACCCTAGGGTAATGTGTTACTGAAAATGTTTACTGCTATTCACACACCTCTATCCAATGATCATCATTGAGCATTGTGGTAATACATTGTGGGCTGCTCTTAAGTGTTTCATTTTGTTTCAGGCTTCCCTATTTCAATTATGCAAGCTGTCCAGTGTTGAAAACCTGTGTCAGCAATGAGTGTGGCTAAAAAACATGATCTGTATCATTATCTGTAACCACTTATCCAGTTCCGGGTCATGGTGGGTCCGGACTCTACACGGAATCACTGGGTGCAAGGCAGGAACACGCCCTGGAGGTGGCGCCAGTCCTTAACAGTGCAACACACACTCACACGTTGACTCACACACTCACACCTATGGAAGCTTTTGAGTGGCCAATCCACCTAAAGTGCCATCATGTGCATTTTATTTTACTTACTATCCAGAAAACAGTATTTTGAGCAGAGTTATCCAGATATTTGTTTATGACTGGTTAATCCATCCATCCATCCATTATCTGTAACCCTTATCCAGTTCAGGATCGCGATGGGTCCAGAGCCTACCTGCAATCATTGGGCGCAAGGCAGGAATACACCCTGGAGGTGGCGCTAAAAGCATAAAAATCTAATTATTCAAGGTGTCTAAAAACCTCAGCACACTGTGTGTAATATATTGATTTAAATTTTAAAATCTGTTTATTTGCAGCATGCATTTACATTTTTTTTCCTGATTTGCCACAGTCATTATATTAAATAATCCTAAAACTCATCATGTGAACAAATTATACATGTGAAAAAATAATTAGGTTGTGTTTTTACTGCTTACAAAATGGGAGTTTGCATCTGCAGGGAAAGCTGAAAGCAGAAATGACATTTGTATGACTGTAAAGCGTTATGAAGCAACAATAATCTATTACAACAGAGTTATGGGCTCAATGGAATGGGACTGGCCACACCTAGACCTGTAAAAATATTCACCAACACAACCAAGAGGCTTTATTCACTGTGTGGTATGAAGTCTTTCAAATTCACATATTTTAGGTGGTGTATATAACCATATTAAAATATGTTTATGCAATAAAAATATTATTTACTTACATTACATTTTCATCTTTCAATTAAAAATTTAACAGGAAAGACAGATTTATTTAGTCAGACTATGATTCTGTAAAGATAGGGGGTCTTGCTGGTCACTGTTTTGTAAGATAAAACTGGAAACCTATATTATACAGTTGATTTTTGCAGATGTCAAGATGTGTTGAAGATTGAAGACAGCTATCCTGACCAGTTTACATAAACTGATCAAGATGATGGGAACATACCACTCATCTAGCAAAACTCGGCTTTTATTTTCATGTGGGTGACTTGTCGGCAACAGTGAACGCTTTACTGAAAGGCTGGCATTAGACTTGTTCACGGTGGGTTTATAATGGAACAATTAGATGCTTCTAATATGTAATCACAGCAGATCACAGATATGGAATCTGGGTAAATGCCATAATTCCAACATTCAGTCATCCATCCATCCATCCATTATCTGTAACCGCTTATCCAATTTAGGGTCGCGGGGGGTCCAGAGCCTACCTGGAATCATTGGGCGCAAGGCGGGAATACACCCTGGAGGGGACGCCAGTCTTTCACAGGGCAACACAGACACACGAGTTGCCAATCCACCTGCAACGTGTGTTTTTGGACACGGGGAGAACACACCAACTCCTCACAGACAGTCACCCGGAGCGGGAATCGAACCCACAACCTCCAGGTCCCTGGAGCTGTGTGACTGCGACACTACCTGCTGCGCCACCGTGCCGCCCACATTCAGTCATCTAACTATTTAATTCCACCTACAGTCGCAATTGGTGTGGAGCCCACCCAGAGTCATTAGGCTCAAGGCAGGAACACACACACTAGACAGGGTCAGAATCTCATCAGTTTACCCAAATATTCCCAACAGGGAATGATTTCACACAGCAAATCCACCTACCACGGGTTTTTGGACAGTGAGAAGAAACTGGAGCACCAGAATGAAACACTAATCTACTCACAGACAGTGACTCAAGGATTGAATCCAGCACTGAAGACCTTGGAGCTGTGTCAAAATGACCCTACCTATTGCACCCTTGGGCAAGCCCTGGTCAAGACAATATTTATGACTGCATTAAGAAAACATTCTGATGGCAAACACAAAATGGTGACCCTGTTGTAAAGCATCAAAGTAAACACTCATTTTTTCGATAATCATTAACAAATGTATAAATATGAAACAACAATGAAATTTTAAAATCAAATTGAAACAAAGGTAAGACATAGAAAATGGATACTGCTGCATAGGGCCTACTTTTACACAAGACAAGACTTGGAACGCCTGCGGTGGGAGGGGTTACAGATCATAGAGTTGTGGACAGTGATAAAGAGGTGAGTGAAATGTGGAGACAATGCATTTGTTTAACAGTCCACAGTGTAAGTAATATAAATAAAATATAGTGCAGTATACTATGGTAAATTTATTTAGAGACAACAGAAATGTAAAAATATATCACGCTATTTTAACAGATGGAATAGTAGTTGATTTTCAGTTTCAATAGTCCTTCAGTTAGCACCGAATTAAGAAAGCGATGGAAAAGTTCAGTGTTCCATGATCATGTCTCTGCAGTGGCAGGCTATTGTGTTGTATTTCTCTCTTGTGGTCAAAGCTGGTAATTATCAACATCACCTCAGATTTTTTTCCTCCACTGATCCCCCTGAAGCCTGGAAGTGTAAGAATGAATTGAATAATATAAAAAAATATCAGTTAAACAACTTTGCTAGTCAAAGATGGTACAACATGCCAATTCTTAGTACTTAGTGTCTCTGAAAAATGTTCCCTGTTCCCTGAAAGCCCGGAAGGGTATGATAAAAAAAAGCCACCTGCTGGTAAAAACTGGTGTAATATGCTGAGGGTTAGCCAATTAAAAGCAACAAGCTTTAAGCGAGTTGAGTCAATACGTGTCAGGTTGGGTAGAGCTGGACCCACACGGTGGAAAAGTCTATTGAGATAGTATCTGAACATATTGACTTAATATCTCACAATAATGAGATAGAATCCCACAATATTGAGATAGCAATAACCCACAATAATTTACATATTAATGAAACAATATTGGTGCTTTATTATTATTATTATTATTATTATTATTATTATTATTTTATGTGGCGGAAATCTGTTTGTTATTGTCCATGTCTCCGCCCATGTCCCGCCTTTCTTCCTCCTCCTTGTCAGTGTCTAATTTGTAATCCTGTCCCTTGTTATCAGTTCAGGTGTCCTTTGTCTATGGTGTTCATTTGTGGTGTTCCCTTGTCTCTGTGCTTCTTGTTTGGACATTCCACCTATAGTTTGCTTTCTACTGTCTGTCTGTCTGTTACTCATTCCCTTTAAGTCAGTTTTGTATCTCTCTTGTCTCAGGTCTGTTTAGCTTTCTGTGTTCATATTTATTCTGTTTAGCTTCTTTGTCTAGGCCCCTGTTAAGCTCTCCATGTATTGTCCTTCTGTCAAAGTCTCTCTGTCCAGGTCATTCTGTTCAAGTCTCTCTGTTTTGTTATTTTCTTTGTTTCAGTATCCTGTCTCATTATTCTAGTCTGTCTATCTATTTTGTTATCTTTTGTAGAAATAAAAGTATTCTGTGTTTTAGCAAGTGCGTCTGCCTCCGTCAGTCCACCCCGCGTCCCTGACAGTGGCACCTTTCTAATTCCCAAGGTCACTATATTATATATATATATATATATATATATATATATATAATTATTTTTTTTTAATCTTACCCTTCAGGGCCTCCATAGTGAAGACTGTGTGAGGGGAGTGTATGATAACTTTGATTTGCTTTGCATATTCAGCATATTTGTAAATGTTTTTATGGATGGTAAAGTGGCACCAGCTGTCCTCGTTATCCGCTGCATAGATTGCATTGCTCATCAGAGTTGTTTTATCTCATCGTCTTTGAAGAATGGATCACTGAAAGATTTTTTTCAGGGAGCCAAAATTGCTTCTACTATGCCATGAGCCCAAATAACTCTTATTCATCAAAATTAAGAGTTTAGGAGTTTGTGTGCAAGTGTTTATTAAAACTAGCTGCATTGTATTTAACGCATAGTGAAGCTGAAAACTCCAGGGAAGGCCAGCGAAGATTGTATACGTGTTGGAGCACAGACGTGTCTTTAATGGCTCCATGTGTATGCAGCCAAAGGCTTGTTTTCAACACACCCATGCCTGATGCTGAGGTCATACATGGACGAGGACAAACCTTCCCTAAAAGGAACATAATGGTGCTTAATCCTCCCCAAATTCGTCAGTAAGAATGTCTAAAATCAAGGGTATGAAGAGGGAGTTTGTGCTCTCGTTGCTATGGTAAGAGTTAGTTCTGGTACTGGTGTATGATGATTAGTTTTGGATCACTAATACCACCACGGCCCTGTCTAAATGTATTGAATGGAGCACCACTGCTCAACAGCACAGTGCTGGAAAGGTTTTATACACCTTTAGCTCATGCTTAGCAATGGGCATGGTAAACATTGCCATATGCTCCAGCACATCCCATTTCATTCAATGCATTTCTATTATCACTTTGTGTCAAAAAAGAGCTGGTGTGGAGGCAGAGTATAGTATGTTTTTTTCCCCATTAATTTAATAATTCTTTCCCTCAATTTAGTAATCTGTTCCCTCTATTTAGTAATTCATTCCCTCAATTTAGTAATGTTTTCCCTTAATTTAGTAATACTTTCCCTCAATTTAGACAGACATGACACAGGCTATGCACTAGGACACACGTTTGATCTCTACTGTCCATTCCTTATTTACACGTTACAACCATATTTTTTAATAGATTATAATACTAATAGTCCAGGTCGAGGAGAGAGTGAAAAAAGGCAGAATTTTTAATCTGACAGGACTCTTTTTAATTGAGCATTCAGCTGGAGGCAGGACAGTGGGCTCCTGTGGTGCTGCACATAGCCACGGCCAAAATCACATTTCATTCTCAAGTAAATTATCCAGTAAAATCCAGCTGACCTGCTATTGTCATATTTTTCCAGGAATGAATGTTTAAAAAATGAATAAAGCCATAAAAAAATAAGCACGCTGTGTAGAAGCTGCTTATTTGTAATTATTTGATTAATTTAGGCTATTGCATATGTTTATAACTATTTTCTTCATTCTATATTGTCTGCAGCAAAGCATAACCTAGGAAATAAAGGTACACTACCTTTAATAAACAGATACAAGATGAAGGTAACATATGAAAGCTGGACCTGTTCTTTTTCCATTGGAGTAGTGTAATTTATGTGAATATTAATTACAAACATACACTGCATTGGATTGTGTTATGGACATATCACACTGGTCAATATTAGGATCTGACCAGCAATAAGGGACTCACTGGTTGTCTTAATGTGTCCCTTTTGCCAAAATCAGGGTCAAAAATTCCCGAAGTGTCATATTATTCATTACTGTGAATGAGGTGTTAAATTAAATCTTAGGGTGCCCTCTTGTGGACAATGAGGTGTTGTCTGATCTCATTTTCGGTTGAGGCTTAATTCTGTCCACAAAAGAACAGTTAGGTTTTATTTAATTTTGTATGTGGTAATTGATAAATAAAGACAACAGCAGGTCAACTGGTTTTAACTGAATAATTTGCTTGAAAATGAGATGCGATTTTGTCTGCGGCTATGTGCCTCACAACAGGAGCCCCCTGTCCCACGCCAAACTCGCTCATGTGTCATGTCTGAGGGAACAAATTACTATATTGAGGGAAATAATTACTAAATTGAGGGAACGGTTCAAGTGTCTAAACAATATTTTTCCAGCACGAGACTTTGGGGGCTCTGTAAGATTGCACTTTATATTACTAACTACAGTTACTGCAACTACATTTGTGATGATTTCTCATGTTTCTTGATGAAATACTCACTGGATTCATAATTCCGCTGCCTGAAATAAGCCATCACCTCTGCTTTGCTAAATTTATGAGGATCCTTTCTAACTAATTAAACATTTTTGCTTATTACAAACAAAAAATTATTTTGGTACTAGGTAGTGTTTCCTTGTCTAACTCTGCATGGTCAGGGTAAAATATGTAGCACCCGCTCTGGGTGGGGTCACTGCTTAAACAGCTAATTAAAAAAAGTTGCTGAGGGAAAATACAAAAATAGCAAACTAAACACTATGGAACTTTAGGAAGAGGGTAGAAAACCAACCCCTCCCACCCCATCTCTAGATTTAAGTATGCTTTAAAAATTAAATACTAGGGGGAGCCTCAATTTAGTACTAGGGGGATTTAGTAAGATATGGGTTTGTTTTCCTACCCTTTCAAAATGTGGCATAGTGCAGTTTCTGTAGTGCTGAGCCTGCAGTAGGAATGAAAGGCTCGGTTCTCCCTAGTCAGTAAAGCCTCACAATGATTTTGAAACTTTAATTGTAAAGTAAAAATATTACGTGGTGTTCCTTTAAGTAGGTATGGACACATTGAGTACATATTACAGTGTACAACATGATTTTGTTAATGTATACATCAGTCAGATGACCTTGTTTGTACACCCGTTGTACATTTAATCAACTCTATTGACTGTTACCTCCTTTTACTCTAATCTTCAATGGTCAAGACCTTTGCAGGTACTATTTGGGTGGTGGATCATTCTCAGCACTGCAGGATGGTGGTGGTGTATTAGTGTGTACTGCTCTGTACATATTTCTGTTTTTGGTATTGTTTACATACCTGGAAATGTTCCAAACTGAACTCGACGTCAGGACAGACCTTTGCTTCCTCATCAGCTGATGCTGTCCAGCCTGCGGCTATGCTGACTGCTGTTACTCACCGGGACAGTCCCCGAGGTGGCATTTGGCCTTTAGGAGGGGAAATTGCACATCACACCCCCCCTCCCCACATGCTTTCCTGCTTGGGTTCCCAAGGTCAGATGTTTGGCCTTTTCCGGAATGCAGAGATAAAAATTATGTCAACATGGACCTGGAATGCCACACGGACACAGGAAGTAGGTAAGGGCTGCGAGGCCAATTTGATCCTAATAGGAAACTGCTGTGAGTCCAGCCCTTCTGCATGAGTGGGAAGATGCCCATAAGCTGTAAAGGAATTTTGTAAATACTTAAGCATAGAGAATTATGACCCTTCCTTCAAGTTTTTAGGAACTATTTTTAAGAAAATTTAAGGGAACCAAATGGTTGTTTTAGTTTGAGCTGATAAATGCTGGCATAAAAATGGAAATATAAGGCAGACTGCAAATTGTACAGTGACAATTGTGTGTGTGTGTGGGGGGGGGGGGGCAGCACAGGCAGTCTCAGTAGAACTTTACATGAATGGCGAGTTCAATTACATATCAGCTATATAGGGCAGAATGGTAAAAAAGGGTACAAATAGGAAGGTGAGCTAACACAACACCCACCAAGACCCTATGCTGTCAGGCATAGGTTTATGTGGGGAGCTGGCGTAATGCTATTTTACTAACAGATGTCAGTGATGCTTATGATGTATTCACACTGGATAAGACATCTTGGTTTAAATATCAGATGGTACTTGATTCACATGTTTCCATAACACAGTGGATCAGACACAGTAGCTCCGCCATTCTCAAGAAAACCATAAAAAATAAATAAATAACAATACATACAAAATACAAATAACAATAACAATAATTTTTACCCATATGTCTATTTGCATTCACAATGGATAGGAAATGATAATGAGGTATAGAAGTGGCTACTAGATTCATGCATTGCCTGTCACGACCAGGTTGACTGACTGAGGCAGACACAAACACAATAACACATTAGATTTATTAAGACCATAAAATTCTGAGCCATTCAGACAGACGATACTCAGACAAATAGGCCTAGACAGGGATGATATCTAGACATAGAGACTTAGACAGGGATACTTAGAAATAACTAGACAGGAATACTAATACAGAGAGACCTAGGCATTATTAGATACAGACCAGACAAGCGCATGTAATCAAAGACACACCAGATAGTTACAGAGGAGATACCAACAGACGAGAGCAAGAGAGAGAGAGAAACACAGAAACACAACAGTACTAACAGGCTAGGGAGAGAAACAGACAGACTAGAGCAACAATAACCAAACAGTGAAACAAGTGAACTAAATACACACCACAGACAAGGAACACCTGGGCCAGATAACGAGGTGGCAGGACCAGAAAGGATGCACAACAAGAGGGTGGAGCTAAGGCGGAGACAAGGAGGGAGACAGGAACAAAACAATAACACAATTCTCCCAATGCTCCCTTCAAGTAGGGGGTGAGAACCTACCCCAAGTGAGGAGTTCAAGTATCTCAGGTTCTTGTTCATGAGTGATGGGAACGGGATCATGAGGTTGACTGTAGGTTAGGTGCAGCATCTGCAGTAATGCGATCACTGTACCAGACCATGGTGGTGAAGAGAGCTGAGCCATAAAGCAAAGATCTCAATTCACCGCTCAGTCTACGTACCCACTCTCATCTATGGTCATGAGCTCTGGGTAATGACCGAAAGAACAAGATCGCAGCTACAAACGACCACAATGAGTTTTTTTTCTGATGGGTTGCTGGGCGTACTTTTTTTTTTGATCGGGTGAGGAGCTCAGTGATTAGGAGCTCCAAGTAGAATCGCTGCTCCTTCGCATCGAGAAGAGTCAGTTGAGGTGGTTCGGGTGTCTGGTATGGATGCCTCCTGGACGCCTCCCACTGGATATATACCAGGCGTGTCCAACTGGAAGGAGCCCCCAGGAAAGACCCAGGAAACATTGGAGGGATTATATCTCCCGGCTGGCCTGGGAACACGTGGAGGAGCCAGTGGAGGTTGCGGGGTACAGAGACGTCTGGGTTTCTTTGCTTGTCCTGTTGCCACCGGGACCCTGAAATGGATAAGCGGAAAAGATGATGATGATATTAATCATGATGATGATGGTGTCGAAGGTTTTAAGAAAAACTTTGACCACTAAGGTCCTGTTCTTGACCTCTGAGACATTTAAACACAAGCCAACTTGTGCAAATTCCTGTGAATCTGAACAATGAACTCCTGTAGATCAGAAAAAGGTCCACCACCGCTGCAGTTTATTATTGGAGAGTGTGATACATGTCAGCCGATAATTAGATGTGATTTTGTAGGCCCTGTAAATGTATAGAAAAAAGACGGGGGCGCCATTTCACTGGGGCGTTAATGTCAGGTGTGATAAACCGCTTGTGTACGTTCCACCGCTGAGAGTTATGATGACAGCTGACAAAGACTCAGCTGTTGGAGGCAATAAGATGCTAATGTAACATTAGCCCCTGATCTCTGTCGTACGCCTTCGTGTTTATCAAGAGCATCCAAGTCAAAATAGCACTGGAGATGACGGTCTTCTCCACACCCTCTTTCTCTCAATATCTCTCAATCTATCAGCATCTGTCATCCTTTTCTCTCTCCCTTTTTTTCCTGATGACAGTGGGCTCTCAAGAAGTCTCCTGTCCTCCATTTCAGCTGGCGTGGTCTGAACACTGACACATCCCTCACTTTTTTCTTACTCTCTCCCCTTTTCTCCTTCCATTCCTCCAGTTTATCAGGCAATATGTGAGGTGCTAAAGAAAACATGACAAGTCTCACAGCTGCGACAACACATGGACCTCCACCCTTTGAGAAAACAGCCTGCTGAAATGAGTATGTGTGTATGAATATGTTCTTAATCTTCTGACCACATATTAGACCATATAGCACAAAAGAGTAACGTGATTACAAGGATGTTGTTATGAACATGACACTCATAGACACACAGACTCATGCACATTGAGCCTAATGCATAGCAGTACCAGAATAAGGCACAGACTTAAAGAAGCCAGATTTTTAAGGGGGAATGTAAAATTCTAGCAGCACTTTATTGAACAAGGTAGTCTAAATATAATGGGAGTGTTTTTATTGTGGTAAGGTTTCTTAAAATGGTCGATTATTAGTCAATAAATGAACAAATAAACTCAATGAGGAAGACTAAATAAAATGGATGAATTTTATTTTAAGTTGGAATTTTTTGAAGGAGGCTTGTAAAATAAAATGGGAGACTTTTTAAGGTGGTATTTTTTATAAATCTGTTTTTGTGAAATGGTCATTTACTTAAGATGAGTGCCTAAGGAAAATGGCACAATTTTTTAAAGGTGGCCTGGAATGGAATATTTGGACTATACCGATAGCCTAGGAGACGCATTTACGCTTACTGACTGACACCTAATTTTGAAACAAGGATACACAAGTAGGAACTGTTAATTCAGCTATATTTTACAGAGAGAAGTTAAGGTGGCACCACTACACCATCTGTTGTTAGTTCAGCCATATTTCACATTCCAGTTCGGCCTCTTTTCCCTGGACAAGTAATCTTCTTGGGACCTAAAAAATGCATTTTTTTGTCTGCAGATTTTGCCCCATCCCATTTCTTGCCCGAAAATCCTCCAGTAAAATGTTTACTTTGATGATGTTGTTGAAAGCTGAGCAGAAGCGAGGGTTGAAGTGTTTAAGGGGGCAGAGAGTTGAGAGCGGAATTGGGATACATTCATGCCTCTTTTGTGCCTTTTGAGCTTGTGGATCTTGCTTAGAAATGGCTTCCTCTTTGCACTGTAGAGTTTCAGCTGGCAACGGCGGATGGTGCGGTGGATTGTGTTGACTGACAATGCTTTCTGGAAGTATTCCTGAGCCCATTCTGTTATTTCCTTGACAGCGGCATTCCTGTTTGAGGTGCAGTGACGTTTAAGGGCCCGGAGATCACGAGCATCCAGTAGAGTTTTATGGCCTTGACCCTTACGCACAGCGATTGTTCCAGATTCTCTGAATCTTTTGATGATGTTATGCATGGTGGATGATGATAACTTAAAAGTCTTTGCTATTTTATGGTGGGTAACACCATTCTGGTATTGCTGCACTATCTTTCTGCGCAACAATGGTGGAATTGGTGATCCTCTAACCATCTTGGCTTGAGAGACACTGACACTCTGAGAAGCTCTTTTTACACCCAATCATATTGTCAATTGACCTAATTAGTGTTAATTGGTCTTCCAGCTGTTCGTTATATGCTCAATTTCCTTTTTCCAGCCACTTACTGCTACTTGTCCCAACTTTTTTGGAATTTGTTGACACTGTGAAATTTTGAATCAACATATTTTTCCTTTAAAATGTTACATTTACTCAGATTAAACTTTTGATCTGTCATCTATGTTCTATTCTGAATAAAATATTGACATTTGCCATCTCCACATTATTGCATTCAGTTTTTATTCACAATTTGTTTAGTGTCCCAACTTTTTTGGAATCCGGTTTGTAAATAGTCATGTAAATAGTTAGCTATTTAGCTCTTGTATATATTCACAAATGCAAACTCCCTTTAAATCGGCAATACTGTATACTCTAAGACTCAAACTAAAGTCACATAAAGGCATCTGAAACCAACATGGCAATATAGAGAGGCAAGCCTCTACTAGTGAGGTAATGCACTGACACAGCATGGATTAAGCTAACACAACGTAAACATTATGATAGAAATGTTAGTGAAATTTTTATATCTTTCTAAACTCCTCATCACAAGTTTTAATATTTCAAGAACTTACAGGCATATGTTTTCCAGGCTCAAACAGGAGGGAGAACATGAAGGTCCATGCACACTGCAGCTTGCCTGAACTACGACTAAAACAAAATGGAGGACGGCCTTTCTCTTATAAAAAAAATAAATGCCTGAAGTACTTAAGAACCACCGTGAAACAGAACAGCAAGCAAATCACCAAGTGGATGATTTGAATATAGTACATTTTATATTACATTTACTGTGCCTAGGTTTCTTATTGCAGCATATTTTTGTTCTCCTAGTAACAGTGAATTCTTTTCTGCAACCTGAATGTTTGAGAGAGGGTCAGCTCATTTTTACTGATGAATCAGGAACAGAAGTAGATGAAGATATCATCGAGGTGCTTGTGAAGTCAGGTGTACTAAACTTCAAGATGTCTTCGAGGCAATCAGTTATAGGTAGGTCTATTTAGTGAATGGAATGATTTTGCTCATAAAAATATAGAAAACATAACAATATAATAAAGAATGCTAGTTTGTGTGTGTTTTATTTATTTCCTTCCTTTTGCTCATTCATTCAGTTATTTATTGTAACCGCTTATCTAGTTCTGGTATGTGGTGTGTTTGGAGCCTACCCGGAATCACCGGGCACAAGGGATCCTTAATTTTACTACTTCAACTAATTGTTAATATTATTGTTATCTGAGTTAATGTTATTCTTTTGCTGAAGACCCAAACTGCTGTGTCTCAGTAATTGACATTTATTAATTGCTCCCAAAACAGGAGCAATACTATGATCCTGTGGCTACCTACCATGGAGGACTGAGAGAGTTCAGCAGCGCAACACCTCTGTTGGCTCCCCTCTGTTGTCATTCAAGGCCTACTTATCAGGATAGTCCAAAAAGCAGATGAGAAGCTCTACCCAAGTGGTGAACAGTTGTTTGGAGACTATTACAGGGAGGATAAATCTACAAAGAGGCACTCAACAGATGAGTGTGTGGTCAAAGAGAGAATGAGAGCAAATTTCCAGTATAGGCAGAAGATGGTTCATGATAAGGATGCATCAGTTTCAGTCCTAGATGTCTTCCCATGTATCCTTGACATTCCTGGATTTGTAAGAAATATCATCTTAAATATTAGATAGGTCTCTACTCTTTAAACAACCTGTATATTTAATCAAGTATGGAAATTGTATGACTCCTTCTTTGACCAGGACTTCGCCATGATGTTGGGAGATGAGGTGTTCAATAGGATTTTGGCAAAGTGGCCTACTTTTTTCAAGCCCAGGGTTATCAGTGACTGCAGGACACTCAGCCCAAATCAGTATATCTAGGATATCTATGGTAAGTGGGACTTTTTATTCCCAATATATTGCTGAAGATTTTAAAAAGCATTTGTAACTTTAAGTGTGTTCTCTAGGATGGGACAGTTATATGTCAGCGATTCTCCTGCTTCTGCATCTACTTCCCCCAACTTCAAGAGGGGGAAAAAATCAGTGAAGATCAGTTCAGCCCAGGCAGCCAACCATCTCTACCTTCAAGTATGTAGTGTTGGACTTTTTGTTAGAAATTCAATGTTGTCTTTTGAGTCTTGTCATTTAGAAATCTTCCATTTATAGTAAGGGCAGCACATTGGTGTAGCAGATGGTTTCACTGTCACACAGCTCAAGAGTTCTGGAAGAGTGGGTTCAAAGCCTGCCTCAGATCATTTTCTGATGTGGTGTGTTCTTTCTGTGTATTCAAGGTGCTGGGGTTTCCCCCCACAGTCTAAAAATGCATGCTAATTGGTTGAAGTATTGGCTATTGAAAAGTATCTAAAGGTGTGAGTGTGTGCTGCCCTGTGATGGGCTAGTGCCCTGTGCATTGTGCATTCTTGCTTTGTGCCCAGTGATTCCGGACTTCAAACCCACCATGACCCTGAACTGGATGAACTGATTTCAGAAAATGAATTAATGAATTGTTTGATTAATGAAGGAATGATTCAAAGTAAATTAAGGGCAGTGGTTCTCAATCCTGGTCATGATGGGCCTCTGCCCTGTATGTTATAATTTCCTCCTCACTCAATCACATCCACTTTAACCTGGTGTTGGAAGTGCAGCGGTCCAAAAACATTCCCTCTTCTCACAAGTGAGGCATGCTCTACAGGTTTTGCTCTATTATGCTGACTTTGAAACAGCAAAACCTTTAAGTTCCAAGAAGGGTGTACACAAAATTGGTGGTGTCTATTTTACTTTGAAAAACCTTCCTCCTAAATGTAACTCTAATTGGATGCTAATGGATGTACATCTTGCAACTCTTTTCTACACCAACAATCTGAAGACATATGGTTTTAATGAAATTTTGAAGCCTCTTATTAATGATCTAAAAAAATTGGAAACAAAATGAATACAAATAACAGAAGATATTCTTCTTTAAATACAGCCCCTGGCAAAAATTATGGAATCACCAGTCTCTGAGGATGTTCCTTCAGTTGTTTAATTTTGTAGAAAAAAAGCAGATCACAAATATGACAAAAAACTAAAGGCATTTTAAATGGCAACTTTCTGGCTTTAAGAAACACTAAAATAAATCAAGAAAAATAATTGTAGTGGCCAGTAACAATTAGATTTTTAGAACAAGCACAGGGAATATATTATGGAATCACTCAATTCTGAGGAAAAAATTATGGAATCACCCTGCAAATGTTCATTACAAACACTAACACCTGCATCAGATTAAAGCTGCTCGTTAGTATGCAGGTAAAAAGGAGTGGTCACACCTTCGAGAGCTGTTGCAACAAGTGGACTGACATGAATCATGGCTCCAACACCAGAGATGTCAATTGAAACAAAGGAGAGGATTATCAAACTCCTTAAAGAGGGCAAATCATCATGCAGTGTTGCACAGTTGTTGGTTGTTCACAGTCAGCTGTGTCTAAAACCTGGACCAAGTACAAACAACATGGGAAAGTGGTTAAAGGCAAGCGTACTGGTAGACCAAGGAAGACATCAAAGCGTCAAGACAGAAAACTTAAAGCAATATGCCTTGAAAACAGAAAATGTAAAACAAAGCAAATGAGGAATAAATGGGAGGAAACTGGAGTCAATGTCTGTGACCGAACTGTAAGAAACCGCCTAAAGGAAATGGGATTTACAAACAGAAAAGCTAAAAGAAAGCCATCACTAACACCTAAACTGAAAAAATCAAGGTTACAATGGGCTAATTGTAAATGGGCTTATCTTCAATAAATGCACAGGTTTACATTGACATTTTGGACACTTTTCTTATCCCATCTATCAAAAGGATGTTTGGGGATGATTAAATTATTTTTCAAGATGATAATGCATCTTCCCATAGAGCAAAATCTGTGAAAATGATGTGTCCTTGAAAAAGACACATAAGGTCAGTGCCATGGCCTGCAGACAGTCCGGATCTCAATCCAATTGAAAATCTGTGGTGGAAGTTAAAGAAAATGGTCCATGACAAGGCTCCAACCTGCAAAGCTGATCTGGCAACAGCAATCAGAGAAAACTAGAGCCAGATTGATGAAGAGTACTGTTTGTCACTCATTAAGTCAATGCCTCAGAGAGGCATTATAAAAACCAAAGGTGGTGCAACAAAGTACTAGTGATGTGTTGGAGTGTTATTTTGTTTGAATGATTCAGAATTGAGTGATTCCATAATTTTTGCCAGGGGTTGTAATCAGAGCTGCAGTGACACTGACATGGTGGTGTGTTAGTGTGTGTTGGCTGGTTATTTTTGGTTGATAAGCTATTCTCAGTCCAGCAGTGACACTGTGGTTTAAAAACTCCAGCAGCACTGCTGTGTCTGATCCACTTGTACCTGCACAACACACACTAACACACCACAACATCGTCAGTGTCACTGCAGCACTAAGAATGATCCACCACCACAACACACCTGCTCTGTGGTGGTCCTGTAGGGGTATAACAACAAAGGAGACCAGCTGAGTAAAAACTATTTATCCTTTATAATTAAGTATATTTTTTGTGTTAAAATGTATATGACATTTATAAAATACACCAAGGGCAATTACTGTATAATAACTTTTTATAGAGTAATTACTAAATAATTTGCTGGCAGTATAATGGGCCTTTCTTTTAAACATTTTTGCCTCAGTCAGAAGCAGATCCAGCTTTTTTGTTTGTGCCTTGGTCTTTCTGGGAATGTTCTCTCAAGAGATTTTACTATTTTCACTTGATACAAGGAGCCTGAAGGAAATAGCTAAGAGAGCTGCTGTATTTTGTTTGGGATTGTTTGCCTTGCTCTGTGAGGCCTTCGGAGAGATTTGTTCTGTTTTTTGATTCGTTGGATTACATATTCATGGTGATAGCCGGGTGTGACGGCCTTGGCAGAGCTCCCTGAGTAAGGAAATGGAGATCATATGAGTGTCCTGTGATTGCTGGAGTGGTGGGGGGCATTGTTGACACTGTAAGATTTGATGGTAGCCGTCCAGAAATCAGGCTGGTGGGGCCACGGGGTGAGTAAAATCAGTACACAAATGAAAAAATTTCATGAAATATCCCTTAGTTTGATGTTAGCTGGTCAGTTCACTATTCTCAAACCAGTAGTAAACAAGTGTTTGCCAAAAATCCAAGATTCTTAACATCTTCCTCCCAAATTAAAAAATTAAATGGCATTCCCTAACAGATCCCTAATTCTATATTAATATGTCTTTCTAACCATGATTTTCACACTATTTGTTTATTTCTATTTTTATGAGAGGATTGTTCCAAAGAGAGGAGTATCTCTGCTTTTATTGAATAATTGAACAATTATTCAATTCTAAGTAACAATTTATGCACTTTGGTCCAGACCAGCTTTGAATGCTACAATACAGGATTGTTATTAATTTTAATCTAGTTTATTTGTTCTAATGCCTCAACTGAAAGTTGCAGAAAGCCATTTGCTCTGGCTATATGTGTCCACCCCAGGCTATCACAATTATAGTTCCCATGAATCCACAGTTTTGACATATCAGAAGTTAGATTATAAAGTCCTGGGTAATGCCTTTTTTCTGATAAATAGATTTTGCATTTTCCCATCCCCCCAAAACTCCTTAATTATTTGATTATATTGCTTGAACCTAAAGGTATATATAATGCCCCTTTCACACATGCATCATAACCCAGAACTATGTGTGTGAACACAACCACCTGCTATATTAATCCCGGACCGTTCTAGAAAAATTGGAAAGGAATCCACAGGATCCAGTGGGGCCCATATCATATCATCTGTATATAGGAAAAGTTTGAGTTCTCTCACACACAGTTTAATCCTGCTTATTCTAGGATCTGCTCTAATTGCTATCGCAATAAAAAAAATAAACATAAATAACAAAGGAGAGAGTGGGTCACTGCAGCCATCATAGGTCTTATCATATTAACTGGGAAAGCCATCTTAACCTGGAGCACTTCCTGCATTTAATGACTTGTTTGCTTCTCTAACTTCTTCCTTGCTTATTGGGGCATCCAAATGTATTATTTGCACCATCTCCAGCCTGGGTAATTCTCACAACAACTCTTTCAATACTTTCAAGTTATTTAAGCTGTGTCATGGAAATGATCAACTGATAAGAAATGAGACTGAAAGTGGTCTTTGAGTAACTTTTATTGAGAGCAGCTAAAAGCATGCACTAACCCTCTACTCTGCTCTGCTCTATCAAAAGGAAAAAAACTCTGTTTTATACCCACACACACACATAAGCACTTTATCATCATACAAGGAGTTATTTTGTAACTGACAGCTTTGTGCAGAAACAAAGTTCTATGAACCAGCTACGTCTTGTGCTCATTAAAAAAGAGAGAAAAAAAAACGTCCTTGATACCTTGGATGCAGGAGTGTAACTCTTTCAAGCTGCACTCTTATGTACTCCCATCTAATTCCTTTCCTACAAAAGACTCATTTAGTGAAACTAATAATGCAACATACATTTCATAAAACAGCTCATCTTTATATAAAACAAAGACCCTTACTAATCATCAGTGATTACTACTAATTACTACTAAATACTAGTGATTACTACTAAATACTAGTGATTCAATGAGCACATGTTTGTAAAAGAAACACACACATTTCAAATTTCCCTTCACAGCTGTCTCAAGCATAAAGTTTTGAGTAAAAGCCTCATTGTCCATTTTTTCAGCTCCACTGAACTTGAGAAAATATTTTAAGTTTGGGTTCTTTTTCTTGGATTAACACTTGACTTCAATGAGCATATTCCACACATAAACACAACACACAGAAAAGTTATTAATTTAGATAAACAATAAACATACATAACATAAAATTAGTCATTAAAACTTCATAGGCTGGGCATGCTTGAGAGCATACCATAATCACTGAAGGATGAGCTTTTCATAGACGCTGGCTCCAGATGAGGTTCTGGCTTGTGACTGTCTGTGAGGAGTTGGTGTGTTCTCCTCGTGGGTTTCCTCCCACAGTCCAAAAACACACGTTGGTAGGTGGATTGGCGACTCCAAAGTGTCCGTAGGTGTAAGTGAATGTGTGACTGTGTATGTTGCCCTGTGATGGACTGGCGCCCCCTCCAGGGTGTATTCCCGCCTTGCGCCCAATGATTCCAGGTAAGCTCTGGACGCACCGCGACCCTAAATAGGAAAAGTGTTTACAGATAATGAATGAATGAAAAACTCTCTCTGCTCCTCATATTTCTCTGGCGTGCTCTCCTCACAGTAATTGTAACACATAATACACATAACGGTAATCTTTAAAATAAACAGATCATTTAAGTCAGTGACTGTGTAAAATGGAAAGGTTATATTAGTAACCACAACAGCTTTCTGAAGTGAACAGATCTCAATAGCAATCCCCTACAGTATAAACAATATTTTACAGAAATAACCACTATGTGTTTTGCTTCAGGTTTAGTCAACACAGCGGGAGATAAAAGGGTTCATTTATAGATAAACACTACATATTCCAACAGTTTAATATACTGATTATTGCTCTGATTGGCACGAGTTTTCGGACCACGACTTTTGATGGCCCAAACATTCATATTCATTCGTGATAATTGCATGCTTATCCAGCCACTCTTATTGTGAGCTGATGGTGATTGGCCCAGAGGGGTCCAGGGTGGTGCTTTGTCTTTAGAGCACGCCCTATGGATTTAGCGGGAATCAGGATCAAGGGATCCTGATTAATAAATGTGCTTATTTTTGTGGGAAAAAAATTGTATTTTTAGTAGCCTGATATATTGTTTCCTGGTGGATTATTCCACAGAGATTTATATATAACATACAAACAAAACAGTTTTAACACATGTATAAAGACGGGTTTCTTCATTTAGTATGGTTTAGTGTTAAACTAATCAGACTTTTATCAATTCACATGGCTTCAGAATAAAGAATTATTAATCTTATTAATAGATAAAGATTGTCATCATCATTATCATTTTTTCCACTAAATCCGTCAGGGTCGTGGTGGCAACAGGGTGAGCAAAGTAGTCCAGACCTTTATGTCCCCTGCAACCTCCACCAACTCCTCCTTGGGATCCCTAGGCATTCCTAGGCCTGCCAGAAGATATAATCCCTCCAGTGTGTCCTGGGTCTACCCCGGGGCCTCCTTCCAGTTGGTCATGCCTGGTATACCTCCAGTGGAAGGCATCCAGGAGGCATCCTTATCAGATGCCTGAACCACCTCAACTGACTCCTCTCAAGGCGATGAAGCAGCGACTCTACTCCAAGCTCCTCACTAGTCACTGAGCTCCTCACCCAATCACGGAGAATATGCCCAGCAACCTGTCGGAGAAAGCACATTTTGGCTGCTTATATTCTTTCTGTCATTAGCCAGAGCACATTACAATAGGTGAGAATGGGCATGTAGACTAACTGATAAATTGAGAGCTTTGCTCAGCTCTCTCTTCACCATGACTGCCGGTACAGTGACCGCATCACTGTAGCCACTGCCCCTAACCTATGGTCAACCTCACAATCCTTCTTCCCATCACTGGGCAACAAGATCAAATCAAATCAAATCAAATTTATTTGTATAGCGGTTTTTAACACTGATGAACAAGACTCTGAGGTACTTGAACTCCTTTACTTGGGGTAGGTTCTCACCACCTACCTGAAGGGAGCATGCCACCTGTTTCCAGGAGATAACCAAGGCCTCAGATTTGTATGTGCTGATCTGCATACTGACTGTTTCACACTCAAGTGAATGCTGGAGGCCTTTGTACAAAGACGCCAGAAGAACAACATCATCAAACAGCAGAGATGCCACCTTCTGAGCAATTAGATGGAAGCCTTCCTGTCCCAGGCTATGCCTCACCACCCTGTACATGAATATCAGGAACAGGAGTGGAGACAAGGCACAGCCCTGACGGAATCCAATGCCCACATTGAACAAGCTCGAGTTACTGCCGAGCATGTGAAAACAACTCAAACTCTGAGATTACAAGGACCCTATGGCTTGCCAGAGTGACCCTTGCACACCATTTTCGCAGAGCACCTCCCACAGAATATCTCTGGCAACATGATCATACGCCTTCTCCAAATCCACAAAGCATGTGTAGAGTGGAGTAGCAAACTCACATGCCCCCTCAATCACCTGTAATAAAGTAAAGAGCTGGTCCATAGTTCCATGGCCAGGACAAAATCTGCGTTGTTCCTCCTAGGATCGACTATTGGACGGATTCTCCTTTCCAGAACCCTGGCATAAACTTTTCCAGGGAGGCCCCAATAATTGGCACAAATTCTCTGGTCCCCTTTTTTAAAAATGGGAACCACCACCCCCCATTTGCCAATCCAAAGGCACTGTTCCGAGGTCCATGCAATATTGCAGAGATGTGCCTTCAGTAACTTCAGCCAAGCTTGATAACAGGCACAGACAAGCTTTTGACCACTGCTATATACAGCCTAGTTACAGTTTCCTAGTAAAACAATAGAGTCGGTGCATGGAATCCTCTCTAGAACTCCACTCACTACCTCAGAGAAAGCAGAATACTCTGAGCTGCCGTTTCGTGCATATGCACACACAACAGTCAAAGTTTTCCTCTCTGCAAGCCAAAACCGCATCGAGGTGACCCCCTGGTTTACCAGGACAAACTCCAACTGTACAGCCGCCAGCCGGGGACTTATGAGTGTCCTTACACCCGCCGGCAGCCTCTCACCCTGTACAACTCATTAGTAGGAGAGAGACAAACCCCTATCAAGGAGTTCTGGAGCACACACTGTGTGTAGAGGTGAGCCCAACTATATCTAGTTGGTATCTCTCAACCTCATGCACCAGCTCCGCCTCCCCCACCCCAATGAGGGGTGTTACATTCCACGTTCCACGGTCTAATGACATCCAAAATAGCCCTGGTAGTCATTAGACCACACAAGCCATTCTAACATGACAAGGCCCCAATCCAGGAAGGGGATTACAATTGTGAGTTATACAAATTAGTAGTTTTGACCCATATATTCCCTGTGGGGAATTCAATGACAGAGCATCGCCAATAAACAGAAAAACAACCCATTAATTCTTACAAATCTAGGTTGGATTACATAAGGGACTCATGAGTACAAGAACATTTGTAAGATGATACAACCTTGATTATTAAAGAATTTATTAGTATATAAAACAATAAAAGGAATTAAAGGATTTTTAGGTGGAGAGACGAGAACAAAAGGCCTGTTTGAAGCCTTGTGGTGTTATACTTTAGGGTGCTTTATGTTGCCTGAAACTTTAATCATGAAATAAATCTTTTGGAAAATTTCTCATGTGTTCCATTTGAACTTTTACTTGAAGTTCCACTTGAAGTGTACATTCTGTTGTGTTACACAAATTTTAAATGGATCATTCTTTGATTTTATCAGAAAGACAAAAGCTACCAAAGGGAATATTTGGCAGTCTGCAGACTTTTGTCTCTCTCTCTCCTGCTGATTGGATTATCTTAACCTCCTTGAGTCTGAGGCCTTTCAGTCATGTCAGAGGTAATCTGACATTCCTTAACATTTTAATAAATTTCACCTACCTAAAAAACTTTGTTAAAAATAGCTGCACATGATAATATTCAGCACAAACCCAGCAACAATAATGTGAGAGAAGTATGTATGTCATTCATCTGTTTTTTTTTAATTAACTACATGGACTTCCCAAAAAGAACAAAACACATTGTAAACATTTATGAAGTTTTCTTTAGCGCTCTGAATTCTTTTTCTTCTATATTGCAACAAATATGATGTCACATTGTTTTTCTCCATCCCTGTGGCTCACACATTGACTATTCATGGAGGTTGGTGTGAAACACAGGTAAGGAATCCCCTCCACACCGTCAAAGATAATGACCCATTAGTCCCCGTTGCACCCAAACTTTACTACAAGCCGTTTTTTCCTCTATCAGCTGAGCTCTGTGCTTCTGCGCATTTACAAAACATTTACCATCAGCTTCACATATTCCACCCCTGGAATATATTACTGAACTAGCATAGCATCAAAGCTAACCAGCGCCAAACCTTCATTCATTCATTCATTCATTATCTATTAACCGCTTATCCAGTTCAGGGGTCGCGGTGGGTCCAGAGCCTACCTGGAATCATTGGGCGCAAGGCGGGAATACACCCTGGAGGGGGCACACGTCCTTAAAAGGGCAACACACACACTCACACATTCACACACACACTCACACATCCACCCACACACTCACACCTACGGACACGTTTGAGTCGCCAATCCACCTACCAACGTGTGTTTTTTGGACTGTGGGAGGAAACCCACATGGACACAGGTAGAACACACCAACTCCTCAAAGACAGTCACCCAGAACAGGACTTGAACCCACAACCTCCAGGTCCCTGGAGTTGTGTGACTGTGACACTACCTGCTACATGCTTCAGAAAGAGTCAAATATATTTCACTTACCCATCACAAGTTCCTCCTCAGGCAGCTGAAAAACATCTGTGTCATCTTGCGCTCACTGTGAAAACACTGCAATGTGCTTCTATTTATATGACTAAAATGGGCATATCTACACAATGTGTTGCTGCCATAATCCTCCAATAAGAGTGGCTGAATAAGCATGCAATTATCACATGAATATGAATGTTTGGGCCATCAAAAGTCATGGTCCGAATCTCAAAGAGAGACATGCCTCTTGTTACTTATCTTTCTACAACAACGAGCTATAAATCCATTTATTTTCAATCTCCAGTATACCCTTTAAGGTTTCTGGGGGTATATTTGTTTTGTTTCTAGGACCAAAGCTTGCTGTGTTGTGTTAGTGTTTTGGCGCAGGTTCTGATTTATTCCGCCAGCAGGAGCGCCGACTTCAGAGGGTTAAGGTGTGAAGGGGGAGCTCTATGTTCACTCTCTTGTAATGAATTTTAATTGCAAAGGTGCCAACAACTCTGGCATTAGGACCATTCTCCAAGTGTTTTCTAGAGGAGTATCAATCTTCATCAATGGGTTTTGAAGCAATGGATCTAGGTGCTCATCCTCTAACACCAGCACCTTACATCATGAATGTTCTTGAGGTTTAAGGCAATCAAATATTCGCGGCAACTGAGACTACTTTTGGCTATAGAGTGGACAACCACATATTATTGCTACAGAGGGAAATTAATGTAATTCATTACTTTGGTCACAGAATAAGGTCCTTTGCCCTCTCTCAGCTGTTGACTAGTGAAAGCACAGTGTGCTGATGCTAAGGTAAATGGTAAGGGGAGGAGACTTTTAAGAGAGGCGTGTGTGTTTTGTAAGCTGCAGATACAGCAGTTGGATCCAGCACAAGAGAGGATGTTCTGCTAAGTTTTTAACTCTAGGGTGGGCCCAAAGTGATGCAGACAAATCTTTCCACCATGATGTCAGTGCCATCACTTATGCAAGCCAGCTGTTTGCTCTTCCAGACTACACAGCCTTAGCAGAAAAACAAAGCATTGGTTTTCATATCAGTCAGTTTATGTGTGTTGCTTAGAGAGTGAAAGTTAGAGGGGGAAGGTTTGGATGTGGTGGAGCAAAGGAAAGAGTGAGAGAAAGAAAGAATAAGGAAAGAGAAAAAGAGAGAGTGAGAGAGATAGAGGAAATGGAGATCATATACCCTACACTCTTAAAAATTATGGTTCCTCAAGTGATCTTTAGTAAAGCAAAAGGCTCTGTACAGAACCATGAACACTTTAAGAGCCTTGTGTATAATTAAAGGGTTCTTTGCATGGTGAAAGCCTTCTTCATATTCATAGATAATGTGCACCAAAGAAGGGTTCTTTTATAGTTAAAATGTCAACAGTTTTGGTGCCATACAGGACCCTTTTCTAAAAGGTACTAAATAGAACCATCTATAGTACCTTCTCTGTCAGTCTAAAGAATCCTATCACTGTGCAAAAACCCTTTAATCATTCAAAGCATTTGAATCTTATGCCTTGCAAGCCACATGGACCCAGGACAAATATTGTAAATGTTACCCCCGCCTTTTCACACAAGCCCCTCAGCAATTCAAATATAGCCCATTTCCACCCAAATAACTAAAATAACAAATTTAATATTCTTGGAAATTTGGTGCTATCCAGTGTACCACCCTGCGTTTTCCACCTGTTTTTGCTGGGAACCAAATATACATCTTGAGTGGAGGGGTGTTGTGGGGTTACTCAGTTCCAGTTTTGGATTCAAAGCCTGCACAAGAGCCAGAGAAAAACAGATAGACTCAGGACAGAGTCATGGTTAACCCACTGTTAATATATTGCACATTTGTTCTTCCAGAGAAATTTCTGTCAGTCTGAAGCAGGCAAACAGTGAGACCCAAGGCTACACTTTATGGCACAGTATTTGAAAATTACTGTCAAACCCATTTTAACCAATCACATTCATCTAGCCTGTGGACTGGTAATTTCTTTGGTTCCCGTTGGGAACTAAAGAAAATTTCTGGTTCACAAACCAATATGGTTGGAAATGCACTGAAATCAATGTTTTTTTCCAAAACTTTATTTATATCTCAACTTACAACAAAAAGAATGTTATCAGTTTTATACAGTTCTAGTACACAGCCCTACCCACATCCTCCCCAAGCACCACTTTCACTACACTCATCCCCCATCACATCCTACCCAAAACTGAATGGAAGAGTAAAATGTTGAAAAGAAGGAGCAAGGGTTATTAAAGGTCACTTTCTAAAGCCATGACTGTTACACTATTAGACTCTAAAGGCTTTACAGTACTGGAAAATTGCTCGTAATATCTGTGTACACATATATAAATCATAAAAACCAACAGCAGCACTGACAATGTGATACAGGTCAATGTATTGGCATTAATGTGTACAACATTCACACAGCAGTAATTGCCAGATGTGTTTGGTATAGTGTAGTGCATAACACCATAACACAGTACACTTCTATGCTGACTGGGGTTCAATTCCCCACCTGGGTAAACACATAAGACTACAACAATATGAGTCCTTAAGCAAAACTCCTAAGACAATAAATGCCCACCACTGTAAATTAATTAAAATGGTCAGCTACAATTGCCAAATGTCATCTATGCAAATAAAAGACAATCACCTGGACCCACAAACTGTATTAACGTGGACATGATGCACACATTGAAATCCAACACATTTAGCCCATCACTCTCTTCTGTGTAGATTCTGCCCCGTTCGCTGCTGGTTGATCCACAGTATGAACAGAAAATGGATGAAAAGCATTTAAAAGACAAGACTAAGATGGGTTTCAAGAGAACCACTATATCTAAATGACTACGTAAATTACACAGATATTACAAAAGAGCATAATACTGGTTTACAAAGATAAAAGATAAAGCAAATATGCATTTCCAAATGGTCTCTGGCTTGCTGAAAAGGGAGCTCATTAACTGTCACTTCCCAGTGTTGGTTGTCGTTTATTGAATTGGGCTGTTTGTTGGATTGCTGTGATGAAATGAATACTGAATGAGGTCCATCACCATGTAAGACCTCAACCTCAAGTCATCACGTTGTCACATACTTGTACAAGGCTGAGAATACTGTTCAAATGCATACTTACTGCAACACACACAAATATGATGTCACGCATACAAAAATACACGTATAATAACTACTGAACACAGAAGCATACAATACATACAGACTAGGGATGTAAATTTCTCATAGAAATTTGATATGATTTTGTAAATAATGATTCAGTTCATCATGTCTGCTGTGTCATCACAATGCAATTAAATTTGATTGTTAAGCTTAAAATCTTTGGACTTAAACTCAAATAAGTTTGATGCTTTAATACAATCTCCAATCCTACGACAACTCGATTCAAATATATTCTTTACGTAATCATTCAGTTCATCTTGATATCTCCTGCTTCTCCACAACTATATACGGTTAGTTTTTTTTAATGAAGCGATACATTTTGTCCAATTTTCAATTTTACCTCAACTTGATTCAGATTGATCCTATAGGTAATGGTTCAGTGAATTCTGACCATAAATAAATTTAGTTTGCTTTTTTAGTGAATGATTAGGTGATGAATATCAATATTGTATCGCCAATTTCATGCATTTCTTCAGACCAGATCTGATTCTTTCTTTTGATACATATTATTATTGTCATTATTATTATTATTATTATTATGATGTTGGATTGAACCTGATCATTCCAACACTGATACCCATAGATTTGATTCCAACTATATATATATATATATATATATATATATATATATACAATGTTACTATAATCAATATATGATGTCTTATGAGGCCTAAATACCTTTTTACACAAATTTTGCACATCTTTTTATCATGTAATTTACAGTGATCCCAGAAGCGGTGTGCTCTTGGATGGTTAGCCTTGGGAAAGGTTTTGCAGGGAAACTGGAGCTTTTAGACCTGAACAGGGACTAACCCTGACTATGGTCATGACAGGCAAAAATGAATCACTGGGAAGGTCCTCCACCCCAGACCAGTATTTAACATCAGCTCAAAGGGCCACAACTCTCTAGCTCTTCACGCTAAACCAAGCAATCCATCACCCTAAACACCTTAACACACATAAAGAACAAAAGAGATTGTCTTTTACATGGCACTTAACAATGGGAAATTTGCAAAAACAATAGCAAGAAACTTTTGGTTGCCTCCCAAAAGATTTTTGCCCCCTCTAGCAAAAATATTGAATTACCATTCACATCATCATCAACAAATTTGCAAAAACGCTTTGGTTGGTCCTTTCTTAGGAACCATTTTGAAACTACAGTGTCAGAACCACCATCACTACCATCCTCTTTAAACATTTGCTCAGTCCCCTGTTGGTTGCTAATTGTATTGACAATAATAAAGTAAATATAAAGCAAGAAAAGCGAGCATTTGCTGGAGAGGTCCCCTAGTGTTCTTTTGTAGACAAGGGTCTACAGAACAGGCTTGGGGTGTAGGGGACCTGGGATGGTGGCTTTGAACCCAGAGCCTGCTGTAGGGAATGGCTTTCACAGCTCCGTGTCAGCCGTCTTGGTGGTGGAGTGACCATTGGTAGCTTCAGGGGGATTTGTGGTCTTCACAGCTTCTGGAGACTCTCCATTCAGGCTGGGCTTCTCCTGGGTCTCTAGGGGCTTCAGAGGGGCCACAGATACCAGAGTGTTGCCTTGGTTCTCTTCGTCAGCCTTCACTGACTCATTAGCCTTGGAGTGCACACAAACATAGCACTGGGTAAGTACACACTCAGACAGGGCTGGACTGGGGCAATTGATCTGGCCGGGAATCATGACATTACTCATCCCACACATATTCACAGATAATGTATTTGCATGAATATGACTAGTGTGTTTTTTATCAAAGTAAACAATATATGCTTAATAATTACGCACTCTTTAATTAACAGCTTATTCATCAATTAATTAGAAATGTATTTTTACATACAACAAGTAGTGTTGTTGTCTCACAGCTCCAGCTTTATTGAGTGTGAGAGTGGATCATTTTTATGTATTTATTTTGTATGTATTTATTAGTATTTTTCCATTTAGAGTGTTTGCAAATTATGAAAATGTGCATAAAGCCTGAATGGAAAAGGCCAGAAAATTTGAAAAACACCTAAATATCACAATTTGTAATCATCTGACAAAGTGGAAAATTTAGAATATCGAAATTATGAAATGTGAAATAACGAAAAAAATGAGGAGGTGGCTTGTGCGCCACTGTCCTCAGACTTTTATCAGAGTTCCCTGACTCCCCTTCTTTTCTCTCCTCTTCATAGTTTCGAAACACTCTGTTTTCATACCAGCACCACCCCAACAAATAAATATTTTTGATATAAAGTATTTTTTTATTTGATATAGACTTCTGTAAAAACCATTCTGATCAAAGCAAAACCTCACTCAAATCTCTTTATCTCCCTCGTTTCGATGCCATCCTTGATCACAGCACCATCATCTGATGTTTATTCACAAAAGTGAAGTGGATGGGAACACAATTCATTTCATATTTTTCTTATGCCAATATTTATTTATTGTGCAACCTATTTGTGAACATTTTGGATGGAAAAACTTCACAAGTGGTACTGTGCTGTTAAACTCATCATAAGCATCCATGCCAGGCCACTAGGAAATCTCCTGGTTCTCCCGATGGCCAGTCCGTGCCCATTCTCAGAAGTAAAGATAATAAACTGTCACTGTGGTGCTACCCATCATGTCCCTGATGTGTTTCCCTCAGTCAGACATTTTCAATACCTTTATAATTGTACATTATTTGTACATGATTGCAATCTGTTTTATTTACATTTTGCTAATTGTCCCAACTTTCCTGTTATTGGGATTGTATTATATTCCACTGCAGATATGCTATTTATGCAGCTGTAAAAATGTATATATATCCTGCCCTGATTATTTATAAGCTCCAGTGATTGACAGATTGTTATCTCTGGCCAGATACAGCTTTACCATCACAGATTTTTCACTCTGTTATCTCCAAAAATGATTTTGGTTAGTAAGTGTTTGCATATCAGTATCTTGCCAATGTCATTACAAATTGCTGCCCTAGAAACATGCCTTACTTTCTGAGATAGCACTGACATTGCTAAAAGTCTGTTTCAGACACAGCCTCTGCAACTTTGTTAATTTTGAACTTCAAAAAATTCTAGTTTTCTAACAGAATGCCATTGTACCACTGTCGAATGACTGCTTAGTGGTGGTTCTAGCTTGTGTGATGCCCTGGGCAGAAGTACATGGTGGAACTGACAGGAAAATAGACAAAGGAAAAGTCCATGAGAATGAGACACGTGGCGCCTGCTCCAAAAATAGTTAATTGAGCCACAATGCTAAGTTGTGTTAATTTATTGATGTGATGTGCAAATGTCACCATATCATTCCTCTATGCCTAAACCTGCCACTGGCACTGTGTGAATGAACGATTGTGGAGAACTGCAGTTCTCTCTGGTTTGCTTACAATCAGAAGCTCCACATCTTTTAAGGTAGAATGGCATGTTTAAGGAGAAAAATAACTGTTTGTACATGGCTGAATTTGAACTTGTCTGTACTTTTTTATTTACTGTTTGATTATAACAGGAACTAATTTGTAACTTAAGTTGTTTAGTTTTTTTTTTAGCACTATCACTCTGCTTAGGTACAGTTAGCAGTTTCCTGAATTTAGATCAGGCTCCTACTTAAATAATTTGAAACACAAATATACATCAATTCTTTATTCTCAGCGTTTGGAGGGCTCTTTGCCATTTTTCTGCCATGAGCAGTGAGGGAGAGGAAGCCTAGCATGTCTGACCGGGCCACTTTGTTTTTTTCTGTGCCACTTATTTCCTGACAACAGGGCTTCGTAAAACCCTCGAACTGGTTTGCAGCACACTGACTGGAGAGCTACATTCTTAAAGATAAATGTGGTACAAAGGATTCTTTGTGTGATGCCACAGAAGATCCAGTTTTGGTTTCTTAAAGAACTTTGTGATGGGCCAGACAAAGAGTGATCCATAAAGACTCAGATGAAGAGAGTAAAAACAGGAACACAGCTTCCCTTGCCCAGAGTAGGGTTACCGGGGCCTCACCCTGGAGCCAGGCCTGGGGGAGGGGCTCCTTGGCGAGCGCCTGGTGGTCGGACTTTCACTCATGGGGTCTGGCTGGCCTCAGTCCGAAGGAGCAACATGGGTCCACTCTCCCATGGGCCCACCCCCAGTGGGAGAGGTAGTAATCCGGGTCTGGTGCATTGTGGATCGGGTGGCAGCCGAGGTCGGGGGCCCTGGCGTTCTGATCCTCATTTACTGAAAATGGCTTTTGGAACATGGATCATAACCTCTCTGGTGAGAAAAGAGCCTGAGCTGGTGCGTGAGGTTGAGAGGTACCAGCTAGATATAGTTGGGCTCTGGAACCAATCTCCTTGAGAGGGGCTGGATGCTCTTTCACTCTGGAGTTGCCCAGGGTGAGAGGTGTAAGGCAGGAGTGGGCTTACTCATAACCCCCCCATAACTCATTTCCCTCAACACTGTATATGGTGTTGGGGGGGGGGGGGTGGGTGGAGATGCTGACCTCGACTGGGGACATCATTAGGCAGTGGAAGGCATACTTCGAGGATCTTCTCAATCCCACCAGCATGTCTTCCACAGAGGAAGTAGAGTTTGGGGACCCTGGGCAGGGCTGAGGTTCACCCCAGGTTCCTCAAGGCTCTGGATGTTGTGGGGCTGTCCTGGCTGACACATCTTTGCAACATCGCATGGACATCAGGGGCAGTGCCTCTGGACTGGCAGACTGGGGTGGTGGGTCCCCTTTTTAAGAAGAGAGGTCGGAGAGTGTGTTCCAACCATAGGGGGATCATACTCCTCAGCCTCCCCGGTCTATGCTCAGGGGGTCTGACTGATAGTTGAACCTCGGGTCCAGGAGGAACAATGCGGATTCCGCCATGGTTGAGGAACACAGGACCAGCTCTTTACCCTCGCTAGGATCCTGGAGGGTGCGTGGGAGTTGCTCAACCAGTCTACATGTGTTTTGTGGATCTGGAGAAGGCTTTTTACCATGTCCCTCTGGATATTCTGTGGGGGGGTGCTCTGGGAGTATGGGGTACTGGGCTCTTTGCTACGAGCCATCCAGTCCCTGTACAAACAGAGCAGGAGTCTGGTTCATATGGCTGGCAGTGAGTCCAACTGGTTTCCAGTCAGAGTTGGACTCCGTCAGGGCTGCCTGTTGTCACCGGTTCTGTTCATAATTTTTATTGACAGAATTTCTCAGCGTAGCCAAGTGGCAGATGGTGTCCGGTTTGGTGGTCTCAGGATTCCATGTCTGCTTTTTGCGGATGATGTGGTCTAGTGGGCTTCATCGAGCCGGGACCTCCGGCTCTTGCTGGAACAGTATGCAGCTGAGTGTGAAGTGGTAGGGATGAGAATCACCACCTCCAATTCTGAGTCCATGGTAACCAGTCCGAAAAGATTGGAGTGCCCTCTCCAGGTTGAAAGTGAGATCCTGCCTCAAGTGGAGGAGTTTAAATACCTCAGCTCTTGTTCACGAGTGAGGGAAACATGGAGCGGGAGAATGAGAGGTGGATCGGTGCAGCGTCAGCAGTAATGCAGGCTCTGTACCGGTCTGTTGTGGTGAAGAGAGAGCTGAGCAGAAAAGCAAAGCTCTCAATTTACTGTTCAATCTACGTCCCAACCCTCACCTATGGTCACGAGCTTTGGGTAGTGACCGAAAGAACGAGATTGCGGGTACAAATGGCTGAAATGAGTTTTCTCCACAGGGTCTGGACTCGCCCTTAGAGACAGGGTTAGGAGCTCAGACATCCGGGAGAGATTCGCAGAGGAGCCGCTGCCCTTCCACGTCGAGAGGAGCCAGTTGAGGTGGTTCGGGCATCTGGTCCGGATGCCTCCTGGACGTCTTCCTGGTGAGGTGTTCCGGGCATGTCCAACGGGGAGGAGGTAGACAAAGAACACGCTGGAGAGACTACATGTCTCAACTGGCCTGGAAACGCCTCTATATACCCCTGGAGGAGCTGAAGGTAGTGGCTGGGGAGAGGGAGGTCTGGGTTTCTTTACTAAGACTTCCCTTTACTGCTTCCCCCGTGACTTGGACCAGGAGGAGCAGTGGAAAATGAATGGATGGATGAAGAACTTTGTTTAAAAACATTCTAAAGGTTTAAATGAAGAAACATCTTTAGAATTTTTTAAAAAGTAATTTTTGATTACAATCACGTACGTCACTTTTAAAAGTACATTTAGACTGTTTGTACATTTAGTGATCAAAAATATAGTTTTGTACTTACTTTTATGATATTGCAGGTGGACTTGCATGGGTTAAACTGCAGCAAACACAACTTTTAATTTTCAGTGCTTGTTTATAATGCCACATGGCTTTATTTATCAATACAGATGGAGCTAATGTTGGCAGCCAAAGTGAAGCCATTTGCAGAACTTCAGTGTTTGACGTCAAAGGGAGAAAAAAACAGCTGTGCTGATTTGGCGCAGAGATGAAACGAGGAATATTTCACTCTTATAATGCTCCAGCTCTGCACATTAGATAGGGGTGTGTGCTCTATGAACACTTCTGATATGGAGCCAGCTGCTCCCCTCTAAATCACAAGCCTAGCAACACTTCTCCGGCAAAACACTGCACACACATCAACACATTGCCCTTCACATCTGCAGCAAATATATTCCACACACACATATCCACTGTTGCCTTGCAAATACCATTTGGATTTGGGATGAATGTGCAGTTTTGGAATGGGGGAATTTGACTGTGAACCCTCGGGGGCAGATTGCAGTTTTTATGGCACTGGCCACCTGCTGAATGAAACAGTAAAAAATACCAAGCTAACAGCATAGCCACAGAGTACAATCTATTTTAACATATGGAAGGAACTGGAATCATTTTATTCTGAGAGAGATTTGGTTAACTATTGGGGTGTCATAGATAATCATATTGTCTTTTAATGACACTGAACTGAATTAATGAAGTAATGAAAATTTTACTATATGCCTAAAACATAACACAGTTATAGCTAATATAACAGCTATATCTAAACCATTTGTCACATCCTGGCCCTTTCTTGTTTGTTTTCCCCTGCCATGTGGCTCTGTCTGTCTGTCATTGTTCCTATCTCCGCCCTCGTTCCACCCTAGCTCCACCTTTGTTCCGCCTCCTTGTCATTTTCCCTCATTATCTGTGTCAGGTGTCTCTTGTTTGTTCATGTATATAAGTTCCGGTGTTGTCACTTCCTGTTATCGGTCATTTGTATTGTATTATTTGTTTCCTATCCCAGTCGTGCCGTCATTCCTAGTGGTTTGTTATTGTTGTTGTTGTTTTGTTTCTCTAGCTCGTTTCTTGTTCTCGTTCTCATTCGGTCTCTTGCCTGTTTCATGCCCCAGTCCTGTAGTGTTGTTTCGTGCTCTTTTCCTATGTTCTAACTCGTGTTATTTCGTGTTTCTCCTCAAGTCCGTTTGTTTTGTTATTTCTATAATAAATTATCTGTGTTGTAGCGAGTGTGTCCGCCTCCGTTAGTCCACCCTTCACGTCCCAGTGACACCATTATCAAGTGTTGCTGTGTGGTCACTTCTTTGAAGCTATTGCTATGGTAGTTTAGGTGACTGCTAAATTGTCCCAGGTTGTGGCTAAACTTCTTAAAAGTGAGTTCTATTGTGTTGCTAAGGTGTTTCTTGGTGGTTGCTATGGTATAGTTGGTTGCCTTCTGTGGGTTGCTATAGTATTTCAGGTGTTCCATTTGGTGGCTATGGTCGGGGCTATGGTATTTCATATTGTTTTAAGGTGTTTCATTTTGGTTGCTGTGGTATAATATATGGTTGTTATGTTTGTTATGTTTGTTCCACGTGGCTGCTTTGGTGATGGTTATGTTACTTCAGGCGATTGCTAAGTTGTTACACTTGGTTGATATGGTGGTGGTTATTGAATTTCAGGTGGTTTTGAAAGTGTCCCGATCTTGCTAAGCAGATGCCATAGTGTTGCTAAGGTGCTTCTTGATGGTTTTTAGTATGACATATAGTTGTTATTGTATTTCAGGTGGTTGCTAATTTGCCCCAGGTGGTTTGCTAATTAAGTTCTATGGTGTTTCTAAAGCTTTTCCTTGTAATTACTATGGTATTGGTGTTTGCTTGTGTGGTTGCTAAAGTGTTCCACTTGGTTTCTATTATATTTGAAGTGGTTTCTAAGGTATCCTAGGTTGTTTGTTATGTTTTGATATTAGATGTCATAGTGTTGCTAAGGTCTTTCTTAGTGGTTGCTGTGGTATAATAGTTGGTTACTATTGTATTTCAGGGGGTTACTAAGTTTCTAAGGTGTTCCAGGTGCCTGCTATTGTGAAGGTTATGGTATTTCAAGTGATTCCTAATGCTGTTATAGTAGATGATTGGTAACGTGTTCCAGCTGGTTGTTAGGGTGTTGATAGGTGGTTACTGTGGTACCAAGTGGTTGCAAATGGTAGCCCACCTAAGGTTGGTTAGGTGTTACCTGTGAATTTGTGGCACAATGACATAAGAAGAATGCACAAATTTTACATCTTATTCATTCCTATTTCATAAAGAAGATATTGTGTTGTTTGTTGTTTGGCAGCACAAACTAATGTTGAAAGTTGCTCTTTCACTCCACTGAACACAATTTCACTGCTACAGGCAGTGATTAGGTCATTATAGAACATTGTGTGTGTGTGTGTGTCCTCACCAGTTTTATGCCCTTGGCATTGGAGCGCTTGTTCTTCCACACGTATGCTCCAATCAGTGCAGCAGCCAGAATTAAACCAGTCACCAGCAAAGGCACAAACACTGATTTAGGCTCCTTACCCTTGGACGGCACACTATTTGGGACGTTCTTTATTCCTAGCTGAACAGAAGAAACACAAAGCATTAAGCGATGGATCATTCAGGGGAATTCCAACACATCTAGAACCACTAGTGACACTCTGCTGGGACAACCAGTTTGGTGTTTGTGGACTCAGATACTTGCACATGACCCAATACTTCTTGTTTCAATTATGGCAATGCAATTTCCTATTTGGCTATATCTGTGATCAATGCCTGGCTTCATAGACTCTTGGTCTACACAGAAACAAAACAGTTTCTTTGAACATCTTGTTAGAACAGCAAAAACCAAAAACAACCCTTCTCTAAAAGCACCTTTAAATAACTATATATAACAGCTTTTACTTTCATAGAAAAAATACTAAGAATATGCTGACTTCATCAGTGGACACAGGACATTGTTTAGTGGATATGTTTGGTTGGTGAACTATTTTTTTTTCTCTAGACTCTAGATGCACTGTTGTGTCTGGTCCACTCATACTAGCATGACACACACTAACACACCAACACTGCAGCGCTGAGAATGATCTACCACCTAAATCATGACCACTGAAGAGCTGGGTGAAATGGGGATTACAGTTGACTACAGTTTGTAATTGTAGAACTACAAAGTGCTTCTGTATGGTCAGTGGAGTTGATAACAGTGAGTGTAGATACAAGGTAGGCATTTCTAATTCAGTGATCATTCAGTGTAGTGCCTCTGTCCAAATGCTATGGTCCACCTAGAACATCTGCAATAAAGAGTAACGTCTGTGATGGGAAAAACAGAGAGCAGGGTTATCTAAACTCTGGAGTGTGTGTGTGTGTGTGTGTGTATGTGTGTGTGTTCATGTGAAAGTTAGCTTGCTGCAAAAGATTGAAGATGACTTCCAGCTGAGAGAGGGAATGAGGGAGAAGGAGAATGTTATGAGAAGAGGCAGCGTGAGAAAGGAATATAGTAGGGAGGGGAGCATGTAACAGGCTTATGTCAGGTGGCCTGAGGAGGAGAGTCAGTGCGGACTTTTCGTTCAGAATCCTCACCATGGCGCCTGCTTGTGTCAGAACAGACCTGATGAAACTGACCTTTTATTAGAAGTTACTTTGCATCTGTTCTAGTCTTTCTCTCGTGTTTTTGCACTCAGCTGTAAAATGTGATTCCAATCCTCTATTCAGAAAGCTTTAGATCACAGGCTTTAGTAGAACAGGACCGTGAAAGTATTTCTGAGAAATGGTGAGATTTTTAGTCTCACTTAATATTTTGTCTCTAATAACTGGGTAAATAAACATTAATAATTCATGCATCAACTGAGTAACTACCTTTTATAAGAAGTATTCACAGTACAAATAGAATACAGAAGTATGGCTTGGTTAAATATACAAATTTACAAATATACAAATATTTGTGTTTTTATTTAGGCAGTTTGCTTAATAACTGTCTAATAATATGCAATTCAACAAAAAAGATAAATATAAATGATTAATATATGTTTATGCATAAACAAAACACAAATCATTTTAGTCAAGTTTAGTCAAGTTTCCTTGGACTGCAATATAAAAAAAAAATCAAAGACAGCTGCTGTGTTCAAATGATGTAGTTTAATTTAATTGGACAGCAATTTTTTTGCAGGCCAATATTATTTTTTCAATATTTTTATTCAATATGTGACTGCAGGACCACTGAAATATTTTGGCAGGCAGACTCTTCTAAACCTTGCAGGTGAGGTGGTAGAAACCCCCCCCCCCAATATCATGGGGTACTATAGTTGTTTACTGATGGACTGGGTATGACAGATAAGTTTAGGATCTTTTTGCCTCTTTGAAGCAGACAGAAAGACCACTGTTCTCCCTCAGCCAAAGTGAGAAGGAAATTCTCCACCGCTCCTAAACAGAGAATACGCTTCTCATTGGTACTGAGCTACTGTATCACAACCATTGAGAAGAGTTGTCAGTAATCTTACAATACATCTGATATGTCCTGCACCACAACACAATGGCCACATTTGGTATGATGCAAAGTACAAAGCCCACCACTTTTCCCATGGTAAAACTGTACTCAACCATAAATGTTCAGGGTGTGTCATCATACATTAAGGAAAAAGGCTAAGTTGAAGCACTAGCATCCCTGAGAGCCGTGGTCAAGCCAGTATTTCTCTTTGAGAAGTGCCCTGTCCAGAGCTTTGAGAAGTACCCATCTGGAGCTCTATTGGAGTTTTGGCCTGGGATCCCACCCTCGGACCAATCAAATTGCAGTCCAACCCACTGAGTTTCCAGTGCACATAATAGCAGAAAATTACTTCAATATAAATGCTTGAATATTAAAAATTATGAATAAGAAGCAAATGACATTTATTGCTCCTTTAATAATAAATGAAATTAACAATCTTTCCATTATTAAATGCAGAAAGGACGCTCAAATTGTAATGACTCTTTCTGTAAGAAATACATTAACAACATTTTATCTTCAAACATCAAAAACATTCATAAGATATCATTAATTCCAGCATTATGCATTTACCCTTCAAACTTGGCATGTCTTATAATCACAATGTTATATACTCACTTCTTTTTTATATTCATTAATCATAGCTTCCAATTTAGGGACACCATCTGTAGAAGGAGACAATTTAGAAATTATAAAAAAAAATCATTACAAAGTATAAAAATAATAATAATAAAAAAAAAAAGTAATAAGATGAAAATAGCTTCAAACTCACCTCCGATCAGAGTTATATTTTGGGAGTCCTCATGGAAGATACTGATGTTGCAGGATTTATTGCTACATAAATTGTGAATTTGGGACATTATTTTCGCAATTGTTACATCCTGTCTTGAAAAAAAAATAGAGTAAGATTAGAGAGAGAAAGTGGCAAGAAATTATATACAAATAACAATAATATTATAATATAATACTATTAACCTGCACCAATTTCAGTGTTTATTTGAGGTCAATTCATTCCTCCTTCTGGTGTTTTATTCTATGCTGTACTAGGTTTTATTTATTCACACATACACATTTGTGTATATGTCCTGATCCGAGTATTGGCTTTGGTGCAGCATAAGACTTTTTTTAAATAATCAGTATCAGCTTTACTGAACATGACCTAAGCCAAATCCTTTTTTTTTTCTGTCAGTGGGCACATGGGTGTAGTAAATGGAAAGCTTATGACAGGAAGCTGCTACAATGTCTGTAGTGTGGAAATATTTTAAATTGGAAAATGAAACCTGTCTAACAGCACTTTAAAATGGTATTGTATTTATATTACTCATTTGTTCTGAGTTTACAAATGCAAAGCTGCACTAAGCTGAAGTTACACATCTGTTTGCTCTGTTATTTGCTAATAATAATAATAATAAAAACATTAAGCAACTTCTTGTATGTAGGCAATTATTTTTCTAAACACACAGCAGCTCTATTCAGCTGTAGAGATTATACACTGGGCTGAATTTTATAACTGTAATGTACTTGAGTTATGCACAGTGCAGCAGTATTGTCAAGTAAAAATAACTGCATTAAAATTTGAATATATATATATATATATATATATATATATATAGCAATCTGAGACACTTTAATTTGATGGTCCATTTTTAGTGTTAATCTCAGCAACAGTTCTACACAGGGTGGGCCATTTATATGGACACACCTTAATAAAATGGGAATGGTTGGTGATATTAATTTCCTGTTTGTGGCACATTAGTATATGGAAGGGGGAAAACTTTTCAAGATGGGTGGTGACCATGGTGGCCATTTTGAAATCGGCCATTTTGGATCCAGCTTTTGTTTTTTCAATGGGAAGAGGGTCATGTGACACATCAAACTTATTGGGAATTTCACAAGAAAAACAATGGTGTGCTTGGTTTTAACTTTATTATTATATTTATACCCACATTATGGATGTCATTTTATTAAGAGACACTTAACAAATTGTGAATAAAAACTGAATGCAATGATGTGGAGATGGCAAATGTCAATATTTTATTCGTAATAGAACATAGATGACAGATCAAAAGTTTAATCTGAGTAAATGTAACATTTTAAAGGATAAATATGTTGATTCAAAATTTCACAGTGTCAACAAATCCCAAAAAAGTTGGGACAAGTAGCAATAAGTGGCTGGGTAAAGGACATTGAGATATAACAAACAGCTGGAAGACCAATTAACACTAATTAGGCCAATTGACAACATGATTGGGTATAAAAAGAACTTCTCAGAGTGTCAGTGTCTCTCTGAAGCCAAGATGGTAAGAGGATCACCAATTCCACCATTGTTGCGCAGAAAGATAGTGCAGCAATACCAGAATGGTGTTACCCAGCGTAAAATAGCAAAGACTTTTAAGTTATCATCATCAACCGTGCATAACATCATCAAAAGATTCAGAGAATCTGGAACAATTGCTGTGTGTAAGGGTCAAGGCCGTAAAACTCTATTGGATGCTTGTGATCTCTGGGCCCTTAAATATCACTGCACCTCAAACAGGAATGCCACTGTCAAGGAAATAACAGAATGGGCTCAGGAATACTTCCAGAAAGCATTGTCAGTGAACACAATCCACCGTGCCATCCACCGTTGTAACGTACTGTCTGTTTTCCTCACCATGTGTTCATGTAGCACATGGCTCTGGTTGTTGTTCTTGTCTCTGCCCTAGTCCCGCCTTAGCTCCGCCCTCTCGTCAGTGTCTCCTTTGTAGTCCTGCCCTCTCATTATTGTCCCCAGGTGTTCATTGTCAGTGCTCTGTGTATATATAGTCCCTTTGTTTCAGTGTTCCTGGGTCGGTTCTTGTGTGCATAAATGTGTGTTACTCTGTTTTTGTCGGTCTCACATGCCTACATGTCTATGTTCATGGCTGTCTCCTGTCTGTCTTTGGTTAATTCATAGTTTAGTCTTGTCTAGTTTCCATGTATCTACTTGTGTTTATTTTGATTCTGTTAATAAAGTTCCTTGCGTTTACGTCCATGTCCTCGTCCTTCCTGCTCAGCCGTGACAGCCGTTGCCAGCTGAAACTCTACAGTGCAAAGAGAAAGCCATTTCTAAGCCATTTCCACAAGCTCAGATGTTTGCACTGGGCCAGGGGTCTTTTAAAATGGAGTGTGGCAAAATGGAAGACTGTTCTGTGGTCAGATGAGTCACGATTTGAAGTTCTTTATGGAACACTGGGACGCCATGTCATCCGGACCAGAGAGGACAAGGATAACCCAAGTTGTTATCAACGCTCCGTTCAGAAGCCTGCATCACTGATGGTATGGGATTGCATGAGTGCTTGTGGCATGGGCAGTTTGCATGTCTGGAAAGGCACCATTAATGCAGAGAACTATGTTCAGGTTCTAGAACAACATATGCTCCTATCTAGGTGTCATCTCTGTCAGGGAAGACCCTGCATTTTTCAACAAGATAATGCCAGACCACATTCTGCAGCAATCATCCTGGCTACGTAGGAGAAGGATCCGGCTACTGAAATGGCAGCCTGAAGTCCAGATCTTTCACCTATAGAGAACATTTGGTGCGTCATAAAGAGGAAGGTGCGATAAAGAAGGCCCAAGACGATTGAACAGTTAGAGGTCTGTATTAGACATGAATGGGAGAGCGTTCCTATTTCTAAACTTGAGAAACTGGTCTCCTCTGTCCCCAGACGTCTGTTGAGTGTTGTAAGAAGAAGGGGGGATGCCACACAGTGGTAAAAAATGGCTTTGTCCCAACTTTTTTGAGATTTGTTGTCGCCATGAAATTTAGAAACAACATATTTTTCCCTTAAAATGATACATTCTCTCAGTTTAAACTTGTGTTCTATTCTGAATATAATATTAGATGTTGGCACCTCCACATCATTGCATTCAGTTTTTATTCACAATTTGTTTAGTGTCTCAACTTTTTTGGAATCCGGTTTGTATTATTTGACATTGGAAAACCGATCTCTTCTGTGCCTCATAAAGGAATACTATGTAAGAATTAGGTTTTTTTCTGGTGTCTTGTCCTCCCCCTACCTGTTTCTAAGTGTAATTAACCTTTAGGGTACTGTACTAAAATCAAGTCACACACACACACATCTCTTTCTCTGTCTCTGTCACACACACACACACACACACACATCTCTCTCTCTGTCACACACACACACGCATAGCTTTTGAACTGAGAGATATTCACATCGGTCACTCTTGGGTCTTCTATTGATAAACAGACTGGTAACACTTTATAATAAGGGTCCTTAACACTAAAAGCACGTTTTTTTCGTACTCCTGTTGTGAAGCAGGTAGCGCCTATTTCTAAGTAGGAGTGCTAAGGGAAGGATGGGGTGGGATGCAACTGGCTGCTGTTTGTCAGATGACAGCCAGAGTTGGCCATGCAGAGCTGGGCCAAAGCGTTAGCACAATATTTACTGTTTTTTTTAAATCATTTTTTTTGGTCTTTTTGCTTGTCATGTTTGTTTAAAAAAACATAAATCTGCAAAACGACTAAAATACAAACAGTGCCCAAATGTTTGCTCAATCCTGCTCAATAAAAGACAATACTGGAAAATGTCTGGATAACGATGTAAGAAATGGTAAATAAACAGAATCATTATTTTAAGTTGTTAAATGCCATACAGTTATAGGTAAGCTTTGTTAATATTGTAATATTTCAGAAAATTGATGTAATGACTGAAGGAAGGAGATTGTTATTTATGTATTGGAAGACAGCATGGTGGCGCAGCAGGTAGTGTCGCAGTCACACAACTCCTGGGTTGTGGGTTCAAGTCCTGCTCTGGGTGACTGTCTTTGAGGAGTTTGGTGTGTTCTCCCCATGTTCGCATGGGTTTCCTCTGCTCCAGTTTCCTCCCACAGTCCAAAAACACACGGTAGGTGGATTGGTGACTCAAGTGTCCGTAGGTGTGAATGTATGAGTGTTTCTGTTGCCCTGTGAAAGACTGACCCCCCCTTCAGGGTGTATTCCCAATGATTCCAGGTAGGCTCCGGACCCACCGCAACCCTGAACTGGATAAGCACTTACAGATAATAAATGAATGAAGACTGGACTGGAATGACAGCTTTAAAATGAATGAACTCTGGATGAGAAACCAGAAGGTAGCAGAAGCGAACCGCTGTAAAAACACAGAAGAAAACGATGAAGATTCTCGCTCTTTCTGTGACCGCAGCACACGAGCAGCTCTCACCAGCCTCAGAGAACAGCTTCATCCCGTAAGTATTTCAGTTTAACCTTACATTTTTGAATACGTAAGTATTTTGGTGTCACCCAAATGCAGTTAACATTGTTATGTACGTTATTCTATCAATTGCTATATGTTACACATGTAATATTGACCCGTTTTTTCAAATGACAAACTTTAGCTAGGCTAACCTGTTTAAATTTTTAAATTTTGCTATATCTCAGTAATTCTGTGGTGGGCGGCACGGTGGCGCAGCAGGTAGTGTCGCAGTTACACAGCTCCAGGGACCTGGAGGTTGTGGGTTCAATTCCCACTTCGGGTGACTGTCTGTGAGGAGTGTGGTGTGTTCTCCCCATGTCTGCGTGGGTTTCCTCCGGGTGACTGTCTGTGAGGAGTGTTCTCTCTGTGTCTGCTTGGGTTTCCTCCGGGTGCTCCGGTTTCCAAAACAAACACACGTTGGTAGGTGGATTGGCGACTCAAATGTGTACCTGCTCTGTGGTTATTGAAGAACAGTGTGAAAGTGGGCTAACAAAGTATGCACAGCAACAGTGTAATTGGAGAACCTGCTTGGTCATAAAATGGACAAAGAACTGTCGATGCAAGGTCACTATCATTAGTTTGCTATTTGCTGACTCATAGCCTCAACTTTTCACGTAGGATTATTAGATGGCCATATTTAGCCAATGCATTCCTGCACATTTCTCCCAGAGGGATTTTTCTTTGCTGTCTTGGCCATGGTCCAATACAAGAACAACTGTCAAGACATGTCCCAAGTGAGATGCCCCCACCCCTTTCTCTTCCCAATCCTTTAATCTATTAAAAAAGACACTACATTTGGCCAAGACCCTTCATAAACTACCTCTGTGAGTGTACTTTTTGCTGAAGGTCCCATTAGATTGTTTAAACAGATCCTCCTTCATCCTATGACAGCTTCAGTTCATGGCGCTACATTCCATATGAAGAGCCAATGCGCATCATCCAAGGACACATTCCAGGGATATGTGTACGAGAAAGATGCTATGAAAGTAGATTTGATTTTAATACTGACAGGAACACAAGACACATTTCTCTAGGCCAAATATATATTTATATACCAGTGGCGGATGCTGGTCTTTCAAGGAGGGGAAGCTCAATTTCGGCCTACATCATAAAATGTGTCGGTTTATTTATACGTAAATTCTACCCTCCATTCCTTTTCAAGAAAATGATCTGTGACCCTGTCATACCAACAAGGCGTCTTTTCCAGGGACTTGACTAGTGTCCTCTCAATGGCCAGCAGAGCTAGGCTGCTTAAAGGGCCTTGGCCCATGTGAAGTGTGTCCGCCTGTGCTTCGCTATTGAACTCTGTGGACGCTCAGCGTCCGCACTATTTGAAAGCTGCGGGAACGATTGAGAGGAAAGCCGCGTCTTTACCAGTGATAAGAAGCTGAACAAATGTTGAGCATATTTATTCAGTGACATGGACACACAACAGTATATATTTGATCACTTATTTTTTTACATTTTAGGGGAAGCTGAGCTCCCCTTGCAGTCTTAGAGCAATCGCCTCTGAGATATATATATATATATATATATATATATATATATATATATATATATATATATATATATATATATATATATATATAGTTGATGATTTGAACACAGCAGCACATTGTTTTCACACTGTGTGAAAATTTCATGATGAATGGATCAATAGAAACACTCCGAATTACTCTGAATAAAATCTTTTTACATTGACTTCCTATGAAAGATCCATCCATCCATTGTCTGGATGAGCTTATCCAGTTCAGGGTCATGCTGATTCCGGAGCCTACCTGGAATCACTGGGTGCAAAGCGGAATCACAATACTACTTGCCACCCACCGTGCCATCCACCATGCCACCCTCCTATGAAAGTTAAGAAGGTTATTTATTTTTCCTGTTGCTAGTTTGGGATATTCCTGATGATATTCAGTGACAAGATATCATCCAATACATCAAACACCAAACCTAGTCAATGGCAAAATACGCTGTTGGGCATTGTCAAAGAGGATTTGGCAAATTTTTCCTGGGTGCGACCCACATACTCAGCTCTATTGCTCATCCCACAAAGGCATGTTCCTTACAAATGTGGCACCATTTAAAAGGGAAATTAACAGGCTTTCCAGCGGTCTAAGAATTATTGCCAAGAAGCATTGTTACAACAAAGAAATAATCTACCAAACACAAATTTCCTTATATTTGTGCTAAGTTTATATATCCAAAACCTCTGCTGGGTTCACTTTGGAGAGACGTTGTGCAGTCATTACTCCAGAAATAAAATTCCAACGGTCCATACCCCAAAGCTGAGAGATTTTAACCCCCCCACCCCTTCCTCAGCATCATATAGAAGGTATTAAGTTAGTCTTGCTACTAATCTGCAAAATAACACATTAAGGAGAAACTATGATAGGGCTTCTCTACAGTTCTCACCACCCTTTCTGTCCATCTTTATATTCTAAATCTGTACTGTCCTGCCTCCACAGAGGGTCCATCTAAGTCCTAAGTTCATAAGCCACTGTAACTGCAGTGGCTCACTATTGTTGTGTGATGGGATAATTTAATGTGGTCATAAAGTGACAAGTGGAAAAGGATCCACTCAGTCTGGCCCCACATGCTCAAACAGCCCAACTGTTTTGGCCTGCAAATATATCTTCTTCCAACTGAAGCTTCCTTCCTTAGACATGTGTAGAGACCTAGATAGAGACTCCTGCTTCTAAAAACAACGGTCAATTTATTCTAAGACAGTGACAGCCTTTGGACTCTGCTTATATTCAAAGGACTTAAATTGTTCTGCTGGTGTCCATTTAAGAAAGCACATACCAAAAAAGTTTTCAGATTGAGGTTGAAAAATGATGTAACTTCATGCCTTTACACTATACACCCATCAGCCATCATTAAACCCATCTCCTTGTTTCTACACTCATTGTCTGAATGCCAGAAATGACTTTGGAAGAAATGAGTGTGCAATATATTCTACACTTAGTTCCATTTCATATTGTGTTGGAAGTGTTGCAAAAATCTTAGTTTTGCTTGAATGGAGGATAACGTAACTGCCTCTGAGGAAGCTTCAGAATGTTATACTACTCTGCATTCTGAAGTAGTACTTTCTTGCACATTTGAGTTATAACTGTTGCCTCAGAAGAAGCTGCAGTAAGTCATACAATAAAATTCAGCTGCTTATGAGGCAGATTCTAAAGAAGTACATTCTTCACACTTGATTTATAAACCTAAATCTACAGTAACAACAACAACAATGTTATATTGCATATTTCTGACATTTTTAAAGACATTTCTGGCAGGCAGGGCAGGCAAGCACGAGGGTTTTGGTGGAGCTTTATTGGTTTATGGCGTTGAATTTGAAAATCTCCACCCAGTGCATTCACCAAGTACATTCCTTCTGCCTCAAAGACAGCGTTGCTTCCAGAAGTATTTTTTTTTGCACATGTGCCTAGAGAACCACAGGAGAGCAGTTATTATTTAGGTAGCGGATCATCCTCAGCACAGCAGTGACACTGATATGGTGGTGTTCCCACCACCACGAGAATGATCCACCATCCAAATAATACCTGCTCACTGTGGGGGTCCTGACCATGGAGGAACAGGGTGAAAGGGAGCAAAAAAAGTATGCAGAGCAAGAGATGGACTACAATCTGTAATTGTAGAATTACAAAGTGTTCTTGTGTGGTCAGTGGAAATGAGAGAATTGAGAGTGAAACAAGCGAAACAAGGAGATGGTCATAATGTTTTGGTTGATTGGTGTATATTTTGCAACAAAGTGTTTCAGTAACAACAATATGATTTTTAAACACATCATGAATATTTCGATATACATTAGTTACATCATCTGTCACTGACTGATGTTCATTACAGGGTGCTGCTGTAAGTTCAATATTTTTAAAACTAACTTTAAAATGAATACTGACAAAGCCATTGAATATTGAAAGCCATAATATTGAAAAGGTTTATGTTTGACTGTGATGTCATGTTTTTTGGCAGTTTTTCTTGGCAGGTTTTCTGTGGCTTTTAAATTGTTCATATCAATATCGGAATTATATTGTATAGACTGAAATTACTCACACAATTAGAGGGGGACGCCAGCTCAACCCGCACGGCATTCTTCTCCGTATTTTTCATCGTCCCACAGGTCACATTGTATTCAATCTTTGAAATACTCTGGAAAAAACAACCATTGCCCAAGTCAGAGAGTGGGACAGCACTTTCAAGTTGCATCAAAAAGATGCATGTCAACGATTACCAATTTAGGAGGCTGAGGAGTTCCTCACAGAACCCATGTTGTATAAGACGTTAACAATGCCAATGAATGTCAAGAAATGTTCTGCATTATTTATTGCATTGGCAGTGACTGTATATTGAGTGCAGGAGGCACAACATGAATTCACTGTGCTATTCACAGATGGATTCTCACAGATATTATTTGTACAAGGACTTTGTACAAGGGGAATGGCAGGGTAATGTCCAGGTAATTGGATATTGGATATATCTCCTCTGGGTAATGTCTGGAAAAGTTCTGGGTTACTGTGTCTATCTGAAAGGGGCTATAGTCTCATACGTTGTATTATGTGACAGCATCACCAACTTTGGCTCTTGAAATGAAATCAAATGCATGACTCACTCATAGAACATAGAAACAGGACACAATTTACAAATCATAGATAGTCATTCCAACACAAAAGAGATATAGGCTAGTTTTATTACTTCTACTAAGCAATTTTGCTTAAAGGTGCCCTAATTTAGCTAATGCTAACAAGAAAAGGGTTTCCATGACATATATCAGCTTTCTGACCTACCTAAAGGACATACCTGAAGTTATGTGATAACAAAATTTGGGAGTAGGGCCACACCTGAACTCCTCCCCTCTATATGTAATTTCCATGTCGGATAAACTCACTCTCCCGTCCACCCCGTCTTCACCCTTTTTCTTGAATTCATCTACCCAACGGTGTAGATAAATTCCTGTCAGAAGGGACATCTCTCTATTTATTATTTTTGTAATTTCTGGGAAATAATAATAGCTAGTATGACCTTTCCTTGCAAACATTTATGTAGACAATCGTCATTGGTACCATCTTTTGGCAACACGTACACTGGAGCCTGAACACGTGGAGGAATGTTATATTCAGCCATGAGTCCATATTCCTTTTATGGCAGTGGGATCGTAGGATCAAAGTGTGGAGAAGACACAGAGAACATTATGTTGATTGCTGCACCGAGTAACATCTTTTGATGGAGGCAGTGTGATGGTGTGGGGCGGCATCTCCCTCACTGGAAAAATGAGACTTGTCATCATTGAAGGCAATCTCAATGCAGAGAGATATCAGGATGAAATTCTGCAAAAAGTGCCAATCTCCACAGTTTGGGACCGAGCGAAGAGGATGGAATTGCCTTCAAGCAGTCCTGACCTCAACTCCATTGAACACTTGTGGGATCAGCTTGAGCGTGCTGTTCTTGCCAGAGTGACCATCACAACCACGTTGGCTGACTTGCGACAAATGCTGGTTGAAGAATGGGATACTGAGGCTCCTGTTTGTTAAATTAATAAATTGTTAAATTACCACTATCTCGTTTCTTGAAACTTCAATCATCCAGGCCACCAAACACCAAACAGGTTAATGGCAGAAGACAAACTCAGTCATGCTCTTGCTAAATTAGGGACATCCAAACTTATCTGCAAACGGCTGATGTGGCTGCAGGTTTTTGTTGCAGAAAGTAATTGGTAGTTAAACTTGTTTGGAATGAAAGCCTGCATTTACACTCTGTCCCACTGTGGATAAGTTTGGACACCTCTGCATTAAAGCTAAACCTAATAAATACATTACAAATTTAGGCTGTGATGATAACTGTGGTGAAGTCATGTTAAAATGCATATTATTACAACTTAACATAGTCTTAACCCGAGCCACTGTTCAAACTAAATATATATGTAATAAACAATATTGTGCCATCTTAAAAAAACAACTTAACACTTTGCAGAGTACTAATGTAAGCCAGAAAATGTTCCAGATTTTTTTGTGGTATTATTTCATATATTTGCTGTTTATAGCCCTAGATTTAAAATCTAGGGTTTAATAGTTTAGTACAGCCTTGGCCACAGTTGACTGCCAAAATGGCAGCAACGACAAATTTCTCGTTAGTGTGATGTCACCTGTCAACAACCGATTAAGCCCAAAGGTGTTCTGTCAAGTTGAGGTCAGGATTCTGTGCATGCCAGTCAAGTTCTTCCACACCATACTTGCTCATCCATGTCTTTAGGGACTTTGCTTTGTGCACTGGTGTGCAGTTATGTTGGAACAGGGAGGGGACATCCCTTCTTTGTTGTTTTACAAAGCCTACTACTTAGTGGTTAAGTTGCTGTTGTTCCCAATCACTTCGACTTTGTTATAATACCACTGAAAGCTTACTTTGGAATATTACGTAGTGAAGACATTTCATGACTGGACTTGTTGCACAGGTGTCATCCTATTACGATAGACCGCTAGAATTCACTGAACTCCTGAGAGCAAATCCATTCTTTCACTGATAGTTGTTGAAGCAGTCTGCATTTTCACATAATATAACAAAGATCTATGACTATGTCAGGAAATGCACTCTCCGAATGATGTGATTATATCACAGGTATTATTAACATTGAATTGTAACATGACACAATAAGGCTCTGATTTACAAACATCCCAAATAACAAGTACACAGATCTGGATGCAGTAGACTGTACAAGTTATTTTCTGTGTTAGAATGAGGAGAAGTGGTAAACACATATGAAAATAAAAGATACACAACTTATAAAACTTTGATAAATATGTAAGAGTTGGCTGTAGGGCACCTACATAAAAACAGTTCAGGTGCAAGAGGAGGCCTTATATATAATCTTAGTTTATCCAGTTGCCCATATGTAAGGATATAAAGGTAAGTAAATGCAGCAGGGCTATAGTGAATAGCCTATTATGCATCTTCTACAGAGGATGGTTTGAGGATGTTATTTCGGGGAATAGGATTTTGTTTTCCATGACACTAACAATATATATATATATATATATATATATATATTTAAAACATGTGCCTTTTAAAAATCAACAGGCATACATTAAGAGTATTGTCTCAAATTCATGCTGATGAGAGAATTTTTTTTAGCAAAGGTACCAGCCACAGAACTTTGACGTATCAAATGTGTGGCACATGAACGTATTAATTAGGTCTGGTCCTGATGTTGTATGATCGCAAACATGTCATAACACATTGCAAAGGTAAAGGATGGAGCTCTATCACTCTGTTGAACACAACCATAACCCAGTGCTGGAGAGTTTTACACTCCCCCTCCAGCTTGACATTTAGGTTCATGTGCAGCTGTTTCAGACTATCCCATTTAACTTCATTCATACTTGTCTAAGGAGAATAGATCCAATAATAGATATAATAATAAATTAATTAACAATGGTGTCCACTGTGCGTGCACTTTTAAGTAGCTGAATACACTTAATGTAAGGGTGTCTAAAAACATTTGCACCTATAATGCACCTCCACAGATCCTGTTAGTATTGTAACATGCACATTTTTTCCCCATTCAAGTTTGTGTTTCTCCACACAGCCTCAATGTCAATTTATAAAGCATATTTAAAAACAAGTGCTAACCAAAGTGCTATCCAACAAAATATAGTTTAAAAACAAAACATAAGAGACAGACAATAGATAAAACAAGAAACCCCAATAAAACACGACAAAGACATGAGAAATATTAGCAACTTTCATACAGAATCAAAAGCCATAGAATAAAAATTAGATTTAAGATGAGATTTAAATACAGACATTGCTTTTAATGACTGATTAAGATTATCCAATTTAAAATCAGTATCCATTATCACTCCTACATTTTTCACACATCGATCCAAAAACCTAAGTCCCTGTAGGGGGCATTAGAGAGACCACAGCATCTGAAAATCACAACCGTTTTATTCAAGTTCAAATAAATTTAGTGACATCCAGGCTTTAAGGTTCTCCAGACAGTCAAGCAATGTTTATAAAGAGTTTGAATCTCTCTGCTTCTGCTGAGAATGGAACCCTGGGAAAACCCACACGAGAGAGGTGCTGGAGAGGGAAAAAAATGGATCAATGAATCAGAATCACTTACCATTGTAGGATTCTGAGGGGGCAGCATAGGTTTTTTACTTTCAGGATCAGAAGTTTCAAACATCTCCATAAGTTCTTCTTTTGTTTTCATTATAAAACCCCCTTCAGTCTGCTGTTCAGTAACGTCCGTGTTATTGGTGTCTTGGGTTAAATTAGATGTCATAACGTTCTCTGGGCCAGCAGCACATGTGAAAAGGGAAAAAGAATATAGGGCTTTCACCATCTACTGTACATGATATTGAGAAAATATTCAGGGAATTCAGAAAAATCTCAGTCTATGTAGGGCAAGACCAGACACAACTGTTGAATGTACATGACGTTGGAGCCATCAGATGGCACTGCATAAAAAGTCATTGTCACTTAGCAGTCTGTCACTGCATCAACCACAAATTATGGCGATGGTTTGAGACAGAAACACTCAGCACTATCTCAGCCGGAGCGAGGGGCAGATTCTAAGCTTATAAAGTTAGGTTTATATTGGATATTCAGCGTATATTGGGTTTGTGCCCCTCCCCCTGCTCACAAGCAACATTCTAAAATCTCTGAAACTTCATTTTCTTAAAAAAAGCCTAAAGGTTGTAGAATGTTGGTCAGACATGTCCCTATAGACTACAACCAGTTTTAGATCCATATATCATACGGATGTCTCACAGTAGCAATTTGTAATTTAAAAAAAAATAATCAAAATTTAACAAAGACATATTTTAAAAAAAGTAAAGGTTGTAGTATGTTGGTCAAATGTTTCTCTGTAGACTACAACTATTTTAGATCTGTCTGCCATATCTGGGTTCCTCAATGTCTGAGGAAGTCAGTTTATTTTATAAAGAAAAATATTTTAAATTGAACTGAGGCACATTTTACGAAATAGAATTTGTGGTATTTTGGTGAAGTTTATTTCTGTGAACCACAATTTTTTTTTAATTATTAAGTAATATGGATGCTTCACAGTAACATGTATATGTTTACAATGTGTACATTGCTTAAAACTAAATATTCATATGTATAAATAAATAATATTGATTAGGTTGTTATGGTTGGATATTGGTGTGTACCTCATGTTTGTTGTACGTTATGTATAGAGTCTTTATAAGTATCACTAGCTCGCTGCTCTTCTATGTTTTTAAACAGGTTCCGCACTTTGCCGACGCATCCATTTACTCATTGAAATGGAAAGATGTGGCATTTTGGCAAAATATAATAACTGTAGTTTGTTCTCTGATCCTCGACGATTAAGAAAATGAAGTTTCGGAGATTTTAGGACGTTGCTTGTGAGCAGGGGGAGGCGCGCAACCCAAATATACGCTGAATATCCAATATAAACTTTACCGACCTCAGATTCTCCATGGCTTCTAAACAGAGAACACGCTTTTCATTTGTCCTTTATTATTATATATAGCCAACAAACAACCAAAGTTATCTGTATGGAGTGAGATCACTGTCTTTTATGTGAGAGCGCAAAAACGACACTAAATCGAGCAAGTCAGACTCAACGAGCGCACAGTCACCGAGTCACAGTCCCTCCTACAGAGGGTAGTTTGCGGTGGCGCTGAGAGCAGCAGGTCAGTGCTGAACAATTGGGAACTCACATCTCTGCTTTCATACAGAACTAGTGTTAGCACCGTGTCCTGGAGAAACTACATTTCATTCTCCCTCAATACATCACAGATGACTTTTTGAATCAAAGTAATTATTTATACATAAAAATCACATTAGATAATTTTATACAGATTAACAATAAAATTAGCATGCTATTATTAGGGTGTACGAAAAAAAAGAGTCCTAAATAAGCATAAAATTAATTCTATGACATTTTGATTGGACCTATGATAATATAACGAGGATGAGATTGTCTTTTAGATTCTTAGACCAATAAGAATATTTTACTTCAGACCTTATTGTAATTAACAAACAATTTAAATTAATCCAGTTGTTTTAAACTGGTAATACAGTATACACCCATGCATTCCTTATTTTGATTTCAGGAAGTTCACACCCAAATCTAGTAGCAACACAGCGTTTCAGTGGATTTATTTTACTTCACCAGCTAAATGTATCTAAAAAGAGAAATATAGAAGAACTAAAGTAAAATATCTTGTGGGAACTGTTTATATAATTGTGCTTTGTTAGTTATAATTAAGATAACGTTATTGGAAATGTGTTTTATATACAAAGCTATATGCTTACATTTTAAATCATAGCAAAGGTGATAAATAGTTAATGTGTTTGCATGAGACATTGGGAAATACAGAATTCAGATTATGCAAATTTGTAAATTGTGAATTTGTAACTGAAAACTATAAATAAAATGTTGAATGATATTTACTGCATACTTTTGCTTCTTAATGCCTGCAAAACGCCATGAGCTAGAAAGCAGTCTGCCCCTCTAACATAACTACTGGCCCTAGACTGGCCCCCTAGTTGAAATGTTTGCACTCTAGATCTGTCTCCTGTGATTCATCTTGAACAGGAGGATCTGATGGCTACAGAATGTTTAGCAGCTGAATTCCTGCATTAAAAATAAATGTTAAGAAATCCATTTGTAAAGCAGCAAATGTTAGCATGCCAAATGCTCCCATATGATCAAAGAGGGTAATTCAAAGGAAAGGTGATATAACACAGTGGTAAAAATGAATCTCTCACAGTTTTTTAGAGTGTGTGGCAAATGTCAAATTTGACTATTTTTTATTTACAAAATACAATCAAACTGCTCAGTAAAAATATTCTAAATATTTCCTTTGTACTTATGTCAGTTAAGTACTTATATCAAGATTGCATTTAACAAAATGCACCAGGTCTCAAGGAATGGACTTTGAACTGCAACTTGAGTAAATGTAATTATGTATTACCCATCTCTAAATACGAGACAAAGTAGCCAGTAGAAAGGTTAAATATTTCAATACAGGTTATATTAACTTAGTTGAGCTCTTACCAGTGACAGCTGGTTGCATTGTGGTTTCTTGAGAAGAAGGAACAGGTCTGGAGACAGTAGTGTGAGAAGTATAAGCAGAATCATCTTGCCCCATGCAACCTAAAAAGAAAACAATATGAGTGTGCATATCTATATATTGTCATGATCATCCTAACCGTTTGTGAGAGTGTTCAAATTCATTCCAATTTGAAACTGTATGCCAGGTCACACAAAAAAAAAATTCCATTGATAAAGATCAATTTAAGCATCCTTCTTGGAGAAACGCAAGTCCAGATCTTCAGATCTTGCTTCTGTTTAAGTGCATTCTTCTACTGTGTTGAAATCTTGATACCATGGGCCTGAAAATATGTGGAGCCGTAGAAGCCCTTACAGAATAAAGGAATTCAGTCCATATTACAGATTGTAGTTGTAGCTCTGCATTCTTTCTTTGCCCTCTCTTACCCTGTTCTACAATGGTCAGGAAACCCACAAGACCTCCTTGGAGCAGGTATGACTTGGGTGGTGGATCAGTGACCACTGAAGAACTGAGAGAAAGAGGGCAAAAAAGATATGCAGAGCCACAAATGGACAAGAGTAGTAGTACCTTATATTTATCATCATTAATGGTTCCTATTTTTACAGGTCTTGTTTCTTAAAATATATATATTAGAAAGCCAGAAAGCAGACTTTTGCCTGTTAAGGCTATACATCTACACAATGTTTATCTTATTAGAGTTCTCCCAAATATTTAAAAGTACCACACTTTGCTTAGATTCCCTTAGAAATCAAATTAAGTGTGCAAAATTCTCCAGTGTGGGAGATCAGATCAAGAGATCAGAACTGCAATCAAATACATTGTAATGGTCTATTAAAGAAATTTCCTTCTGAACATCAAAAAAACCAAAACAACAACACCTAATCCTAACTAGTGTTTGAGTATGTGGTGTATTTGAATAAGCGTCAAAGTTGAGTCCATTAAAAAATCCACAATGTATACTCAGAACCAGTCAATATTTGATAGAAATAACAGACATTTTTGTCTCACATATTTTGGGAATTTGTTTGTATAGTATAACCAATATGTAATACATTAGAATGCACAAACAAATATGTGTTTTTCAGCAACCTAAGTGAGAAAGATAATCATAAATTATTAACAAAAAACAAAAATAACAGAACCCAAATGGTTTTAGACTTAAGTTAAATACATAATTTATTATAGTGAAGAAACGGCACATCACACAGAGGTTCTTCAAACTCTTAAAAGGTTTTCATTTACATCTTGTTTTACTATTTTACTTCCTTTGCTCACGAAAGCGACTGCAGAGAAATAAGCACTCTATGCAATGCACCTGCAAAAGTGTAGCATGTTTGTTCAGAGGTGGGCCGTGGAGGAGAGCAAGTTAAAGAAAAAAAAAAGCTTCGCCTCACCAGACAAGCCAAAACCCATTAACCCCCGTTCCCCAAAACAACGTGGTATGTTTGCACAGGCAAAGTGAATAATTAATAGCCTGAGACTGGTGTAAAATTCTCAACACAGCCTGAACAAATAAACATCACTCTGAAAAAGTCATGACCCTTGACTTTGCCACACCTAACCTGAGTCTCGTGTGAGATTTCCATGCTGTAATGCTAATGGCTAAAAGTGATCACATGATGGGAAATTATTTAAAGATTAATGTTACACCGTGTTATTGGGTAATCTTAGTTTTATTTTGCTTGTGATCTGGCTGTATGTGTCTGCATCAACAGAATGTGTTTCATGAGCTTGATGTACAAAATCAAATGGAACAGGGCCATACAATGTAATTAATAGTGAGTTAAACTCCAGTGCTATGATTTATTATTCTTAGAGTTACATAACCTGTACGGGATAAATAAATAAGAAATAATGTCAGTTCTGAAGGAAAAATCAAAGTAAAAAATTACAGTTAATCCTTGCAGGGTCAAAAATGGTCAATTTGTAGCATACTTTTATACATGTGCAGGTCTATATTTCTGTACATATCTGAAACTGTAGTAGTATATATATATATGTATATATATATATATATATATATATATATATATATATATATATATCAGTTGCCGCATGCTTCAGTCTTTTTAAGCCTGAGGTGAGCCAATATCTCTAGACACATTGAGAATTAAGCTCACTGAAGGCATTTATGAAGGCATTCCAGAGGCTCATTGTCAAACTCATTGTCACCCAGGGTTCAGAATGCTGACCAGGAGGCTTTCTGGGTGGCCTTAACACCACAGAGACCAACACCACACCCTGAGTGGTAAAATTCCCCCGGCTTTCAAACACAGTCTCAGCAGCTGATCGATTAACCTCCTAATGTGTCAGAAAACAATGAGAGTAACGGAAGAGTCATGGGATTCTACTACCACAAACATAATATACTAGCAAAATATAAACAATGTTCTTATCATATACATTCATTCATGTCAAATCAGTTATACATGGAATATATAGATTATTTTGGACATTTAAAATGTAGATCATCATAAAAATATGTAAACTTTAAAGCTACAAAACATTTACAAAACAGAGTACTATATGTTATATATTAGACGGATGCTTATTATTGCTTATTACATGCAACCTTTGGTTTATTCAAGATACAGACCTAGGTGAACTTAGCATTAATTTATGATTATATATTATTTTATTTAAAATTATATATTTTGCACCATATATATCACAAATGAATATATTTTGCATGGTATTGTAATCCAAAGGTTCCAAATTAGATACTGGACAGTTGTTGTGAGGATTTGATGGCATTCATCCATATACACATTAGTGAGGTCAAGTGGTGTTGTTTGATATTTAACATACATCTTCCCACAGGTATTAGGTGGAATTCCATCCTTCCAATGGGTCCAATGTCCAACAGTGCAAAGCTGAGAGACCTTGGGTATGGGCTACAGCTGACTTCACATTTGTAGTTAACACAAAGACACTGAAGCACAACACATTTGGAGGAGAACACTAACAGTCCAGATTTCCTATGACAGATTACAGAGGCATGTGCTGGATAGTACTTGTTTTAGACCCCATTCACACGGTTACGCGTATTTTTAAAAGTGGAGTTTTGGCTGCCTGTTTGTATACAGCATTTTATATCTATTGTCATGTGGAATTGGGAAAACTGAGCTTTTCTGAAACACTGACATTACACAGCATGCCTGTCTCTGGCTGAAATTCAAGTTGCTCCTCTTTCCCGTGTATAGTGAGGTACGTCACAAAACTACAATGTATACATGCAGATAACAATAGATTTCAGATTCACACACATGAAAAAATATAAATGATGTTGCAATAGAAATTAAACCTCTATGTTTCTCTAATGCGTCTTTGTGTTTTGATGTCTTTTTAAAGAGGTACTATGACAAGCTACAGGACTGGCAGGAAAAAGCAACTGTTTTTGTATTCATATCTTTATATTTTCAAAAACAGACAAGAAAATCTCAGTTTTTTTAATATCCAGATCTGTGTGAACAGGGCCTTAAATATATGTTTTTATCTGGTTTAAATGTGTCTATGTTAAATTCTTTGAAAAAAATATAAAAAAGTAAATCTCAGAATATTGCCTTTGCAAAATGTAATGTGTACTATTTTGTTCCATTACATACCCTGTCTATATGAAATATCATTTCAAAATCATACAGCACATCACCATCACTCTGCTGACTGTTAAGAAGTGGTTTAAAAAAACCCTGACATTACCCAAGCTACTGAAGCCATGTTGAAGTTGCCATATGAGCCTCAAAGCCAAACTTTAAAGGTTGAGGCTTCATGTTCTGTGGTGAATTAAATCATTCTACAAACTCTGAGAGCTGGTCTCTAGCCAGACCTCTGGTTTAAGCACAGACATGACACAAATTAACCAGTGACTTCAAAGCAAGCTGTGATGCACTAAGTCACTCTTTTGTAGGGACTATGCTGAAAGGTATGTAGGCAACATTTATTCATTCATTCATTATCTGTAACCGCTTATCCAGTTCAGGGTCGCGGTGGGTCCAGAGCCTACCTGGAATCATTGGGCGCAAGGCAGGAATACACCCTGGAGGGGGCAGGCATCATTTATAATGAGTAAAATCAACTACTTGTACTAGTCAGCTGTTCGTACAATTGCCCCAGAAAAATGAAAAGCTAAGAAGTAGCTGCAAATGAGTCAGCATGTGCAAAACACTAAAGAGACCTAAAGCCCCCAGCAGGCTTGCATTCATATATCCTGCATGCACTGTATCTTCTGAGTTCATGATATCTTTACTCAGCACAAGCTCAAATACATCACTATTAAACACATAGCTGTTTCCACTTCTCTGCTTTGCAATAGTCTTAGTGTGTCTTGTCTCTGTGCAACGAGTTGACCATCAGGTGACAAAACTTACACTGTTAGAACAATTGTCACTGTGTGGTACCATCAAGAGTACGTATTCATTCATTCAGTACATAGGACTTATAGGACTTGCATTATTGTCTTTAATTTTACACAGTTCCCTATTGAAAGATTACAAATATTCATCTCTCCATGTGGTAAAGAGAATGTAATGTACCTTTAGGGAACAAAACTGGAAATTACAACGTTTTTACTTTTAGTGTCCAATAATGTACCTAAACCGTAATTATTATTATTATTATTCATTCATTCATTCATTCATTCATTATCTGTAACCACTTATCCAGTTCAGGGTCGCGGTGGGTCCAGAGCCTACCTGAAATCATTGGGCGCAAGGTGGGAATACACCCTGGAGGGGGCGCCAGTCCTTCACAGGGCAACACAGACACACACACACACATCTGAAACAGCATGCAATGCTGGAGACTGAGCTTGGTGTGGCTTTGCTATTATATTATGTGGTCTGGTGATAGGAGGAATTCCCTCAAGCATCTGAACTGCACGTATGCTCATAAAATTTCACTGCTATGCGGATGACATCCAAATTTATTTTATTACTAAATTTATTAAAAACCCACCTCTTAGCCACTTAGAAACCTGTTTATCAGAAATCAGGCAATGGATGAATCACAACTTTGTCATGTTAAATGAGAAACAAGACTGAACTCTTGCTAATCAGTTCCAAATCAATTCTCAAAACAGTAGTTTCCCTTTCTATCTCTCTATTGATAACTCAAGTGTATTACCTTCTTCCTTGGTTTGCAATCTGGGTGTTGTCCTCGACTCAACTCTTTCACTTAGTACTCATATCAATTCTATAATCAAAATAAGATAAGATAACACTTTGTTGATTTATTTTAAGGAAATTGTCATATTCTTATCTGCATAGTATTGCCAAAATCTCTTTCTCAATCTGCATCTGAAATCCTTATTCATGCCTCCTGTGTGGGCTATTGCAACTCTCTTCTCTTTGGCATCAGCTCTTCCTCTGTCCACAGACTTCAGATTGTTCAGAATGCTGCTGTCCACCTTTTCACTCACACTTGCTCTCATCAACACCAGCTATCATCTCAACAACATCACGCTTGTTATCCAACATGTTCTTTGGCTTCCCATAAAGTAAATTAACCAGTTCAAAATACTTCTTCTCACTTACAAAGCTCTAAATATCCTTGACCTTCTTCATTTCTACAAACCCATTTGGCACTCTCAGGTCTTCTTCAGCCAGGTTGCTCACTATTTCTCCCTCCAGCCTCCACAGATATGGTGATCGTGCTTTCTCTATGTCACACCATGGCCCTGTCCTGTACTGTCTGTTGTCTGTTTTCCCCACCATGTGCCATTGTGTGTTTATTGTTGTTCTTGTCTCTGCCCTAGTCCCTCCTTAGCTCCACCCTCTTGTTGTGCCTCTTTTGTCCTGCCCCTTCATTATCTGTCCCAGGTGTTCTTTGTCTGTGGTGTGTATTTATTGGTGTGTGTAGTTCCCTTGTGTTGGTGTTTGGTTGTTGGACATTTTCCCTTTGTGTGCTTGTTTGGTCTGTCTGTTCCTTCTTATTACTCTACTCCTTGTTCTTGTCTGGTCTGTCTCTATCTATCATTGTTGCTTTAGTCTGTTTGTATTTCTCTCTCTAGTTTGTCTGTTTGTACCTCTTCTTAGTCTATTAGTTCCATTGTCCTCCATTGTCATTCTAGCTCTCTCTATATCAGTCTCCCTGTCTAGGTCTCTCTGTATTAGTATCCCTGTCTACGTATTTATCTCTAAGTATCCCTGTCTGGGTATCATCCCTGTCTAAGTCACTGTCTGGGTATCATCCCTGTCTGCGTATCTTCTGTCAAGGTTTCTGTTTTGAGTATCTTCTGTCAAGGTATTTTCTGTCTGAGACCAAGTATCTCTGTTCGTTTCCTTTTGTTTTTGCATTTGCATTTGCCTGGTTGTGACACTCTAGATCTGCTCCGCAACCCCGCAACTCTTGTTCACGAGTGAAGGAAAGATTGACAGGCGGATCGGTGCAGCATCAGCAGTAATGCAGGCTCTGTACCGGTCCGTTGTGGTGAAGAGAGAGCTGAGCAGAAAAGCAAAGCTCTCGATTTACCATTCAATCTACGTCCCAACCCTCACCTATGGTCACGAGCTTTGGGTAGTGACCGAAAGAACGAGATCGCGGGTAAAAGCGGCTGAAATGAGTTTTCTCCGCAGGGTGTCTGGACTCTCCCTTAGAGACAGGGTTTGGAGCTCAGACATCCGGGAGAGACTCGGAGTGGAGTCGCTACTCCTCCACATCGAGAGGAGCCAGTTGAGGTGGTTCGGGCATCTGGTCCAGATGCCTCCTGGACACCTTCCTGGTGAGATGTTCCGGGCATGTCCAACAGGGAGGAGGCCCTGGGGCAGACCAAGAACACGCTGGAGAGACTACATGTCTCGACTGGCCTGGGAACGCCTTGGTATACCCCCAGAGGAGCTGGAGGCGGTGGCTGGGGAGAGGGAGGTCTGGGTTTCTTTGCTCCGACTGCTTCCCCTGCGACCCGGACCCGGATAAGCAGTGGATAATGGATGGATGGATGGTGTTTTTCAGTTAAAATAGGGTATGTCGCCTTTAATACGCAATAAATAAAATTACTTGGTTTTATTTACTTAAAATGACAAAGAATGTTAGATTTTAAATTACAATTATAAGTAACACAAAATGCTTTAAAACCTATTTGTACACCTAATATCTTCTGATTTGCTACACTTTATTGTGTCTCATTCACAAAGCAGCCATGGCAGAAATGCTTCAGCACTAATGTGTAGGACTACGTTTATATAGGCTACAGGTAATCTGAAATATGAATAATTAAATGTTCAAATACACAATTTCTAAAATATGTCATTTTACCATTTTAAAGAGATCTTAGTTTTCTGTGAAATGCTAACACTGGAGGCAAAGTAGCTAATGCTTGTCAAGTAGCAAAGACTTATGCTTAGCTCTATCCTAACAGGAATGCTTTGCAGTAGAAGACAGACAAGACAGTTTCACGCTACCATGACTCAACCCATGTGGGTAATGCCACGTACACACAATAGCTGGGACATGAAACACCATCCACCCTCCTGTAGTCTACCCGCCTAAGACAGGCTTTTCTAAATCTCATTGCTCTATAGGTTGCTTAATCCCATGTCACTGCTGTGCTCTTCAGGGGTCTAACATCAGGAATGTCCTGTCAAAAACCAAAACAAACTAACAACTCAGAGAGCGAAAGGAATTATAGGGCCATGGTGAAGGAGCCGAATGTATGCCTTGTAATCAGCCTTGTGTTGGACTCAGAGAAGGCCTAAAGATGTGGCATCTGGCAAGGGAGGGGTTCCTCCTCTGCCGCAGATGTGGAAGTCTCCAGGGAGGCTGTGTGCTCTGTGCCAAAATCCGAGATCCTGGCCTGACGTCTACGGAGCACCGGGCTTTCGTGGCTCCACCCAAGCCGCCCAAGAGAACACCTCTGCTTTCATCAATCTGGCTATGTCTCTGCTCCTGACCCTAGCTCCAGATGTTCCTGCAGCAGGCCTTTGGCTTCCTGTGGGATCTTACACCAGATCATCCTGTAAGGAATCAACAAGGGGACACAAAGTCTCAAATTCCGCCTACACTCTTGAGTATGCAGGGCTGAGCAATGTTCTGGATGGCCTGATGGGTCAAATGGCTCCAGGGTGGAGACACAGACTGCTGTAAACACTCCTTAACCCCGAATATCCTAGTCAGGCAGAGGTTTATGGAGGGGGAAAATGCCTTTTTGTGTTACACGTCTCTGCCCTGCCCTGCTTCCTCTGAGTTTTAGGATGTGTTACTCTTTAATGACAGTTTTGAGGATACACATCATGTGTTCATTGATTTTTGTTATCAACACCTGACCTTTTTTCAACACAAACAGACAAGAGAGCTAGCAAACGGTGAGGAAGTTTTCTCTGAGTTTATATATATATATATATATATAGGATTAAATTATGAACATTGCCTTTAAGAATAATATATATTCCTGTGCGTATGTATTCCTGTAGTGCAGCATTTAGAGTATCTGGATGCCCTGTTACCTTTGATTTATGTTTCAGAGAAAACACAGGACTTGCTATAAGCAGCCAGGTAGGAATGTGGACTTTCTGCTATCAGTTTGATGAATGGGTAGGATCAGGTCCATAACTCCTTTCCAATGTGTGTGTACTAAAGCCCTCATAGAAATAGTTTGAAGTTGTAACTCAAGCCCTTGTTTCCTAAGTAGCACCCCTCCTCTTCTACAATATAGAAATATGCTTTCACCTCCTTAAAATACCACCCGCCACACATCCCCCATTCAACTCCACAACATGCTGTCAGCACACCAACACTGTATGACTACAGATGTCTGTGGAAGGAACCAAGCTCTTATTCCTTGACCTAAGCATCCAGACATTGCGTAACTGGATATCTAAATGTTTGATAAATGTTGAGAGCCTAACATACACAAATACTTTCAGAGAAATCCACAGCAGATGACAGGGGAAGAGAGGATTGGAGACTTAAGGAAAGGTTTTCTCTCTCCTTACTTCTCCATGCACAAAAGAAAGCTGAGATTGTGGGTTTTACCTTCCCTTCCTTTGGCTAACCGTAACAAATCCCTTGAGTTCTTTAACACTGTGGTTAAGAGGGGGAAGGCAGCCATGAGAAAGTCCTGGTTTTTGCAGAGACAGGAAAGGGATGCAAGCTTATGTTTTCAATTAGTGAACATTAGACCCAATTGCCCCAGCTCTTTACTTCTTGCTAAACATTAATTACCCAGGGCAATTATTACAATGCCTTTGCCTGTTTATTCCTCAGGAAAAATTACGCCTGACGCCACTATATGTCCAGCCATCTCCATGATAAACAGGTAAACAATTCCAAATCTCTCTCATAAATGGTATTGGGGAGTAAAATGAGTCCATGTAAATGTCCCTGAATGGTTAGTTACTCTTTGTTTTCATTCAGTCAATAAAATTGGCAATAATAATAAAATATTGTACAAATATTAAACAAAGCAAACCTTGTATTATAGGAACACTATGTAAGATTTTGCGTCACTGCCACACAGCTCCAGGCTCTTGGAGTCCTGGCTTGTAGAAAAGAACTTGGCAGAACAATCATTGAATTAGGAAGACATACTTTTGTATCTACACTAACTAAACAAACTGCTAACTAAATGGCTGTGCCAGATCCGCTTGTTTCACTGCAGCGCTGAGAATGATCCACCACCTAAATCATACCTGCTCTGTGCTGGTCCTGTAGGGTTCCTGACTGTGGAAGAACAGTATGCAGAAGAGCAAATACACTCTGTAATTGTAAAACTACAAAGTGCTCCTGTATGGTCAGTGGAGCTGATAAAAAGATCAATGAGTATATTTACAAGGTAGGTGTTCCTACTAATCCAGAGATCCTTCAGTGTTAACATGAGGCAAATGTCTTACACAAAAAAGATACTTCTGTTTTTATAACACTCAAAGTGTTCAGATCGCATTTATTTTATTGGAACTCTGATGAATAGGAGCTATTGTCCTCCTTCCATGAAATGGTTGCATGTTGCAAGACTTCAAAACAGTGGCTTCAGAGGATTATGTAGCTTTACTTAATAACTTCCACTGCTGTAGAATTGCTAAGCTTTTTAGATGAGGCAAATACTAGACTCATCCAATCTGATGTCTTAAGAGTTTCCACTGGTAGCAGAGCTGCATGTACTCATGAGCTAATTGTGCTCTAATGTTTTGACTCAGGTTTTTGGACTTGCTCCTTGCCAAAGTTTCTCATTCAAAATGAATGTGCCATGGTGGGAGAAACAGTCTGTTTTCAGATAAATGCCTAAGAACTGTAATAGTGCCTCAGTATGCCAGAGATGCAAGGAAGCAAAGATTTACAAGAACAACAATAGTAGAGAGAGAATACAAAATGTCCTTGTGTTCATTATATGTTTTGAGCAAACTGAAAGTGGACATGGATTCTTTGTTCTGTTCATGCCCTTGACATCTATGGAGAAGTATACCCTCTCACACATGCACTTGATTAAGTTTTATTGCAGCTATGTATCAGCATTGCCAATTATGTAACAGTACTAACTACAGGGTGTGGTGCTGTTTGTGTAGATGACATCTGCTTACTTAAAGGCAATGCCTATGTTTGTGGGGAACTGCTACTCTCTCTGGTTTGTTATGTTCTGAAGCTCTGCATCTTTTAGAGTAGAACAGTATGTTTGAGGGGGAAAAAAGACTGCAATTTGTATGTGACTGGAATTTTACTTGTCTGTAAGTCTGTAAGTTTTTGTTTACTGGTTGAATCGTCACAGACACTGAGTTATTTAGTGTTGTTTAATGTATTAATGCATTTTCTGTCTGTTTTTACCTTCATGCATTTAGCGTTCTCCCGAATCAGTTCCACTTTAAGTAATATGTAATAGCAAAAAAAAAAAGGACAAATTTACCCACCTATGGAGTAGAAATAGAGCGACATCTTTAATTTTTTTATGCTTTCAACATTCATATAAATAAGTCAGTATTACTGCTTTTCAAAGTTCAGAAGTTTTTCCCTTGTCTAAACATCCCCAGATGCTGTTTTTCTGCTGTGAACAGGGAAATAAATTCTAGCATATCACACAGAGAGCATTTATTTTACCATTTACTGGCACTGGGGCTTCGTAAACACACCAGACTTGTTTGCAGAGTGCACACAGACTGGAGAGCTAGCAAATGATGAGGAATCATCCTCAGAATTATATAAAAAAATTGCAAATTAAAAAATTAAAATCATGACAATCAAACAATATTCTGCCCCAAAGATCTCCCTTCATCCAGATTTTATATGATCTAATCATTCAGTCAGAGGCCTTCATGAGCCCGGCCTCAAAGCATTAGCTCACAACACTAATTACTCTATATCCTGATCTGATCACACACACCCCTGGTTACATGACGTTATTAGTGAAAGCATTTTTTTTTTTTTTGTGAGAGCATTTTTTAGCCTGCTAAAATTCATCAGTAAAGGGCATGAGAAAATGAATGGCAATTTTCAGCCTTTGTTTATGTTGGCTAAAGATTCAACAGCATTTAAAGGAGAATGTTCCAGATCCAAAGTACAGGGATATATTAATAATAGCCACAGATATATCACTCTCCCCAGTCCCGTGCCTCTCCTATTGACCCTTGCCTTCTATCTTGCTTTTTTCACTGAGAAGGGTCTCTCTCATAATAATGGCATGTAGAATGGCCATTCCCATTTGTGTTGCCACTGGGTGCCTTTTTATAGCAGAACACTTATGAACGCTGGCATTTGTTCTGCACTGAATGACTTTGCTGTGTTGATCAGTTGATAATTTTTACAAAAAATGTCAGTCAAGTGTGGTCCCTTTCAGGATGATAACTAGAAGCTGGCTAGAGTTCTTCTCAGTTAGACTAGGTGTTAGGCCTCATTAATTTACAACTAACTGTATAATCTTATTTTTGTTTATTGTATGCCCCAACAAAAATTGAAGTCTAAAAGTCTAATGCCACATCCACACATATTTAGATATTTTTGAAAACTGAGATTTTTCTCCTTCTGTTTTTTTAAATATCCCCATCCAGATGACTATCCATCATGCCTGTCCAGTATGAGTCCATAATACCTCTTAAAGAGAGATATCAACACCACCAAACATGAAAGAAACAGTGGTTTAATCCCAAATGCTCTTCAAATAATGCGCTTATATATTTCTATATTTCTATTTTCAGCATCATTTATATGTATGTATGTGTGGAAAACTGAAATATTTCAATTTCTATTTATATATATGTATATTTTACATACTTCACTATACTTGAATTTTATCCAGAAACAAGCATGCCATGTGATGTCAGTGTTTTAAAAAAAACAGGGTTTTTTGCCTGTAAACATGACACCACTGAAAAAGGAGTTTTCAAAGATCCTCACCCTGTAATTGTTCATTTGTTACATAAGTGTATGACATGGATTTAGTGAAACAGCACTACCTGTGGATGGGAGCTCAAATCAAAAGAATGTGAATGCGTTATGAATATCTGAGCTACATCTTTTAGTGTTATATGTTGTCATTTTGGGAGATATTGTTTGCTTGCTAGCTGTTAATACTTAGTAGATCCCATAGACAACAGACATAGCTCAAATAAACAAACAAATACTCACTGCTGCCCTCTAATTCTTCATAGGCTCATAATGTGTTTTCGGCTTTTTTGATTTACATTTATTTTTGTTGTTCCACCTTGTAAAAATAAATCCACAGTCTACTTGTTGTGATGTAAACATGGTTGTCAAACTTAACAACTGTGGAAAACAAGTGTGGTTATCTCAAATAACTGCAGGTAACTGACTATGTAATAACTTTGACTAACCCAGGTGGGGCTGGAAAAAATTCGGCTATGCTCTCAAAGTCCTTCCAAATTATGGTAATTGCTGTTGTTAAAGACCCTCTCCAGCATTTAAACCTCGTTTACATGTCTGTTTGGTTTTGTTTATACACTCTCAGAAAAAAAAGGTACATTAGAGTTACGTTTTTGGTCACTAAGGAACAACCAGCCTAAATGTACCTAAAGGTACAGTACATTGTGGGCATATTAAATTAACACAATTTAAAAATATACAAGTGTAATAGAATAAGGTACCTTTATGTTTCCTAACTACAAGGTAGAGAATATGTACACCATGAAACCAATCACATCACTTTGGTCATTGATACATGTGGATTGAATGAAGGTGAAGGTGTTTAGTGTGTATATAACCATTTTTAAGGAATTTAGTGGATTATGTATAAATTTGTGTCATTTTGATAAACAAAGACTATTATAGGTGTAATTGATGACCAGTAGGACACTTTAGGACTAACACAGAAGGACTATCTAACCAAACTGCTGACTACTCTGCTTCTTGAGCCATGTGCTGAAGTAGCAGCATTAGCATTGGAAACAGCTGAGCTCTTGCTCACATCAGGTGTGTCATACAGTCAAATTAGTGTGAAAGTGCTTTGCCATTTAGCAGAGACTCAAATATTATTACAGCCTGGCACTTCTCTGAGATTATTTCATGAGGAATAGGTGGCACCCTTATTCCATCAGTACCACATTTCCCTCTGTTTGAATATGAGTTGGATTGGTGCCTATAGGAAAATGAATTTTACTGAGCTTTTAAATGTGGTACCAGCAGAATTCAGTTGTTTTTCCTTCAGACAGATGAATGTGACATTTAAAAAAAAAACTTTATATGATGACAATTTGCTTTTTTTTTTCAATATTAGTCCTAGGTACAGTTTATACAGTTTTTGTTTTATAGAAATTAGATGGTAGTTTTACTGAATGTCTTGAAGAATCTGCCACATTTCTTTTAAGTTGAATTGCCACACTTCTTTTCTCATGCAACAACTCATTATGTTTTTTTTTTTTTTGTTAATGAATGTAAACTCTTTTTTAAGTTGCTTTCTTTAGACATAAAATGATTTTTTTGTATTATTATTATTATTATTGGTAAAGTAAATGAAAATATTTTTGTACTGACTCAATAATGCAGAATTCATAAAATAAATTTCTATAGCAAATTTGTACTAAAAAAAAAAATAGGGCAGAGAGGATCTGACAAATTTTTCAGGGGCGCAGCCCACATTCTCAGCTGTACTACTCATCCCACAAATACATGTTCCTTACAAATTTGCACCATTTAAAAAGGAAATTAACAGGCTTTCCAACAGTCTAATAGTTATTGCCAAGAAGCATTGTTACAACCAAAAAAATAATCAATCAAACATAATTGTTTTGTGCTACGTTTATATATATATATATATATATATATATATGTATGGATTAAGCAGCATCATCTATTCTTGTTTCCCAATTGTATATATTTTTATTAAAATGTTGAACAGTTTGTTACCTTTTCTTATATGCCTCAAATGAAAATTAAAATGCTTTGGATGGACAAACACTGACTGTTCCTCAGTGATGTCATTCATCTTTCTGTCCCAGCAGCACAAACTTATGAGAAATGTGGAGTTGCACTGATGTAAGTATCACGTGAATTCCAATCTGGCTTTTTAGACCAGTTGCAGCATCACAAACCAGAAATGGAACAGATTTCAGCACAACAAATGACACAAACCACATCCGAACTGAAATTTGATGCTTTATTATTATTATTATTATTATTTTATTTATTTATTACTATTTTACTTTATTTTTTGCTGTTCAAACAGCCACACAAACAACACAAACAAGTCATTTTCCCTGCTGTGTGAACATAGCCTAATTGTCTCTAACTTACTTAATGAATTTTTACAATGATGTTGATGGAAACAAGGGACCACAAGACGGGTCTTTAGTGTTTTTATATGGAAAATAATTGTATAATCACTGTTAATCAAAGGGTCTGCAGTTTTGACACCCTGAATGTACCTCTCCATCATTGTTTATAAGCAAATATTAAGAAAACACTTTTCAAACCTGTGACAAAACAAGGTCTCAGCCATCAAGAAGCACATTTGTAACCTTCTGAGGAAATTACTTGGCTGTCTGGATTCTATCAACACCATGAACAATTCTGAAGCAGTAACTAAAGTTGTACATTTCACAGCCTAGTTTACCCCAATCTGACAGAATTACATAGATATCTTGAAACTTTAGTGATGAATGCATCCTCTTCCTCCTCCAAATCCCTGCAATACTCGAAAGTTAGGAGCTAGTTTTATCTAAATACCAGTATTTGCATTGGGGGATCATTGTCTCTAATATTGTCTACTACTCTTGGAGATCCATTTCTATTTGTTTGCATTTCAATAGGTCTGCTAGCATTTATTTGAAAAGGACTACCCTATAGTCCTTTAATTTATACTAAAGTTGAAGTAGCCTGTTATGACTGATTCTGACCAGTTTCACTATATGACAGTAGGTTTGTACATACATGCTTGGCAAATATAACTTCTGAAGTCAATGACATCAATAGGGAGTTTGTCCCTCAAGATAGATGGGTGAACCCAATGGCATTCAGCCACATAAATATTAGTGAGATCAGTGAGTGAATACAGATGTTGAATGATTAGTTATGGATCACATAACACCACTATAACTCATCCCAAAGCTACTGGCCTTTGTTCAAACCATCTGGAAAATGATGCCCGATCTTTGGAGGTTTATACTAATACTCTTGCCAACACTTGGCATGGAGAATAGTGACCTATTTTGTGGGCTCCTATTCTGTTAGCGAAAAGATTTCTCGGCGTATTCCAGATGACTGTGTACAACTGAAAATATATTATGTGTAATTATAAAGGGAGTCTACAAAGACAATATCACAATCCATTGTTTGGGTAAAAGCATACATTTGAACTTAGTTCATACCATAAATATTCCATGTTTTTAGATAATGATCACCACCAAGCATGTCCCACATTATTGCCTGTTACTTGAGTACAAAAAAATTTAACAGAATAGTAAGAATGGTCATGTGTGGTAGTGGAAGTTAAAACTAGGGCAGGGAAAGAGCTACTCTCAGCGGCACCTCCTTGCAATTTCCAAAGCTTAAGCATTCGTTAGATTTTGCAAACTGGAGGTTTAATCTACTGTATAATAGGGTTGAGTGATACGAAAAGACTAAAATATCCTTACTTTAACAGCATGCTTGGAAATATTTTAACGACAGAGGATATATTGTTTTTCTGAGGTTGAATTTTTTTAGAGGTGTTGATCATTCATAGTCTCATATACTACACCACAACAAATCCAACTGAGCAGTTTATTATTCTTCAGATACTAATATATCCAAAACAGGCTTGGAAAGCAATATTATGACATAATTGGTCACAGTATCAATAAATACTGATGCACCAGTGACCACTCCTAATTCTTGAAAGTAGTACTGCTAAGGGTGTATGATCTCATAGGGCTTCTTGAGGACACTAGGGCACAAGAATGTTAAATTACATGATATTTTTAAGCTGAGCCACATTGTGAGCAGAGTTTCCAAGGGCTACTGAAGCGGCTGGTGGCATAATTTAGTTTCCTTTGTACCTTGGAAATGAAATTAGTAGTCAGCTTTGTGTGTCTACAGTATTTGTGCTGATTGTCTCTTAGCAATGAATTTCACCCAGTATAAACTGTAGCTTTTTTCCCCTTTGCTAACAGCACATGTGGTGGTGTGTTTCCATGGACAGAATGATGCCAGGTCTACTTTCAAGACTACCCAGTCTAGCCACCAATTTGGGCAGAAATTGTTAAAATGGGCCCTCACATGGAGAGTAGTGTCCAAGCCAGATTTCACCCTGTAATTACCAGTGGCACTGCTCACTGCCCTGCACTCACCTTCAACAGCAATGCATAGAGACAGATTGAAAAAAAAGCTCATATGGTTTATCCATAAAAATATATATAAGTTCAGAACTTAAGCTGAATCACTGGGCACAAGTCAGGATCACACCCTGAACATGGTTGTGGACAGTGAAATGCAGGCAGAAAAACAATCACCAACAGACGTTCCCTAATGTAAGGTCCTGAAGACAAACATTTGGACATCGGAACAGTTCAACAGTAGAACTGTTCTCTGTAGTAATACACCACCATTCAGTACATTTGAGATAAAGGTAAAGCTGAGGTAGCATTTATGATTCAGAACTAATCATCACACACAGTACCTGACCTTACTAATATACTTAATAAATCATCACCAATAATGTTTCAACATAGCATTCCAAGATGAAGAAGGACTCTTACTGCAGCAAGTAAGAAGTAATGAGTTAGGGTTTAAAACAATCAGAATGAGCTACATTGCTATGGCTACTAATATTGAATGTTAGAAATGTTCCATGTTTATGTCAGAGCATTGCTACAGTTTGGGAGTTAAGATTACGTCTAGAAGATGACACTTATGTGGTAGGAAATCATTATAAATCATCATTTGCCTCACCAAATGCATGCGCTCATATGCTGGACATCATCTTTTTGTTTAAAACGTTTTTTTAACTTCCCCTTGCCACCAAACATTAGCACAAAACATCCCCCAGCCCATCGAGTGCTAATGTAAACACCCATTCTCCTTAAATGAGTGTGAAGAAACACAAGGCGAATCACATCCTTTGTGGAGGCAGGATGAGAGACAGGAAGGAAAACAAGACAGAGCAATGAAAAAAATTGAATAAAAGTATGAAAACAAAATATAGTAAAATACACAAATAAAAAGATTATTATATAGATAGGTATATAAGATTATTATATAACTAAAAATGCATTTCACCCTACTGCCCTCCATCCTTCTATCACCCCAACTCACACATCCCGTTTCTGCTTGTATGCCTGCCCTGCTCCACCCAGTCGAGGGGGAGGAGGATAGACTCCATAATTGCGCTCAAAGGCAACTTTCCACTCCATGTCAGCCCCCTTTGTTTCAGATTCCCGCTAACTTTTTAGCAAGATGCCCTGGACAAATACTGCAATCTGCTGCACCTGATCAGTAAAGCCAAAGTCATTGACCATACTGTGAAAAGTGGTTTCTAATATTTTTCCTCTCTGTTAATCATATTTGCAGCTTCTCTTCTACTCATATATTTGCTTCTTCACATAAACTACAATGAACTGCCCTTATAAGCTGTACTTATCAAGAATTAGCACTACCTCAGCTCAACAAAGCTCCAAAGAGAAGCAAAAAGAACAAAGAAAGTTGCCTTGAGTTGATAAGAAAGTGTAGCAAACACCCCAAAAGCCAAGAAAAGAAAAGAGGTCATATCTTGATGGAATTCCTAAAGAAACTGGAGTGTACTTACTGTGGAAGAGCACTACACACAGTGCCAAAGCCAAAGTCACCTGTCTCCACATCCCATTCATTCTCCTCGTGGCCATCCTCCTCCTTTGTGAGCTTTCTGCAGAGTGTGTAGAGTGTATGTGGAGTGTGCTGGGAGGATTTAGGAGTTTCCAGTGACTGTGTGTGCTGCGCGAGACACAGTGGCAGGATAAAGCATGGTCTGTGCTCTGGTGATTTTATACCGCCCCACCACTACCTCCCTCTCTCTCTCTCCCTCTCGCCTTCTCTCTCTCTCCACACCCCCTTCCTTACTGGCTGGTCTAAACTCATGCACAGCAAGCTAGGTCTTGAAAGAAAGAAAGAAAGAAAGAAAGAAAGAAAGAAAGAAAGAAAGAAAGAGAGAAAGAAAGAGAGAAAGAAAGAAAGAAAGAAAGAGAGAAAGAAAGAAAAAAGAAAGAAAGAAAGAAAGAAAGAAAGAAAGAAAGTAAGCATGTGTACTTTAAAGAAGTACAGGGTGTGGTGTTGCTATCAGTGTGTGAAGAGTGGGAGAAGAGGGTTGCATTGACAATCCAACACAATGGGCAGCATTTTAAACACATTTAGATATAACTCATGAAAGAATAAAGTTAAAACCAAGCACACCATTGTTTTTCTTGTGAGATTCCCAATAAGTTTGATGTGTCACATGACCCTCTTCCCATTGAAAAAACAAAGGTTGGATAAAAAATATCCGACTTCAAAATGGCCGCCATGGTCACCACCCATCTTGAAAAGTTTTTAATGTGCCACAAACATGAAGTTAATATCACCAACCATTCCATATAAATGGCCTACCCTGTAAATATGTATTTAGCAGAGCAACCAATCATTATAAAATCTTCACATGCATATTTGAGTTCTCTATATTCTTTGGACTGCATGGTATATTGTGGGAAGTTTATTCTGAAGACTTGAGCTGATTAAATATATTTCCTGCTTATTCTCTGCTAAAATTGTAAGGAAATCTGACATTTGTGCCCATTTTTGCTTGACACATATTTTCTGCTGCTCAGCAGTCATGACTGTATGATCCTTCTCTTCATAATGAACACTAGGAGACTGCAGACAGGCAAGTCAAGCACTCACAATCTATGAAGCCATGCTGTTGTAGTATGAGCAGAATAAGGCCTGGAATTGTCTTGCTGAAATAACCATGGACTTCCCAGTAGAAGACATTACATTGAATCTACTACAGATCTTCCTTAGATCCCCTGTCCCCAGCAATGCTGAGTCAGGCGAGTGCCCAACCCCAGCCCAGATGTTAATGACCCACTTACCCTAAAATGGACACAGGAGCCAACACAGTAATAATGTCAGCTGATGCTCATAGTAAATTCATTTGTGATTAATGTTTAAAACCTCACACTGAACTAATACAGAACCCACACAGCTCCAGGATCTCAGGATCCTGTGTTTAATCCCTGGTGGCTGATTCGGAGGAGGTTCAGGTATTCGTGTCTACATGGGTTTACTCACATAGTCCAAAATTGGAGCCCTGTCCAGAGTGTGAATGCATGAATGAATGAAGCTCCTCTATATTAGGTAAGTAAATTAAGTATAAACAGGGACAACTTCAGAAAAAAATATCTTCAGTGCTTGTGAACATTAATTTGAGGACCTGGAAACTACAAACCCACAAACTATAAAACATGACGACCCAGAAATATTTTTTGTGCTGCTTTAAAGCTGTGAGTGCCTCTTCTTCTGGGGCTCTTCAGTCACATCACTGGATTTGTTTAAGATGAGGTTAAACAGACTAACAAAAACATAATGAGTGCTGAGAAATAAGAGTACAGATTAAAAATGGAGAAAATAGAGATCTTTGTGAAAATAGCTAATAACCAAAGCTTCTGCTTGTTGCTCCTCACTCCTGGGATCTCACGCTGAACTGAGCTGTGGCTATTCTCATTTAAAGAAATAGGAGCTGAAACTTGTCATTCTGAAGAATACTGTTTAAACAGGGGAAAAACACAGCTGTGGTGTTTGTTCTTTGTGGTAATTTGATCAAACATTTAACAGACATATAAGGCCCCAGAACTGTGTTAACTTGTGGAAAATTGATAAAATATGTACATTTTAATGTAAAATACTTAATCAATCAGCAAGATCAATTATGTTCAAATGTGGTTTGCATGATGAATCAATAAATGACAACTGCAACGTACAAAAGGTTATACCATAACTCATCCATCATTGTGCTGTGTCCAAAATAGCTCCCTTTGCACTATTCTCAATATTTCTCACTATGTCATGCACCATTATAAGGAACTGAATTTGGAAGGTTAGTGAAGGACATTGGACGCTATGTTGTGCTGGTTTTTAACCAAAAAAGCACAGTGCATTATGAGTATCCACTATCCACTAGAGTTTACTGCTCTACTACAAAATGGCAGAACCCCGAAAGAGTGCACTACATAGTGAATAGGGCACAGTTTCAGACACAGCGATGGACATGTCTGACATGTTTTCCTCTGTTTTTCAGACCAGCTGAGCTGAGGTCAGGCACAGAGAACTTTGGTTGTGTTTTTGCAAGGAATTGATACATAGTTTGCATAACCATGTTTCAGGTTGCGTTTCTTGATGCTGGACCAGACTATTAGATTAAAATGTTTTTCCAAAGAAATTCCAAACCCATGTGGCTATAATTATCACAGGTACATGAAAGTTTCTCATGCAGTCCCATCTGAGGGCTCAAAGGTCACACACATTCAACAGGCATTCTAGCTTAGTCACTATACAGTCTGAGATTTCTCCAGATTTCCTGAATCATTTCACAATGGTGAAAGATATTATTCCAGTGGATTCTTATATCAAGAAAATTTGTTTTTGAACTGTTAGATCAGTCTCTCCTAAAATGTGTCATAAAGTGGTGAGTCACGATCCCTCTGAAAACACTAAATGTTTAGTGGATGATGTATTTATATATTTAGATATATTATATTCACCTGCTTATAATTTGTAGAATATTCATGTTTTAAATCATTAAGCTTCACTAATTCTGCATCAACCCAAATAAATCAATCACATATTTGTTTTTATATTGTATTTTATAAAACATCTGAATAGTTCAAATATGTTTTGTGCAGTGTCACATGCTGTTTCTACTTCAGTGTCAATGCTCCTATTTAAATCGTTACAATGCCTAAAATGGCAGTGAAAAATTGCATTGATCAAAGATGGGTTAAGATTTTCTTATAAACCACACACACTAATAAACACATGAATAGCAGGCCCCAACAGTGGTTAGTGATTTTTCACACGTAGCTGTGGGTGAGCCCCAGGCTGGAGAGCATCTGGACTCAGGGGCGTGAGTTGTGTGCTTTGTGTGTTTTTTTGGGGTTCGCTCGCAAAGCATCTTGTCAAGCAGTGCGGCCAGATGGGGCCAAGGGAAGCCAAGAGCTTGGGTGTGGGTCTCCTCCCACAGACCTTTCTCAACTCATTTTGGGGTAGAGAAGTAAGTCGATATCTTGGTCACTACTTTTTGTTAGGAGCCCTGTTCTTCACAGCCTTATCTTACACTTGAATACACAAGCACAAATCAACACTGTTACCAAAGTAAATACCATTCAAGTAAAGGGCCCATCAGCAATACCAATACAATAAAATACCAATACAATGGTTCTAGAAGTAATATATATATATATATATATATATATATATATATATATATATATATATATATTCACTGCTGCATATATAATGTTATTACTACTATTAAAAGAACTTCTACAACAAAAACATTTTCACAACAAACAATTTCTACAATAACATAAAAAACAGCTAATACTTCAACAATTTCCACTATTACCACAACTAGGGCTAATCCTCCAAAAACTACTAAACTTACATGGTTTATTAATGCTGCTGTCCTTATTACTAATGCTAACTACTACTACTACTACTACTCCAACAATTTCAAAATCTTCTTGTTCTACTACTGCTACTACTACAGTTTATGACTGCATTTACCAATACTTAAGATACTCTAAACAAAGCAACACATCTACCTCATACACATAGCCAAATAATTAGTTTTCTGCTCAAAACCACATTTTCTTCATTAAATACCAAGTCTACATTGTAATATTTAAACAAAACGTCCTTTACATATACTAACCCTATCAAAACAAGGCAAACCTGCCTCATTATGGAGTCATTTTTTCAAAACACTGGCACATGTTTTCTATACAAGAGGAACATATAGTCAATCATAGCAAACCAACTCTCAAAATTAAAACAGTATTACTTTCCTTGTGTCTAATATTTACTGTATAGTAGGCAAAAAAATAGAGTTCATGACAGACTTGATTCAGTAAAAGAGTTTATAACTGTACACTCTCAGAAAAAAAAGATACTGTACATCATTGTCAATACATGTACCAACCGTGTAAATATACCTTTAAAGATACAACAGTGGTTTTAGAATTCAATTGTGTTCCCTAAAGGTACATTTGCTAGTACGGACCAAGCCCGTAGAGGCTGAAACGGGGAACTCAGAAGTCTTTGGGGAGGAGTTCAGGGTGGCTTATGAGTATGAAGCCGGACCCCCCGTTGGATAGATGAATACGAGAGAAGGGTGGAGACGGGGTGGAGGTGGGAGCGAGTTTAAAACAGGAGGCTCGATGGGCTTGATAATGGCTGAACACGGCTCCAAATATGGGGATCAGCAGAAATGACTGAGTGTATATATAGAGCTGTGTCAAATAAAATAATATTCCTGGAGATGAAAGGGGCATATGAAATCAAATCAATGTGTCTCACAGAAAATAATCTTACACACAAACTACAAATTCTTCCTGATACAGTTTAGAGTGTGTGTTCCAACAGAGTTAAGCACTGACAACTGAACAACAATATTGACAGACAACTGAACAACAACCTTGCTTATGGTTCATATTGTGCACCAAGGCTCCACACCTCAGGCAGTTTTTCGAAAACAATGTATAATTTGTGCAAATGGTGTATGGTAAAGACAGCTCTCCAAAACTCAACATTGTTTGTGAGAAAAAAATGAGAATTGCACTAGTGGTCTATCATTTCTGATTTGGGGCCTGCTAAACAGAATTATCATACAGATTTGTATTTTTTGTGTTTGTTTACACACTGTAAATCACACACATAATGTAAATCCACACAAGACATGAAGAAACATGTACACACATCTGGGAAGCCACACCTGGTTTTCATTACCACTGCAAAAGAATTGTCATTTTCTCTCTCTCCCCCTCTCTCTCTCTAGTGGATTTGGAGAAGGGATTGCCCCACAAACTGTCAGTCCCTCCTTCTAGATCCATTCCAGTGAGGACAAAACAGAAGACAACCAAACAAAAAGTAAAATTCCCCAATTTCACCATCTAAGTACACCATCTTCAATTCAGAATCTCCATACCGTCTGCAAAGTTGGCAGTTTTGCATCATTGCACCAAACAGGGTTAGGGTGAACATGAACTCACAAAATGTACCACAGTCTCAAAAGGATTCGATTTCAGCCATAAGAATGTATATGGACCTGGCTTCAAACAGATGGAAACATAAGGACATACAGGCATATTCAGTAGGTTTACAAGACAGAGGCACACCTTTCACACATGCACTGCAAACCGGAAATGTTCTGTTTACCCAGAGTTTTACCCTGAGGAGCTCTATTTGTGAACATGAACACCCACAACATTCGTCCCGGATTTCACAGAGACTTTATCTTTGCTCTCATAGGGACTCCTGGTAAAGGCAGTGTCCGCTCATGTTCATGTGAGAATTAAGCTGCTCCATTCTAAGAGTTTCTCCAGAGGGAGAATATATGTGTGTGTGTGTGTGTGTGTGTGTGCGTGTGTGTGTGTGTTTAAAAAAAATGTAAAAATTTCACCACACTGGAGAGGTATTGACTGGCATTGTCTGTGGAGCAGGCTTTAGAGTGATGAGTACCATCCAATTCATTTGGATGAGACCTCAGGAATGTTCTCTTGCCCAATTGACATTAAATGCTCAGAGAAATCTAATGTTAACACTTTCCAAATAACTACAGGTAGTTACTGAAGCAAAGCATTGAATTCTACAAATTAATGTTTTAATTATTTTTTTAAGGTTCTTTATGCAAGGGTTTCCACAAATGTTTGACCATATAGTGTACATAGAAAAGGGTTTTTCATTATTTTTGAACAGCATATGCATCATGCAATTAGTAGCTTTAAACGTTAGCTTTAAATTGTGAGCTACTTTCAGCTATGGGTTAGCGGGTTTTGCCTGACTATGTAATCCTGACCCTTTATTTTTAGCATTGCTATTGCTTTTGCCGAACTAGGGGCCCCTAGGGGGGGTGGGGGGGGGGTGCAAGAAAAGGCCAGAATGCCCCAGACCCATGTGACTCCTCTTGTTTTGAGAGAGAGAAAAAGGCTACTTTACTTAAGCTATCCCACAGCCAGCTGGTATTTTCCAGTGAGAGTATGACTGAAAAACACTATGCCCAGAGCCATCATATTGCAGTTAGCCTGGCCAAATGACAAATTAATGTCTGCTCTCATTTCACTATCACCTATTCATGAAACTGCCTCCCATAATTACCCCAATGCTCTGCATGACTGCCCTGGAGCGTTTGTGTGTTTTTCCATGCTGAAAAGTGGACTGAGCTATAATCAGCCTTTGTGCGTTAATTTCTTTAACTGAGTGTCCAATGTTAAAAAACCATAAAAAAAGATCCCTTCAAGTTGACCTAGTTGTACAAATTGTACAAGTTGTACAAAAATCCCATTATATTATATTAGATCCACTCTAAACAATAGTATTCATATTAATAAATGGAAAAAATAAATTTTAATAATAATAATAAGTTTTCCAAAATTTGATTTAAAAAATAAATCAGGGGTGTCAAAGTTAGCATTTTAATATGTTAAAATGATCAACTTTGTAAAACATTTACATCTGTAATACATTTTTTAGACAAATAAACACATTTTATACATTTTCATACACTGGTAAAAATAGTGGGTTTACTTAAAAAAAATCAAGGCAACATTGTGCATGGACCTTTTTAAGTATATAAAACAAGAAGAATTTAAGTAAATTTTAAGTAAAGTTGAGCTGAGTTGAGTTGAGTAAATAGAACCAAAAACATTTGTTACACCAACTCAATTTTATACATTCAACTTTAAATATTATTTCAGGCCAATTCAAGGAAATCAAGTTTAGTTTAACTAAAATCAGGAGTGGGCTGTACTTCTTGTAATGAATTTAGGTTAATATAGATAGTGATTTTGACAAAATGTATAACTTTAAGTTACATTTATTAAATTCATTCCATTCATCCCAACAATCCTAAAACACTTGCCTTTACCCAGTAACTAATTTAAGCCAAAGGTTTTAAATAAGCATGCCTTTTTTGAATATATAATTCTGAATAGAACCACACTTTCAGAGCTTTTGTTACATTGAACAAAAGGAAAAAAATAAATAAATAAATAAATAAAACCACATCATTTCAAAATCAAGACTGAATTTTCAGGCCTTTTAAAATAGCCTTTGAAAACCAATCAACAAACAGCTGTTACTCACTGTCCTCTGTACCGATTCAGTTTGTTTGTGTCAGTATATTTGCTTACCATTTGCCTATTGCTTCTTTAATATATTTCCACATGTGGAGCATGTGTGTGTGACCAATCTCATCCCTCTGTGGGTGGTGAGTTTACCACTCTGCCGGTAAGTGCTTGGCTTACAGAAAAATTTATTTTCTCTGTGGGTTTTTATGTTTAGTGTTTTGGTTTACCATTATTAAATTTATGTTCAATAAAACAAATTGTTTTTATTGGAAACACGTCTTTGTCTGTTGATAGTATAACAAACTTGCAGACCTATTTGATATACATGATAGCATGTTTCCTGTGAGTGAGTTACTGGGGTGACTTAGTTGATTTTATTTAGTTAATTTCAATTACAAGGCAACTGCCACTTCACCACATTCTGGCGTAGTCAGCAGGGTCATATTTTCCCAAAACAGAGATGTGTACCCCTTGTTTTCGTAATTACTATTATTTATTTATTTATTTTTGTGGTATTTGCTTTCTATTTAATTTTTTTTTTACTCTCTGATTCTTGGATTACCTTTCGGTGTGATAAGTTATGTAGGCCTGTATGTAGGCGCATCTCCTTTCTACCACTGATCAAGTCTTCTTCTTGTTTCATTACTTAGAAGGCAAGGCAGGGGAAGAGATCAAGTACCACCCCAACGCAGAGAGGAGTGATCCAGTTAAGGTAATTGCTGCTTTGAGAGAACTGTATGGGTGTTCACAGTCTTATGTGGCTTTACAGGAGGCTTCTTTTCAAAGAAACAGCAGGAGGTAGAGACTTTATTAGAGTTCTCCTAGGCACCTGGTGGACTGGTAGATGCTGTTTTGTTGCATGACCAGTTTACTGAGCATGTTGTTGATAGTTCTTTGTGGTGGGAGCTTAAGCAGTTGATGTGGCTTGAATCAACTACAACCATGCTGGAAGCCAGAGTGAAAGCAATTCAGTATGGTGTGCAAGGAGGGTCACGTGTGGCTGTTGGCAGTCAATTGCAGAGCCTGAGTTAGCTGAATTAAAGGATATTTTGAAGTGGCAACAAGAACTGAATCATATTTCTCAAAGCGTTACTTAACACTGTTATAGTGTGGCATTATGTAGCAGGTGTTAGCGGCCAGGATATTTTGCCTGGGTTTGTGAGGGGGGAGTGGGTTGCCCCATCGCCAGCCTTCTCCTTTGGTTCCGTCATGTAGTGGGGGTGAAAGGTCATCACTACATCCTTTGGCAGAAAACTAATTCCCACCAAACTGCCAAGCCACAGTTTGTGTGGGGAGTTACATGGCTCAAGTAAGGTTTGGGCAAGGCCTATGTTAATGTCAACTTGCCCTTATTTGTGTATACATATTGGTGGATTGTTTGTACCTTGCTTAATAGACACTGGGTCTATGGTCTAGAGTTACTAAATCTTTCTGTTCTAAGTTCTTTGAGCCATGGGGTATGGACGGTCTTCAGTCCTGTCAATGATAGAAGCTTGATCTTCCCTATATTGGCTCCATGGAAATCATTGTGAAGCTTGGTGGTAAGTTGGTGCCAAGCTGTGTGATATTAGTTATCAAGGACCCTCTTGGTGGTGTTGGGCCACAGGCTCCAGCGGTTCTAGGGATGAATGTTCTGAGAAAATGTTATCTGCTTGTTATATCTCATGCTCATAGTTCTGTCATCCAAGCATTACAAACATCAAGCTGGTAAATGCATGAGTGTGAGAGTTCAGGGTGGACAGGTCTGTTGCATTCCAAGTGGCACCATGATGTTGGTGCGAGCAACTTGTTCTGAGTATTCCTCTTGTGGGCTTGTCCTCTTTAAACCTCCTGATATTGGTTTACCAGCTAGCTTATTGGCTTCTCCTGCACTGGTTAACGTGACTTGTTGTAAAGGTTATATTCCAGTAGTCAATGTGGGTGCTAGTGATGTTTTACTTTAAAACTTACTAGTCTGGGTACTTTAAGCAGTGTGTTTGTTGTTAGTCTGCCCGAGGAGTTACAGAAGTTGATGCTATGACCACCACAGTTGCAACTCAAACTGTGGCCATCTTAGTGCATGATCAGGTTGAAGCGGTTGACTTGTCATCACTGTCTGATGGGGAGTAGGACTAAGTTAGGGCATTGCTCCGAAAATGCCATGGAGTATTCTCATCCCATGAGAATGACTTGGGATGTGTCAACTTCTCACCAAATCCTTATGTTGGATGATGTTCTGGTTTGTCATTGGCATAGGCGAAAACCTCCCACTGAATATGAGGTGGTTAAAGCACACAATCAATTGTTGGAAGCACAGGTAATAAGGGAGAGTAGTAGCCCGTATGTGTCACCAATTGTTTGGGTAAGAAAAAAGATGTTAACTTGCACATGTGTGTAGATTACCTCCAATTGAAAGCTAAGACCTGGAAAGATGCATTCCCCCTGCCTCACATTGAAGAATCAACAGACGCTTTTTCCAGCGCTTGTTGGTTCTCCATGATGGATTTGGCTAGTGGATATAACCAGGTTCCTGTAACTGAGAAAGACCATGCTAAGACTGCATTTTGCACTCCATTTTTTGAATGGAAATAGGATGCCATTTGGGGTCTGTAATGCTCCTGATACTTTTCAATGACTGATGGAGCGACTCTTTGATGGAACAAGTGTCAGTCTTTGCTTCTTTATTTGGATGATATTTTCATCTTCTCCACAGTTTCTCAGCACTTGGAACAGCTAGATCTTGTGCTAGGACGTTTGCATCGAGAGGGGTTAAAGGCCAAGTTGGAGAAGTGTTCCTTTTTTTAAACAGGAGCTCAGTTATTTGGATCATGTATTCTCAAGCCATTGGGTTGCGACTGACCCCAGTAAGACTGAGGCTGTTGCTCATCTGTGTCATCTGTCTTTGAGCTACATTCATTTTTGGGTTTTACCTGTTATTATCATAGGTTTGTTGAGGGGTTTGCCAAGCTGGCAGCAGCTCTGCATATGTTGGTGGCAGAGCTGGCAGATACAAAATTCATGAAGGGTTCAGAGCAGAGCTTTTTATTGTCTTGGTATAAGCAGTGTCAGTATAGCTTTGACGAGCTAAAGAGAAGGCTCACGACTGCTCCTGTCCTTGCTTATGCTGATTTTATTTGCTTTTTAATTTAGAGGTGGATGCATACATCCAGTAGCCTATGCTAGTCGGGGTATGCGTCCCACTGAATACAATATGTCCAACTATAGCTCTATGAAGTTGGAGCTCAAATGGGCATACAGACAGCAAATTCCCTTAGTCACCTGGCCCAAGGACATATATTTACTTTTGACATTGGTGGAGACCTATGAATCTACCCCCACCCCTCAACATTGCCTATTTTTTTTTCTTGGCTCTGTCAGAAAACGACAATGTAGAGAACTGACAATTGGCTGTTTGTGTGCAGTTCATTTCCAAACCATGCTATTCATAGCTACAGATGATTGTTGCCTGCTGTTATTATGATTGACTTATTTTATTAGTAAACTTGACTTTGTGACTTACATGTTTCTTTGAAAAATAGCTCCTTATGTCCGCCTATGGTGGGGCAGTTATTTGTTGTTATTATTCCCTTCCACTAGATGGCACAACTTCCCTAATACTCCGTACCATTAGGTGGCACAATTTCTTGTGTTTTTTTATGGTAGGAAAGCACATTTTGAACTCCACATTAGACATGCACACTGTGGATATGCATCTTCATCCATCCTGCCTGTAATCATTAATCTAAGCACTGTCTGTAAGTAGATGTTATTCTTATAGGCTAAAGTTTTTTATTAGTGAATTATTTGGTATTGGGAAGTTTAGGTTGTGAGTTTGAGTGTTCATAATCTTCCTGGCTGTGTAATGTGATATTTGCAATTGAGTTTGTACTGTAAATTAACTCTTGTTGTATATTCATTAGAATCTTTGTGTGTTTTAATTTTACACATTCTGTATTCGATCACTTTGTTATCAAAGTCGTTATTGCGATACCAAAGAAATCGTAAGAAGGTCCGGTGATCCCTGTGCACCACAAAACAATAAAACATATGCTGCACATCAGCTGTTACTGCAACAGACTCCATTCTGAAGCGCAGAAGAACTCCAATCAAGCTATTATTCATTTTGTGACCAGTTAGAAGTACATCATTAAGTGACACACTATCATGTTTTGCGCTAGAATCAAATACAACCCTTATCTGATTGGGCTTTTGGGAATGATACTCCCCAAATAATGGCAAATACCAGCATTCCTCTTCTGGCTACAGAGGTGGAGCCACTTCTGCGTGCCCATTCTCAAAGATTTTGCTAATAAAATCGATGAAATGCTGCTTTATTTCTGGGTGTTTCCTGAGCGTGTAGGATAGCGATTTTAGACGGTTAGCTGCCTGCTCCCGATTATTCAGAAGGCTCTGTCGAGGACTACGAAAGAGAAGTGGCGCAACCCAACTATTACTGCTATCTTGATGAAATCAGATGAGAGCTTATGCGCACCATGAAAACAGACTTCTCCTACTATAACCCAACCAAGGGCTAGGCGTTGAGCAAAGGGACCATGAAGTGGACCATTGCGCTGTTCCAGCACCTTGTGTGCCTGGATGATATCCCTACCCAAAATAATGAGTATCTGAGCTTCAGGGTCTAAAGGTGGTATCTTAGTGGCTAAGCTCTTTAGATGGCTGTGATGCTTTGTTGCTTCAGGGGTGGGAATTTCTAACCTGTTATTAGGAAGGTCATTACACTCAATGAGTGTGGGAAGAGCTAAACACATTTCTTTGTTGATGGATTCTATTATAAACCCATTTACTCTTCGACCTTTTGCTTCTGCTACACCTGCCCATGTTTTGAGAGTGTAGGGAGAAGCATTATCAGGTATGCCAAACATGTTGCAAAAGGCTGATTTAACTAGAGACTTGTTGCTCTGGTCATCCAAAATAACATACGTCCTTACTCTCTTATATAGGAATAGTGGAAGAATGACTTTCGTCCCTGCCATGCTGTGTGGCGGCATCAGTGTTGTATTTCACCAACCATGGAGCTGGCTCATTGTGTAGTGCTGCCACATGGCTGTTGCTGTCACACTCTGAGCAATGTATTATTGCCTTACGGTCTCTAGCTTGGTGGACAGTTGATGAGCAACAGCGAAAACATATTAGATTCTCCTTTAAGATAGTTTTCCTTTCCTCAAGAAGCTTCTCACGAAAGCCTCTGCACCTTCACAATGGGTGTGGCTTCCTGTGCAGGGGGCAGTTTCTGTTGGGGTCTTCAAGCCTTTTAGTCATGCCTTTCTCATCATTCTTGATTAAACTGTCTTACGTACCATAATAGGATTGCGGACTGTTCCTCTTTGGAACCTCTCTGTCCTAAGTGGTGCTGTGCTGCTGTTGGTGAGTTGAAAACTGTGATCATTCCTCATTTTTGCTTCAGCACGAATAAAATTGGAGAAGAAAGAAAAAGGTGGAAAGCTAACATGGTGTTCCTGCTTAAATCTGTTTCCCATTACCATCCATTTTTCTTTTATACTAATTCTAATTCTTGAAGACGTTGAGAATCTTTACTAGAAATTTTTGGAAAGTTTTCAAGTTTGTTAAACAAGGCAGTTTCCATTGCTTCTGCTGACCCATATGACTCTTCTAGCCTTTGGTATACCATACCGAGTGCAACCGCAGGATACTTTATGTGAACTGATCTTATCCTTTTCACGTGCTCTGCCGAATCAGGTCCGAGTCATTTGACTAGAAGGTCAAGCTCTTCTGAGGGTTTTAGCTCCAATCCATCAATTGCATTGCAGAATGTTGACTTTCAAGACCAGTAGTGTTCAGGTTTGTCATCAAATTTCTCTAATCCCACAGTGAGTAGGTCCCGTCGTGCCAAATATATTCCCAATTCTACCACACTCGAGGGAGAAAAAAGTCGACCAACCTTTTTTCAGTGACAGGAGAATGTGCACTTTCACGCAGCCTGTGATCAGGTAAGCCAGGGTAATGTGGCTTGTAAGATGGTGTGTTAATCTTCATTTGCCTTACATTACAGTTTCCTGTTCGGATTGCATGGAGCCACAAGGAGGAGGATCAGTTTGCTGTGTAACATGAGCCCACTGTGCATCTATAGGAAATGAGTGATCTGCTTGGAAATCATCTGGCTGACACGCATTATACAGTGAACCATCTTTGCTTGCCACTATTCTGTCTAACACAAGACATCTCATCGCTAACATAATTCTTTTTTCTTTCTAGCAAATTGATGAGTGAACTATGTTGAGTAACACCACTCCTAGAAAGCTGTTCTGAGATAGCTATGTCTGCTGCTGCTTCAAAGACAGTAGCCTCTGCTAATGCAGCTTCAGCTTCCTTTTCCTCTTTGAGTGCTTCTAATGTAGCCTCAAGGTGTAACTCTTTGACTCTAAGCTGAGCTTGCTGCACTTTTACTTGTATTTCCTTTTGCGCATATGCGGCCCTTGCTCTTGCTGCTTCTGCTTTTGCTCAAGCCACTATAGCAGCTAAGCTTACTGCTGACGTATGAGAACCTTTAGATGATCTCGTTGATGAACGTGAACAAGTAGATTATTGCTGTTGTCATTCGGTGGAAAAGTGCACCAGGAGCTCCCTTTGCTCAATGCCTAGCCCTTGGTTGGGTTATAGTAGGAGAAGTCTGTCTTCATGGTGCGCATAAGCTCTCATCTGATTTCATCAAGATAGCAGTAATAGTTGGGTTGTGCCACTTCTCTTTCGTAGTCCTCGACAGAGCCTTCTGAATAATTGGGAGCAGGCAGCTAACCGTCTAAAATCGCTATCTTACACGCCCAGAAATGAAGCACCATTTCATCGATTTTATTAGCAAAATCTTTAAGAATGGGCACGCAGAAGTGGCACCACCTCTGAAGCCAGAAGAGGAATGCTGGTATTTGCCATTATTTAGGGTGTATCATTCCCAAAAGCCCAATCAGATAAGGGTCATATTTGATTCTAGCGCAAAACAAGATGGTGTGTCACTTAATGATGTACTTCTAACTGGTCCCAAAATGAATAATAGCTTGATTGGAGTTCTTCTGCGCTTCAGAATGGAGTCTGTTGCAGTAACAGCTGATGTGCAGCATATGTTTTATTGTTTTGTGGTGCACAGGGATCACCGGAGCTTCTTACAATTTCTTTGGTATCGCAATAACGACATTGATAACAAAGTGATCGAATACAGAATGTGCGTGCATGTCTTCGGTAACAGCCTATCACCAGCAGTGGCTATGTATGGGCTCAGGGGGGCTGCCCTTGCAGGTGAGAGTGACTTTGGAACTGAAGCTAGGCATTTTGCAGAATGTAACTTCTATGTTGACGATTTCTGGCATCCATTCCCACAGAGAAGCAGGCAGTCTCGCTTCTTCGGAACACCCAAAGCATGCTTGCACTCTCAAATTTGCACTTACATAAAATTGCTTCCAACAGTCCTGAGGTTATGAAGGAGTTCCCTCCTCAGGACTTGGCCAAGGGACTAAAATACCTGAACACTGACTTTCCTCCTATTCAGAGAAGTTTTGGGGTGAACTGGGACATTGTTGAAGATGTCTTCACTTTCCAAGTGTCAGTGGCTGAAAACCCCTACACGAGACGTGGGGTTTTGTTGACGATAAACAGTCTGTTTGACCTGTTGGGATTCGCAGCCCCTGTGACCATTCAAGGGAGGTCATTGCTTAGGGAGCTAACCACGGAGTCATTTGACTGGGATGCTTCTCTCCCTGAAAGGAAACTGAAAGAGTGGAAGGTGGAAGTGGAAGAATTCCTCGTCAGTATACGTACATCTCCCTTAGTCAGGCTCACAGGAAAGAGATGCACATCTTTTGTGACACATCAACAGGCACTATTGCAGCTGTGGCCTATCTCGTAACATTCTACTCAGACAGTAGAGTGGTCTTAGGTTACATTCACAATGAGTCAAGACGATTTTATGTGTATGTACATAATCGAGTGCAGCAAATAAGGAAATCCACTAGTCCAGAGCAATGGAGGTACATCTCAACTGACCAAAACCCAGCTGACCAAGCTACAAGGTCAGTTTCAGCTTGCAGTTTGGCTTGTAGTCTATGGCTAACATGTCCACAGTTTCTCCTTAGAGCAGCAGAACCAAAGACACCATTGAAGAAATTTGACCTAATTGATCCAGGAATTAACACAACGATTTGCCCTCAAATTGCTTGCCACTCCATCTGTATTTCTAGCAAGAATTTAAGTCCAGAGTGCTTTGAGAGATTTTCAACTTGGCAATCACTACACCAAGCAGATGCAAGGCTGGTACACATTGCCTGCTCGTTCAGACAAGGGGCTAGCTGTAAAGGATGGCACATTTGTGATGAACGCAGTTCAAAGAAAGAGTTAGAACAGGCTAAAAGGGTTATAATCCAAAGCATGCAGCATAAGGCATTTGGAAAAGAACTGGAATCTATTCAAGAAAGCTCACCCATTCCCAAGCAGAGCCCACTTGCAAGCTTATGTCAGTACATGGATGATCATGGCATGTTTAGAATTGGTAGGCGTCTTTCACAAGCCAATCTAAACAAGGATGAAATCAACCCTTTAATCCTTCCTGCCAAGAGCCATGTCACAAATTTGCTCCTTCCTTGGTACCATGAACGTGTTCATCATCAAGGTCGCCTTTTCACCGAAGGTGCATTGTGAGCTGCTGGTCTGTGGATCATTGGTTTTAAACGGCGTGTCAGCAGTATACTCCATCAGTGTGTTATCTGGAGGAAACTACGAGGGAAAACCCAAACCCAAAAGATGGCAGACTTACCTGTCAAGCATTTAAGCACGAACCTCCATTTTCTTATGTTGGAGTCGATGTGTTTGGACCTTGGGAGATTGCTGCTCACTGCATAAGAGGTAGTATGGCTGAGAGCAAACGCTGGGCAGTTACATTTACATGTATGAGCATTCGTGCCATACACATTGAAGTAATTGAGTCTCTGAGTGCTTCATCCTTCATAAATGCATTGCAACTGAAAATCGAAACTGTATGTAGTAAAAATGAAGTCCAGCAGTATCTGTCTGACAATGCATGTACCTGGGTCTTCAACCCTCCTCATAGTTCTCACATGGGGGGTAGTTGGGAACGACTGATAGGCATCAGCAGGCGTATTCTTGATTCAATGTTTCTCAAGATGGCACCTACAAGGCTTACTCATGAAGTTTTCACCACATTTATGGCTGAAGTTTCAGCAATTGTGAATGCAAGGCCACTGGTTCCCGTGTTAACACATACTGATTCTCTTCTCATTCTGTCACCAGCAACACTCCTTACTCAGAAAATTGGAGCACACCCTCCACCTCAGGGTGAGTTTGACAATAAGGATTTATATGCAGGTCAGTGGAGGCAAGTCCAAGCTTTAGCAAACACTTTCTGTCATCGCTGCAAAAGAGAGTATCTTCCAACACTTCAGAACAGAAGGAAATGGAAAGACGGGAGTCGAAACCTCAAGACGGGAGATGTGGTGATGTTGAAGGACAGCCAGGTTTCATAGGTATGAATGGCCTTTAGGTATAATCACCAACACATTTCCTGGGGTAGATGGGAAAGACGCAAGGTTGAAATTAAAATAGCAAGAGGAGGCCTATGCAAATTCCTTCTTCGGCCCATTGCAGAGACTGTCCTGACACTTAGGATTTGTTGTATATAAAGTTACTCTGTAGGTGGCATCCTCACAGACGCCAGGCGGGGAGTGTTGTGGCATTTGTTGTTATTATTCTCTTCCACTAGATGGAACAACTTCCCTAATACTCCATACAATTAGGTGGCACAATTTCTTGTGTTTTTTTAAGGAGGAAAGCACATTTTGAACTCCACATTACATGCACACCAGTGGCAGATGCTGGTCTTTCAAGGAGGGGAAGCTCAATTTCGGCCTACATCATAAAATGTGTCGGTTTATTTATACATAAATTCTACCCTCCGTTCCTTTTAAACAAAATAATCTGTGACCCTGTCGTACCAGCAAGGCGTCTTTTCCAGGGACTTGACTAGTGTCCTCTCAATGGCCAGCAGAGCTAGGCTGCTTAAACGGCCTTGGCCCATGTGAAGTGTGTCCGCCTGTGAGTGCTTTGTGACGGTGGAGGGGCTCAACAGCACCCGCTGGACAGAAACTGAGATAGAAGTCAGAAAGAGTGATAGAAGTCAGTCTCCAAACACAAGCAGCTACAAAAAACACACCAGAAATAGAAGCTTGATTTGTCGCTAGTCGTTTTTAACAAAGAAATGCCGCTAAGAGGATTAAGATAGTCTGGCTCAACGCAGAACAGAATGAAAATGTAATGCTACCTCGGAGCTTTACACCAAAGGGCCGCTGATTCGCTCATTTCGCTGTCAATCAAAAAGGGATTCAGCCTCAGACAGATCATCCAATCATCATGCAGAAGCTCCATAGACCCCCATAGACCACCAGAGACGCTGAGCGTCCGATGGGCGGGACAAAGCCCAGCATTTATCTAATCACTCGTCTCGTTTCCCTGCACTTCGCTGCTTCTCCATTGAACTCTGTGGACGCTCAGCGTCCGCACGAATGATTGAGAGGAAAGCCGCGTCTTTACCAGTGATAAGAAGCTGATTCTGGACAAAAGTTAATCGCGTTGTAGTGCATATTTATTCAATGACATGTACACACAAAAGTATATATTTGATCACTTATTTTTGACATGTTAGGGGAAGCTGAGCTTCCCTTGCAGTCTCAGAGCAATCGCCACTGATGCACACTGTGGATATGCATCTTCATCCATCCTGCCTGTAATCATTAATCTAAGCAATCTGTAAGTAGATGTTATTCTTACAGGCTAAAGTTTTATATTAGTGAATTATTTGGTATTGGGAAGTTTAGGTTGTGAGTAGGGCTGCAATTAACGATTATTTTGATAATCGATTAATCTGTTGATTATTTTTTTGATTAATCGGATAAAAGGGAAAACAAGCCAAATTTGATTTCCAGCATTTTATTTAATAAAACAAACTGTCTCTGTACAAAAGTTGTTTCCAACAACTCACATAAGTTAAATGTATGCTACATTGAGTATAAAAAAATTAATACATTTATAGCAGCAGAATCAATGTAAATAAAAACATAATATATTTTCTTTTATAATGTGCAACCAGCATTTCTTTATATTGTTTTGTTAAACAAAATCCTATTCAAGTATTGAATTTTCGGATGGTGAACAGTTTAAATGTAACGATAAACAAAGACCACCTGTTTTTATACAATGCAGAGAGCATTTCTTTACATTTTCTGAAACAAAAACCTGTCTCCAGCTTGAAATGAACTCAACAACAACAACTTTATTTAATAAATAAAACACATAAAACAAATGATCTTTGCATTGCAATGCAAAATGTTAGCATATCCACATGCTCTGGGCTCAGACTGGCTCTCCTCTTGGAAGCTATGTTGCCTTCTGCAGAGAAGAGGCGTTCTGATGGTGTTGAGGTGCAAGGGATGCACAAGTAGGTCTTTGCTAACCTAGCCAAGGTAAGATCGATTCTCATTAGCCTTCCACCAATGTAATGGATTTTCTTTCTTGGCAAGAGGCTTCTCTCCAAAGTATGTGAGGACTTCATTCCTCACTTGACCGTTGAGACCCTCAGCTTCTCCCTCTCTCTGCTCTTCCTCACTGCTGGTTCCAGAATCAAGCAGTGAATCAAGAGTTGTAGGTCCTGATGCAGCTTTAGTAATGGTGGAGGTGGCACTGGCTTGGTCATGGACATTCTCATGCTGCTGCTGAGGTTCCATCTCCCGACTTACTCCAAGTGCATGTATTTGTATTTTGTTTTACACATTAAAAACAGTCAGAATTGAGTCAGAAACTTCAATTTTCTGAACCTCGGGTCCCGTGCAGAGGAGAGGATCACTGTGCTTGGTGCTGTCTCTGAGAAAGTAGTGTCATTTTTCCATCCCTGTTGAAGCTGCTCTGTAGCAGTAACTTGGAAAGCCTTTACTGCTGCTGACTCAAATGCAGCTTTCTGGGTGGACTACAATAGCCCCTGCACAAGAGGAGGTACTGTAGAGATTGTGGTATATTTGTCCCCACTCACAAACACAGTGGCACATTCAAATTGTTTAAGGGCTGTTGAAAGCTCTTAAAGCAGGGTCAGCTTTTAAATCAAGGCACCGTTTGCCCTCTGTGTGACAGTTGAGTCAGACAGTATTGCAGTTAAAGGCCACCTTTGCTCAAGCAGTCTGCTGACCATATAGTATGTGCTGTTCCATCTCGTGCTTATATCCTGAATGAGCTTGTGTTCAGGGGTAGCCATTTGTTGCTGTTTTTGTTTCAGCATGTTGGATGTTAGCTCACTTTAAAAAAAGTTTTCCACGAGACATCTTGCAGCCCCAATAGCTTTGTCAAGTGCATGAGTGCTTCAATGCAGAATTGATCACTAGTTGCAAGGTGTGGCTAGTGCAGCGGACAGAGGACCACCCATGCTTCTCCTCCAGTATTTTTGCCGCAGCCACAATATTGGCCCCATTGTCATGCACAATGGCAGTGATCTTGCTAAGAGGAATTTCAAACCTGGCTGCTACCTCCTCTGACCACTGTGCAATGTTTGATGCTATATGTCTGTCCTGCAGTGGCATGGTGGAAAGGCAGACTGATTTCATGTCCTAGTCATCTCCTATAAGCGGCGATTGCTCTAAGACTGCAAGGGAAGTTCATCTTCCCCTAAAATGTAAAAACAAAAAGTGATCAAATATATATTTTGTGTACATGTCATTGAATAAATATGCACAACAAAACGCTCAATTTTTGTTCAGAATCAGCTTCTTATCACTGGTAAAGTCAGTGCTTTAAACGGTGTGGACGCTGAGCATCCACAGAGTTCAATAGCGAAGCAGCGAAGTGCAGCGAAACGAGATGAGTCATTGGATAAATGCTGGGCTTTGTCCCGCCCATCGGACACTCAGAGTCTCTGGGGGTCTATGGAGCACTGGGCTGGCCTCGGCTGGCCCGACCGCTCAGCTTCTGCTTGATGATTGGATGATCTGTCTTAGGCTGAATCCCTTTTTGATTGACAGCAAAATGAGCGAATCAGCGATCCTTTGGTGTAAAGGTCCATGGGAGCACAGGCGGACACACTTCACATGGGTCAAGGCCATTTAAGCAGCCTAGCTCTGCTGGCCATTGAGAGGACACTAGTCAAGTCCCTGGAAAGACGCCTTGTTGGTACGACAGGGTCACAGATCATTTTCTTGAAAAAGAACGGAGGGTAGAATTTACGTATAAATAAATCGACACATTTTATGTTGTAGGCCGAAATTGAGCTTCCCCTCCTTGAAAGACCAGCATCCGCCACTGTCTGTAATGGCAAGTAATTCCAAGGTAGGCTTCAGTGGCTACACTTGTCCATATATCAGTGATAAGAGCAATTTTGCTGTTGGTGGCCTTTATGGCAATCTTCACAACCTGGAATGTCTCCTGGTATTTCTTTTCCATCAGACTGGTGAAATAGGTCCTTGAAGGAAGAGTGTAACCAGGGTTGAAGGTGTTTATCATTTTTCTGAATCCCTCATCCTCCACCATTGATAATGGCCTCATGTCTGTTATTAGCATATTCAGGACACCATTAGTGAGAACAGCTGCTTGCTGTGGCATGCATATCTTTTTCAAAACATAGTCAGCAATGCTGGCCTGTTTTTTTTCTGAGGTGAGAGAGAAAGTGTAGATATGAACATACATCTTTTTAAAGTTAATAACTACTAAAATGCAGACAATAATGCATGGATATTAGGTGATGCTGCCATGTGCTGAGAATAAAAGGGAAATTCAACTAACACATGTGATCAGATATTGTTAAGATATTTAAGATTTTAGAGAACTAATGTTTAGAACTAATTGTAAAAGGAACACACAACCTGCCATTATTAAACTCAAACACTAACACACAATGCCAGAGTCAGAAAAGAACTTTAAAAAGGCTTTAAATGTATTACTTAAAAAGTGTTTAGATTGATTATTATTACTTTTTTAAACTCTGAATGTAACTGCCGCCACATTTAAGGTGGAACGGAAAACTTGCTAAATACAAGAGCGATATAAATTTACTAAAAATGAGACATCTTGTTTAACTACTTTAGCAGGCGGGGGGGGGGGGGGGGGCATGCTAAGGCATGTTTGCTAAACGCGAGTGTAATATAAATGTACTAAGAAAAACAAATGTTATTTAACTACTCTAGCAGGTTCTAGTAACATTGAGTGAGAGAAAAAGAATTAACTTACTATGAACTTACTGTGAATCTTTTTCACACATAGCTCCAACATGCTTCCTTTTCAGGTGCTCATGCAGTGATATGCTGCCGTCCCATGCAAGATCAGCTGTGCACATTTTGCACCTAACGCTGTTCTTTGAAGGTGTTAATGTAAAGTGCTCCCATACTTTCGATGACTTGGGTCGTACATTTTTCTCTCTGCATGTGCTAGCAGTATCCTCTGCTGTGACTGCCTCCGCCATTTTTCAAACCCTTCTTCCAAAGTTTATCACGTGAGCTATGCAAGGCATGGCATTGGTTCCCTTCTTTTACGGCGGTCGGTATCCAGCTTAATGGTGCTTTACTGCCACATATTAGGGTGTAGCAACTGTACCTATGTGTATAATAACTTAGACCCAACTAATCGATTATTAAATTAGTTGCCAACTATTTTAACACTCGATTTTGATTTTTTTGATTTTGATTTACTCGATTAGTTGTTGCAGCCCTAGTTGTGAGTTTGAGTGTTCATAATCTTCCTGGCTGTGAAATGTGATATTTGCAATTGAGTTTGAACTGTACATTAACTCTTGTTGTATGTTCATTAGAATCTTTGTGTGTTTTAGTTTTACTGAGCTCCTGGCACACTTTTCCACTGAATGACAACAGCAATAAACTCATTCGTATTCAAAAGTGTTTGGACAAGTTTATCTATCTGCCTAGCTGAAGAAGCTGGATTTTCAAGTGAGGGCAGAATAATATTTGCAACTTTTCCACCTTTGTGCTTGCTGCTTTGTTTATTATTTATTTATTGTTTTGTTTGTTTCCTTTATAGTTATCTGCTTGGTGTTGGTGCTACGTGCCAATGCTCACTCTCTGCTCTTCGCCTGTCCTGCTTCCTGAAGGGGATTGTACGCCAAGCTTGTTCAGCTGTCTGTTTTTGTATTTGTTTACTATAATTTTTGGCTGTATTATTTTCATTTGTTCATCTTATTCCCCTTGTTTATTTTTATATAAATCAAATTATATATATATATATATATATATATATATAGAAAGAGAGAGAGAGAGCTTTTTACAACTGGCAATGTCACAAAGCAACTTTACATGATTAGTATTAATACAGATCATTTGAATTGAAAAATAAAATCCCTCAAGGCTGGAGGAAGAACCTTTGGGAGGAACCAAGTATCAGAAGGGGTGATCCATCCTCCTCTGATCAAACTACTGATATAATTCTGAAATGATCACCAGTAAGTGTCATTATGCTACATTATAATAAAAAGACAGCACATTATTTCCTCATGGCCACATTTCTAGCCGGAGCATGTCTGATCTGGACAGCTAATGTTCTCCTACAAAAATGTTGAGCAGTCCAGTGGAATTGTAATATCAGCAAGAAATGTCTCAGAGGAGGTGTCTCGTGTTTCAGAGGAAGCATGGGCTTTTGGAAAATTAAAATAAAACAAAAGACAGAGACCAAAATGAATTAGGTTAATGATGCTAGGTATGCTAGCACAATTTCCAGCTATAACACACTGCACCAAGAAGACTTTGTAATTACTACTTTGCAAATACAGCTAACCAAAGCACATGAAAGCTGCACAATTCCCGAGACAGCAGTAATGAAGACAAGGGGGCTGGTTTGTTTGCAGCTGTGTTGGTGCTTGTACATCTGTCTGATGTTCATAATTTATGATGACATGTTTGAACAGGCTACATGGGATTTTTCCTGCTGCTGCTGCATCGGACGTACCACTTTTGGCAGGGGACAGTTTAGCCTGCTCAAGCAGCTTTATAGAAGAAGAGAAAAGAGCATAACCAATGTGTGGGCCTTCATCATTCTCACATGAAGTTCTTGCTCAGCCTGGTGTGGAATCCTTGGGAATTTTTCAGCAGACATATTTGCAGTATGCTGTGTATGTGTTTATTCTGTGGTAATTAGAACCCCTCCCCTTCATTCAGTATTAATACAAGGTATTAATGTATTAAACAAAAGGGAAAAATGAATAGCATATGTCATAAATATTGCTGTACATTTTTTAATATATAGCTAAGGGATCACACACATGAATTAGTGGTAAGGAATATAGGCTAATTCATGGATAGTCTACTCCCTGTAATGGTGGCAAAAAATTGGGTAAATACAACATCCAAACTGTAACACAACCACAACACGACCATATGTTGGCTTCTATTAGCTGTGCAAACATGACAGGTTTGTAAATACATCAGAAGAAGCATTAGTGCTTGGAAATTCTAGCTAACTTAACCACTGTCTCACACAACTAAAACTAGAGAAGATTATATCCTCTGCAAATTGTACAACTTGCACAATTGATGCAATTCCCTAAAAATAACTGAAGGAAGTACTACTTGTTATTATCAATCCTCTTTTACCTATAGTCAATTCATCTGGGCCTGGGCCATGTACCCACAGTCATTAAGATAGCAGTTATTAAACCTCCTCTGATCAAGAAACCAAATCTTAATGGTAGCATATGGTCTAATTACAGGCCTATTTCAAATTTACCATTTATATCCAAGATCTAAAAAAAAAAATCTGTGGCCCAACAACTTAGTTCATAAGAACCATATATATATATGAAAAATTCCAATCTGGATTCAGGCCACATCATAGCACGGAGACAGCTCTAGTTAAGATAACAAATGATCTTCTTTGTGCCTGTGATCAAGGCCTCATATCCCTGTTGGTACTACTTGAACTCAACTTTTGATACAATAGACCACAACATTCTCCTAGAAAGCATTGACAACCTGGTTGGAATAACAGGGACAGCCCTATCTCGGTTCAAATCTTACTTAACAGAATGTTATCCATTTGAAAAAGGTAAACGATATTGTCTTCTAATCATTCAAAGTGAGATTTGGGATTGTAATAGGACAGTTTTTTCCATCTTCTCAACATTGCCAAGATAAGAAATGCCTTATCCCTGCATGACACAGAAACATTAGTACATGACTTTATTACTTAAAGTCTAGATTATCGTAAAGCACCACAGTCAGAATGCACTAGCAGTAATTTAAGTAAACTTAAACTACTTAAAATGTTGCAGCCAGGGTCCTCAAAACCCGTACAGTTCTAATGTCACTTCACTAGCTGCCTGTTAAATTCCCAATCAATTGCAAAATTCTTTTATTGACCTATAAAGCCCTACATGGTGTAATGTGCTTAGTTTTGTGTTCTGTTCTGTTGTTTTTGTTCCTTGTTTATGTTCCCCCTGTCTTGTGTCTGCTTCCTGCTTGTTTCCTGGTCATGTGATACCTTTCCTATGTGTATCTAGTGTCCCGTGTCTTAATTAGTGCCCAGGTGTTTCTTGTTTGTGCTGTCTTTATAGATTAGTCCTTGTCAGTGGTTCCTGTTTTGTTGGTCATTGCATGTATGTTTGCTGTCTGAACTTGATGGTGGTGTTCCTTAGCCTTGTTCATTAGTTAGTCTTTCTCTATGTTTAAATTTGCTGTGTTTCACCCCTTAGTTCTGTTTAGTCTAATGTTTAGCTGTGTTTGTTGTTTAGAAGCTTTGTTTAGTGTTTAGCATTTACCCTTGTTTAATCTTTAGTGTTTGTCCTTGTTTTGTGTTTAGTGTTAGCTTGCCTCTGTCTTGTTACCTTTTGTTTATTGTTAATACATCTCTCCTGCATATACCTCCATCCCTTACTCGTACACACCTGCATTACACATGGGGTTGCTCTTGAGTACATGCAAGACCTTATTTCCTATTACAAGCCAACCTGATTACTCAGATCAGAGTACTGGCTTTTTACTACTTCCTAGATTTCAGAAAGCTTCAGGTGGGGGAATAGTGTTTTCTTATAAAGGCACCCCCACCTTGAAATGATCATCCAAATAATGTTTGGCATTCAGTCACAGTCTTCAAATCTAGGCTGAAAACTGATTTGTTCAATTTAGCTTTCAGTAGTCAATGTTCCCCCTTAGATAAAGGCGGCAGATCCAGGGGTCCATGGACACAGGGAATTATGTTAAACTCAAGCTAGTACTGTTGTCCTGCTGCTCACATGCAAACTCAGGTTTGTAGACGATGAAGATGCCAATTGTTTAAGGGTGCTCCCGTATGTGTGTACTTCTGGTTCTCTCCTTTTTGTTAATCTGTTATAGTCAGATCTGCTGGAGTCATTATCCACACTCATCCACACAAATGTTCAGATTCTCTGATTTATATACACCCAAACACAAAACTAATTCCATCTCCCTACCTTTCTTCAGGGTAAACGACTGTCAACTGGTGTGGCAGGAGATGGATGGATGATTGACTGTCAAGCTCTTCTGCCACCTGCTTCAGACTAGCTGCCCAAACTCTAGCCACTGCCAACTGCCTTGGATTAGCATCCCACCCTACATTGCAGTTTTCATGGATTCCTAACTATTACTTCAGCTAGTAAGTAAAATTTTATTTATAGAGCACATTTAAAACCAAAGTGCTGCACAATAAACAAAAGAGAAAGAAATTCCACCTTCTAACCACCAGCATCACAGAAAAACATAGCGACACAGAAAGACATACATTAACACAGCTCCTAATCCACAGATCCACAGCTGCCAAATGCCAGACGGTAAAAGTGTGTAGTACTACAACTACAGTAAATAATAAAAATGACAATCATAATATCATCATCACTTACATTATGCATGCTATGATTATATCAGTACACATGATCATAACAGCAGACCTATGTGATGGTATAAGGTCTTTTTATTCAACAAGTTTCAGGTAGTTTGACCAGACAAGGATAGTTATCCCCTTGAGGCTTGGTTTGTCCCAAGTTTTCTTCCTTAGCTCTGAGGGACTTTTTCCATGCCACTGTTACCCCTGGTTTGCTCACCTAGGGGGTTTTACATTACACATTAAAACTTTACTGAAATACTGTGAAGCTGCTTTGTGACATCAGTTGTAAAAGACACTATACAAAAACATTTGATTTGATTTGTCTAGTCCTTGTATAAGCACAGTCTTTTCATATGCTGTCCATAATCTGTAACCACCTGCTTGTACAAGAGTTGTTCAGAACCCAAGAGTATATTAAAGCAATAATCCAAGAGAGGCTATGCGTAATAGATTTTATTGTCACATCAACCCAAGCTGTTTCTCCTGGCTCTCCTCCAAACAACCAGAGGTCACACTCACCTGAATTCTAGTTTGGGTTCCTCACCTCTCTCTGATTAGTCAGATCATTTGTAGAACATTTAAGCTCACAGTTTTGTTCTGCAAGTTGTGAAGTATTGTTTGATCAAGGTGTGCAATTCTGAGCATAGGTTTATGTATAGCTTTTCCTGGTTTTTGAATTTTGGCTTTGACTCAGTTAACTCTTGATTGGTTTTCCCTTTGGGATTTTTGTTTTCTGACTGTCTCCATGATTTTTGACTCCTTTTTTTCCTTGGTTTTGTCTCTTAAAAAAACCTGCAACTGACTCTTAACCACTTTGTAAAACTGATATGTGATATTTATCATGAGGAAGGGTATTTTTGGCACAACACAAAATTAAGTCTTTAAAACTTCCTTCTCTGTGATAAGAATCATTGAAACACACAGCTTGTTTACTGCTATGATATTCTGATACTGAAAAAGATGGAAAAAAAAAACCCCTTCAAAATTGGCTATTTCCACCATGTAATGTAGTGTATTAACAGTGAGCACTGTTGCTAGGTAAGTCAGTAAACATCCATCTGTTTTTGTCAACACGTCAGTTTTATATCTGTTTATTTTGGAGAACTAATGTTCTCACGGCCAACAAAATTTCCCCATTTGTGTTCATTCTTAGTATCTCTTAATATGGAACAGTGTGTTTTAGTAAGAAACATACTGTAAGGCAAGTTTATTTACAGAGCACCTTTCATACACAATGGCAATTCAAAGTGCTTTACAGCGCGACACAAAGATTACAGTAGAGTTTAAAAAGTAAAAGAAAATAAAAACAATTAGTAAGTATAATATATAATTAAAACATTCATTCATTATCTGTAACCACTTATCCAGTTCAGGGTCGCGGTGGGTCCAGAGCCTACCTGGAATCATTGGGAGCAAGGAAATACACCCTGGAGGGGGCGCTAGTCTTTCACAGGGCAAAACAGACACACACATTCACTCACACTTTTGAGTTGTCAATCCACCTACCATGTGTTTTTGGACTGTCGGAGGAAACTGGAGCACCCGGAGGAAACGCACGCAGACACGGGGAGAACACACCAAACTCCTCACAGATGGTCACCCGGAGCGGGAATCGAACCCACAACCTCCAGGTCCCTGGAGCTGTGTGACTGCGATACTACCTGCTGCGCCTCCGTGCTGCCCATAATTAAAACAATATTAAAAATGGATAAAAGCTATATTCAGTAAAATTTAAAACAATAAAAAGAGTAATAAAAAAGGTCAGTTATTAAAATGGTACTAGAAATTTGAAGGTAGTAATATTTGGGGCAAATATTCCAGGTGCAGGCAGCATAGTGACTGAAAACTGCCTCCCCCTGTGTGGTTCTGACCTGGGGCACCACTAGCTGACCAGTCCCGAGTGATTTGAGGGGCCTACTGGGTTCATACACTTCTAGCAGATATGTAATATATATTTTGGTCCAAGGCAGTTTATTGCTATATAAACAATAACATTTTAAAATCAATTTTGTGTTTAATTGGCAGCCAGTGCAGTGACCTGAGGACAGGAATGATGTGCTCTAGCTCTGCATTTTGAATAAGCTGCAGCTGCCTAACTGGACTTGGAAAGTCTAGTAAGGAGACCATTGCAGTACTCCAGGCTGCTAAAAATGAATGCATGAATGGGTTTTTCTAAGTCTAGTTGTGACACATACCCTTTGAATTTTGGTATGTTGTTAAGGTGATTAAATGCAGATTTTGTTATATAGATGAAATGTTCAGCCCCTTGGTAATGACCAAGTCCAGTGTGTCTCCGTAGTTGTGGGTAGGTCCATTCACAGCTGGTACAGACCAAAGGCATCAAGTAAAGAATAAAGTTCCTTAGTAGTTTTGTCCAAGGCTTTATCTATGTGCACATTAAAGTCTCCAGATATGACAAAGTGATCAAAGTCAGTTGGAATGACTGTTAGCAGCTCATTGAATTTCATTGATGAGTTTTTAGGTGGTCTATGAATAGTAAGTATTAAAGTATGAGGTGCATTTTTTAGCACTGTACTTTGACACTCAAAAGAGAGGAATCACCAAATGCTGCATGCTTGCATTAAAATATATTTTTAAACAGGGCGACTATTCCACCACTTTTTATATTTTCTCTACATACCCTATTACAAGTATAGTCTGGGGGAGCGGATTCTGAAAGGACAGCAGCATTGGTGCTGTTTTCTAGCCAGGTTTCTGTTAAAAGCAAAAAGTCTAAATTGTGCGGGGTGATAAGTTCACTGACTATAAAGGTTTTATTTGTAAGAGACCTAATATTAATAAGAGCTAGTTTTAAATCAAAGGACTTGGGTTCCAGATCTGACTGATGTGTAAGGACATATTTTAAGTTGGAAATATTTACACCATCTGTTTTGTACTCCGTGTTTTCTATTTCTGATAAATACTGGAATGGGAGACATTACAGACTCACAGGGTCCAAGCTTGTTTTGAAAACATGGACTGCTGATATTACCACTGTAGCAGCATGGGCCCAATAAGTATCAACCTGTCTGATTACTTGAGGTGGCCTCATCCCTTTCATTGGAAGAAGGTGGGTGAAGCATCTGCTGACGATGAGACAGAGAGTGAAGTTGCCTATCTGATGGTTTTGGAGCTTGCCTTTTTCTTTGAGGTGTTGTAAGCTGTAGAGGAGTTTTGTTTAACAGATCATCTATCTGTCTGAACTTCATTGAGGCCACTTTAACTAACTCCTTGATTGGTGAGTGTAGCGGGGAGGAGGAGGGTTGCTGAGTCCTTGGGGCAAGTAGATGATAGTGGGCTGATTTTTCTCTGTACCTGAGGACTAGCTGAAAGGGAAAGTGACAGCTTTCTTCCTGCAGATACCAGCTTCTCCATTATTGATGGAAGATTCAGGTGGGGTGAGTATGTGGCTGAATTTGATTTACCTGTTGTTGTTTTTTTTTATTAACACAGAAACACATTTGTAACTCAAGTCGTTTAGTTTTGTACATTCCATGTGTTTAATTTCATGCAGTAAACAGTCACCCAAATTTGGAGTCAGTTCTACCTTAAGTAATCTGAAACAGAAAAGAAGTCAGTATTTCCCATTTTTTGGGAATAGATAAACAATCTCAACCCTTCTCAAGCGTGTTAGTGTTATCAGGTCTAGCGTAGCTACTGCATGAATCAAAATCTGTTCACGTGTATTCAATGTATTGTACTTGAGTCAAAAATCATATTGTTTTTCCTCTTTCTGAAAGGACTCTTACTTTAAATGAGAAGTTGCAGGAAGTAGAATGTGCTTAACAGTGTGATGTGTAGCACGGTATTTCTGTCCTGATATTATGCTGTGTATGGTGAATTGAATAAAACTGACTATGGCTAATGCAGTGGTGCATTAACATGGATGTCTTTAGAGCTGTTTTAGGGGGACTGTAACCTAATATATATATATATATATATATATATATATATATATATATATATATATATTTAAGTTATTTGTAATATCCTTATGTGAAAATAAATCAAGTTTTAATTGTGAAACTTTCTGCTGTCAAAGGTCACATTCATACTTTCAGGTTATTAAATAAAAATACAACTATACAACAAATGCACATTATTTGTACAAGTCTATATTCTCAGTATTTGAGCGCATGCGAGACCTGCTACTTTAAGTAACATTGTGGCTTTCCTTAATATGAAGAAAGAAATTTGCTGCTATAAGGCAATCACCCCCCCATATATGGAATTTATATGTTGCGTGTTGGTCATAAGTGTGCATATTGTGTATTTTACATTGGATTTAAACAAAGCTCAACCAACAAACCTCAATCAGATTTTAGGACGAGAACTACCTGTTTTATAATATAAATTGTGTCGTATTTTGTTGCAGTAACAAAACCTGCAAAGCCTTTAAAATAGATGCTAGAACAAAGCTTACCTAAACATTAGCAAGGCCTCATACCAGATTTGGATGATTACTTCTAAATGTCAAATGCTACTTAAGCATATCTCAAAGGTAATATGCTCCAGCACTCCAGAGAACACAGTTCCACTTATACACAGCTCAACACAAGGATGTTTTAAATTCCTCTAGTCTGTATTTGGCATAGGGCATGGTGACATTAGGCTTCAGAGCATTATTGTATTATTTTGCCCCAGAGGGAAAACCCTGGGAAGTCACTGCAGCATATTATTTAATTCATTTTTACATCCAAAGAGTACAAAAGCTTTTGAGGAAGAAGCTGTCTGCCTACATTCCCGAGTCTGAGAACTAAAAAGAGTTTGGCTGTAGACATTCAGTAGACGTTATGGTTTGGCAAGTATCCAAGTTTTACTCTAAGCCCAAAGTCATGTGAGAATGCCCTGGCTCAGAGAGGGAAGGAAAAAGAGGAAACAATATGAAGAACCCCTCATTGTGCTCAAGAGATTCCACCTCAAACATCAGTCCACCCATTTCCTTCCATTCTGTTTGTCTGTGAGTGCCTTATGCATAGTTCCATCTTGTCGCATGTTTTCTTGTTATACTTGTACATGCATTCCAAAAGGCTGGATTGACTTTAGTTGTGTTGATGTAGTGTTGACAGACTTGACTGGTTATAGTACTCATTTCTATCGGTAGTTTGACCAGAGGAGGATGGATCCCCCTGTAAGCCTTGGTTCCTCCCAAGGTTGTTTCTTCCAGCCTTGAGGGGGTTTTTCTTGGCTGCCATTGCTTTTGGCTTGCTCACGTGGGATTTTCTGATTGATATATCTGTTCTGATACTAATTCTGTAATGCTGCTTCGTGACAACAAAAGTTGGAAAAAGCACTGTAGAAATACTTTTTGATTTGATTTCATTTGATACCAACTGTCTGTCTTCATTTAGGGACAGGTTGGTGCCACAGTGGTTCTGGGAGTGGGTTAGCTGAAGCTAAATGCTAATTGTGGAAGTTAAATAAAGTTATAGGTAAATGTGTAGTAATTTGTTGAAATGAGGACATTTCCATGTAAATGTTAAAGTGCAATGTTTATGTACTTAAGAATTATGTGTAGATAAGAGAAGAATGGGGTCATTTTATAGTCTGTTCAAGACTTGATTAAAGCAGGGCTGGCTCGAGAAAACATGTGTATGCAGTGGTCTGTATATGGTTTATACACTTAACAAAAGAAGATGGGTACATGAATCTACCTGGACATTAGGAATAATTTGTAAAGCTTTACAGAGCTGCTTCTGAATGAACACTGCATTGGGCCAGATGTGGTTGGGGTTTTCTCCTTCAACAGATTGCATGGCTTTGATTATGAATGTGAGCAGTCAGACTTTGCAGGCAGTGCAGACCTGCCCACATTATGTACAAAGCAGTGGCGGCTGCTGCCAAATCTCTTGGGGGTGGGCTGGAGGGCCAGCAATGGTTGTGATGTCAGCTTGTTCAGTGGGTAAATTAAAAGCTAGACATCTAGACAATTGGCACATTGCACTGCATGAATTAATCAGGAATATAACACCTCATGTAGAAATGCCACTAACCACTAGATTCATAAGGCTTTCTCTTTATGTACATACTGTAAAGTATTTGTGGAGAACTTTATCCAGGGATTCATTATAACTTCTTTAATAAAGTTACTTTGCCTCTACAGTGAATCAACAATCAACTGTGGTCATAAACAAATAAATGCACAAATAAAAAGTCACCCTATTTTGAAGAGAGACTAGCTTTGTCACTACTCATACAATTCTATACATTATTCACTCTTCACAATACTCTTTATTCTGGAACTCCTACACTTTAAATAAAATATCTGAAGTTTACGGAAGTTGTGCTGACCAGGTTGCTGCTCTCTCTACACAGCTCTGGGTGTTCCAGGTATCTGTACAGGTTTGTGTCCAAAATTAATCAGTTCCCTATTCACTATATATTTCACTACATAATGAGCAATGTAGGGAGTAGAGTATGGGGTTATTTGGAACATGCCTCACCTTGTATATTATGAATGTACATTGGGGCGAGCCTTCCTGGAACCCACTGAGAATGTACCGAAGGCTCTGCAGCCTTAACATGAGAGTTTATCTGGGTCAGTTGCCCAAAAAGAGGCTGGACGGTATGGATCAAAACCTTCCAAAAATTCTAGGTTTTGGTTTTGCTTAATTGGAGGATAATATAACTGCCTCTGAGGAAGTTGCAGAATGTTATAATGCTAAGATGCCTCTGAGGCCATTATTTCCTGTGTATTTGTGTTATGATTGCTGCCTTAGCTGAAGCTAGAGAATGTTATAAAGAAGTATATTTTGCATACTTGATTTGTTTCCTTCCTCTGAAGAAGCAGCACCATCACATGCAATAATCTGGTTCCTCAGAAGCAGTAATTGTGTGCTGTGATGATGTAGGCTGGCCCAACACATCACCATTTATCTAAAACACCTTACAAGGATACTTCTTTGAAATTAACAATTATGAATAGGAAACTGGTATTTACCTATGCCCTTTTAGTAGTGGCAGTGCATTGGTCACCCAGCCTTTATAGTCTTGAATGGACTGGGGGATATTGCTGGTGCAGGGGGATCTAGTGACCCTGTAAAATGGAAAAATATTGATTAATATATTTTGATATATACTTACCTGTAACATCTGGGAATGTATATATGCATCAAGATCTAACTGGTTATATACTTGGCTTTGTTTATATTTTAATGTTCTTTAAAGCACACCGTGAGTGCTATATACTCATTTTGGTTTAGTCCAGGATGGGGTTAATGGGGTATATAATAGGGGAATGTGGGGGTGGGGAGGACTTTGTCTGCCACGATTCATCATGAATGAAACTCTGTTATTGACAAGGGTAATTTAACAAGCCATCTATTGTAACTAGTGGTAGCCAGGACCCGCTATAATTGGCTTTTCCTCCTAGTATAAGTGTAATTAGTGTATATATTTTGTGAATATCCTTTGTGTATTTGGTGTTTTGGTCATCACTTCCTGACTCTGTAGTACATCTTTCCCTCAACAAGTTGCTATCCAAAAAGGAACCTCCAGACCACCCGATCCGCATTACCACGTGCCATTCCACTTTGTCCTAGACTCTGCCTCAGAAGAAGCAGAGCATTATTGTACAGCATTCTGAAGCTCTTTCAGAGGCAGCAGTCATAAATCAAATGTGCAGGAATGTACTTCTTCAGAATCTGCCTCAGAGGGATCTTAGCATTATAACATTCTGAAATTATTGCAGCATTTCCAAAAAAATTATGAAAAATAAAAGTAAGAAAAGTATATTATAATGCACACCAGCTTTACTCGTTTATTTCATAGCATTTGAAAATCTCTGTGCACACATTTGTTTCATTTTGTGGAAACATAGTTTGACCAAATCCATTATCACAATTAGCTTTACCCTATCTTAAAACTTACCTTACTCTAATCCCTTCACCTTAAATTGTAATAATTTACTCTGAAGGAGCAAGCTATGGTTCTCACAATGGAGTATAAAATCCCCACAATGTGAGCATATAGACATGATTTGGATCCCAATACATGATATAAAACTGGTGCGCACTCACATACAGAGAGAGATAGCCATCACAGAACTATCAGCTCCAGCCAACTTGTCCAGTAGCAGCAGTGCGTTGGTTTTTCCATCTGACATTATGTAATAGTGTATAAAAGCTCTGCAGTCTGCTTGTGGCTTTCCATGTTATATTAAAGCAGAATTGTCAGTCCACTCCAACTGTGGAAAAGGAAAACAAGCACAGCAAGATATTCCACAGCATGTGGCACTGATGGAGAGAGAGAGAAAATCACTGAGGGCCAGAGGAGGGGTGGACTACTTTTGCATAAAGATCTAATTAGATTTTATCCAATTCTTATCCAGAACTGGTATTGAATGGTAGTGACAGAATGGTATTGATTGCCTTACATTTATTTGTTTATTCTCTTAACTTAGACTCTCTTTAACTTAAATTTGACCAACTGAAATGTAGTTCACTGATAAAAACTATCCTACCCCTAACTCCCGACCATGGAAAGGAAACTTAGTGTAGTCATAATGAAGCGATATGGATAGAATAAACTGACACTAAAATCCATGCTAAACTATCACTTAATGTATAATATTCAATAAACAGAAAAACAAACTAGTAAACACCATGTATACTTTTTTTTTTTTAAATAGCTCCTGCTTTTTTATTAGAAAGCCCAGTTAGAAAGTATGATTTGGCTGGTAGATAATTCTCAGTATGCGGCCCGGTGGAGCAATAAGTAAGTGTCATTGAACTGCATAAGCAGTTACAGACAATGAGAATATGTTGTTATTGTGATAATGTGTGTTGTCCTGGTATGAGTGGATCAGACACAGCAGTGCTGCAGGAGTTTTTTAACACTGTGTTCACTCATTCTCCACTTTATTAGACAAACCTTCACTGATGGTCCACTTTGGAAATGTAAAGTCAGAGACAGTTACTGCACACTTTGTGTTAGTTATCCTCTAGTTTGTCATCCACAGTTGCAGGACACTGTTGGCTGGATATTTCTGGTTGATGGACTATTCTCAGTCCAGAAGACATGGAGTGGTTAACTTCTGTAGCACTACTGTGTTTGCTGTGTCATCCCACTGCTTTGTCATCTCAGCAGAACACACACAAACACACCACCATCCCAACAGATAAGAAAAGATAACACTTTATTGTTTCCAAAGGAAATTGTACAGTGTCACTGCAGTGCTGAGAATGATCCACCACCCAAATTGTACCTGCTGGACATGGTGGTATTGAGGCAGTTCTGGTCACTGTTAAGGGTTGCTAACAAAGTATGCAGAACAACACAGAAACCCCAGTTTGTTGTATAAGCACAAACAGCAACTACAGGTGCATCTCAATAAGTTAGATTAGCATCAAGAAGGTAATTTATTTCAGTAATTCAGTTCAAAATGTGAACCTCCATAATATATAGATTAATTACAAACAGTGATCTATTTCAAGTGTTTATTTCTTTTAGCATATGCTCTCAATACTTGGTTGGGGCTCCTTTTTCATGAATTATTGCATTACTGTAGCGTGGCATGGAGGAGATCAGACTGTGGCACTGCTGAGATATTATGGAAGCCCAGGTTGCTTTGATAGTGGCCTTCAGCTCATCTGCATTGTTGGGTGTGGTGTGTCTCATCTTCCTCTTGAAAATACCCCACAGATTCTCTAGGCCAGTGTGCTGGCCAATCAAGCACAGCGATTTTTGGCAGTGTGGACAGGTGCCAAGTCCTGCTGGAAAATGAAATCCGCATCTCCATAAAGTTTGTCAGCAGAGGGAAGCATGAAGTGCTCTAAAATTTCCTGGTAGACGGCTGCAATGACTGTCGTCACCGATTGTGGAAATGTCACACTAGACCTCAAGCAGCTTGGATTGTGTGCCTTTCCACTCTTCCTCATGAATCTGGGACCTTTGATTTCCAATTGAATTGCAAATTTTACTTTAATCTGAAAACAGAAATTTGGAGCACTGAGCAACATTCCCGTTGTTTTTCTCCTTGGCCCAAGTAAGACACTTCTGGCATTGTCTCTGAGTGATGAGTGGTTTGACACAAGAAATGCGACAGTTGCAGCCCATGTCTTGGATACTTCTGCTTGAAGCACTGACTCCAGCAGCAGTCCACTCCTTTTGAATCTATACCCCAATTTTTGAATAGCCTTTTCTTGACTATCGTTTAAAGGCTGCAATTATCCCTGTTACTTGTGCACCTTTTCTATCACAGTTTTGTCATTCCACTTAACTTACTATTAATATGCTTGGACACAGCAGGAGGTTGTCAATGACTTCTGGACATCTGTCAAGTCAGCAGTCATCCTCCTGATATTGTAGCCTACTGAACCAGACTAAAGGACCATTTTAAAGACATAAGAAACCTTTGCAAGGGTTTTGTGTTGATTGTTCTAATTTTCTGAGATAATGACTTTTGGGTTTTTATTGGCTGTAAGGCAAAATCATCAACACAAAAAAAGCTCAAAATAGATCACTCTGTGTGTAATTATTCTATAGGAGTTTTACTTTTTGAATTGAATTACCTTGAATAACTTTTTGATGATATTTTAATTTATTCAGGTGCACCTGTATATGAACTGTGGTGATGATAAAATGGATGAGCAAGGTTTACTGCAGGTCCTAAGACCAGGTGGAACACACGGGCTGTGTCAGGAAAGCCTATGGCATAAACCCTGTGGCTAGTTGACTGTGTGAATTGGCAGATCAGCTAAGATGACTCCTCACTTTTTTGTGAAAAAAAACAATGTAAAATATATTAAAGCAACATATAAAAACACTGTCCAGTACATGAGAGGCAATCCATCATTAATATCAACCCATGAATAAAGCTTCAGGGGAATTGGCTCTGTCAGGAGGTCCTTGCAACAACAGCCCAAACAAAGATGTGACCAGATGGTTCAGATTATTTCTCTAAATGCAACATACAGCTATTAATTCAACATACTCATAGTGCAAAGTGTGGGAAAAAAATCCACCCTAATACGGAGCCTCAGGTTGCAAAAAAACATGCAAAATCATTGTTTTATGTTAGACACTTCCAATTTATACTAAAAATGAATGATTAAAGCAGCTGTACTAAAGTCAAGGTTTGCGTGAAGCCTCCCGTGAAGCGTTAGATTGTTGTCCAATTACTGTCCAGATGCCTGCTTTACCACATCTTAGCTTACATTCACAGACAAGGCACAGGGAAGCAGCTTTGTGTGAGCTGTAGCAATATGAGAGTGCATGACAGTTTGACAACAGTGATGTGGCTGTTGCATAGCTCCAGGGCCTAGGGAGCCAGAGTTCGTTCCTTGCCTCCTGTCACTATCTATGTGCAGATCCCTGTGTTCTCCCCACTTCTGGTGGGGATTTCGAGTTCCGAGTCCATCTATTGCAGGTCCCAAGCCCATGTGGAACAGAAGGGTTGTGTCAGGAAGGCTTCTGGCATAAATCATGTGATTAGTTGACTGTGTGAATTGGCAGATCAGTTAAAATGACTCCTCACAGGTACAGACGAAAGTGCAAAAACAACAACAAACTTGTTCCAACATTTTTTGCACATACTTTATGGGGTGGATTCCCCAACATGGATTAAGTTAATTGAAAGGATGTTATATTCTAGGACTAGGCTTAATTCCTGTCTGGGAAGCCATCCCTAAATGTTCACCCAATGCTGACACAGTCTGGACACTTCTTTGAAGAAGAAGAAGAAAAAGCTTAAACAAACAAAAAAGCATGATTTACAATAACATACTGGATGCTCATAAGCACCTGAGCCCTGTCTAATATGCTGGGCTTCACCTGATGCTGTCTAATACAAAGCTAGAAGGGTAAAGCTCTTCTGCACTGACATGTTGAGCATTCTTTTAGTGATGGAGGAGCATTTGGATGAGTTGGATTTGTGTATGTGGCTAAATGAGGCTGTTCCAAGAGGACAAATGGGCAATAAATACACTTTCTAGAAGTGATGTCATGGATCAATTGACTACAAAGTCTCTGTGCCATGTTTTATAAAATACATAGATCATTTCCTCACCATTTGCTACCTCTCTGGACTGTTTGAAAAAAGCTCTGGTGTTTGTACACAGACCTGGCTCAGTAAATGCGGAACAAAAAACACCTAAGGGTCTCTGTCCAGAATGGCTCAGGCATTTTCTGTGTTAGCCACAAGAAATGTCATCTGGTGGCATTTGCATACTTTATACCTGATCCATATGTGGGTAATACTGGCTTAGTTTTGCTTTTACAGTGGAACAAATTTAAATTGCTACAAAACTAAGAACTCAAGTTGCAAATATCTTTCAGTGGTCATTCAAGTTGTGAATAAAAACATGCAGGCAAGTTGAATGATCAGTCAGAGTATCAGTCAAGTAACAGTCAGATTCTTACTGAAACAACAGTTTCAGTGATTTGTTAGATGCTAAATGTTTCATTTTGTTTAACTATATCTCAGACTAAATTGTTTAATTATATCTCAAACAGTTGTACTAGGCAAGAGGATCTAAAGCCTAGACATACACTGCTTGTAACTTTCTAACCACAGGACTGCACTGTTGGCCGGATATTTTTGGTGGACCATTTTAAGCTAAGCAGTGACACTGCTGTAACTGATTCACTTGTTCCAGCACCACACACACACTTCCATGCCAGTGTTTTCGGTCGTTGCCACCATCCAAATACAGCCATGAGGAGATCTGTGGTCAGAAACTGACCACAAATGATGATGGAGGATGACTAACACATGCTGACACACTTTAGTGTGTACCCATTTCTGTAATTTGACTGTGAACAAACATATCTTAAATTGTTCCCATTGACTACTAGAATGGAACACTCTAGGAGGAGTGTCTAGGGAGGAGCTGCACATGAGCTTAAGGTTATCATGACTAATGCTAGGCAACAGCTAGTGGAGTATAAACTCCCCAGCAATGTGATATGTAGCTTGGTGTTATACTTGTTTTTTTTTCTTCTTCCCAACGTTTACCCTGTTCTTCAATCACAGGAGCACCACTGAGCAGGTATGACTTGGGTGGTAGATCATTCTTAGTGCTGTAATGTCTTTGTCCAATCCTATTTTAAAAGAATAGGATTAAAGAAAGGATTAAAGAACAGGATGAAAAGGGGCTAGTAAAGTATGCAGAGCAGCAGATGGACTACAATGTAATTACAGAACTACAAAAAGTACCTAACATAACGTTGGAAACAAGGGGGTCATTTTAATATTGAAAGCACAGATTGGTAACACTTTAAAATAAATCTTAAATTAACAGATTTTGAACCACTTATAAACCTTATTAAATTATGTTTTATAATTAAGCTGTAAACACAATCATTTTAACACATTGGTAGAAAGGGCAACAGTGGTATCTTTTTCGTTTAATACTGAACGTGTCAGAGAACATGCTGAAAATGTCAGGATGAATAAGGTAAGACCTGAGAATGTGAATTTAGTACTTTCATGTGTTAAGATACATCACATTATCATCAATGTCTAAAAAGACAAAAGTGGTTTATTGATTAAAGTTAATAATGTGTTGAAGCTGACAGGCTTAATGTTGACTAATGGAGAAGACAAAATAAGGTAAGAATCCAGCAAGATTTGAGATTTAACAGTATGGATGGATGTGGGTTCACTATTTGCCAAATAACAGGTCACTGTTACACTTTTTATATATGGGTTATGAATGAAATAATAAGTTTTAATGTGTTTATATCCTGATTACTATCCATTAATCAATAGATTATAAATAATTGATAAACCCTTAAGTGTAGTATTATTCTAATGTGGTACCAGAAGGTTTATTGTAATAAATACATTTATAAATATTATTCCATGCTCAAACAACATTCAGGTGCTATAACACTAAAACACATCTATGCCCTAATAACCACATTGTCATCCTGTTATTAATTAGAGAGTAATTAGAGGCCAGTTCTGGGAGGCCAGAATATAATAAGAGGCATTGCTCTAGACACAAATGTTTTATTTTCTTGGTCTAATAAAAAGAACCGAGTCCAGACACCTATCTATCTACATTTGTTGTATCTGCCAGTAGCTGTCAGCATCAACTCACAATGGCAGCTCAATTAAAAGTGTCATTTCAAAGCAACGTGCCTCAGTTCTTTTGCTTTTCTTAGAGCAAAGATTTTGTTGACCTACAGCCAAAACTATGTATTCTCCAAAAACATGACGGCGTCCTCTTCCTTTCGCTCCCTTCCTCCATTCCTATTGTGTGCAGCCGTGGCCAGAGTCAGTGCAGCTGTTTTAATTTAGCAGGCGTCTTGGGGGAAAGATCTCTGAATGCTAATAAAAATGAACCCCACCACACCCTCCAGAGCACGTAACCCCAATAATATGAGAAACAGCACAGGTGTCATAGTCAGCAGAGTTATGGAGACGAGCAGTCTTAAATTTCCACACATGGTTATGCCAAATTCCTCCTAAAAACACACACCCCATTCTCAAAGTGCAAAGAGAAAAACACTACAAATGTCAACACTAGAAATGACTCTGTAGATACTCATCATTCCAGACTCATCAGCAGGGTCCTCACCCTCAACAAATCTCAGCAAGCTTACATTACCAATACATCTAGCCAAACACTCCACTTATCTGTGTCATGATCAAGCTCAAATAGGCCTTAACCCACATTCTTACCTTTAACATGTCCTCATCATTGCCCGCAAACCAAATCTTAACTTTCTGCACCTGTCTTTAATCCTCTATCCATGTCATGGCATATGTATTCAGAACCACAAACCTTAACCAGAGCTAATTTGTCTTTTGGCAGAATTTAGAATAGATGCAGGTATGGAATGGAAACTTGGAGAAACACACATACTAGAAACTTTTCCCAATTCACTCCAAAAAATGAGTAATCAGGATTTCTTTGGCATGTTTTACCTTTATTTTTTACAGCATTTGGCAGATAATCTCTTCCAAAGCTGCTTGCATCAAAAAATCGGCCCTAATGCAGTGTTAGGAGTCTTACCCAAGGATGATTGGTGGTAATGGAATGATGGATTCCTTTATTGGAATGAAGACATGCAGCCTTGTATTAACTGCTTGTGAAGTGATGGGGCTAAAAGGGGGGGTTAAATTGTCCTCATATATTAGCACAGACACAAGCCAAGTATTTTTTATTTTTTATTTATTTATTTTTTTGTCTCATTCTTTCCACCCGTTTACAGGGTGAATAATCTGATCACACTATCCCTGTGCTCTAAGAGTTTAACACAGTCTTGGAGGATAATGTTTTATAATAACTGTCTCATCTAAAGTTTGGGAACCACTGACATATTACACTGTACGTCAGAAATCATTTTTAAGTCAACTATGTTTCTTGTCCCTGTAGAAATAATGTCTAATTACTGCCTGGATTTAGTATTTTAATCTTATTATCTGTGATGTTTAGTACGTAGGGAGTATTTTGGATGCAGCCTGAGGTCCTGTCTACTGACCGAGAGACCAACAGAGCTCTGTTTACAAATGAGACATGGATAAACGGTTATGGTCAGGGACCAATACCTTTATTTCTTTAATGTTAACATATGAATGAGGACCTAAAGAAACCATGAACAATTTAACATTGCAGTTTAATTGTGTGTTTGAGTAATGAGCAAGTACTCAATATGGTGGTGACTATACAGTGACGTCACTTGTAACACATTGATAACTGTATGTACAGCTGTGACATACATACCGTAAAACAGTTTCTGTTGTGTAAGGAACATAAAGTCTGAAATGCTCTTCCTAGAATCATTCATTGATGCTAAGCATCATCTAAGGTCCTTCCTTTTAAAGGGGGCACAATTTTGTTTTTTTTTCTACATTACGTTGTAACTCGACAGACACTATTTTGCTTTACTTCTAGCTCTACCTTGAACTTCACCACTATTCTTATGTAACACTGCATGCCTTATACATTGTATGAGCTTCATTGACTATACAGAGGACGCCTTTATTGCAGACTGTATTACATCAGTTTCTGTGCATCCTTTGTTTACACATTTAGTCAGGACTCCACACTGACCAGGAAATATTTGGGTGGTGTTTAGATTATTCTCAGAGAGGGGACGCTGACATGGTGGTGGTGTGTCATTGTATGTTGCACTGGTACAAGGGGACCAGACACAGCAGAGCTGCTGGAGTTTTCAATCCCCTGAGTGTCACTGATGGACTGAGAATAGTCCACCCACCAAAAATATCCAGTCAACATTGTCCTGTGTCCACTGATGAAAGACTAGAGGATGACAACACAATGTAGCAAGAGATGAGCTACTCTCTTTGACTTTACATCCATAAAGAGGACCAAAAATATAGGGGTGTCTAACAGAATGGACAGTGACTGCCTAATTATGTTTAAAAACTCCCACAGCACTGCTGTGTCTGATCCACTTATATTTAATAATATGTTACATTTATATAGAGCCTTTCTAATACTCAAAGTCGCTTTAAACAAGGAGGGGAAAAAGACGCTTATACCTGCAGAAGTAATGAGAGAAGAGGTACAGGGGTTAGACAATGAAAGTGAAACACCTGTCATTTTAGTGTGGGAGGTTTCATGGCTAAATTGGAGCAGCCTGGTGGCCAGTCTTCATTAATTGCACATTGCACCAGTAAGACCACCTGCATCCAATGGCTCAAACATTGTATCTTGAAGGCGGTGTCGTGTATCAGGACAACAGTGCACCAATACACACAGCAAGACTGGTTTGAACATCTCACATGGCCTGCACAGTCACCAGATCTAAATATTGAGCCACTTTGGGGTGTTTTGGAGCAGCGAGTCAGGAAACGTTTTCCTCCACCAGCATCACGTAGTTGAGTACTGGACATTTTTTTCTGACATCATGCAAAAAAAAAAATGTAGAGACCAAACATATCTGCCAATACATGCAGCAGCCAGAAGAGGGCAGGAGGACAGCCTTAATTAGCCTTTTCACAGATTTCTCTCATAGAGCATAATCACGATGATTATCACCATACACCAGTGGAGTCCTGTCCAATAAACCCAAATGCTCACTACACACAGCTCTGTATCTGAGCTCAGTTCAGTGTCTCTTCTCCTCTCAGACAGCTCCTGTTCATTCACTGATAGACCTGCTGAGTACAAGTGACACCAAAATTGCTTGTCACTCACCAAAAATAATAATGTCGTTGAGCTCTTGTCAGACTTCTTGGACTGTTTGAATTTTTGAACAGGTGCAAATGAAGTCTGTTTAGTGTAAGAACCAGTGAACCAGCATCACGTAGTGACCTGGCCACTATCCTGCAAGAAGAACCCAGTAAACATATAGCCGTTGATTCAACGTTGAAATAATGTAATGACTGCCGTCTAATCAACGTTCTCTTAAGGTTGAAAAGACGTCCAAACACAGACATTGAAAAAAACGACTATTAGATGTATTTTGGTCTATTGATGTTATTAACTGGTCCCAAAATAAATTACTTGTATGAAACGCATTTTGCACGTCCACTAACGTTATCGATTGGTCACCACTTGATAACTAATTAAGATGGATTTTGGACGTCCATTGACTTTTAAATAATTTTGTCTAAGAGAATGCAAATGTTGCATGGTCGTATAGAAAGGAATGGGCAATGATGCAATGATGCATTGCATTCTGGGCAGTGTCTGCTGTATTGTATGGCACACAAAATAACAAAGCATAAATGCATATGGACAGTGCGAAGATTAAGTTTGGTTTTCCTTACTGAAGAATGATTAATACGAGTGCTACATGGAGAATATTAAAGAAATAAGAAAAATACAAACCGAATTTCAAAAAAGTTGGGACAATAAACAAATTGTGAATAAAAACTGAATGCAATGATGTGGAGGTGCCAACATCTAATATTTTATTCAGAATAGAACACAAATCACAGATCAAAAGTTTAAACTGAGAGAATGTATCATTTTAAGGGAAAAATGTTGTTTCAAAATTTCATGGTGTCAACGAATCTCAAAAAAGTTGGGACAAGGCCATTTTTTTACCACTGCGTGGCATCCCCCCTTCTTACAACACTCAACAGACGTTTGGGGACAGAGGAGACCAGTTTCTTTCAAGTTTAGTGGCCAGGTCACTGCGTGATGCTAGTGGAGGAAAACATTTCCTGACTCACTCCTCCAAAACACCCCAAAGTGGCTCAATAATAAACCTTGATAAGGTTAAGATGGATGATTTTGGACGTCCATTGACTTTTAAAATATGTCCTTGACGGACAGATTACTTTAGACCTATTTTGAACGTCCAGGGACGTTTCTTGTTTACTGGGAAAGCTCTTTTGTGACACTTTTGGGATGACAGTATTGTGTGAGTTAAAACCAGAAACATTAAAAATAAGGTAACAATTACGGGTTGAAGTATTTTTCATAACGTTGAACATGAATTTGGGAGGCACAGTGGCGCAGCAGGTAGTGTCGCAGTCACACAGCTCCAGGGACCTGAAGGTTGTGGGTTCGATTCCTGCTCCGGGTGACTGTCTGTGAGGAGTTGGTGTGTTCTCCCCGTGTCCGCGTGGGTTTCCTCTGGGTGCTTCGGTTTCCTCCCACAGTCCAAAAAAACACGTTAGTAGGTGGATTGGCGACTCAAAATTGTCCGTAGGTGTTAGTGAATGTGTGTGTCTGTGTTGCCCTGTGAAGGACTGGCACCCCCTCCAGTGTGTATTTCCGCCTTGCGCCCAATGATTACAGGTAGGCTCTGGACCCACCGCGACCCTGAACTGGATAAGCGGTTACAGATAATGAATGAACATGGATTTAGTTTACGGATAAAGTCCCGTCCTTCTGCATAAAGAGCCAGTCAGCTTACTGTTAACTGATAAAGTCATGCCCTTCAGCAGTAAGAGCCAATCAGATTGCTGGTTCTGGAAAAGCAGTAAAGTCGACAGCAACTACAAAAGCCAATAGAGACTTTATTTAAATCTGCATTAAAGTAAAATTTACTAGAAATGACAAAATAACATTTTATTTGTTATTTATAATTATTTATAAATCTTGCTGAAATATATTTGAAAGTGTAATTTGATTTGACATTCAGTTCTTAACTGCATAAAATGACGTTATAAGGCTAATTTAATGTGCAGGATATGGCACTGGTCATAATGTAAGTTATACATTATGTTCCAGACCTTGGCTTGAGAACTAATTACCCCTAATCTAGGAGATAACTATATCATACCCTATTTCACTGTAAATTACATTTGTTTTGCATTGCCCACACAGGACAAGAACTTGTAAAGCCTGAGAGAGTTATGTACTTGATTTCCAGTTTAAATGAGGACAAGAAAAGCAAAAAAAAAACAAAAAAACTTTAACTTACCTAGAGTCTGGACTTGGTACGTGTGAGCCTTGCTCAAAAAGGTGTGCTTCCATTATTTAAATATACCTTTTTAAAAGTTTGCTCCATTAGGCTTTCATTGCATCTTAAACACTGGGTTTTACTACAATTACTAACATTAACATTCATTCAAATATTATTAACACCAATATTTTGCTATAAATGGACTCAGACAACAGATTATTTATTGAGGAATGTCATTTCAACATCAATCAATATCAACAACAATATTTGCATGATGTCAGACAGATAATTCTAGCAGTTGAGATTTGGATGCACTGTGAATAAGATTAAAGTCATTCAGAGAAAATTGTTAAAAACAAAGTGTATAGCTTAAAATACTGAGTTTTAATAGAAGTGTAAACCTCCAACAACAATATATGTTTCTTAATTTTACAAATTAAAATTATACACAGTTATTTTTGATAACATAAATGAATCTGTTGAGGGGGATTCATGATAAAAGAAGAATGTTATATTGCTATATAGTGAAAAATTATTCTTAGCGCTGTATTTGAAGATCATTTTAATCATCCTGGAAGTGCTTAGACTTCATATTTATAACATAATTTTAAGCTTTATGGGATAACTTTCTTTACCACGTAATGACCTGCTATGCAAGAAACACTGCACTAGGACACGCCGTCCTAACGTGCTGAGTATGGTACATAAGCCAAATAACACCTTGTCAGAAGGAGCTCTGTTCCAGAAACAGACTCAAAATTAACTACTGACAGTAGATAGACAACTGTTTGTAACTGTGAAATACAAAAGTATGTGTTTCTTATAAACCGGAGGCTGTCGTTTAGGTTCATCTCCACTAGATGGCAGCCTAAGCTTAAGCCAAGACTTGGCTCAGTCTGCTTGGTGTTGCAATGCTTTCTTCTTGTGGCCAGGCATGGAACTCATTTTATCCCAGACCTGTAATAAACGGTCTGAGAAAACACTGTAAACAGTGAGTTCAGATAACACACAAAGACATTTCAAAACGTCTAGAATAGAGAGGGTTTCATCTGCAGGTAAATAAGCCTAATGATTTAGAATGTGCACTTAAAGACATGAAAAGATACACATAGTTCTGAAACTGCATCTACAGATGGGTGTCCAAATAAAGGAAAATCCATGTGTTTTAAATGCATATAAAAAGTGAGGCCACACACATGCAATCGGAACAGCTTGAATCCATTTTGGAAAAACTGTCTAGTGTCTCTTAATATAACTGCAACACTGATGATGGTAAAAAGGCGGTAGAGAGTTCAAAACCTCTCACGTGTTCTGAAGTGTTGCAGTCATACTCATCAAACTATCTGATGAGCCATTGTGCCTCTTTAAAATGTTCATCCTGGAAGACACCAAACCCATCCGGAGTGAAATGCTCCATCAAGTGAAAATCAATCTTAATAGCTTTGAAATCACTAAGTGAAATAAACACTATGTGCCATTTTTTTTGATGTGCTATATTAAATTGCTGTATCTATTGTTGTAGCCATTTCATGCTCTCCACTGACCATAAATGAGCTTATTGTAGTTCTACAATTACAGAATGTCATCCACTTGTTTTTCTGCATACTTCCATATTCTCATTTCACCCTGTTTTTCCAATGACCCGAATGCACACAGGACCACAAAAGAGCAGGTGTGATTTAGGTGTTGGATCATTCTCAGCGCTGCAGTGACACTAACGTGGTGTCAAGAGCAGTACTGTTGTGTCTGATCCACCCTTACCACCACCACATCGGTGTCACTGCCGCACTCAGAATGATCCACCACCTAAATCATACTTAATCTGTGGTTGTCCTGAAAATTAAAGAGCAGGGTGAGATGGAGATTAGAAAGTATGCAGAGAAACAGATGGACTACAATCTGTAAATGTACATTTACAAAGTGCTCCTGTATGGTCAGTGGAGCTGATAAAATGGACAAGGAGAGCAGGTACATAGTAGGTGTTCCTAATCCAGTGATTGTTCTATGTATTGTCTCAAATATTATTTTTATTAATATTTTACATGCTTTTTTAATATCTTAACCTGCTGTGTTTTTAAGACCCAGTACATATAATTTTGTTGTTCTATGCACCTTGGTGTACATTTGAATGACAAAGTTAATATACACTCATTCCTGAATCTTTGTTTTTATATCTCTAAGGAGGAGATATGTGGAGCGTTACGGAGCGTCTGAAATCCTCACTGGTGTGGGTCATGCATTCAGGTCTGTACCCATCTATTGATGTACAGTACACATGCATTTTCTCACTTGTGGAGAATACAGTGAAAGGTGACTTCTTTCCTCATATCATTCCTTTCTTCCACATCTCTGTAGATCAGTGTTCATTTCAAGTGCTCCAAATGAGAGGTATGTCATTAAAACGTTACTGTAATATCCCTCCCTGTTTATATTTGGATGGGTGATGTGTGGTGCAGCAGGTAGTGTGTGTGAGAGTGACTGGCTGAGTGTTTGAAATTGTCCACAGGAGTGAGAGTGCATTCAGAACAAAAGGTATGGTGCAAGTAGATTATTGTCACCAAAGGTACAAACAGTGTAAACGTACCTTTAAAGGTGCAGCAGTGGTGTTGGAGTCCAGTTGTGTTTCCTAAAGGTACATTACATTCTCTTTTCCAGAAGCAGAGGGGGATCTCTGTAATCTTTCATAGATCTGTGTAAACTAAAACACCATATCATGTGTCCTGGAGATGAAATCAAAACATTTTTTTTAAATCTGCAATTATAATAGAAAAAGGTACTTCCCTAATTAAAGGTACAGAACCTTGAGGTTACCACCATGGTGACCACATTTTCTGATTGTGTGTGAGTAACTGGTTGGCCTGTCCTGGGTGTGTCCTTGTACCCTATGTTTCTGGGTTAGCTTTGGACCCACTGATTAAGTATGGAATTAAAAAACACCTGCTTTTCAGCATGTTCATACATGATAATACAGTAGGTGTTAAGTGCTTCATTTTGTCATTTTGTCATTGCTTTACATTTATGTGACAGCATCTGTATTTATTTTGCTTTTTTATTTTATTTATTTTTCGTTTTCCTGTTGTCATCCATCTGTGTTCTGTTTATCTATATAGGCTACAAATAAATAAAATAAGTAAGTAAATATGCCCATTGGTTGTTGCTTGAAAGTTTGTGGACTTTTTAGATTGAATTATATTCTCTATTTTCTATAATGGTAGCCTCAAACATCAATAATAACATGCAAGTTATTAACGGACATTAAAAAACCCAATTAGAACAACACCAAATGGCACAGTTGCAGCTTCCAAATCACTATGATGCTAAACTGACTTTTAATAGGGAGAACAGAGCCTGTGTCGTTGCTACTCCTGGAACATTGCAGTAACTTCTGGAGGTGGATTATCGTCAAGATGTACACTATTTCAAAACATCATTCTTCTCTAAACATTCATTAGTAGAATAACTTGTGAGTGTCATTGTCTTTCCATGTGGGTAACTCTAATAAAAGTTGAAATGGCGGCGCACGTTTCCTGATGCCGGTGACCCGGGAAGGAGACGACGCAAGCGGTGTGAGAGGAGACAGAAGCGCGGCAAGCGAGGGGGGATCCATGCTAGGCTAAGAGCTAACCCAAGCCGGCAGGCTATCCCTTCTCTCTTTCTCTCCAATGTCTGCTCGCTGGAAAATAAACTGGACTATATCAAACTTAAGCGAACTGCATGGCGAGAATACAAAGACTGCTGTGTTTTTGTTTTTACGGAGACATGGCTCAGCAACAGTATTCCCGACGCCGCCATTCAGCTAGATGGGCTAGCCTCATTTCGAGCTGACAGCGCTATGTGGTAAGACTTGCGGTGGTGGTTTGTGTGTCTATATCAACACTGAATGGTGTAAGAACTCTGTGCTGGTCTCTGCTTATTGTTCAACGTTAGGGAGTTTGTGGCTGTGAGATGTAGACCTTTTTATTTACTGTGAGAATTCATCATTGCTTACATAATTGCAATCTATATTCCTCCAGATGCAAACACAAATCAAGTGCTGTGGGAATTATACGAAGCCATAAGCGATTTCCAAAACACACACCCGGATGGACTGTTTATTGTTGCTGGAGACTTTAATCATGCGACTCTCAAGAAAGTGTTCCCTAAATTCCACCAGTATGTGAATTTTGCCCTGTACGCGTCTGGAACATTTGTGTAAACATGATCCAGCGTGTTCGCTCCTCTCATAGCAGAGCCCCGCCCCCACCTCGGACACTCAGATCACATGTCTGTTATGCTAATTCCTGCATACAGACCCATCGTCAGGCGATCGAAACTTGTTCTGAAAGAGGTGAAAATCTGACCATCAGAAGCAATCTCTACTCTTCAGGACTGTTTCGAGTGCACTGACTGGGACATGTTCAGAGAGGCTGCAACTTACAACAACACAATCAACCTGGAGGAGTATGCATCATCAGTGACCAGCTACATAGAGAAGTGCATCGATGATGTGACCATCTCCAAGACCATCACCATCCGCTCCAACCAGAAGCCATGGATGAATGCGGAGGTGCATGCACTACTGAAGGCTAGAGATGTCGCTTTCAAATCAGGCGATATGGCGGCCCTGAGAACAGCGAGGGCCAAACTCTCCCGAGCTATCAGAGAGGCAAAGTGTGCACACGGCCAGATCATCCACAGCCACTTCCAGAGCAGTAGAGACACTCGGCGCATGTGGCAGGGCATCCAGAGCATCAGCAGCTACAAGACTACACCACCTGCTTGTGAGGGAGATGCTTCACTACCAGACGTGCTGAACCATTTCTACACACGGTTTGAGGCACAGAACAACGTTACGGCGAGAAAGTCCACCCCTTCTCCCAGCGACCAGGTGCTGTCTTTTACTGCAGCCGATATGAGGAAAACTCTATGCAGAGTCGACCCGCGGAAAGCTGCTGGACCAGACAACATCCCTGGCAGAGTGCTCAGAGAATGTGCAGACCAGCTTGCTGATGTCTTCACTGATATCTGCAACATCTCTCTGAACAGCGCCATTGTTCCAACATGCTTCAAGAACACCACCATCATCCCTGTGCCTAAGAATTCTTCTGTGTCCTGCCTCAATGACTATCGTCCCGTTGCACTCACTCCTGTCATCACAAAGTGCTTCGAGAGGCTCGTCATGAGGCACATCAAAACCCTACTTCCCCCCACACAGGACCCTCTACAGTTCGCGTATCGTCCTAACCGTTCAACGGACGATGCCATATCCACCATGCAGAAACTGTCTAATTAGGTAGATTATATATAACATTAGTGCCATACTTAAGGTTCTACAGACAAATTAATAAACATGGTAGATTTATAGATGCAGTTGACCTTCAGTGTGGTTTCAACTGATGTTTAGAGACTGTATTGGAAATAATTATTTATTATTTTCAGTCAAAAATCTGCTAATATTGAACTCTTAATGACTAATGCACAGATATTTTACTATATTTAAAATTCAATGCCAGCCAGCTCAGGGAAATCAATAACCTTTAATATGCAATGAGTCCAAATGTGGTTACAGAGTGTTTGTTACTGCTAACAATAACTACAACAAACACCTTCTATTCAGTTCTACTTTACCCTACTTGAATTTACTTTACCTTTATTTTTCATTCATTCATTCATTTATTTATTAACTGTAAACGCTTATCCAGTTCAGAGTCGTGTTGGGCTGGAAGCAAGGTTGGAAACACACCCTGGAGGGGGCGCCAGTCCTTCACAGGACGAAAAATACTCCCACATTCACTCAGACACTGTAAACCCTAATGTTCAAAGTAATTAACTGGATTGAGTGATTCTAACTTAAAATATATTGAAAAGGTTCACTCAATTTAACAATTCAAATATTTTCAACAATCTTCTTTTTGAGTTTGTGAAACTGTGAAGTTTTGATTTAACAGAATCCTGTTTGTGGTTTTTGAGTTGCCAATCCACCTACCAACATGTGGTTTTGGACTGTAAGAGGATATGGGGAACCCAGAGGAAACCCACCAAACTCCTCACAGTCGCCCAGAACAGGGCTCAAACTCACAATCCCAGAACCCTGGTGCTGTATGACACTCAAAATTACTTAAAATTTCACAGAATGCTTGTCTTCTTCATGTTTGACTTTCTTGGTTGATCACACATCTTCACTGGGAGGAGCTGTCAGTAGAAGTGACCTTGACATTGACTACAAATGGAAAATCAAGTTCAATGTGTGTGTGTGTGTGTGTGTGTGTGTGTAGATATATATATATATATATATATATATATAAAATCTCAATGTTTTAAAGGAACACTATGATATATTTTTGTTTTGTTTTGTTCCTGGTGTTCCCACCCTACACCAAAGTTTCGGAAGTGCTGAGCCCAGAGCAGCAACAACAGAAGTTCTATTTTAATATTACAGCTCAGTGGAGTATCACAAATATGTTGAAGCTGTAACTTGAAGCTACAAATATTATAGTGTTCCTTTACAATAACAACCTTTTCATTTGCAAAGTGGTCCATGGTTGTTGTATTATGTGCTTAGGTTTGCGTGTGTTATTGGTTGACATCAGCAAGACATATACAAATAGGAACACTGGTTAAAGCTAGCCAGATAATCAATGTGAAGTCCTGATATTGTGAACGTTACATGTAACATAACCCATTATGTTATTCATGAAGGATCCATTATAACAATGTGATTTACTTTGTAATGTATTATTTAAAATTCAATAATTTAAACTCAACTGTAAACAAAAATAAATTTAAGCTCCACAATGAAACTTTCCATTCTCCAGTTCAACGCTTTGAGACAAAATTTAGTTTTTCTCAGTTGCTTTGGTGCATTTCTCACATCACTATTAACATTTGCACAACAGTAAGTGAATTTCTCAAAACAATTAGTACAAACTGCAAAACCTACAAACCAAATTCCAAAAAAGTTGAGACACTAAACAAATTGTGAATAAAAACTGAATGCAATGATGTGGAGGTGCCAACATCTAATATTTTATTCAGAATAGAACACAAATCAAGATCAAAAAGTTTAAACTGAGAGAATGTATCATTTTAAGGGAAAAATATGTTGTTTCAAAATTTCATGGCGTCAACAAATCCTAAAAAAGTTGGGACAAGGCCATTTTTTTTTTTTTTACCACTGTGTGGCATCCCCCCTTCTTACAACACTCAACAGAGGTCTGGGGACAGAGGAGACCAGTTTCTCAAGTTTAGAAATAGGAATGCTCTCCCATTCATGTCTAATACAGGCCTCTAACTGTTCAATCGTCTTGGGCCTTCTTTGTCGCACCTTCCTCTTTATGATGCGCCAAATGTTCTCTATAGGTGAAAGATCTGGACTGCAGTCTGGCCATTTCAGTACCCGGATCCTTCTCCTACGTATCCATGATGTTGTGATTGCTGCAGAATGTGGCCTGGCATTATCTTGTTGAAAAATGCAGGGTCTTCCCTGAAAGAGATGACGTCTAGATGGGAGCATATGTTGTTCTAGACCCTGAACATAGTTCTCTGCATTAATGGTGCCTTTCCAGACATGCAAGCTGCCCATGCCACAAGCACTCATGCAACCCCATACCATCAGTGATGCAGGCTTCTGAACGGAGCGTTGAGCCTTGTCCTCTCTGGTCCGGATGACATGGCGTCCCAGTGTTTCATAAAGAACTTCAAATCGTGATTCATCTGACCACAGAACAGTCTTCCATTTTGCCGCACTCCATTTTAAAAGACCACTGGCCCAGTGCAAACATCTGAGCTTGTGGAGCTTGCTTAGAAATGGCTTCCTCTTTGCACTGTAGAGTTTCAGCTGGCAACGGTGGATGGCACGGTGGATTGTGTTCACTGACAATGCTTTCTGGAAGTATTCCTGAGCCCATTCTGTTATTTCCTTGACAGTGGCATTCCTGTTTGAGGTGCAGTGATGTTTAAGGGCCCCGAGATCATAAGCATCCAGTAGAGTTTTACGGCCTGGACCCTTACGCACAGCAATTGATGTTATGCACGGTTGTGTAAATTGGTCTTCCAGCTGTTCGTTATATGCTCAGTTTCCTTTTTCCAGCCACTTGCTACTTGTCCCAACTTTTTTGGGATTTGTTGACGCCATGAAATTTTGAATCAACATATTTTCCTTTAAAATGTTACATTTACTCAGATTAAATTTTTGATCTGTCATCTATGTCTATTACAAATAAAATATTGACATTTGCCATCTCAACATCATTGCATTCAGTTTTTATTCACAATTTGTTTAGTGTCCCAACTTTTTTGGAATCCAGTTTGTAGTTGATAACCTGCAAAAGCGCGTCACTTGCTCAAAATGAATAGTTCATTCCTCAAAAGCAAGTATTCATATCAATGAAAGTTCATATATTCTTGCCAATTGAGGGTTCATGGGCTTCAGCCTTGAAGGACTGTGGAGAAGTGGCTTATCATTGGTTACAAACACTCCTCATCAGTGAAAGCTGAGGTTCACCTGAGAGGAATTGTTCAATTTGGGAGACATTTTCAGAAAAAAAATGATAAAGAAATGCATACGATTTTCTTGACTGCTTTTGACAACTAGCTCAACATTTTTGTATGTAATGATTCAAACAATGAAATGAGGACTATTTGAACTAACAGTTATGAGAATTTTAATTCTGATCAGAGAAATGCACCAAAGCAACTGACAAAACTGTAAGTGGATGTCCTGCAATTCACGACCCACAGAGTGCACTACATAGACTATATAAACCTGCAGTGCTGATCGTGGTGGGGCTCTATGTAAAAAAAAATAAAATGTTTACACTTTCATTTAATAGAAAATACTGTAATTAAAAATTAGCCAACCAATTTAAGTTGATAAAGTTTCCACCTGTAAGAGGTTTGCAGAAGAAGGGATATTTACAGTTTTTCTCAGTTGCTTTGGTGCTGTCACATCTTGGCACTTTCTTGTTTGTTTTCTCCTTCGATGTGGCTCTGTCAGTTTGTTGTTATTCCTATCTCCGCCCTCGTTCCACTCTAGCTCCACCTTTTGTTCCGCCTCTTTGTCATTATCTGTGTCAGGTGTTTCTTGTTAGTTCTTGTATTTAAGTCCTCTTCACTCACTTCCTGGGATCGGTCATTTGTGTTGTTTGTGTTTGGGTTCTGTTGTTGTTTTGCTCTGTTCTAGCCGTAGTCATTCCTACTCATTTGTGATTGTGTTGTGTTGTTATACTCGTTCGTATTGTATTGTTTCCTTCCTTCTCCCAGTATAGTCGTGCCGTAGTCGTTCCTACTCATTTGTGATTGTGTTGTGTTTGTGTTATGTCATTTGTAGTTTTGCTCTGGTCAAGTCGTGTCGTTTCGTTCTGTTTCCCAGTTGTTATATTAGTGTTTGTTTCTCGTTTCTCGTTCCTTGTTCGGTCTCCTGCCTGTTTCATGCCCCAGTCTTGTAGTGTTGTTTCCTGCCCTTTCCTAGGTTTCTAAGTAATGTTATTTCGTGTCCCTCGTCAAGTTCGTTTTGTTGTGTTATCTTTATAATAAATCTCTGTGTTGTAGCGAGTGTGTCCGCCTCCGTAAATCCACTCATCGCGCCCCGTGAAAGAATGACCGATCCACACAAGGACGCAGCCAACACAGCTCTATCCCTGGGTAAAACTCTGAAGACCGCGGAGGATTTGCTAGCCTTAAGGACTGATGATCAACCTACCATTTTGCAATCGGTCATGGGAGTACCCAGCGAGTTTGAGAATGGACTCAACTGCAAGGGTTTTTTATTACAGTGCCGACTGTACTTTCAATTTTTGACCTGTCCTGCTCCACCTGAAATTGTCCAGGTCCTCTTTGTTAAATCTTTGTTAAGAGGAGAAGCGTTACAGTGGGCAGAACAATTAATCAAAGAAAGGGCCCTTGAACTCACTGTTGAGACATTTTTAAAACTAATAGACAAGAGATACTCACACCCGGCTCCCGAGGACGTCTCTGCAAAAACGCCTGCTCCCGAGGACGTCTCTGCAGGAACCCCAGCTATGGAGCGCAGATCTGCCGGTACCCCTGCTTCCGAGGATAACCCCCTCAGGTCCGGGGAGATTTTTTTTGGGGGGGGGGGGTATTGGTAGGGGCTGTTAGCCTCAAATCACAGGACATGGGAGATGATACTAACAGGGGCGCATCTCCGGGGGAACTACGGTCAAAGAAGTCCCTCGAGAGTGCGCCCATCAGTGCCCCTAAACCCGTTAAATCCACAAATCGTGCTCAGCGAGCAGCACGAGCACCTGCCTCGCTGGACGTCTCAGCTCCTGTCCTCGTGTAAGTGGCATGTCCGGCCGCTTCTGATCCCGTGAGAGCGGCGTCTCCGGCCGCTCCTGTTCCCATAAGAGCGGCGTCTCCGGCCGCTTCTGTTCCCGTGAGCGCAGCGCCTCCAGCCGCTCCTGTCTTCGTGAGCGCGGCGCCTACGGCCGCTCCTGTCTTCGTGAGCGCGGCGCCTACGGCCGCTCCTGTCTTCATGAGCGCGGCGCCTACGGCCGCTCCTGTCTTCGTGAGCGCGGCACCTCCGGCCGCGCCTGTCTTCGTGAGCGCGACGCCTGCCTCTCCTGTCTTCGTGAGCGCGACGCCCGCCTCTCCTGTCTTCGTGAGCGCGGTGCTTCCAGCCGCTCCTGCCTCAGTGGACGTCGTCGCAGCTTCCTCTGCCTCAGTGGACGTCGTCGCAGCTTCTCCTGCCTCCGTGGACGTCGTCGCAGCTTCCTCTGCCTCAGTGGACGTCGTCGCAGCTTCTCCTGCTTCCGTGGACGTCGTCGCAGCTTCTCCTGCCTCCGTGGACGTCGTCGCAGGTTCCCCTGCCTCCGTGGACGTCGTCGCAGGTTCCCCTGTCTCCGTGGACGTCGTCGCAGGTTCCCCTGTCTCCGTGGACGTCGTCGCAGGTTCCCCTGTCTCCGTGGACGTCGTCGCACTTTCCCCTGTCTCCGTGGACGTCGTCGCACTTTCCCCTGTCTCCGTGGACGTCGTCGCACTTTCCCCTGTCTCCGTGGACGTCGTCGCACTTTCCCCTGTCTCCGTGGACGTCGTCGCGGGGCCTCCTGTCTCCGTGAGCGCGGCTCCCTCAGCCGCTCCTGTCTCCGTGAGCGCCGCTCCCTCAGCCGCTCCTGTCTCCGTGAGCGCCGCTCCCTCAGCCGCTCCTGTCTCCGTGAGCGCCGCTCCCTCAGCCGCTCCTGTCTCCGTGAGCGCGGCTCCCTCAGTCGATCCTGTCTCCGTGAGCGCGGCTCCCTCAGCCGATCCTGTCTCCGTGAGCGCGGCTCCCTCAGCCGATCCTGTCTCCGTGAGCGCGGCTCCCTCAGCCGATCCTGTCTCCGTGAGCGCGGCTCCCTCAGCCGATCCTGTCTCCGTGAGCGTGGCTCCCTCAGCCGATCCTGTCTCCGTGACTGTGGCTACGGCCGTTTCTGCCCCCGAGACTGTGGCTACGGCCGTTTCTGCCCCCGAGACTGTGGCTACGGCCGTGTCTGCCCCTGTGACTGTAGATACGGCCGCTCTTGGTCGTACCCGTAGGACGGCCCCAAGGACTTCGGGGTCGATTCCTAGAACTGTGCCCAGGCTGGTTCCTCAGACTGTCCCACAGACATTTGCCAGTTCTGGGCACCCACCTGTTATATTCGTTTCTGTATCTGTTCCTGTCTTGGTTCCTGTCTCTCTTCTTGTCCCTGTGCCTATGTCTGTTTTTCTTTCTGTCCCAGTCCCTGTCACTGTATTCGTCCCTGTTAAGGTCATGGTTCCTGTACTCCTGCCAAGCCCAGTCCAGTACCCTGTTAAACCCTCTGTCCAGTCTCGTGTCCAGTTCCCTGTTAGTCCTCTCCAGTCACCAATTAGACCCTCTGTCCAGTCACCTGTCCTGTCAAGATTTTCTTCAAATTTCCAAAATCCTGTCCAGACCCAGGTCCAGTTCCCCGTCCCATCACCTGTCTTGTCACGTGTATCTGCTCCTGTTCCGTCTCAGTACCCGTTTAGTGTTCAATCAAAGGTCCAGTCACGTGTGCTTACTCCTGCTTTGTCTCCTGTCTTCCCACGAGTTCCGTATCTTCTTTCTAGTTCTGTCCAGTGTCCGTTTAAGTCTAGTTCCTTGTTCCCTTTTCCATTTCCTATCTTGTCCTGAGTCTTTTGGTTTCATCTTTGTTTTGTTTCTTCTGGCCCCTCCTGCGCCAGCTCCTGGGGAGTCTAGTTTTTCGCGCTCCTGGAGTTGCGCGTCTTGGGGGGGGGCGTCTGTCACATCTTGGCACTTTCTTGTTTGTTTTCTCCTTCCATGTGGCTCTGTCTGTTTGTTGTTATTCCTATCTCCGCCCTCGTTCCACTCTAGCTCCACCTTTTGTTCCGCCTCTTTGTCATTATCTGTGTCAGGTGTTTCTTGTTAGTTCTTGTATTTAAGTCCTCTTCACTCACTTCCTGGGATCGGTCATTTGTGTTGTTTGTGTTTGGGTTCTGTTGTTGTTTTGCTCTGTTCTAGCCGTAGTCATTCCTACTCATTTGTGATTGTGTTGTGTTGTTATACTCGTTCGTATTGTATTGTTTCCTTCCTTCTCCCAGTATAGTCGTGCCGTAGTCGTTCCTACTCATTTGTGATTGTGTTGTGTTTGTGTTTGTGTTATGTCATTTGTAGTTTTGCTCTGTTCAAGTCAAGTCGTGTCGTTTCGTTCTGTTTCCCAGTTGTTATATTAGTGTTTGTTTCTCGTTTCTCGTTCCTTGTTTGGTCTCCTGCCTGTTTCCTGCCCTTTCCTAGGTTTCTAAGTAATGTTATTTTGTGTCCCTCGTCAAGTTTGTTTTGTTGTGTTATCTTTATAATAAATCGCTGTGTTGTAGCGAGTGTGTCCACCTCCGTAAATCCACTCATCACGCCCCCGTGACAGGTGCATTTCTCTGATCAGAATTAAAATTCTCATAACTGTTAGTTCAACCTCCACAAGACAGTAATTTGTGCACATCATAGAAGTTTCTCATTCCATCCAACAAATTGCAAATGCTTTTGGACATGCATCAATTGCTTCCTGACAATTCTTTGTTGTTTTATAACATAAGCAAATGATAATGTCATGTCAGTCAAAATGAACTATACTTATGAATGCAGAATAGTCTTTCCCTATGACACCAATAGTCCACAGTCCCTCAAAGCTGAATCCCATAAACCCCTTAATTGTCAAGCATATATGAACCAAGCAGGACATAGTGTGTACCATTCTATCAATGCAGTGACACAGAAATGAAAGGTCAGCATCGTGGAAGAGGGGTGAGGATGTGTGGAGGAAGGGGACAAACCAGGGGAAGAGGAAGAAGAGGTCAAGTACATAGGCAGATTCCTGATGAAATTCGGGCTACAGAAAACAGCGTCCTCACCAGTGGCGGATGCTGGTCTTTTAAGGAGGGGAAGCTCAATTTCGGTTAAAATGTGTCAGTTTATTTATATGTAAATTCTACCCTCCATTCCTTTTCAAGAAAATGATCTGTGACCCTGTCTTACCAACAAGGCGTCTTTTCCATGGACTTGACTAGTGTCCTCTCAATGGCCAGCAGAGCTAGGCTGCTTAAACGACCTTGGCCCATGTGAAGTGTGTCCTCCTGTGAGTGCTTTGTGACGGTGGAGGGGCTCAGCAGCACCCGCTGAACAGAAACTGCAATAGAAGTCGGAAAGAGTGATAGACATCAGTCTCCAAACACAAGCAGCTACAAAAAAAACCACCAGAAGTAGAAGCTCGATTTGTCGCTACTCGTTTTTAACAAAGAAAATGCCGCTAAGAGAACTTAGAAAGTCTCTGGTTCAACTCAGAACAGAATGAAAATGTAATGCTCCCACGGATCTCTACACCAAAGTATCGGTGATTCGCTCATTTTGCTGTCAATCAAAAAGGGATTCAGCCTCAGACAGATCATCCAATCATCATGCAGAAGCTGAGCGGCCGAGGCCAGCCCACTGCCCCATAGACCCCCAGAGACGCTGAGTGTCCGATTGGTGGGACAAGCCCAGCATTTATCCAATCACTCATCTCATTTCGCTGCTTCACTATTGAACTCTATGGACACTCAGCATCCGCACTGTTTAAAGCAATGTGAAAGCTTCGGGAATGATTGAGAGCAAAGCCGCGTCTTTACAGGTGATAAGAAGATGATTCTGAACAAAAGTTGAGCACATTGTAGTGCATATTTATTCAATGACATGTACACACATATTTGATCACTTATTTTGACATTTTAGAGGAAGCTGAGCTTCCCTTGCAGTCTTAGAGCAATCGCCTCTGGTCCTCACCCATATCCCACATTGTGGTCCATACAACACACAACATTTGCTGACTTTTTTAGACACTCTTTACAGGGACATAATCCCTGAGAATGAGAAGGGTCTAAATGGAGACCATCTGAAAAAGTTTGTAGTAATATGGGACAATGTGTGTTTTCACCACTCAGACTTGGTCAGGCAGTAGTTTGCAGCACATGAAAGGCTGCTGGTGGAATATCTCCCTCCCTACTCCACATTCCTTAATCCAATAGAGGAGTTGTTCTCTGCCTGGAGGTGGAAGGTATATGACAGACCCAAATGGCCCTGTTAGTGGCCATGGATGCAGCATGTGATGGCATCACAGATTCACCACTCGAGGAGATACTTTCCTTGCTGCATTGCCAGGGATGATATTCTCTGTGATGTCGATGTAAACATGTGGCCAGACAAACAGGAACGTATGGATGTGCGAGAATGATTTACAGTACTTTGTATATTCCTATTCAGTTACAATATGTACTGCAATATTGTTTACAATTGTGCACAACTCTATCCAAAGGGTGTTTCTTATTTTTGTAATAAATAAATTTGTACTTAGCTTTTGCACAGTGCTGTGAACAAATTAGAATTTCAAAGAACATATGGAGTAAAAATGTGAAACATACATAGTGTCTTGTACTCATTTACCTCACTAAACACGATAATGTGTAACTTACTGTAACTGTAGACTTCAAATGGGTGTGTGGTAATAGTGTACTGTCTTGAGCATTTTCAGGTTGTGTCACCAGTGATGATTTTCATTGATATGAATACTTGCCTTTGAGGTATGAACTATTCATGTTGAGCAAGTGACATGCTTTTGCAGGTTTGTACTAATTGTTTTGACAAATTCACTTAATGTTGTGCAAATATTAATAGTGATATGAGAAATTAAATGTAGAAAATTAAATCAAGGTGCATGAAAATGGTGACGTGCAAGGACGTTTTATTCTAAATTGATATGCATATAAAATATTTTAATTGTTTATTTTCGGGCTGCCTAAACATTTAAGTTTCTGTAAGGTATCAGAAATATAAATGTTGTACTTTATGTTAATGTTATTAGGCATTCAGTAAACATGATCTTATGCAATATTTGCATTGAACATCAGTAGAAAAAATAAGCTAAAGTGAATAAAATTAAAAGAATATACTACTAATGCCAAAAATTAAACTTATTTAACTGGGCAGTAGTATCCATTGCATCAGTATAGTGTTAAATTGTTCATTTTGAAGCCCAGCCCTTTCTTGGAAACCTTTTCACTATTTTATTTCAGAAGATTAATTAAAATAAAAATGAAATCTAAAGTTTACCTACTTCTTGAGCAACCACACCAATCAACATGAGTCAAATGAATTCAGCTGCACAATCACCCATTATTATTCTAGACTGATTTTATGAGCTAGATCTTTAACATAATGCCGAATTAAAGATTTATGTAAGAATGTATGTTCCCTCTCAATTTAGACTGGTTAATTACCCAACCCACTCATCTCAAACATTGCTTGACACTAGGAGGCTGAAGAGTTATCTTCTTGTGATTCATGTAAATTCAATTTTTTTTTCAAACTGCCACAGATGCAATGTCACCAAGAAGCTGAACACACTCAGGTGATTCTTCCTGTGCCAACGAGCAATGCACTACTTATGGTGTGGGGACAGAGCAATACATTCTTGTTATAGACCTCGCACTGTACCGCAATCACTGTGTGATATTTAGCCAAAATATTTAGACAGCCCTCTTATTTCATCAAGACAGAAGCACACAAAGTACATATTGAAACTATGTTGTATATAATCTACTTAATTAGTGTTTCTCTTTATTTGGATGGTACAAATTCACATCTACAAATGCTTTCTTGAGAGACCCAGTGCAACTCTAGTGACTTTCCATTATTTATTTATTTATTTATCATTATTTCCACATTAACAGGTATCCTATTTAAATACCAGGCTATCAATAGTATAAGGCACATCTACGGGAATAATGCCTTGAGAATTTCTATAGGTACCACTAACATTTCGACATGGCATGCTTTTGCCATGTATACTTGTATGCTACTGACTCTCTGTAGATAGTTTGTAGCACATCTACAGATATAACACTGAAAGCTTAGGAATTTCTACATTCATACCACTGAATTTTCTATGTGCATTCTACTCAAATTATATAAACTACCCACAAAACATTTTTCCAGTAGCCTTCTGGCTTCTGGGGTGCCAATCCTTCGCAGAGTGACACACACACACATATATGGACACTTTTAAGTAGCCAATCCACCTATTAATGTGTGTTTTTGGACCGTGGGAGGAAACTGGAGCACCAAGAGGAAACCCACACGGACACAGCGAGAACACACCAAACTCCTCACAGTCACGTGGAGCAGGATTTACACCCACAAACCCAGGACTTTTGTGATCTCACAGAATATTAAATGCCCTGTTGGAGTGATCTTAGTTGGTGGCTAACCACCCCTGGACACAAGCACAATGGCCTTGAATTTGTACACACACTGTCTGAATGTGGTTTGCTAAACTCCAAACTATTAAGATATGGTCCATATTTTCCTCCTTTGTTCATAGTTCATACCATAATACACTTCCACAGATGTGTTGTGAACATCAAATATCTGTCTTTTAAATACAAGGTGCCCACTGAAACCTGAATTTACTCCCACTGATTGAAGATATAGGATGCTAATTTCACTTTCAAATGAACTGCTAACCCTTCAGCTTCAAGTGTTTTTCATCACGGAGTGCTAAGGCATCACTGAACAGACTGCAATGGCTTTTAAAAGGCAGCACCTGGACAACTGTAATTTCAACTGTATTCCTAGAGAATCAAAACCACTCCAGAATAGTCAGAAAATGAAGCAATTAAATGAGCTCAACCTTGAAAAAGTTTGATTTAATGGCTGAAATACACAACAGTTAAAAATCTGTTTAGTTGTATGTGCAGCAAATGTGTTTAGACTATATTCATATACCTGACAGCAAAAGCATGGAATAGATAAATAGGCCTTTGGAGACTCACGGCTTGTTTTGTTCAGGTTAGAGAGTGTGCAAGAGTAGGATTGTGTATGTGTGTACATAGGTATACAATTGTGTGTGCGCACAGCTGAATTTCAGTGTGCAGGTGGTTTTATAAGTGTGTGTGTGTGTGTCTGTCTGTCTGTCTGTCTCACTGTAGGCTGCCTCTGAAGTATTTGCTCTGGGCTCGGGCAAAGACTCTCAGGTCCACCGCATTAAATATTCATCTAGCAGCAACTCTTAAGCCTTAAATAATTCTCAAAGAAGTGTCCCGAAAGCAAGGCCTTACTACCCTGGACACGTTCCACCTCGGACAATGGATTCAGAAGAGCATTGAGAGCAAGTGCCAGAGACTGTAGAAAACAGATGGTCTGTATTAAGAGGAGCATGAGGGGATGGAAAGGATTAAACTAGCTATTGTTTCGTTAGGTCTTTCAGTGCTAATGGCTGGTCCTTGTGGCCAGTCGCATTTCTCTACGTAGTCTTTGTGGAAGTGGTTTGCTATCTTGATAAAATGAAGAGGGATGCTGAGGCCATACTAGTCATTGAAAATTGGTGGTGTCATTGGTATTTCTTCTATTCCAGACATGAGACCTATTTTTCTGCATAGTGCTCCTGCATGGCCATTAGAGCTGATAAAATGGACAATAATATGTAGATACATAGATGCATGTTCCTAATCCAGTGACCGGTCAGTGTAGAGCTATTTCAGATGATACTAGGTAGTATTTTTACCTGAAATTACAGCTTCAAATTCATTGTGATGCTCCACTGACCTGTAATAGATAGAACAGGGCCTCCGTGGTTGTTGCTTTGGGTTCAGTACTGCAGAAACTGCACTTTGTAACTTTTGAAAGAGAATAGCAAACTACAATCACTCTCTTCTTCTGCCTTCAACCTTGATTTCAGGACAGTTCTGTTAATGTGAAATACATTCAGCAACTGTAGGGGGGGCATGGTGGCGCAGCAGGTAGTGTCGCAGTAACACAGCTCTAGGGACCTGGAGGTTGTGGGTTCGATTCCAACTCCAGGTGACTGTCTGTGAGGATTTGGTGTGTTCTCCCCGTGTCCGCGTGGGTTTCCTCCGGGTGCTCCGGTTTCCTCCCACAGTCCAAAAACACACATTGGCAGGTGGATTGGAGACTCAAAAGTGTCTGTAAGTGTGAGTGAATGTGTGTGTGTGTGTGTGTGTGTCTGTGTTGCCCTGTGAAGGACTGGCGCCCCCTCCAGGGTGTATTTCCGCCTTGCGCCCAATGATTCCAGGTAGGCTCTGGACCCACCATGACCCTGAATTGGATAAGCGGTTACAGATAATGAATGAATGAACTGTAGGGGGATCCCAGTAGCAAAAAATACCAAATCTTACCTTGTGTTCCTTTAAAAAAAGCATAGTGGAACCTCTACTAACGACTAGCGCCCAGACTTGAGTGAGCTTTTAAGATTAGCACATTGTAGCTTTAGCAATTTAGCATTAGTGTAAATAGCAGACATCGAAATTCGTGCTAAGTTAAGCCGTATCAATGCTTCGGCTCCCCACATTCACACACCTACTCTCCGTTATTCCACCCCCCCCACCTCCCGTCATACAGCCAGTGCCTGTGTTACTCCTCCAGCCAGTCGTCACGTCTTCAATGTAGCGATGTGTAACCACTCAAAACTTTATTATTTCTTTTTTTATTACTGTTTCCACTGTATTTCTTTTTTATTTTTAGTAATTCTACATGTTTTTTTTTACTAAATTGAGGGTTTTGTAAACATATATAAGTGTAAAAAGGGTGACTTTCGGGGTGGGTGTCACGATTCACAAGGCAGACTGACGGAGGCGGACACACTTGCTAAAACACAATGACTTTAATATAAAAAAACAAAGAAATAACACGACATGAATAGGATACCAAAACAAAATGACTAGGAAACAAAACAACTTGACATGGAGAAGGAAGGAAACAACACGACATGACTAAGAAAAAGGAAGAAACAACACGACTGGGAAACTAAACGAAACAACTTGACTAGGAAGGTAACAACACGAAACGACATGACTTGACTTGGAAAGAGCAAAACAAAGGTGAAATGCCCAACAAGAGGAAGTGAGAGAAGGGGGCTTAAATACAAAACACAGACGAGGCGCACCGGAGACAGATAACGAGGGGGCAGGGTAACAAATGAAACACAGACGAGGAGGCGGAAACAAAGGCGGGACATAGGAGGAGACAAGGACAACAACAGACAGAGCCATGTGCAGAGAGAGCACATGGCTAGAAACCCCCCCCCACCCCCCATGGGCAACCCCCAGGGCACGTACACCTAAACCCCCCAGGAGCTGGCACAGGAGAGGGCAAGGAAAACAAGACGGGAACAGACACAGGAGCTGGGGACATGACAGGACCGGATATAGGAGACTGGACTCGCAACAGAACAGGTGGCTGACAAAGGGGGGCTACAGCAGAAGAGACTTGGGACAAGAAAGAACTAGACAAGACGGGAGTGGACACATGAGACTTGACCGGAGCAGGAAACTGGACAGGAGGCTGGACAGGGTGCTTGACAGGAGCGGCTGTGTAAGCCGCCTTCACGGAGACAGGAGCGGCGGATGCTGCGTTCATGGAGACAGGAGCGGCGGGTGCTGCATTCACGGAGACAGGAGCGGCGGGTGCCGCATTCACGGAGACAGGAGCGGCGGGTGCCGCCTTCTTGGGGAAAGGAGCGGTCGTGGAAGCCGACTTCCTGGAGACAGGAGCGGCTGGTACCGCCTTCACGGAGACAGGAGCAGCGGGTGCCGCGCCCATGGAGACAGGAACGGCGGGTGCCATTTTCACGGAGACAGGAGCGGCAGGTGCCACATTTATGGAGACCTCCAGGCGTGCCAAGAGGCTTGCAAGCTTCACCTGGAGGTCAGGAGGGAGTGCAGAGAGGTCCTTGGGAGCCAAGGGCTCTGCGACAACGTCCACGGAGGCAGGGGGCCCTGCGACGACGTCCTGTACTGGAACTGTTAAGGGTTTAGGGGGTCTGATGGGTGCACTCTTGAGGGTTTTCTTTAAAAATGGATCCCCCAGAGGTGCGCCCTTGTTAGCCTCACTTCCCTTGTCCTGAAATCGGAGGCTAACAGCCCCCACCCTTAACCCCCCCCAAAAAAAAATTTACCCGAACCTGAGGGGGTAATCCACCAGAGAGGGGGTGACTCCAGCACGCTTCTTACGCTGGTTCCTACGATTCACGCTGGAGTAATCATTTGATACATGAGTCGACTCCTCTTGAAGGGGATAAGGAACCATGCCGGGCATGAGCTGGAGCCGGCTACTCCATTCCGAAGCCGCCTTTAAAGCACACCCCACAGGATCTTTGGGGCCTGTACGGAATGGCGTCCGGTGAATTGCACACCTCGTAAAAGGATTGTCTGTGTTAGCTGCATTCTTACTGTGGTTGGATATTCTGTCATGATTCACAAGGCGGACGGACAGAGGCGGACGCACTTGCTAAAACACAATCACTTTAATATAAAAAAAAAATTAATACCACGACATGAATAGGATACCAAAACGAAACGACTAGGAAACAAAACGACTTGACACGGAGAAGGAAGGAAACAACACGACATGACTAAGAAAAAGGAAGAAACAACACGAATGGGAAACTAAACGAAACGACTTGACTAGGAAGGTAACAACACAACACAAAATGACATGACTTGGAAAGAGCAAAACAAAGGTGAAATGTCCAACAAGAGGAAGTGAGAGAGGGGGCTTAAATACAAAACACAGACGAGACGCACCAGAGACAGATAACGAGGGGGCAGGGTAACAAATGAAACACAGATGAGGAGGCGGAGCAAAGGCGGGACATAGGAGGAGACAAGGACAACAACAGACAGAGCCATGTGCAGAGAGAGCACATGGCGAGGAAAACAGGCATGACAAGACGAGGGCGTGACAGTGGGCTGGAACGCATTAATTGCTTTTCCATTATTTTGAATGGAGAAAATTGACTTGAGAAATGAACTTTTCCACTTACGAACCGGTTCACGGAACGGATCAAGTTCGTAGGTAGAGGTTCCACTGTATTGATCTTCACAAAATTTTCAATGGAGAAATGCCTGTAATGGAGCCAAATCATACTTGTTGGAATAAGCATTTATAGATTTCTGTTAGGACTTATGTCAGTTGTAATGAAAGGGGTATGTAGAGGTCATACGGACTTATGAACCAACATCTATAGTTCAGTGCTAACTTCCTCTTTAACCAATTGGTGAAAGACTATAACTTATTTCCAGATCTGCATTCAACGCAAAAGCAACAGAACCAAGATCAGTGGCACAGGATGACTAACACCCTGCATCTGATCTGCGATCAGCATTTAGCACACTTTAGCACGCTAGCTTGTAACGTGAACTGATTGTTATCCATGTTTGCCTTAGTCAGGGCTTGGCTAAATGCTCTCTTCTGGGTTCCTCAGGCTCTCCCTGAGATAAGAAACATCCATGGAGAATGTGATCGCCCTGTAGCCTCTGCTGCAGAAACGAGGTGTGAAGCCCAATCTGAAGTGATCATCTTCATTATCAGCCATGGAGCAATGGAGACTACTAGCGAATCAGAAAGGGGAGAGGGAAGGCGAGGACGACAAGCTGTTCAGCACACATGCCCAATAAGGCTGTGGAGAGAAAGGAGTGAAAAACATCTGCATATGCATATGAATTCTGTGCTCCGAGAGAAGAAAGCATTTGCTCACCTGTGAGTAGTGACAGTGTGCAGTGCATATGCTGCCATACAAAAGTTTGGAATCACTGTTTTTTACCTCAAACAACAGATTTCAAGATAGAGGCAATAAGGAGATTTAAAATATTATAGGTCTCATAACAAAACCTTAAGAGTGCAGACATATTAGATGTGTCTAGAATGATGGTGATGCGGATGGCTGCATAACTGAGAAGTGACAACATTAACATCCAGAAAACATGGCTAAATATGCACTGGATTAGTGTAAAATGCCACTTAGGAAATCTGGAGTAATGGAAATGTGTTCTTAATACCAATGAATCATGCTGCACTGTTTGACAGCCAGGAAATGCTGCTAACTGGAATACATAGTTCCAACAAAAAATTTTAAAGGAGGGATAATGTGTTTGGGCTTGGGTCTTTAGTATTATCTCTACATGTTCCACAGACATGTCACCCAAAAAATATCTGCATAACTACTTTACACTTCATTTGATGCCTAGAATGTAGAGCAGTGGTGTCAAAACAAATACAAAAAGGGCCAGTGTGTGTGCGGGTTTTCCTTTCAACCAAGCAGAAGTCCCACACTACTGAAAGTCAAAATCTATTGATTAGATCCATTGATTAAAAACAGCTGGAATGAGGTGTCGCTTCTGCTTGGTTGGAAAGAAAACCTGCACCCACACTAGCCCTCTGTGGATTTGGTTTGACACTCTTGATGTAGAGGGTAGTAAAAGAAACTAGCACAAACACTATAAAATACCAACTGATTCCAAACTTTTTAACAGTATCGTCTGTTTGTGTGTACACAATGAAACACTTGGGGTCCATACTCCTATAAGGTAACCACAGTGGAAGTTGGCATAAAATGGATCCATAAGCATTTGGATGTGCCTTGCTGGGAAACACCTACGCTGCCACTCAAAGGTGGTCCAGATGGCAGGGGAATGCACAGGGGGGCGAGCAACAGTGTGAAAGCCCCTTTCCATTTGTTTACCAGCCTCAACTCTGACTCTAGAGTCAGGAAAGACCACACACCCTCTCTCTCTCTCTTGCCCACTCACACAAACACACACACACTATCTCTCTCTCTTTCACACACACACACACACACACACACAGGCCCGACAGGCTGCAGGTAGCTGGCTCACTGAGCCGTGTAGCTGAACAGCGCTGGGGTGAATGACAACTCTAATGAGACGGGCAGAGCCAACCCTGCTGTTCAGCTGAGGGAATATTGAATATGAATGCAGCAAAGTGAACAGTGGGAGAAATCTCCATGCATTTTACAAGAGCTTGATACACAGCCAATGCTAGCATACATATCCAAATTGCTGCATTAGGGTCATTTACACAGGCCTTATTAATAACACTGTAAGATTTGAGGCTGGATCGGACAGCTGTGTTAAATTAAGCTACAGTGCTTTAGTTTTGTCACTGCAATGATCAAAGCCAATAAAGAACAACAACACCAGACCCAGGTTAACCACAGCACATGAATTTAGCACAACTGTCAGCACAATACATTGTTTCTCAGCTTCTCCTTCAATTGTGTGATGGGTGGACCAATAAAAACATTTAAAACAATCTGGCACAAAATATTTTTACAGTAACTTGCATTGAATATATTTTTGGTTGATTCTCTGGTAAACAGTTTTGGAGATATGAGGTTATTGCTTTCTGAACACTAGGGTAAGTGGGGAAACTAAGTAGGAATTTAAGCACCTTCTGACAAAAAATTGCTTTCCATGTGTTTTTAAAGATTAACATACAACAACAAAAGGAAATATGGAGAGAGATTAGTCTCAAAATACTTTAGAAATGCGTAAATGTTAAACCATAAATTAAACACAAGTCACAAATATGTTTCACTGTTCACAAATGAACACATCCCACTCTGTGTCTCTCAGTCTGCAGTTTGTACATATACAGTTACATTTATAAATACATGTGTTTGGTTTTCATGGATATATCATAGTTTTATGCGAAAATAAATACATTCGTTTCAATTTACATTGCATATATTTGTAAATTTGAAGTCTCATATTCAAAATTTATTTGTAAAATGTAGAATCTGCGTTTGTGGATCAAGTCACTCACGAGTTTTCCGGGACGTGCATTTGTTGATTTCCTCTTGCAAGTTTTTTGATTTTGAGACTTTCCTCTCACATTTCACCCGATCCACACACAGCAGCCTGATCCACAAATGTGGCCAGCAACATAAATGGAGATGCATTTGCGCAGCATTTAATGTGGAAGTTTGAACAAAAATCCCCCAAGCCGCTGAATTCAGCTTCATATCACAGACAGTTAAGAGGGGGATCACTGGGGAACACTTTTGCCCTAAATTTAACGACGTTAAAACCAAGCGGAACTTCCCTAATTTTGCTGCAGACCACGGTTGTCAATTAAAATACTTTAAAATCATCCCTTATTTGGACACTTATGTCGCTTTTCCACCGCATGGGTTCGGCTCTAATTGACTCGACTCTACACAGCTCGGCACGGTTAAAGCTTGTCGCTTTTCCACTGGCAGGGCTTCGCCGTGAAATGGCCCCGGTGATGTTGCAAACCCCGTCTTTAGGAATCACAGGCTTTTCAAATATCACAACAACGGCAGTGGAAAAGTTAGGCTCTGTTTGCTCATCGTGTATTTGTGTGTTGTTTTTGTTATTTGGACTGAACACGGCTCCGCGCCCCAGTTCTCACAGATCAGTTTAACTTGTTGCATGTTCAGCCTTCACTGGCAATTTTTGTCGGCCACCGACCCAAGGATCATATGAATCTCTTTAAAATTACTCAAGGTAAATTTACGAGCTGCCGTTGTGAGTCTGATAAAAATAAATGTGAAAGCTGCTGTAATTTAAGAGGTTTTACAAGCAGCAAGTTTGTGCTGGATTTGAAGAGCTCTGCATTTCGTGGTGATTAATATGGCTCTGGCCAATCAACGCTCTGCTGGGTTTACACGTCCCCATTTAGTACCTACTGAATGGTTGGAACCCCATGGGAGCTGGGACTGAAAACCTACTCGGTTCCAGGGTGCAGGTACCAGATTTGGCCAGTAGAAAAGCAAAGCCATGCCAAGTCAAGTAGAGTGGGTGTAGATTCTATACAGTGGAAAAGCACCATAAAAGCTTTGTTGCGTATTGGACTGATATGGGACTCTCTGTGTTCCATATTTTTGACATGGGATCGTTAAGACTTTTGATCTGTTTCAGACAGACAGATGGTCCCCTCAGCCGCAGGGAGGGGCAGATCCCAAACCCTGCTGGCTGCATTTGTATTTGGATCGGGTGAAATGCGAAAGGAAAGTCTCAAAATCCAAAACCCTGCGAGAAAAAATGGACGTCTAAACGTTCTTTAGCTCCCCTCAAATTCTTTAATTTTCAACAACGGTTCTCTCTGTCTCAATTTAATGAATGTAATGAAATGTAATGAAACTTGGATGCAGTGGCATGGGGAGCTGCTACTGTTACTGCATGGTAATTTGTTGTTGTTGGTTATCGGTCTGAAAAAAAAATTGAAAGATGAGTTCCATTTTGAATCAATACGGGACACGTTTTGTGCCATATTTTTGAGGTTACCCTGTTATCGCGATGGTTTGAGACAACCATGCAGCTTTCTCTCAGCTGGAGCGAGGAGCAGACTCTCCGTGGCTCCTAAATAGAGAATGCGCTTTTAATTGGTCATTATTTATCTAATCAGAGTTATCTGTCCATCATTCAGTGCTGCAGCCAATGGAGTCACAGTCCGTGTCACTACCAGATTTGGATGGCCCATGTGCTGACCTTCATGCATATAGCAGCAAAGAGATTGTTTCCTAAGCAAAGAAGAACTTTATCTTCAAGAGTGAGTAATTTTATGTGTTTAAACTCTCCTTTACAGTTTTAAACAACGGGAGAACCTGCAAAGTGTGTTTATTTACAACTGACACAATATCCGTGTTGAGGTAGCCTTCTGATTAAACAAAACGAATAACCATGTGGGACACACATGACGTTCAAACAAAGAGGGCAGTGTCTCTTTACAATTATACTTGAAGAAGAAATTAGAAATTCGGAGCAGTGAAATGTCACTTTTTATCAAAGTAATTGTTTACAAACATAAAAATCATATTAAATAATTACATATATATTAACTATAGCATTAACAAACTATTATGCCCATGTTCTCTGGCAACCCGTTTGGCCGTTCCTGAGTTTGTCTGGAAGAAGTGTGGCATGTTTAATTTAACCTCCTTTTCCACCTCTAGCAATAACGATAGTGGCTGTGTTTGTCCTAATGCCAGTTAGTTATCTCTCTGGTGGATAAGGTGGACCAGGACCCTCACAGCGGGGTGAATGGGTAACGTCTCTGCAATATAGCTGGAAAGCTAAGGCTGATGCTAATGCTGCACATGTGCATATTGCTTTTACAACACAATTATGGTGTTTCAGCATAACCCCCATAATTTCATGCTACTTGCGGTCTGTCCTCTATCCCACGTACAGTATTAATGCAGGAAGCACGTTCTGATAAGGCACCATGCTGTGGTAGGACACTGACATGGTAGCACAATTCGATAGACATGTCTATAAATATGAGCTATAGTAGGACGATTTGAGATTTTAGGTTTTCAGAACACCGGGACCAGGCCGCAGACAGACAGGCTAAACTGACCGCCTGTGAACTGCCTTGAGCTGTTACCTAGGTTCAACTGTATTGAGACTGTGTCTTTGCCCTGAATTAAATGTAAACCTAGAAAAACTGTCAGCCCATTTCAACAATATAATCAATATTAAATCATTATCAGATGATAGCAGTAACATCTCAGATCTAAAATTTGGGTTACTCAATATAAGATAACTAAACTCAAAAGCATTCATCGTAAATTATATTATAAGTGATCACAAATTTGACGTTTTCTGTCTCATGGAAAGGTGGGTTAGACCAAATGAATATTCAGCACTAAATGAAGCCACCGCTGTTGGCTATAATTATGCACATAGCCCAAGATTATCAGGCAAAGGAGGTGGAGAATGTGTAATTTACAAAAATGCCCTAGATATCAGGCATAAACTGTGACACCTTCACTTCCTTTGAGGTTTTTCCACTATTATTACAAAACCAGTCAAACCTCAGCAATCTCACGATCACTCAGGTTTGTTGACAGTGGAGTGGAGGGATGCCAGTGTCTCAGGACGCTCCTGCGTCTATGTGTCATTCTGGTTCTCTCCTTTTAGTTAAAGCTCATCAGATCTTTAACCACACACAGAGTCATTAGCCACACTATGGAAATATTCACATTTTCTGCTTTACATACACCCAAACACATCAAAACTAACTCCATCCCTCTACCTGTTTCCGAGTAAACAACCACCCACCTGTCCGGCAGGACATAGGTGGATGACTGATTGTTATTTTATATATATATATATATAAGTAAAGAGCGACACTATATCACCCAGGTTTTTAGGTTGAAAGATGGTTGTAGCCTGTGAATGGTGATGGTAATCATATCTCCATCATATTTTTTTTAAGTGCTGGCATATCCTGGGGAGGTGGGGCCCAGAGTGATATTTTTCCATAGGGCCCAAAATCCCCAGCGGTACCCCTGGCAGTTTATAACTAACATCAGACTAGCTAACTAGTGTTAACTGATATTTGACAGACTTTTTAGCATTATTTATGATTCTTAGTTTACAATATATTGGCAAAAAACTGTGCATTTCTCAACAAGCAGCAAGTTAGCAATGGTGAAATGTTAACAGAAATGTATGAGATTCTTTGACTACAGTTGAAGGCAAATGGCATTAAAAAGTACTGTCAGGCGCCTATGGTATAATGAAACCATTTACCACACTCTGTTAGCAAACAGTGTACCAGTCTCAGGGCAACCGTGGTTCTGTCTCAACAATTTCAGCAACTGTCATTTATGGAGGAGTTTAATCCACCCTAAAGGTATTGAACTTCATGTCTGAAAATGGATCTGCATCTGAATGTGTTTAAAACAATTATATTACAAAATATTTACAGTTAAAAAAAGAAGTGCTCAACTGATTTTTTTTCTCCAGGAATCACTGACAGAAATCAAGAAACACAAACACAAGAAAGAGGCAACTATGCTTATTATTTCCACACATTTCTTTTCAAACAGACAATTCATAGTGGCTGAATTTGTAGTCACATTTAATGTTTAACATTCTATAATGTCTAACTACACTCATTGACCAACACATCAGTTCTCTATACCTCTATATTTCTATATTTGTGTATCGAGTCATTCTCAGTGAAAGCAAAATGGAAAAGACATGCCAGGATAGGTTTTCCCATGACAGGAATTCTAGTATAGGGAAAATATGGATATTGAACTGAAAAATATTTGCAAGAGCTGCATATTTTCTGGATCAATATAAAATCTTGTCACAATGGTGGACAACAAGATTTCAGACCACAAAACCATGTGAATACTCTTTTATCCTAATGGAGCTAGTGTAGCTTTATACATTTAGTAAAGTTAAAATGGCCAGTGAGTAAATACAAGTACCAAAACAATTTAGACAGTACATCCCCTGTGGGACAAAGGGCATGAGCAGGCCACTTAGCAAGACTGTATTATATGAATAGCTCCACTTTTATATGTCAAGGATTTGACACAGCCTGAAGACATCCTGTTTTTTCTTTCCTTCCCCTTATAATATTTAACTCCCTCTTTTCCCATGTCTTCACTTTTTCTCTATGCATAACTGATATGTTGATTTGTCCTCTGTTTTGACCTGTAGTTTAATATCCTTTCTATCATCTATTCCCTTTACCTTTTGAATACCCTCTCCATTTGTTTCCGTCTGTCAAGCAGCTCACTCTTCATTTCTTTCTCCATCCATTTCTTCTCTCTCTTTCCCCTCTATTGGCCCACCCCACCCCAATCCTCTTTTTCTCCTTTTAACAGGTAGCTTGGGAGAGCCGTTTCTCAGAGGGCTGCTGGGGTTTTTAGTTCAGTAACTAGCCTCAGGGACTTACTGACCACTGGACAACAGATACAATCAGAGCTACTGCTTTTACAAATAGACACATCAGAGGTCCAGAAATGACATTTTTGGAACAAGGTTTTTTACTTTTTTTAAGCATATGATAGAATTTCACACTATACTCACCAGGCCTCAGATTTCATGGAAAGGGTTTGGTGGGAGAGCATTTTGTCATATGAAAAAGCCATACTGACCAGCTGGCATCTTCAGTGCTCTGCTGATATTTGTAGACATGGGAAAATCAACGCCAATTTCACATTTATCATGCAATGATAGAACAGAACAGCCTTGGATTAATTCTGTTTGTCATTGGTAAAACCTAAGCAAGACCTTCCAAATATGATTCTGTCTGTTGTAATTAAACAGTGAAATCCGATATGTTTTTTTTTTTTTTTTTTTTTTTTTTACCAAAAAACTAGTGTGTTGTACTATCAACAAATCTGGGTCAAAATGATAGAAATAAATTATTCCAATGCATTAGTATCCTAAATCCTGATTCTGAAAGCTTGCAACACTGAACCCAACAGAATAAGTGAATGTATTAAACCATCCCAGATTGACCCATTATGATATTACTAAACAAGCAAAGAGCCCAATTCAGTATGACACTTTTAGGTTGCATTATTGTGGCAAAAACAATAATGACATATTTGACATATTAGTCAAATCTAATATGGTTCTACAAGAGGACCTGATCAAAAATACAGTAGTACCAAAGAACTAAATGTGGAAGTAGAAGGACAATTTTAATGTACATGTCTTCAATACAGACCTTTCACCTAGGTTCCAGACCGGGATTTAAAAAAATAACCTGCCCAGCATAACACTATACTTTGCCAGTTAGGCCAGTCAGTTGCAGCTGTAGTGTCATACCAGCCAGTCATTTTAAAATCCTAGTCTGGATTTGAAAACCTCCAACCTAGAACACAGAGCTACATGTCATAGGGCCTAGGGTGCAGTTGGTAGTTAGGTTTTCTCAGCAAGGAGAGAGCCTACCTGGAATCACTGGGCACAAGGCAGGAAAGCACCTTGGAGAGGGCCCCAGTCCTTTGCAGGGCAACACACACACACACACACACACATTCCCTACCTATGGACACCGTTGAATAGCCAATCCACCTACCCACATCTTTTTGGACCATAGGAGGAAACCCATATGGACACAGGTAGAAGACACCAAACACCTAACAGACAATCACCTGGAGCAGGACTTGAACCCATAACCCCAGGACCCTGTAGCTATGTGACAGCGACACTGTGTGACCTGCTGCGCCACCCTGCCACCCTAGGACAGGGATATAGATGTAAAATTAGAAGTTAGAATAAATCCAGTTAGAATAAATTTCCTCAAACCAAGGTCCAGAAAATCATAATGTCTAACTTGCATTATGATCAGCGGCATATCCTGTATACTGAAGTAGCCTAGCATTTATATTAACATTTTATGTATTTAATGTATTGGAAATATTTATATGTCTCTGTTAAAGACCCTGTCTGCTTGTATTGTCTATATATTCATTTCTAATCGTCAACAGAACTCAGAAACTAAGTGTATATCAGGTCAGTTCAAGGTCAGTGCTTTATCAGAACACACATTCTGTCCCTCATCTTGTTTATTAACCTGGGATGTCTCTAAGGAAACTAAGCTTGCAGAAACTTAGTGATTATCTTATGCTTATGATGTATAAACTACCTTTATAAACTCTCTGTGAAAACATCTTTGTCCACATTCACATGGTGCTCTGTGCTATTGTGTGTTAATAAACTACTTTCTGATTGTAAATGCTCTTTTAGATTTCAGTTCTTAATACTTTTTTAATACTATTTATTTTCTCCACCACATTTAAAAACAACTGAATATCAAATACAATTACCATTGAACAAGTCCATATATTTTAAAAATATTTATCAGTTTTCACATGGAACTAGAATAAATATAAATAACAAATACGCAAACTATTCTGATCTCAATTTAAATAAAAATAAATGAAAACAATTTCATTTGAAAAAATGTGCATCAAAATATTAGCATCATGTGTGATATGTACAACACGTTGTTCTGTTAATTTCTTGGACAGCTAAACCGTAATGGCTAGAAAACATACACCACTAAACCTTTATCAGTTATAGTTACAGGTCTAGACAGGACAGCACATTTCCTTCATTCTACCATCCTTGGGGATCAAATTGGCAAGCGTCCCGTTCCAAGCTTTTCAACTTAAGGCCATGGCTGCCCACAAAGTACCAGACCAGAGTTGTGCCAAAGAATTACATCAAATATGGCAGTACCAGAGAAACCAATTCAAATTACAGTACCAAAGGCCTAAGTGCTGTTGGCAGGGCCAAGAGCACTTAGGTAGGCTTGTTTTCTGAACTGAATGGCATCCTCCTTGCACTGAAGAATAAAATGACAGAGTATTGAATTGCATGCTTTCTGTACTGAAGAATAAAACGAGGGAACACTCATAAGGGGGAAAAAGGAAATACGAGCCTATGCCCTTAGCCAAGTGACATTAATTATTTTGGAATTTACATTACACACTAATCCATGCGGGCAAATCGCACCCAGAACGAATGGTTTGTCAGCCTTCTGCAAGTTCCCTATAAAAGCATTACAAGGCATTAAGCCCCATGCGGTTTGAATTGGTCTCAGTGGTGCAAGATTATATTCAGACAGGGATTACCCCTTCCCTTTGCTAACAACAGGGCTATGTAAATGTGCGTGCTTGTGTCACTGTTTATGGTGCTTACATACATAACAATCTAGGAAAATAATGATTATATCATTATTTTGAATTGCACATTCCACACAAAGCAAACTAAATATCTAGACATAATACTTTTTAATTGACCTGCTGTGATGTTTGGAATCTAAATCTGATGTAAAGTATTAGGCATTATAATCCTGTGGTAATCAACAACGTTGGCATCGAAAGATCATAGGGTTGTAAAATCTGCATTAATGAATATATTCCCCACTTTCTAAACATGAAAAGGTCATTAACATTCAATGCAGCTCTATTTCACATGCAGCTCATCATTCCTAATGAAGTTTCTCTGGAAAACACTGCACTACTTTGGCCATCTATCCTCTGGCGTTCAGGGGTCTGGCAAGAGCTTGGGTAAAATATTTATGTCCGGCTATTAGACGCAGCCTATTTAATTATTGATGCTGATGGCTGATGAATGTCTGTGAAGTGGGATGGACTGAATTAGACCTCTCTGGCCTGCTAATTAGAGATAGACCTGACTGCTCCATTGACCATATGTAGCAGCGTAAGGATGGACAGTTTTATAGAGGCTCATAAAGTCCAGCAGGGGCCATTTGCTTGCAGATCGTTTAGCCAAATGTTTTAGCACTGACGGTCTTCACTCTGAATGTCTTGTTGGCCATCAGAAAATGACATTGACATACAATATTGGATGGTGATTATCTTGAGCAAAGCTGAATCTACTGTCCTCAGTGGTTGATGCATCTTTATGCACACCACAATACCATAGTCATTTTAATAATGTAGCCTACACCGTCATGTGGTTGCTGGGTGTTTTCCCTCAGTAACAATTCCAGTGCTCCAAAGCCCAGTGCAATCTGATTGAATGCCCACGCTATGCACCTGGATCCTTGGCTGCTCCTACAGGATATTATTTCCCCCCACAAGCATTGAATCAGCAGCCATTACTCCATTACCAGTGCAAAATAATTTGTCTCAGTGCCATGTTGAAGTGTCTAGCTGGGCCTAATGGTGGGCCTGGAAGACAAACTACAGCACCAGCCGGCATTAGCACCATCGCTTATCTTGTTACACTGCTTGGCTGAGTGTGAGCGCTCATTGATGGCAGGGTTTAAATTGCATGCTAGGATTAACCCTGACTAAGTGGGATGAATGGCTAGCCATGTTGCTCCCATGGGCCTAAAGGCTGGCTTCAGTCAGCAGTGGTTTTCCCTACTGTCATATAAACTCAGGCTACACAAACTCTCAGTTTACACTTGCCTTTGCCTTTACTGTGCAGTCTTAATGTGTATATATATATATATATATATATATATATATATATATATATATATATATATATATATATATATATATGGAGATCCTATTTATGAAGGAAGACAAAATCTCAAAACAAAAATGTGCAGAAAGTGTTAGCACTAACTGCAGACATTTGTGTTCTGTGGTCAATTATTTACAATTTTGGAGGTGTGTTTTTTATATGGTCATAATGATCTTGCTTCAGGATGAAACAAAAGGCTACATGGCTAACTCTTATACCAAACTACTGATGTTTGCTGCCAAGCTGTGTTCCTCTCATCTGACTAGAACCTGGTTCCAATCTTGTTCCACTTATGTTTAAAAAGAACATAAAGTTACATGTATCATTAGATGAAAAATATATAGAGTCATGTATTAAACAAACACAGACTAGCAAATAAAAATAAAAAAATGTTAGGTAACTTCAGATATTTTTTTACTTTTGTTTGTGCTTCCTTAGTTGAATGGCAGACGGGATGTCACTCTGCTGATACAATTGCATCTCAATAAATTGGAATATCATCAAAAAGTTATTTAATTTCAGTAGTTCAGATACGGGCGGCACGGCGACAGCAGGTAGTGTCACTGTCACACAGCTCCAGGGACCTGGAGGTGGTGGGTTTGAGCCCCTCTCTGGGTGACTGTCTGTGAGGAGTTTGTTGGGTTCCAGCGTAAAAACTGTGCCAGATCGATGGTGTGGATCACAGCTGATGTGCTGTGGTGACCCCTGGAGGGAGGGAGCAGCCGAAAGATTGCAGTAGTTCAATTCAAAAAGTGAAATTCATATTATACAGATGATATATACACACACAGTGAACCATTGAAATAAACACATGCTTGAAATAGATCATAATGATTCTATATGAGTTTCACTTACTGAAATACATTCATTTTTTGATTCTATACTTAATGAGATGCACCTGTATGTTTAGTGCAAGATCAAGCTGAAACATCAAAGGCAAATGTTCCATGAGGAAATTTAGAAGAAAAAAAAAGAGTTATTTGTGAGATGTGCTAAAATAAGTTCACTACAAATATTTTAACCAGTAAAATTTATTTATATATAACAACAGTACAAAGTGAATCCTTGGCTTGCAAAATAGGTGTGCTTCATATTTACAATAGGTACACAGTAATATATTATTAAACAAAAACTAAAGCAAATCATAATAAAAAAATCAGACAAAACGTTTTTTTTTTGTTTGTTTTTGTTTTTTTTTAAATACTTTAACTTTCTTACAGTTTTCACAACACTTTTATAAAACAACAAGAACGGACAGCCATAAGTACTATTATCATCATGGTCATTATTACCTTTTTTTGTATTAACTATATTACAGACCTCCAGTGTCTACAAACAAAGTTTTGTTTATAAAGTTGTGTGTAATTGAAACTTACACGCCGGGTAGCTTTTTGGATTGCACCAACCATTCCCTTTGTTTACCTATTTACTTATTTTCATGTTGCTTTGGAATGGTGAGATTGGTATGTAATTTGAGTATATTGAGTATAATTCTGGAGCATGCTACTCAACCACCAACAGCAATATTTGAGCAAAAGGGGAAAAAAAACCCAAAACAAACAAAAACAACAACAAAATTGTGCCTAATGTAGGATGGGGTAGCACTTCAATACCACTTCAAATCACTTCATTTCAAACAACTGCCTCATAATTTAATGCATCCTGCTCTGCAGAAGGACTGGGGGTGGGGGAAGGGTGGTGGTAGTGATGGGGGGCGGGGGGGGGGGGTCCACAACTAATTAGAAAAAGCAGCTTACAAAGAGAAAATAAATGTTAACTAGGGTCATCAGTGATTTTGTCTTGGACCCATTTTATAACAATACGTGAGTGGCAAAAAAAAAAAAAAAGAATTAACTAACCCCCCCCCCCCCAAAACAAACAAACAATCAAAAAAACACACCAAAACATTTTATTCACAGTTTGTAACACTATTTGCACTTTTACTTTTCAACCCTATTACATTTTTGTATAAGTAGCATTACCAACACGACTAGAATGCTTCAGTGTTGTCTCTTGCCTTTGATGAATATAACAAATCTATTACTTACAGAATAAATCAGCTTAAACATTAATCTGTTTTGGCCTGGACTCCTCCATGGGCTTTGTTGTGAGGCTGTTGAGTACACTTCTGATTTATTATGAAAGACATCTAATCACAAGTCTGAGCACACTATTATTGATCAGTGTAGAGCTTGTTCAGAGAAAGCTGTATCCCCCCGACCCCCTGCCTCTATTATGGGCCATTTCTATTGGAACAGTAGGAAAAGGACAGGAGGTACTGGCTGGGAGATCAGCAGATTTGGACTTGGGGTTGTGTAGTGGAAGAGAAAAAGGAAGACTAGGAAGACTACTGCTAGTCTGGAGTAGAAGGGTTTTTTCTGTATTTCCTGATGTCACTAGAATACGGCATGACTTGTGTTTTGAGAGAGACGTTCTCTGCATGATGGAATTCATGCGCTAGTGCTTTTTCAATGACTACACTTTATACATACAGTGGGAATCCCTGCAGTGCTTGCCTAACTAACGCTTTCTGGCTAGACACATTAATTCCATGTCAATCACGTCACTTTTTTTATCCCTCTTTTTTTTGATGTGCATTCGGGTTTTATTTTTTTTTAATCTCCTGATCTCAGTGTGCACACGACTAGCTGAGATCAAAGTCAAGCTTCAAAGCTCGTGCAGGAAACTGAAACTAAGGGGGTCTCTCTCTTGCTCTCTCTCTCTCTTACTCACTCACTCTGTCTGCTTCTCGCTCATTTCTATGCTCCTCAAACCCTCGATACAAGACAGCGGAGTAATAAAGCGTCCACTCTCTCTTCACCTTCCTTACCCCTTCATTTCATCCCCTCTGTACTTTATCAGTCTCCCCCATTTCTTCATCTGTCTCGGACGGAGTCAATTTGCCAGAGCACAGGGCGAAGACGGCTGAAGAACAAAGACGAGACAAAGTCTGGTTATGAGGTCTTTCTACAATCGATTCCTGAAAACTGCGCACCATGTTAGGGAAGAAGCAAGAGTCTGACTGTAGCTGGATTTAAATAAATAACTCATTCTATACACTGTTGATACAGAGTACTGTAATACATACAGCACATGGTTATGTAGCTAATAAACATATCAGTTTGAATGCGAGAGAAAGCGAAGGAAAACCTCAGAAGCAGTCCACTGTGAACTCCCGCTGCCGGTGACCTTCAATGACCTTGTCTGTTGCGGTTGGGCTTGTCATCATAAAATAGCTCCACCTGACATCATGCATTAACAATGAAAGCTATGACATCTTTTGTTCATGCTCGCTGTTGACACACATCATGTCGGAGAAGGGAGGGATGAAGAAGAAAGCATACACAGCTGAGCTATCACCACTCCAGTCGCTGAAGTATTTTACAAATCACTTGCTGTCTTCTCGTACCGGTTCTTGGCTGTGGCCTGAAAGCAGCCGCACAGCAGCTTCAGCTCCTTCAGCTGTTTCTCAGTGCCACCCTGCATCCTCACTGTTCACATCTTAATAAAGCATTAACGTTAATTTTCTATCCTTGAACCATTTCAAACAGAGCTTTTTTTGGCATGTAATCAAGCTGCGCCAACTTTTTAAGGTCATATAGTGTGTGTGTGGATGGAAGGGAAGTGGGATGGTCCTCGGCCAGCAACATGCACCATTTGCACGATCCCTTGGCACTTGAAGATATTAGCGGATGGGAACGCAGACGTTATCGTTTTCCTTTTATGAGGTACTTTATAATGCATGCAAAACACACACACACACACACACAGACACACAACTTTGGACCATACATCATAAGGTAATACTGCCTGGTACGAAGCGAGGAACTGATCTCCAATCAGTTAGTTCTCTTCCTTCTAGGGTTACTCCATGTTCCAAGCTGAACCAAAGGGCAATCTCAGTGTTGCTGTCAATTCGCAGACATGCATTGAAAACCATCATATGTTCAGTACGTTTTGGCAATGTTACTGAGGACGAGGGAGGGAGGGGAGTTTGAGGGAGGGAACTTAAGAGCATTTGAGAGCATTGCATGCCCTCCACTAGGATCAGTTCAACTGACTCCTTTTTTTATTCCCAAAAAACGAACAAATCAAAAGACACAATAGTGGAACATTTTGTACATTCACAAACGCTTACATGTAGAAAACGGGACGTTAAGACAGAGACTGCAAGAGGAGAAGTCTATGAGGCCAGAATGCGTTTTTTTTTTTTTCTTTCCCTTCCCTCTCCCGATTTATCCGCACTGGTTGACTGCAGTCCTGGCAATTATGGGACACATGCTGGAGAAACTCGGACCCCTTGCCGTTAAGAGGTAAACAATCTCTCTGAAAAAATGCAGACCATTCCTCAAAGATCTCTCAAGATCCTATAGTTTCTCAAAAAGTCCTTTCTATGTTTAAGGTTCATGCACAGGGTTGGGATAGGGCCTCCGCTTTTGGAAAGACGAAATATAGATAATGTCTGCTCATTGTCTCATTAGCCTGCAAGGAGGACTAGGAATGTCACTACGGCATTAACATTTCAGAGGCACACTGAAACAGAAGGAAATTAAGGAACGGGACTCATGTATAAAAATAAATAAAAACTTTGGAAGTAAAAGCCATCAGCTGGATTTAAATCGAGGCAATTGCACATCTGGCTCTGGCTCACTTTTCCGGTCCTCTTGACATGCCACCAGCAGAGTGGATTAGGAGGAGCAGCTGTAGTTTGTGGATTCCTTGACATCTCCCAATTGCTCCTGAAGCTTGCCGAAGCCAAGCAATTTTAAAATGAAAAAAAAAAAAAAGACAAGCATGCAGGTTGCTTCAAAAAGCCACTGGGCAACTGAAAAATCTACTACTACTTTCAATCCTCACGCAGGCTGGAAGGCAAAAAAAAAAAAGTAGATGATCTTTTCCAGTGGTCTTGCTGAGGTAACATTTTGACTCCAAGGAAACAAAATTAACCAAGCTGTCATTGGCCAAAAGCCCCCAAACCAGCTCTGTCCCCTTTTTCCACTTGAGTTTCAGGACAAGGCTTTGGGTAAAGGTTTCGCGTCTGTGTTTGGGTCTGTGTTCCGTCGCTCCATCTGGCCCAGCTGCTTTCTCAGCTCTCCAGAGACATGGCACAGATGAGCTGGTCCACCTTGTAAGCCAGCCGCTGCTTCTTGGCCTGCTCATCCTGCTCCAGCGCCACCGTGATCTGGGGACACAAATCAGACACTCATTAATACCCAGCCCGTGTCCCATCTTAGCTCATCTCCGGACAGACACTGGAGATCTGATTATGACCAGACACTTAATCACTGATTTGCAGAAAGATATCAGACATCAATCTCCAGACAGCCGTCTGCAAAATGCTGCCCCTGGGTTTAAGGGAAAGGCACTGGGTAAATATTTCATACTTGGAGCCCTTTTTATATTCTGGGAGCTACCTGAAGTGTCTGAACTTTCAGTCAGTGTCTTTATTTTTATAAGTTAAAGAGGGAAGGTGATTTTAATCTGAATTTAGTAAAAAGTCACTGTGCATACAATCTTCTTAAACACAAAAGTGACAACATTTACATTATGTATTCAACCAACAGTTTCATCAAAACCACCTTAAGCACACAGCCATAACGTTCAAATTAAAATGACTGGCAATTTGATTAGATTTTATTAGCCCCATTGATCATAGAAGTGCACTTTATATTTTAATTTCACCTTATTTTTAATGGTCAGGACCCTCACAGGACCACCACAGAGCAGGTATGATTTGGGTGGTGAATCATATTCAGTGCTGACGTGACACTGACATGGTGATGGTGGTGTTAGTGTGTGTTGCAGTGGTATGAGTGAATGGTTTTAACACTGCCCATTTACTATCCACTCTGTTATACACACCTACCTAGTTGGTCCATCTTATAGATGTAAAGGCAGAGACAGTAGCTCATCTGTTGCTACACGGTTGTTTTGGTCATCCTTTAGTCCTTCATCAAAATAGGACACCGTTGGCTGGATGTTTTTGGTCGGTGGAGTATTCTTAGTGCAGCAGTGACACTGAGGGTTTTAAACACTCCAGTAGCACTGCAGTGTCTGATCCACTCGCACCAGCACAACACATACTAACACACCTCTGCCACATCAGTGTCACCATTGTATGATCCACCACCCAAATCATACTAGCTCTGCAGTGGTCCTTGGGTGCTGACCATGGAAGAACAGGGTGAAGCAAAGTATGCATAAAAACAGATTGAATACAGTGTGTAGTTATAGAACTACAAATTGAAGTCATGTGGTCAATGAATATTTTTAAAAAGTGCCTATGAATGTAAAAACCAAGTCTTTTTTATTGTTTGCTCTGTAAATATTCGTTTAAATAGCTTTGAGACAAATTTGGGTAATTTGGCTTTATTTATTATATATTACATGCACAGATTTTATCCTATTGATTAAACCCAATCACATCATTAACTATATTTGTAAACTACATTCATTTCACTCTTATACAGAGATGGGCACTCGAGTTAGCGACTCAAGTTCAGGTCACATCTAAGTCACACACAAAGAGACTCTTGAACATTACATGTTCTTATGCTATGCCAAAGGACCACAGCAGGTTATGAAGCATGGGACATGTTGGGAATAAATGCTTAGGAAATCATAAGTGGGAAGATCTGAATGGGTCAGTGTACAAGGCCAGAGAGAGAGCAAGTTCATTACAAACGGTCTGCATACCCCTGATGGAAATGCTGACACACGGTAGCCTGTGGCCACTGCTGGATGAACTGAGACTTTACCGCATTAATATAACATTAAGGGGGGAAATGTCAATGTCCCTGTCTCACCGAGAGATCAAGAGAAAACTCCCACGGTGCCATTTCTCCATTTCATCAGTCCATTTTGTCCCTAGTGGAGACGAGTATATGGAGGTGGAAGGGAAGTGGGTGGAGGGGATCTGACAGGCTCTCCACTCTGTCTCTCTCCAGGCCGTGTCAGAGTAACACCAGGGGAAGTGACACTCTGGCTGGGGCCCGCCGGTCATTTGCATATCAAAGTGGGTGGAATAATAGGAAACTGGCTCGTCACGGGAATATTCACTGAGCCAAGATGGAACTCAAACTGGCGTTTGCTTTCACCGGAAACCTTTAAATAGAAGGCGATTGAGTGCTACATTGCACTAACATGCACTCCTGCAGTGTGGCGTTAGCTTTTCTCCACTGTCACATGAATGTTCTCCACTGCCCAGAAATGTTGTAGGGAAAAATTATTCTTTTTCTGTATTTGAACTCCCTAAACTTGCCTGATTTAAAAGAATAATTCCATTATTTTTACCACCACAATGTTTTTAGGTCCCACAAAGGGGGTGGCCATTCGTCTGTAACCACTTGCAACCTTACACACAAGCCCGAACTACCCCCACACACCTCAGCTGCCATGCGCAGTTCTTCCTCAAGTGCATCTATATTGGCTATAGGAGAAAATGACAAATTATGAACTTAGGAGTCTAAATTGAAATTGGGATTACTGGAAGTATATTAAGTAGAAAATGCAACCAATATCTAAATCTGACCTTTAGAGGTGATAATCCCTGCAAGGTTATATAAAAAGTGTAATATTAAAAGGTAGACACAATTCTTTTGTCACTATAAAAATAACTGTTGTGACTTAACATCTAAATATGGTTTTTGAGTCTCACTTTCAATAATTTCACTGCTATTACATTTCAAATGGCAGGGATTTTGCCACATCAACCAACCCTGGTGGTCACTAAGGTAGTGAGGCTGCTCTAAGGTCAGTATGTGTGAGTGCCAAGGATTCTGCAGCTGTCTGATACCTTTCAGAGTGTTCCGCCCACTGAGCAGTGTATTAAATACACAGCAGAAGCAATGAATCTTTTATGTCTGTGTTCACAGCTCCAGGCCTGTTGGGCCCTAGCATTGCACTCCTCTGTGTTCTCCTCCCCTGCTCCAGCACACTTGATTTAACTCATGAAGTGACTTGATGGCTGGTTGATCACTTGAATCAGGTGTGTAAGGGCAGGGAAGCAGCTAAGCTGTGCAGTGCAGGGGTCCCCAGGGCTGGGACTAGGGAAATGCTCTTTTGTATTCCAGAAGAGTCACAGAAGATGTTCTGCTTCACAGACCCTAGCATTTGGAGCTACATGAAGGGCGTGTCACATTTTCACTTGCACAAATACATACACAACACACATGTCAAGCCAAGTGCTCTAGAGTAGAAGGCTGGCTGTGTTGTATGGCCTGCATTTTAGTCTCTTCTAAAACCACTGGCTCAATAAATGCACGTACATCTAGACACACAAAATGTTTCTTCAGAAATGAAGAGCATTGATAAAGAATGTGTCCGCTCTGTCCTGTAGTGAGTCTGAAATGGTCTAGAAAGGCTTTGTACTACATGCTAGAACATAGCTGCAAGGATTAGATGGCATTTAATTAAATTTAGCATTTCCATACTACTCAACCACTTGTTACTACAAACTGAATAGAGTGCTCACACATGGGTCAATATATAGAGTTTATGGGTGTATTTCATCTACAGTGTTAAATAAAATGCATCTTGGAGACCTCATCCTGCTCATATTTAATTTATTTATTAACACTATTCATTAACTGCTAACATGTTAGAGAACACAGATCTCTGAAATGGAAAAACACATTTAGTCTTGGCCTGGATTAATAACTTAACTCTGTTGCTCACTTCATGTGCAATTCGTGTAATACTAGGTAGAATTTTTACCTTTTAATATCAGCTTAAAAAGTGCTCTAGAGTAGAAGGGCTGGCTGTGTTCTATGGCCTGCATTTTAGTCTCTTCCAAAACCACTGGCTCAATGTTTCTTCAGAAATAAGAGCATTCATAAGGAATGTGTCCATCTCTGTCTTAAAGTGCTCTATAAACAAATAAAGTTGAGTTGAGTAAAAATCATTGTAATATTTCACTGACCTGTAATAGGGAGAATAGAGCCTCTGTGATTCCTAATCTGGGTTCAGCACTGCAGTAACTGCATTATGCAAATTCTGAAGGAGGGTAGGAAACATCAACCCCCTCCTTCCCTACTCCCACTTTGATTACAATCTGCAACAGTAGGGGGAGCCCAGGAGCAAAAATACCAAATCTTACCTAGTGTGATCCGTGTCACCCATGTGAGAAATAGACACCATGCTTTCAGAGTGGTGTCTCTGGGCTCTCAGGATTTCTTTCAATGCTGCGTAATGTAAAGGTCAGGCTAATGGGTCCCCAGAGTGGAGCAGCCGTTATGACGGTAACAGCTCCATCCTAGGGCCCACTCTGCTGCACTTTGTGTACGAGAGCCTGGCAGTGATTGGGCTGGGTGTAATCTTCCTCATCAGAGCCCTATTCATCCGCTCGCTTTGCTCTCTTGTGCTTTCAGTATGTGTGGAGATGTGTGTGTGCATTGCAGCCACTCACTTCTTCGCTGTACTTGCTGACGTAAGAGTAGATCTCGTTCAGCGCACTCAGCATGTTGAACTCGTTGGAGTGAAGCCGCGCTTGCTCGGCCAGGTACGCATTCATGTCCTGGTCACTGATGGCCGGCAGCCTGCTAATGTCAGCATAGTACCTGTACACACAGCAGAGGGCAATAGTGGTCAACATAAACAGAGCAGATATTCAAGAAATTAAGGGTGAATCCCATTTTTTAATTTTAAATCTATTCACTTGTTTTTGAGAGTTATCCTGCCCCTTGAAACTGATTTACAAGATGTAGACACTTAAAAATAATGGTTCTTTATTAAAAGAAATAAATTTTATATAGAACCCTGAACACTTGAAACGGTTTGCATTATTAAAGGTTTCTTTGCATGATGAAAGTTTTCTTCAGATTGATGGAGAATAAGCTATGGATGGTTCTATAAGGCACCAAAAATGGATCCTTTATTGTTACGATATCAATCTTGCGAGAAAGCATTCATAAGCCTGGCCAGTGAATAATCGGGTTATCTTTTGGAATCGGGTTATGTCTTAACTTTATTTTATGTCATTCATTTGTTTATTATTATTAGTTTATAATGTATTTTTCACAAAGAAATCATCTGGAATAAAGGAAATGGTGGTTCTGTGATACAGCACTGCACAGTAACAAATCAGTTCGTTCTGCTCTTACATTTCAAAACAAAAGCACTTTGGAGAAAACAGATGGAGGGCTCCTTCCGGTCAGAACCTGAAGAGCCTGCATTTTTGTTCATGTGGGACAGTTTAGGAGCATGATCTGTTCAGACTGATGTCAGATACAGTTCAAATTATATAGATAGTGTGAACAGCAGAAAAAAAAAAAAAAAAAAAAAAAACAAGTCAGTGTGGGTAGGACAAAGATTTATTTATTAGCTTTTACATATGCTAAGATTTCTTTATCACCACCTGGAGGAGGTATTCCCAAGGGTTGTATGCTGTATTTGTGTGATGGATGCTGAATACTGTTTTAAGACTGCAGCATGACAGATTACAACATAAATGCTAGTTTTATATAAAATGATTTATTATTCTTTTCACTTAAAACATACATAACCTACCTTACAGATTGTGTTACAGGCAAAGATGCAAAAATGCGTTAATTATCTAAAGCGATATGACACCAAGAGAACTCAAATGAAGCAGCATAGAGCATCTCACCTTTCTACCCAGTTTTTGTAGTTGGGAATGTCTTTAGCATACAGCAGTTTGTTGGAGGGCGAGTCTTTTCCTAGCCTGTGTTCTGAGGTGGAACATGAGTCCATAAATGTCTGAGCCACCACAGACAAGCAGGCATCTGTAATGCTGCTCTTGTGGATGTCAAACACAAATTGAGGGTTCTTGATTACGTTCACCCAGAATCGTAAAGGAAGGCTGAAAGGGAAAGACAAAATGAAAGCTTATTATACTGCGCCACATCTGTTAACAGGCCTGGTAATGAAGATTAGTGTCTCTGAATATGAGCGGCATTCAAAATGTTCTCCATATTGATGATGTAATCTACTAATCCCGCAGGTCATTTTATAATGGTTCTATGAAGTGACAATTTCTGAGGGGATATACACAAAAAAACAGCTCTTTTCTATCAGCAGATTTGTTGCAATCACAACAATAATTAAAACTTTTTTAAATTTTTTAAATAAAAAATTAAATGACATTATATTTTAAAAGCTTATTGCTAGACTTAACAAATGTACAAAAAAATTAATAAGAAAATTAAATAAATTAATAAGAAAGTGTGATTACATAGAAAAATAAAATTTGAATATATTTAAACTTAAATAAAAAGTATCCCTCATGATAACATAATTTGATTAATTTAATTAAACAATGCCACTACCATATCAAATATGTTTAATATGAATTTTTGTTTTCTACTGTTTCATAATATTTTGAAACTATTGCTACTATACCTAACTGCCCAATAACTATAGTTTAAAAATACTGTTAAAATACCCATACTGTTTCAATAATAATTTGGAAAGCCATTCAATGCCTTAAAATCTTTAAACAAAAAAAAAAAAAAAACCTAAACCTCCACAACAGAAATGTTAGTGTCTTCAGTGTAAATGGACATGAATGCAGCAATGATTTATTCCAAACAAATCTGAACCACTTGTATTGATCTGTTTATTATGAAATATCGACATAATATAAAGGGCAGCTTGAGTTTTTTTAAATGGTGTTAAAACACTAAAAACCAGCAAAAAGGGGATATGAGGTTATGTCCTGACATTGACAAATTATTTATAGAAATAAACTAGCATGAGGTATATACTGCACCAGTTGCTTTTCCACGTGTGGCGCACGTCCATGTCGTGGATGTCGTGCTTGTCTGCCTGTTCATCCAGGAAATCGAACATGTATTTGATGGCTAAAGGCAAGGCACTGCCTCTGTGGACCGTGCTAAAGAGCGTCTCAAAGAGATCGTCTACAAACTTCTGCAGTGTACCCTAGAGAAATATCAGAATAGAACATCTTAGTACACATGTACACAACCTTACAGGTCACAGCATAGGCAGATCTTTTTGAAAGTAACAAGCATGATAACTACAATAGGAACTACTCTGTCACTTTTGTGGTACCTTTTGTCTTCACTGTGGTGGTACCCTCAAGGGAACATATTCTGTACCTTTAGTTAGAGAACATAACTCTACCTTATTTTATTAAAATTGTAGATTTAAAAATTGTATTCACCTCTCCTTCTGGAGAAGAGAAAGTAATGTAACTTTAATCAACCAAACTGCACTTTAAAACCAATGTTGTTCCTTTAAATGTGAATTTAAACGGATTGTGCCTTTAGTGGTGACTGGAGGATTTCTGTTCTTTCTTGTTAAGCACTTTGGTTTTAAATATCCTGTAGCAAATATCAATTATTTATTTATTTACAGCCATGAGAGCCTTAGGGACCGATGTTGGATTATTAGTTCAATCCAAAAGTACTGGATGGAGCTCTACCCACTCATTTCAAGGTGGGTTCTACATACTTTGCATATAGAGTGTACCTGACTGAGACACCATCATTTTGACTACACAGTAGCTTACTACTAGTAGTCCTTACCTTAGTAGCTAGCAGGCGGGTGAGGTAGATCTCAGACACCATTTTACTGCCTCGATCGCCCTCCTTCTGATCACCGTGTTCATGGTTCTTGACCAAGTGCCACACTTTGACCCCACTCTCCAGGTCAGGAGTGATCATAGGTGCCCGCGAGCGCAGACTGTCTGGACTTCCTGTGTAGCGGAAAGTTGAATCTGAAGAGAAACAGTACAGTCTTAGCATGTGGCCAAACATTTGTAGACACCTTCTCAGCCATCCTTTCTTCTGAAACCAACAGGATTAAATGTGAGTGTGCCCCACATTGCCTTGCTGCAGTAACAGCCTCTAAACTACAAAGGCTTCACGACAGACATTGGAACATTGCTGTGGAGATTTGACTGCATTCAACCAAAATAGCATTAGTAAGGTCAGGTATGAATGTTGGATGATTAGTCCAGGATCTCCAGAGCTAGAACTGACTTCACTCCAGAGCATAATGTTCTACTGCTCCACAGATGACCGCTGGAGTGATTTACATTGCTCTATTCTATACACGGTAAGGGCACAGTAAGTTCAATTGTCTTCTAAGCTTGAGCAAATCGACAATATTAATTTACCCGTGTCAACAATCCTGTTCAAAGGTATTATTTTTTTTTTTTTTTTAGTAGCGAGAACTTTTCATGACTGGACTTGCTGCACAGATGGCATCCTATCACCCTACAACACTAGAAATCTCTGAGCTACTGAGAGTGGCTCTCAGTGACTTTCATTCAAAAATGTATGTAGAAGCAGTCTGCATGCCTAGGTTAAAACACCTAATATAACAGTATGTAAGATTTGGTATTTTATTTGCTAGTTGGCTGTACAGTTGCAATTTGTAATCTATTTTCAGAGGACGGTCCTGAAATCAAGTTGGAGGGGAGTTTCTACCCTCCTCCAAAAGTTACATAGCTAGGACACTATATATACATAGCTAGGGCATAGGCTCTGTTCTCCCTATCACAGGTCAGTTAAGTATAACAGTTATTTCAGAGCTGTATTTTTAATGTAAAATATTACCTAGTGTTACTTTATATATAAATTATACATATATATAACTAACTAAGGCCCAATTCTGGATGGCTGTGTGAGAGTGGGTTACTATCAGATGTGTGGAAAGTTTGAGAGAGAGAGAGAAAGAAAGAAAGACAGACATCACACACCAAGAGGAGGAATACAGCAATGTAACTTTTAATTTTCATTAACTAAACCTAAGTGACTGGCCTTCTTGTACTTCCTTCCACTCCCTCTCTTGTTTTTCCCCTATTTCCCTAGAGGACTGGTTTTAGGCTGAAGGAAATGAGTTGATTTTCTCCCTGCTCTGATCGTTAAAGCTTTTATAATTGGCTCTTCCTGATGTATTGTGCTTCTGACATGCTTTAAGAGCATGAGACCTTCCATCTAATCAATGCATCTAAAGATTTCTAATAAGTTAAGCGCTCCTCATCCTCTGCTGTTAAGCCATCAGACTCTCTCCCTGCTGGCAATTAGAGTTATGTCTTTTTACCTCATAGCAGAAAGCTCTCTAGGGAGGACAGATCAGCCTCTACATTTCCTTCACACACACTCTCTCTCTCTCTCTCTCTCTCTCTCTCTCTCTCTCTCATGTTTGCATCTTCCCTTATCTTCCAGGAGTGCACAAGACAACAAAGCCAGGCAAACAGCCTCAGTGAGACAGAGGTTTTAGTGAAATTCTGAGAGTATTGCAGCCATAGGACAAGGCTAAAAGGACTTGGCAAAGTGGGACCGTGCATATGCCTCTGTGTGTTTAAAGCAAGATCCTGCTTTCAAGTCCACCTCAAGCTACTGCAAGTCTGACTATTCCAAATGAGCTACAGGAGAATTGCTATGGTGTGTGCTTGTATGTGTGTGTTTGTTAGGGCTGCACCATATACTGCTTGTTAAATGTTCTTGTAATGTTGTTGTTTGTTTCGTTCGTTCGTCTGCTTCATTTCGTTAAGGGTCATAGTGAGTCTGGAGCCTACTGGGAATCACTGGGCTTGATCACAGAGAATCGCACACTCACTCAAGTCACTCAAATTTACACCTTTGGACACTTCTGAATAACCAGTCCATTTACCAGCATGTGTTTTTCGGCCTGTGGGTGGAAACTGGAGCTCCTGGAGGAAACCCATGCAGACACAAGGAGAACACACCAAGCTCCTCCCTCAACTGCCCTCGTGTAATAGTAATCTGCTAAATTTCTGCTAAAGGCTCCAGATCAGACTATGACTCACCTCTTAGAAAAACAAAACTGACCGTCTTGACCTCAAATGGTGCTGTGACTTTTCCCTCGCCTTAAATTGTGAAGAAGTTTGAGATTCCATCCACCTTAAAAAAAAGCTTGGTAACATTCTGCTGCCAACATTAATATTAAGTTCCACCTTCAATTTAATGTTGCATTAAAGTGCATTTGTCTTCAAAAAGCTATTTGAAATAAACATGCCTCTTAACACAGTTTTGCCTCTGCAGCAAACATTTCCACAAAAACAACAGTTGAGTTATTAACCGTTGTTAAATAAAACCCAATGGAATTGATTACTATTTACTATTATGACTACTATTAAAATATCACATTAGTTTTATAGCTTTACACAAGAAAAGGACAAGTTTATTGTTTATTTATGTCTATTTCTGTTTAAATTGTATTTAGATGCATGCATAGTGCTGCTCATTTTGTTTGTGTTCAATATAAAATTGTTGAAATTATTTCAGTTTGTGTATAAATATTTTTTGTAATTTTCAGTACATTTTAAATATACAGTAATAATAGTGATAAGATAATTTTGTGATATAATAGTGATATTATATTTTCATATCATTTCATATCTAGAAGGAATGTGGACTGATGTAGTGTAAATCTAGCCCAAAGACCTTTACACCCATAGTGTGGTGATCTTGCACAAGCTGGGAATCTAACCCTAGTCTAATAAGGTGGTTATACTGTGCAGCACTATTGTGTGGTTTTGTGTGTGCACATATGTGAGAGTGAGGGGTCTGGATCTCCTAACAAATGGTGTCTTGCTCCTGCTATGACTCTAATGTGTCTAACCAGCTCCCCACCCATTATGGTCTTGTGAGGAGTGTGCTATTTTGGGCCGGGGGAGCAGTGCTGGCATGCTAAATTGAGGTAAAATGCTAAGTGTTGAGCATTAAATTGATATGAATCAATCAGCGGGTGCTGAGCTGCAGCTGTGCCCACCATGCCATGCTGTGATTGATAGGCACCAGGGCTGAGAGACCCACTGTCTGTGCACCTGAAATGAACACATGCACAAAAAAGAGAGAGAGAGAGAGAGAATGCTCAACTCTGACTCCTTATAGATATTTTATGACTTTCCTAAAATATTCAATGAGCCCTTTGTAATAAAAGAAGTTGAAGTGCCTCCATGCAACCACGAAACCACTTAACTGCTAACGTTTAAAAGGTTGCAGGGAATGTAATGGAGCAATGCAAGGACTTAAATTAAGTGTTTGGCTCACAAATAATGGCTGGTTTTCAAAAAAACGCCAGGCTGTCTGGCGTGAAATATCATTTAACGGGAGCTGATTAAGTTTCTGATGTGTCGGAGTTGTTCCCCTTTTGATATTTCCCCCTTTGTTACCTGCATTTTAAATGTCAGTCTGTTTGTAAATGATAAGAGGAGATAATTGTGTTTGTTAAATTGCACCTAAGTCAGAAATTCATTCCAGGGCTTTGATTAACTCGAGTCTTTAATGTGCTTCCATGGTAGGATGCATTTCACACTGATCTAGGCAGTGGAAGGTGGGGGACATATTTGCGTGAAGCTGGCACCGTTGCTAGGTGACAATGCGCGCCATGCTTGAACCAATCAGAGCCATGGTATTTGGCCATGCGTCGTTTGCGCCTTTTTGCACTTTGTGGAGTATCATTTGCAGTGCATAATTAGCAATCACAGAGAGGCCTACAGCTCTGTGTTGGAAATTGAGAGAAGACCAGATGGGGAGCCCTGTGGCACTCCCTCAGAGCTGCTCTAATGTGTGTGTGTGTGTGTGTGTGTCTGCCATTACAGCTAGCGTCCAAAGTCAGCTGAGGAATCAGCAATGCTAGGCTTTTTGGTAAATGCCAACACCTCTCTCTTGCTCTCTCTCTCGTACTCTCACACCCTTCACAGCCTCCCCAGGGCTTCCTCTGGGCTGTAAAGCAAACTGCAGCACACAGCTCTCACACATGAGTAAACACTGTCACCAGAGCCATCATTTAAAGCAGCACAGAACCGTAGCAGTCATGTTCCATAGCCTTCATGAAAAGCAGATATTAAAAGTACACTGAATCAATACGGCAGATGGCAAATCACCTTCAAATTATTTTAGACAAATGACAAATACTCTCCATACTGGTGGGATCAGAGTAGTTGTGTTCATGTCTCCAGAAAAACACTCACCGTATCTACTGATGGATGTGCGAGAAATGCTTGCTGAGGGAGGAATGTTGTAGGAGGATGTCTGCTTCGGCACCAGCGCCACCACACAGCGATCTGACACCTGAGAAGAGGGAAAGAGAGAGTTATTCTTCTCATAATTTCATCAAAAGTGTTCTTCAGCGAGAGCCTTGTTGCATACTGGGTGCAATTTCAGATACTAAAAAAAGGATGAGGGTCGTACAGAGAACAACAGGGCGAAACCTGTAGACAAACTGTTATTGGAAATACAGAGATAAGCTCCACGCTTTCACTTCAGGACTGCAGCAGTGCTGCTAGTAAGGAGCGGAAAAGGCGTTTCTCTTTGCCAACTCCCTGATGCAGTTTGAAACAATTAGGAGAGCAGTGAGGCGAAAGGTTTATCTGCTGATAAAACAAGTGAATGATCCTTAAGTGCTTCAGCTGTGGACACATTATAACTGGCAGACCTGAGCAGAAGCCCAAGCCTATGACAGTGCATTAGAGCCTCCTCATTGAAAGTCCCATCACTCCTCAGTCCTCAGTGGACTTAATGACTGGAAAAGAGGACAGCGGGACTGTAGCTATCAGCGCAGCGAGAGGCTGAGCTTCAATGATGTGTTTAATGCAACATCACTCAGCGACAGAGAGAGAGAAAAAGTAAGAGACAAAGGCAGATGCAGTGGCCTGGGGCATACAAATGGTGAATAAGGTATGGGGCGAGAATATATATAAACAAAGAAACAAAGATAATAGCGCTAGAGAGAAAGCCAAACCTGGTTAAAAGACAGAGAGAAAAAGAGGGGGCACAGAAAGAAGTGCAGACAAGAGAAACAGACTTTGAGACTGAGGGGATAGCGGGATATTATTGATTGAGGGCTAAAGGCTAGAGGAAAGAGGTAGCAGGAGATAAGGAACAGGAAACCGGGGCTTTGTATAGTGCAAGGTTTAAGCTCTGCATTTGGACCTTTTCTTGTTCTTTGTCGGGCCTACTGGAGTCACATCTAAAAAATTCAAGCGATGTTCATAGTCTCGGTAGACATAACAGACTTAAATTACTGTAAGGGCCAGTGTTTACAGCATGAGCTGGATAATGCAGAGTAAAAGGGAATTAGCATTCACACTATTTTTTTATAATATTTTTAACCACTACCCCCTGTTTTCAAGTGTCACCTTGCCCCTTGGAACTGGTATAAAATATGTGCTGGTGAAAAATCTTCCATCATGTAATGGGACAACCATTTAAGAGCATGATACGATGTAGAACACAATTAAAAAGAGAAACATAGACATAGGCATCACTGCCAGTCTGCATTGATAGCAGAGGAGAAATGCTGGATTTTTGTTATATTTAGGGTATCATCCTTCAGAATAGTATAAAAATCATAAATTATCACCTGCCCCCAAGTCTTCTGTTATATGAAGCTTAATTCTGCTTCTTATACAGCAGATTTCTGTTCAAACCTTCCAGTTCCACCTTAAAGGTTGCAGCAGCATCGGGTGCAAGAATGCAACTGCTCTACCATTTAAGGCAGAACTGAAAATGTAATTATTAACTACTGAGACATCAGGATACTACGACTGCTGTTTTATGCTCATTATAAAATAAAGGGTCATACTGTATTGAAACAAAATTAAACTAAAATAATACAGTGGTTATTATAGTTTTTTGTGGGTTTCTTTGTTCACTTGTGCAGGGTCTCGCTGGTGATTTACAGGGCATTCATATTTGAAGTGTGCCTCTGTTCCAAGGGATATATAGCCCTAACCTTTTGCCCTACTCCTCTATCCCAACAAGAACGGAGATATCCCAACCTGAGACAAAATGGAGGGGTATGGCCAAGTGGTAGGGGCAAGGGCTGAAATTGTATTTTGGTCTATGAAATGCATATGGTCATATGCATTCCTTAGCATACTCCAGTGGATTAAGACAAGTATGAATGTATTCAGTGTGTTCAAGGTATATACATTCATACTTGTAGACATATGTCAACGGCAGACTAAAATGAGGCCCGCATATATACGGCTTTCCATGTGTTAGGTTTCGATAGAGGTAATGTGAATTAGCAACAGTATTTCTGTCTGTATAATTGTCTGAGTCTGCAGATTTGATTCAGGTCAGTTCCTTTACTTTGCCTTGCCACTATTTAAAAAAAAAAGGAGAAGAAGAAGAAGCCTGGCCATATTATGCATGAATAGCAGAGCTGTGCATAGCAGTGTATAATTCTTCCTTTCATCTCCTCTCTGCTGTGCACCCACTCAGAGCACTTCTATCAATGAGGACTTCCCTCTTCAGGAACTTTGAAATCTCTTTGAGTTATCTCTAGTACAGAATGGCTCATTATTGTGTGGTTATTATGAGTATTAGAATGAGCTTTTAGGCATGACGAAGACCAAACTCTTTTAAAGTAAATGAACAACAACTCAGGTCAAGACTTCTTTACGTCACTGGATTCCTGGATATTTATGGCATATTCCCTTCAACTCCTGCTAATTAGCTGATTTGGTTTGAGGGTGTTAGAGCAAGGAAAACAAGGATACATTCCAGGTAGGGCTGGGCAGAACCAAGGCTTGGAACCACTGCTAGTGAGCTAGCTAAATGAGGTAATCATTCTTCTTGTTATACTTCAGCTGGAGCCATCAACCTGATCCTGGATGGTTGGAGTATAGCAGTGTGGCAATATCTTTGTTCAAACAACACCTAACTCATCAGTTATTCACAATAACTACTGTTCTCACAGCAAACAAACCTCACAGACGCTCTGCATATTTTAAAGTGGAACATGTTTTGAGATAAGAAGCAGACTTTTTTTTATTCACTGTTTGAAATTACCACAGCAAAAATAAGTCAGTGTTACCCACCAATGGATTAGAAATAGAACAACATCCTCATGTTTTTTCATGCTTTTCAACATTTGGAAGTCTGTCCTCCGTCCAAGAAGCAGTTTCTCATGGCTTCAGCAATGCAGCGAGAGAAAACCCATGCCATTTTGGAAAAAGACTCACAGTTTTTTTTCCCATTTACTGAGCCAGGGCTGTGTAAAAACACTGGATCTTTTTTCCAGCACACAGAAGTCAAAGCTGGCAAAAGGTGAGGAAACATTTTCTTAATTGTATAAAAAAGTGTTCTGGATTAAAATCACCAACATCACCTTTAATGACCATGTTTAGTAGTCATGTTAGAACCTGAAAATCACCTTTACTCAATCTGTACTAGACTATGGCCATCCAGGACTAGAATTGATGACACTTGTGTATCTAGTACATGGATAGATGTTTTTAAGAATGGATATATAAAGTCTTTAAGATGAGGTTCATCAGAAACCAGAAAGTCAGTACACTGGGAGAGAGGGAGGGAGGGAGGAACAAGGCTCCAACTCCAACAGTCTGAGAGATTCCACTCTTCACAGCATGATGCTGAAAAGTTCTTTTTTACAAAGGGTGAAAAAAACGACCCCCTCTCATCTCTATGAAGGAGTCCATAATCTGTCTTTGCCAGCTTTCTTTCAGAGCTCCTGAAGGCTGTTGGAAGTTCTACACACTCCTCCACTCTGCCCCCACCATTCCTTTCCCACTCCCCTCCCCCTGCCCCACTCTCTCATCTACCCTCCACCTCCTCTCCCCTGCAAGACCATTAGAGAGTGTCCAGCCCAAGGCCCAGTCATGCAGTGGAAGAGGCTAATGGCCTGGCTGAAGAGCCACTTGAAGCAGTGGAGGAAATCATGTCAGAGATGACACTTGGCTCATCATGCTGCCTCTCAAGACACTAACGCTGCTAACTTCTGTCTTTCCTTCTCCAACCTATTTTCTCCATCTTAGGTTTCTCAGACTCCCAGCCTCGACACTAGGAAAGGCCCCATTACCTGGACCTTTCACTGTTGTTTTTCTCTCTTTCACATGCTTTTTTCTTTCCTATCTTTCCTTAAAACCTTAAATGCTGTTTGAATGCAGAAAAAAAAAAAAAAGAACCCTGACATTTTGAAGTGCCGGCTGTTTAAGAGGTCCAAACTGGCTATTAAACCAACAAATGCTGGAACTATCGACTAGTCATCTGGCGGCATTAACCTCTTGCTTTTTTCGCTTACAGACTGCTTTGCTGCAAAGAATCAATAGTCTCTGGTTGAAAAACATGGTGGAATAGGCCATTTTTGCAACGTGAGGGGTGCTAAAAATAGGCAACTGGTCAAGAATGGATTTGAAAGAGATGCAGAACGAGATTCTTGCCTTTTTGACGTCTTACTTCAGTCTGTGTAAGCCTTCACATAAAAGCTTTGATATATATATATATATATATATATATATAAGAAACCAATTTTTCCAATCATTCGTCAGGTTTTATAAGCATTTAGGATATTTTGCTCAGTTAAATATTTAAGTATCCCTTTTCAGCCACGAGTTCTCTTTTCCATGTGTGCTATTTACTTTGCGTGGTTCTAAGCTTAAAGTTTACGATATTCTGCTGAACTTTTTCTTTCTCCTATGTTCTTGGTGTGTGAGTTTTTTCTGAAGCAGCAGGAGGGGCATGCAGTGTGTGTGTGTGTGTGTGTAGGAGATGGCAGATGATTGAGTGAAGGTGGATTTGCCCTTGAGGTATAATACTAGGCCAGGAGGGCTGCCTGATAGCGGTTGGGTGGGAGTGATAAGGGGCCAGTATTTGGCCCGATAAGACCTCCATCAAACACAAAAAAGCCTGGCCTTTCTCCTCTATCTCTGATTCCCCTGCCCTCCAGCCCACTGATGGCCATCAGTGAGGCGCCCAGGCAGAGATTTAACTCAGAGGCCACCTTCCAGCAGCTGGGAAACACTCACAGCTGTGGTCAGCCTTCAGCTTATCCTGACCAGCGGCATTACTATCAGGATATGATGATTTCTGGACCAGCTCACAGATCCATTGAAAAATATATCAAAGATTTTTTGTGATATAAAAAATTTTACAGCTTATACTGTCAATCCCCTAAAGCTTATCTGCGGGTCTGTGGTCACTTCCATAAAACTTAATCTCATCCTAAGTGAAATTTGACCTCTTTACCTGAAGGGAGGCAGAAACAAAAAAAAAAATCCTTAACTTTAAAATCATTGTTATTCCTTATACATACAATAATGCATATACTATACTTACTTAGCCCTATAAATATAAAAGGTGTCAGAAACGGTTCCTTGTTCAATAGCAAGAGCCATTTGGATCCATAAAGAACATTTTAGTGAATAGAGAGTATTTTTGAAAATGAAATATGTGAAAGTGAAGATCCTCTACATACTCTTAAGGGCATACGAGCACCCCATTTAATTACATGCTTTTCTACAGAGTGGGAACCACTGAACTGCCTGCGTTTACACTGGATGCAGCTTAAAGTAGATGAAAATACATTCGGCACATTTGTATTAGCCTGAGGGTGGCACGGTGGCACAGCAGGTAGTGTCGCTGTCACACAGCTTCAGGAACCTGAAGTTGTGGATTCGAGCCCCGCTCTGAGTGACTGTCTGTGAGGAGTGGGTGTGTTCTCCCTGTGTCTGTGTGGGTTTCCTCCGGGTGACTGTCTGTGAGGAGTGTTGTGTGTTCTCTCTGTGTCTGTGTGGGTTACCTCCGGGTGCTCCGGTTTCCTCCCATGCTCCAAAAACACATGCTGGTAGGTGGATTGGTGACTCTAAAGTGTCCATAGGTGTGAGGTGAATGTATGTGTGTCACCCTGCAAAAGATTGTCGCCCCTTCCAGGGTCTATTCCCACCTTGTGCTCAGTGATTCCAGGTAGGCTCCTAGACCTAGCATGACCCTGAATTGGATAAGTGGTGAATGTATTAGCCTGGCAGCAGAAGCAATCTTCAGACACAGAACAGGTATTGGCTTTGGGAGAAAGGGAAAAATGTGATAAATCCACCAGAGAAAGCTGTGATGAAGTGGCAAGAATGCATAAAAACAACAATACAATTAAAGCCAGACTATGGCTTATTCATGAGAGCACTGCTCTCTTTGTGTTTTATCAACTGTAGCACTTGTGTTTCTAGGCAAACTGAGAGCACTTGCAAAGACACAATTAAAGCTCATTGCTTAATATGTGTTGGAACACTTCATGACTAATTTCATAGCGCGTCCTATGTTTTACAACACATTGTAATTGCTTCTGCACCAGCTGAACAGCATACTGTATGAGAGAGATTCTAGGCATGGATCTACTGCCACTGACACTCACAAAGTCAGATACACACTTGGACACACATCTTAACTCATGCTATGTGCATTTGAATTGTTAATTTTCTTCTTTTCACTCTCCTATCTCCTGTGCCACTCAAACCCATGAAAATGGAAATTCATCTGCTGCCCCAGGAGTATGGCAGGCCCTCAGGGACACAATGCCAGCTTACAATGATATTAAGCCATAGCAAGGTTAATATTTCACCTCCAGTGATTAGAGAGAGAGAGAGAGACCCTTTTACAACTTTTTACATAAAAGCACCTAATATCTTTATTTACTGTACTGAGTCGGTGCTTATAACTAAACACACAAGGCTCTGTGCACAAACTTGCTCAACTATTACAGATTTACAGATTAGAATTTTAAAGAGAAAAATAATAAAAGATACTGGCTGATCTAATTTTACATGAATTTTAAAATAAAATACAAGAAACATAGGTGTACACAAGATTTAAAGCTTTTTTTAATTTGTTTATTTTTTATTGTAATTCAAAATTTAAGCATTCTCCTGCTCTTTTGTATTATTATCGAAACTGTTACACAGCATTAAATAAGGCAACTGTCATTTTACTCAACAAAATATAAGCCAAAAATGAAGTAAATTTAAATGAATTAAATTGTTATAAATCAATTGTCATTTTTAATACTACACCACAGGTACAATCAAATGACAAAAGAGTGGGGATGTTAGAATTTTGAATTACAATTATATGTTACACAGAAATCCTTTAAACTTAATTGTTCACCCAATATATCTGACGATAAGATTAACAGTGATTTACAGATTGTTAAGATTTAAATATTTTACAGGTAACGGTACAGCCAGAGTAATATTCCTGAAAGTCTATATTTATATTACAACAGAATACAAGAGTATTTATATATGCATGTTAAATGGCAGGGGTGCATTGTTCAGCTTGTGATTTAGAAAATATTGACGGCTTTGGCACTGCTTTTCCCTGACTATTCTAGTTCCTGTCAGCTAAGTCCAACTAGGTCCAGAAGCAGTGAAAAAATATTTCACTGGCAAACCAATACTTTGACACATGTCAGGAGAAGTTCTCTTCAGCTACTCCATGTTACTCTTTTTAGAGTTAGCTCATCTAAAGTGGTAGCCTCCATTACATGAGCAGAACAAAACCATATCTGTTTCCTTGACTGCGCAAAAAAAAATTGTATGATTAAATGGTTCTTTGCATCATGAAGGAGTTCTTCAAATTGATTGAGAATGTGCTATAGTTGGTTCTTTACAGTACATTTTAGAGAAGGGTTCTATATGGCACCAAATACGGTTCTTCTGTCGTATCAAGTTTAACGCTGTAACAAAAGAAGGAAGCTTTCAACATATTATCACTGTGAGAACAAAATTTGTATCCCCTAAACAGCAACTTTACCGATGAACACATTCTTAATTTTCAGTGCAAGTTAAAGAAACACTGAGTAGTATTTTTACTTCAAAATTACAACTTCAAAATCATTGTGAACCTTGTTCAGTGTAATAGGCAGAATAGAGTAGCTTCTTCAGGCCCCCCCCAACTCATTCTCCTCCCCTAACATCTAGGCTACTGAAAGCCTTATATTATGAACTTGTAGACTAATCACCCCAGTGCAATCACAATCAGTAATCAGCGGGGAGGCACTCTGTGTCTCTCCTCCACTGACCACACCACAATGATATCTCCGAGAAAAGCTGATTGGGCCTGTGTTCTTTTCTGTAAAAGCAAAGACAACTTGCCCCAACTTATCTGCCTCCTGCAACATTCTGTCTTTTTTTTGGTTCCAGGTGGAATTCAAATCCAGTTTTCTGGAGACTGTCAGACAGTGGCCTTTATTTTGGGGGAAGAGAAAAAGAAAACTTATATATATATATATATATATGGATTGTAAGGCTTATTTGGAGTCATTGTGGGCATGATTTCTTTTAATCATACTGCACATATAAGATGATTTTTTTATGCAAGTATTTGTAAAATGTTTACAGAACATCTCAGCAAACACTTCCAGCAAACCATGGCCCTTAGCATAGACTCTGTTTATATGTCTATGAGTAAACCAGAGTGATCCTCTTGCTGCTGTGTGTTTACAGTGCGTATCGGAATGTTGAAATCAGGTACTGAATACACACTAATAAAACAAACTGAATTTTGGGGGTTCAAACATGTCCAGGCGTAGTACAGATCATCTAGTGTGAGTACACCCTTATATTTCAGATATATTTCAGAAACACCCCCAGCAAATCTGACAATAAAGGAATTCTTGCACATCATTAACACAGTGATAGGAGACTTCTCTCTGATTCTACTCCGATTTATTTCATGCTGCACAGTGTGAATGTGCACATGCAATGACTCCTCTATTAGTAGATTTAAATCAGGTCCAAAAAAGCCAAATGTGCCAGCCACCAAGGGGCCTGCAGATACGGGTTAATTTAATGAATTTAAAGAGAACTGGAGTAGTAAGCTTTACTTATAGCAGTGACAAAAAGCACTGAAATGAATGTTAGGACTGTCTGTCTCTGTTATGTGTTTCCTCTATTAGCAGATGCAGAGTTTTACCACTGTGGACAGAAGTGCCTTATATTGCTTTGCAACCTCTTTCTCTTTCTCGCTCATTCTTTCTCTTTCCTGTATTTTCACTCTCTCACTTCCTCAATCATTTCATCCTAGTCCGGCATTGCCAGACACTCTAGGGGCACTCTGGTACCTTTCACCACTTAAAGTAGCCAATAACCACCTATATTGCAAAAGAAGAGATTTGACAGACATGCAAAAAAGGACCAATCACAATTCTGCTATTTTTGCATGACTTACAGAAGGAACTAAAGGTATATTATTGAATGCGCGGAAGGTATCAGATTCTCCGTCAGCTTTTGGGTGGAGGGTCTGTGGCTACTACTTTCACCCCACTCTCTCTCCACAACCTTGCTCTCTCACTCAGTTTCTCTTTCACCCACTCCTTTCCTATCCCTTCCTTTCCTCTCACTGTCTGATTCATTTACCCCTTCTACCAATCTCCCTCATTTGCCATATTCTTGCCTTCGCTCCACCTTCCTGCTCCCCTCTTCTCTGTCTCATTCACTTACTATATTCCTCATCTATGTGTAGAATCAGGAGGTACTGGACCAACCGTTTTCATCTTCTTCTTAACTGCTTATGTTGCATTTGCACGCACACACACACAAATCAGAGCCCTATTCTGCATTAGTGAAATAATAACCAGGAGCTTGGCAGGAAATCTCAAGTGCTGCTCTCTGCTGTGAATGTGACAGCATGCCTCTAAAACGATGCCAACCGCACACTCTTTTCTTCCTCTCACTTCCACTGTGCCTTTCCTTTCTCTTCATCTCTCTGTGCAGCCTCTCAGGCTCTATCAAGTGTTTAGGCACACAGTCACACAAACACACATACACACACCCCCTTAGATGTGTCATCAACGGCACACACAGGGATCCTTTAGTTAGTGTGTATCTGTGTGTTTGTGTGTGTGTGTGTGTGTTTCCCCTTTCCCCGCAGCATTTCTTATGGATAATGAGTGAGATAAAGGGTGATGAGCACCATGAAGCAAGCTGAGCCAGAGAGACGAGCCATTATAAACAAACAGTGTTCTCCATCAGCACGCTGCAAACACATGCTCTCAGAGGAGAAGAGGAACATGGCACACAGAGTGAAAAGAAGGGAAAAGAGAAGGGGAGATAAGAGGAAAGACACAGTGAAAGAAGATGGAGAGAGAATATGGGGGAAGAGAGAGTAAAAGATAACAGAAAGAAACTAAACATGCAAAAAGGAGTAAAAAGAAGAAAAATAAAACAAGGAATGGATAGTCAATTAGCCTCTTTCTCTCTCTTTCACCTCTCAATTTCTCTGATCACATCAGCAGCACCTGTATCTGGCCGGGGGTGCGAGCATGGACTGATTACTGTGGGCTGGAGGTAAAGGGCAGCATGACATGACTGAATGGGCAAATCAGATAAGTAACTTGAGTCAGACAACGTTACACACACTCATAGACGCACAGACACGCTCTCGGCCCACTTGTCCAATAATTGCTTGTATTTAAGGTGAGTCAGAGGAGGCCAGTGCTCCTGCAGCTGAGGCTGAGAGGGAAAATGCTCAGAGGCTGCGGTCTGAAAAACAGGCCATGGGTTGAGTAAGTGCTTTGTGTAGGTTTCAATGGACACATTCTGCTAAAAGTTTTTGTTCTTCTGTTACTGTAGGAGACTAAATAAAATCACTTGGAAAATAAGTCACGTAGTGCTGGGCCGTATACCGGTTCGCACCAAAAACTGGTTTTAATTTTTATTATGATATGAATTTTTCATATACCGGTCACACCGGTTTAAAAAGTCTAACCATGTCCGGAACGCAGCGTGGTGGTAAATTGTTTCATAGGGGATGTTTTTCATTGCTGCGCCGCTAAACACACAGGGAACAGAGCACAAGTATTAGTGGAGTTGTTGAGTGTGGTGAAAACGGACAGGGGGATTCCTGAACCAGAAGTTTTACCAGACATTGAAGTAGATGATGATGAACCAGAAGAACTTCTGCTGAAAAAAAAACGAGCCATGTCTGTGGTCTGGAGGTACTTTGGGTTTAAAGGTCAGACTTGGTCCAAACAAACAGTTAATGCAAATGCTGTAGAGCTAAAGTATCAATAGTATTATTGCTGGGAGTTGCACATTGTTGTTATTTATGATTATTGTTATTATTTATTTGTTTAAATATTAGATTAGATTAGATTCAACTTTATTGTCATTACACATGTACAAGTACAAGGCAACGGAATATAGTTTAGCATCTAACCAGAGTGCAGTAAGCAGTAAGTGCAGAATGTACAAGAAGATATAGGCATGAATATGGACAAATTAACATGTAAATATATTATATATTATGAAATAAAAAAAATATATAGTTTGGCGAGAAAGACATGATGTGCAGATGGAGTAGAAAAATGCTATAAACATTATATACAATGGATATATAAATTCTATAAACATGATATACAGATAACTAATTTACAGTTTATTGTTATTTAATGAAGACATTGGGGATTTCTTCAAGCAGCAATGGCTACTTTATATCGAAATACCTCTTATTTTTTTGAATATGATGTAAATTAATGAAGGTAAAGTTTTCTAAAACAAATAAACAAAAAACCAAAAACAAAACCAAAAAAAAAATCTGGTGAGATATTGATAACATTAACATATGGTTTACATAAGATGTGAAAATTGACATAAGTTGAGAAACTGATATAATATTGAAAAATACAGTGATATAGAATTTTGTTCATACTTGCGAGCCCTAAATTCATGTGTGTTTGATGTTCGATATCAACATACTCACTCACGTTTAGGAACTGCACCACAAGTGGATGCCCTTCATAAAAAAGGCCCCAAGAAGTTGTTGGAATTGAATGAAACTTTGTATATGTAAATGTATGATGATATTAATGATATTTGTAAGTAATTACAATATAGAAAGGATAACTTTATTGGGAAAAATGGTACAATAGAAAATAAGCTCTAATTCCCTGTTGAGCCGATGAGATATGGAGACATACGGTTTCTGTATGGCATCCAGCAGGACAAATGTCTACAGATGCTGCAGCTGGGCCTGTAGATCCTGCACACTCACAGGTTGCAGAAGCTGGCATCTTAGCTGGTCCCATAAATGCTGGATTGTAGATAATTCTGGTGACCAGGCAGGTCAAGGAGATGTTTCAATCTGGTGAAGACATTCCTAGGAAATCCTTGCTCTGTGTGTGTGTGTGTGTGTGCAAGGATTATCCTGCTGAAAAATGGCAACAAATATGGCCGAAGGAAGTCCTGCACATATTACTGTGCTTGCATCACTACTACTGCTGACTAACTGTCATCTATATGAGTTGGCTCCCCAGATCATCACACCAGCAGTTGGAGCAGTGTGTTATTTTTTTCCTCAATGTATATATAATCCATCGCTATGGACCACCCATTAATATACATCCAGATCCTTAACACTAGAAGATCTCATGACATCACTAATCTACTGACCTGAAGGACAAACAACCTTACCTGGTAATGCATGAGTGTGTTGAGTCTCTTCCAGTCATTCTCAATCTTGGTGGTGATATCTTCATCCTGCAAGACCACTCGTGCCATTCTGCCCTGACGCCACTCTGAAACAAACACAACAAAGAGACACACTCAACAAGGCGTGCATAATGAAACTCTAAAGACTGTGCTGATGGGAAAACAGACAGGTTTAGAAAGAGAATGATGACTGATTTTCCCCCTCTGCTGAATGGTCTTCAAATGACTGTGGGCTTGCCAGATGCACAGATGATGGCTGTAAAATACACACACGTGCTAGTGCCAGTTTCAAGCATGGTCATCTCAAAAAGCTCGTAATGGAAGCGGCTGTTCAGGCTGAGGTGTTGGAAGGCTGATTTGCAGCGCTGATAGGGGGGCTTTTGTGCTTCATGAATGTAAAAAGTGGGGGTGCCAGATATGAGGCAGGGAGTCAGTCTGGTTAGCCCTGCTGTCATAATTTACCGGTCACTCAGACACACACACACAACCAGAAAGACACAAATAAACAACTACTATATGTGCCATTAACCCACAATCCCAATAGACACCACAGTTAGCATCTCCTTGCAAAACAGGCACAACTGTAAACTTGCAAGCGATAAAATCCTTCATTTAGTGTAGCTATCAAGCTAGGTAATCTAGACACCTAAAACTAAATGCCGATTCTACCATCTAAACCAGCTGTTATCAGTAAGTGTGCCACTTGTGTTCTCTGTTTTATTGTATTATTGTTCATTTGGTTGATAAGGTGGACATGTACCATGGTTCCAAATTTAGAAATGGCTGATGCTGTGTTGCAAATATCTCTATATATTACAAAACTCAAAACCACAAAAAGCTTTTGTTTTATTTATGTGGTCAGCATTGCAATTCCCTTTAGAGATGGGTTCAATCTGATTCTGTACCAATATCAACATCATTCACTCATCAGATATCAGACGGACAGAGCTGGTCCACTTACGATCCATAATCCATTCTGGAACTTGAGCGGGAGCATGAATCAGCCGTAACAACATAACATAACAAGACTGATCCAGATTCCATTCCCCTTCTTATTATAAACCTGTGGCAACTTCAGTCTGCAACTGAGGCTCCATCAGCAGGAGAAGTGGGAGATTTTTCTGTGTGCCTACTGTCCACACAAAATGGCATTTTGGGTCACTGAAAATTGAGATTTTCCAAACACTCCCCTAGGGGAGATTTTTGTCACTGTGGTTGTATTCATGGGCAAAACCAAGCATTTGGAAGACCATGTGTGTGAGAGAGAGAGGAAATGAGACAGAGGAAGAGTAAAAAGGTGATACAGAGAAAATAAAGTGTGAGAAAATAGAGGAGAAAGTAAAACAGGCAGAAAAACATTTTTGCATTCTTGTATAAATATGGGTATTTTAAAAAACGCTGTGGACAAAGATAACATTTGTGTAGCCTATTTTTACTCTTCCTATAAGAAGTGTTGTGTGGTCTATTTCAGTCTCATGATGTAACCAACAGAAATAACAACAATAATAAAGGAAAATGAGCTCAAGCATCTGAATCTGTATCATATCGGCAGTTGTGTATCTGAATCAGATCGGAACTGAAAAACGCTGGATCGGCCCATCACTAATTTTTTTTCTGTGCATCTGATAATGCTACTAAATCCAGAGAGACTTCTAATGTTCAAGAATTATTTTTTACATTCAACTGAACAAACTTTTTTGTGACATGAAAACTGATAAAACCCTTTAAAATGAATGTAATTTCTGCTCACCCAGGTCCATATCTACTGCTCTGGGTCTCTGTGAGTAGGGCATGTTCTTGTAGACAGCATCCAGTATCTTCTCCTTCACCTGTGTGATTGTATCACAGTTCAGCACCTTCACTGCAATCTCCGGGCTGTTCTCGTTATCAGGATTCACACAGTTCAGGATCTGAGAGAAAGAAAGAAGAAAGTGAGAGGGAGGATGGTCAGGTTGATATGGATGAAGACTAAGCCGTGCTCACTATGACAGCGCTGGGATGGTTCCTGTTCAGGTTCAGGTTGGGGAAGTGTTGGTCGAGAATAAGGCCATTTGCTGGCCCAAGAAATCTAATTTCACACACACTGCAGGAGAGCAATTTCAGCTTCAGCAGGGTATTAGTGTTTAATGAGCACCACCAGCCCCCAGCCAGGTGGGTAGCCTCAGCACCAACACACATATACAGTGGAATATAACACATATGTTTATGATACACTCCCATAAACATACACCTGGCCACATCAATGCATCAAGGATGTGTGCCAGCAGGCTACTAACCAGCGTCTTGTACTCTATCTGCTGTCGGATCAGTTTGTCTTCGCTCAGAGAGTAGCGTGCTTCTCCTGTGATGGCATCTATAGGGCCTTTCTCCATCTGCTGCTTTATAGCACAATAGAGCATAAACAAAGGCTCTCCTGCACACTCCTACAGGGAACAAGAGAGAGAAAGAGAAAATACATGAGCAAAAAAATGAGAAGACATCAATGCAGTTTCAGAGACAGCACAAGCTAGCCACAAACAAACAGAGGAGGGCTGTATGCAGAGGTGGGTACCTTGTTCTAAATCCATACCCAAGTAAAAGTTTTGTTACATGGGTAATATAAATAAAAATGCATCTGAATTTAATGTCCTTTTTGATCACTAACATTGCAGCAACTTTTCTGAAGCACTATGATTATAGAGTATCTACAACCCCTGGCTTTGGCTAATTCTACCTCTTGTGGGACTCTTGTGAAAAATGATCTGAAGCGGGATAAGTCATTGTAGGCAATGCAGATAGTACTTTTTTTTTTGTTTCATGTCCATAATGATAAACAAATGCCCACAAGGTAAAGAGACCAATGTGACCAAGTGGAGTGTCTATAGTCTATAGCAGAGCTGAACCTGGAGGGTGCTACGGAGCTGGAATTGACCAATGTTGGAGTGTGTGTGTTTGTGTGTGTGTGTGTTTGTGCATGGGTTGTGGGGGTGGGGGTGGGGGGTGCTGGAGGGGGTGCAATAAATAGTAACATTTCTTAAGAGCAGTTCCTGAGGAGGGAGCAGCTCCAGGGACCTGGAGGTTGTGGGTTTGATTCCCGCTCCGGGTGACTGTCTGTGAGGAGTTGGTGTGTTCTCCCCGTGTCCGTGTGGGTTTCCTCCGGGTACTCCGGTTTCCTCCCACAGTCCAAAAACACACGTTGGTAGGTGAATTGGTGACTAGTAGGTGTGAGTGTGTGAGTCAATGTGCGAGTGTGTGTGTTGCCCTGTGAAGGACTGGTGCCCCCTCCAGGGTGTATTCCTGCCTTGCGCCCAATGATTCCAGGTAGGCTCTGGACCCACCGTGACCCTGAACTGGATAAGGGTTACAGATAATGAATGAATGAATGATTACTGGTGGAACACTTTCCCAAGAATTTTCCCAATTTTCCCCAACCCCCTGTGATTTCTGCCCTGTGAACTGACCACCGTAAACATTTTTGGACTGTTTGGAAATATGTTTTCTAATTTGAAGTAAGTCTGATCAATTTTACTACAAACACTGTTTCCTGAAAAAATGGGGCATTTTGCACAATGCAATAAAAACCTGAATTTGCGATTTGTTAATTCTCTTGAACCTTTAGAACGTTATGTTTTCCCGTGTTTTCACTGAAGAACATTTGTTTTGTAAACGGGAACAAATTTTTATATTTATGCCTGTAACACACTCCAGAAATTACATTCTAAAAGGCTGAATATAAACATTATTTAGTGCTTAGTGGTTAGCACGTTCGCCTTCCATGTTCTCCCCGTGTCTGCGTGGGTTTCCTCCGGGGGCTCCGGTTTCCTCCCATAGTCCAAATACATGGAGGGTAGGTGAACTGGCTTCTGTCTAATAACTGTCCTGCTGTGTGAGTGAATGAGTGTGTATGTGAATGAATGTCTGTATGTGTGAGTGAATGAGTGTGAGCCCAGATATGGAATGGCGCTCTGTCCTGGGTGAAACCCTAGTGCCCGATGGAGTCCTCCAGGTGGACGGTCGTTCCTGGTCAAGAGTACGCTTTGCGCGTTTGACTGCCACTTCTCATCAGTGTGTGTGGACGGAGTGTTCTGAGCAGTGTGGATTGTAAAGCGTCCATGGGTGTCTAGAAGGGCGCTATATAAGTGTAAAGATACATACATACATTATTTTTTAAAAGATCATTTACTAAAGGTTCAATCTTTGCAAGTGTCTTAGAAACTGTATTATGCATAGAGATAGCCATATATTAAATTTGCCCTGAAACGCATTTGATTGACTGAAACACAGTGGAAATGTATACTGTGGTTAGCTTGTTCTTTCGGAAAAATCGGATGTTGGATTCTATGTGCCAGAAATGGAAAAGACCATGCAAACTTTTATCAGTAAAAAGGGCACAACCAGCATCCGAAAAGGCATGTGTGCGCATCAGTGCTCACGATGAGTGATCTTCCTGTGTGTAAAAGTACCACTGAAGTGGAGACTTATACTGATATTTTGGAGAGACATATGCTGCCATTAAGACAATATCTTTTCCCAGGAACTCGATGTCTATTCCAGCAAGACAATGCCAAGCCTCATTCTACATGTGTTTCAACAGCATGGCTTTGTAGACATAGAGTGTGTGTGCTTGACTGACATGCCTGCGTCCATATCTGAATCATATTGAAAAAGCATCATGAAGAGGAGAATCAGATGACAGAAGACCACAGACTGTTGAGCAGCTCAAATCTTACAGCAATCTTATCTTACACTATACAGCAAGGATGCGCAAACATTCTACTTGTAAAACTACAACACACTGTTTTTCTAAACATTTAACAAATATAATTACGTTTTAATTGAAAACCTTTTCTTTGTTCTTTTGTCCTGTTATATAACCAACTACAGATTTAAGCTTTTGTTGTATTTTTAGAAAGTGTCCCAACATTTCTGTATTTTGAAACAGAAGTTAAAAAAAAAAAAAGGTTGTGAATTTACCATTTAAATGTTTCTTAAAATGATTGTCAGTCTACTAAACACATGTACTAACAATTCAAGTCAATGCTACAGGATTCAGCAGTTCCTGAGAATAAAAACTGTGCTATTCTTTGGGAAAATATTCTTTCCACACATGCTGAATGCCTCTGCCTATTTCTAGCAATTATGACTGCACCTATTGTTAGAGAAAATCTTCCAAAAGCATGTTTTTTTTTCCTGCCTGGTTTTCAATTTTTGTGTGTACCTCCTGCATAAAAATTCAAATTTAGGCTCATCAGCCAAATCAGTAAAATAACAGGTGTGGATTTTGGGGCCGAATGCATCGTATTTGTGTCTGAAACCTGGCGCAAAAGGCTTAGTACATCTGGCCCAGAGTGTTCCTGGCTGGCTGACTAGTGGGACTAGTCAAGGCCCAGGCCAATTTGACTACATCTCCAATATGCATCCTCCTGGGTCCAGGCCTGCTTCACTCTGGATCTTACTTACACATGCATATTGATCTAAAGCGTAAAAAGGCTTAGAGCCTTATGTTAGAAAACCTCACCTGGCTCAAACCCACACTTCTAAGTTCTAAAATCATTGATGGTTAGATATACATACTCAGTCTGAAAATGTAGCAAGTAAGTTTTAAATTATAAAGTGAACTAATTGAAGCCATTATTTTATGTATAATTTGGAAATATATTACAACTGCTGTGAGGTGCACTAGAAGCATTACAGTCTAATGCTGCATATCACTTACCTCATAAGTTGGAATGATGTCACACAGAGCTGACCACGTTCCAGTTAAACATTCAGAAACCCCTGTTTTCACTGCTGACTCGTTCCCATTAGCAGTTAGCATTTTTAGTGATACCAGTAGATAATAGCGCATTATGCAATATTTTACACATCCAAACAGCAATGGATACACATCCACATGCAGCGGTTGAACAGCACTGTGTGCATATGCCTAGTTTATTGAGACGCAAATAGATAAAATTGCCAATAAAAGGTACAATACTTCTCCTTTTACACACTGTTGATATGTCGGTAGCCATCTTAGAGTCTGAACTCAAACCCCAAGACATCTGAGTTCACAGGAATTTGCACTGATCTACTGGAACACTCACCTTGAGGAACTTGTGAAGGAGGAAGGCAAACCAGTTGGTGAGCATCTTCTCAGCCACAGACTCAGTCCTGAAACACAGCAGTTCTCTGTGAGTATAATCAAACACCAATCCATTATTGTAGAATTTAAAATATTTTACATTTTTTTATTTATTTATTAAGCTAAATGCATAAAAGGTTTTAAAGGGAGAGCAGAAAGTTGAGAAAAGCTGTCAAAAGCATGTTACAAGTGCGGAAGAGAGAGGCCGTGACTGACTGAATTTCCTTGTCACTCTTTCTTCTACTTCAACTTGTCTATTTACGTATTTTATATTTTCATATTTTTTTTAGTATAAGCACGGACACTTTCATGTTTGTTTTGAAGCAGTGTGTAGGGCACACGCATGCACACACACACACACACACACACACACACACACACACACAAGTGAACTTGAATTAAACACACTCTCAAACAGATTTACATGCTATTCTCTGGAGTACATGAAGAGTATTAGAAAAGAGAGAGACAAGAGGTTTTCTGTTGAAGGGAGAAGAAAAGAGCAGGTGGAAGAAAAAAAAACAAAAACAGAGGGAGAGAAGAGAGGGTACAGAAAAAAGGAAGAGAGAGAAGGAGAAACAGAGAGAGAGAACAAACAGCATCCAGACAGGAGTGGTTAACGAGCATGAAAAATACATGAAAGGGTTACTCTCTCTCTCTCTCTCTCTCTCTCTCTCTCGCTCTCTAACGGAACAGGACGCCTGTGGAATACCAATACCTTTCCTCCACTCTGTGCATCACACAGACACACACACACACACACACACACACCACAGCTTCCCTTTCACCTCCAAACAACACACTCATGCTGGAATGTTTCTCTAACATTAGCATGGTGCTCATTTGTGAAGTGTGTATTGGACGCCAATGTATTTGCCACTTAAAGAAAAACACATGCACACATATTCAAACACACACACATGCACTCACACACACTGTTATGTCCACCACAGGGCAGGGAATTCAGCTCACTGCCAATTTACTCAACAGCACATGGGGAAAATGACTCTCATAATGCCTATGAAAATAACTATGATTACCTCAGAAATGACAGCTAGCAAAAGTGAGCTCTCTCTCTCTGTGTGTGTGTGTTTGCACATGTGCACATGTCCATGCTGGTATACTTGTGTGAATGCAGGAGAGTCTTAGAGAACAAGCTGTGACAGAAACGCCTTTCTGACACTTATACACACATATCGCGGTCACGATGATAGGTATTTATTGATACTGAAATTAAGGGCTAAGTGCCAAAACAATAGTAGGGCAAGGTATAACTTACTGTCATAGACTTGAAAACAGAATAAATATCCAAGCAGAATTACAAAACAATTATTAGCCCTTATTTATAAAGTCAATTTCAATGTTCTTTTTAATTACTACAAAATTAAACACTCTTAATGGTTAAAAAAAAAAGATATTTCCTCCTATGGTCTGAGATGTCACACTGCAAACAAAAAAGCTGAATCATGACGCAATTAAAGATGCACTATGGTCTGAAGATGTAAATAAATATACAAAAAAAAAAAAAAAAAAAACAATAACATAATCACATGAAGCTGTACCATGGGTGGGTGATATGGCCCTAAATGAATATTACAGTATTTCAGTGGATATTGTGATAACCACATTCTTGGCAATATTTGAAAAACCCAGAACATTATAATTTTAATTTAAAAAACATACTATTGCAACAAAAGAAATGTTAAATATATATTTTAGTATAAACATAAGAGGTTTAAACATCCATCCATCCATTATCCACTCCGAGTCTCTCCCAGATGTCCGAGCTCCTAACCCTGTCTCTAAGGAAGAGTCCATACATCCTGCGGAGAAAACTAATTGCAGCCGCTTGTACCCGCGATCTCGTTCTTTTGGTCACTACCCAAAGCTCGTGACCATAGGTGAGGGTTGGGATGTAGATTGAACGGTAAATCGAGAGCTTTAAACATTCAATGGAAATAAAATATCTGTAAATGTTTTGTAAAAAACTAATAAATAATAAATTATTAATTTAAAAAAATCTATAGATATTACCACAAATTATACAATATGGCACAGCCTTAAGCTTTATTACGAGTGAGTATTATAGAGATATTATGAACATGACAATGCTTACTTACATTCTCAGGAGACACAACTTTAACCAAGTTCTCTTTAGTAAACTCTACCCACGCACTTGCAATTATCCCATTATTATATGTTCTCCAACATGGGCCTGCAATTACACATTTTAACCAGAGAGATTTACAAATCCCTAAATGTTACATTGTGGAACTTTAAATTATTTTTCTTTGAGAATGTAACTGATTCCTTTTATTTTTTCTTTTACTACAGTCACAAAGTTGCGATAAATGTCCAGGTTCTTATTAGAGTTTGAAATATTTATATGGCCACATGTCTAACTACTCATTATTCAAATCCAGCACCATAAAACAAGCACTCTGTTCACTGGGAAAGGCCATGCTGATCTGTGTAATGGGGTTTAATATCTGAATATATGATGTGGTGTCTTTATCACACACTGACACCAAATCTGGTAAAGGCTATGAGTAGATTTAACAGAGAGAAAGATAAAAAAAAAAATAAAACTGTCAAACCATGCCATTTCTATAAAAATATCAAATGAATGTGTCTGAGTCAACTCATCTTCCTGTAAATGTATTCTAGCCTGCCAAGGCTAAAAAAGAGAACTTTTGTTCCCTGATACAGAGGAGAGGGAGAGGGAAAGAGAGAGAGAGAGAGAGAGAGAGAGAGAGAGAGAGAGAGAGAGAGAGAGAAAGAGAGACTGTTTGAAAGAGTGATGTAACCTGGAGTAGGATGGTGAAAGCACTTCTCTTTATCTTTTTTCATACCTCTATGAAAAGAGGCATCTTTGTGCTGAACTTGGTATATGATAGGATGGATGCATGTATGTGTGTGTGTGTGTGTGTGTGTGTGTGTGTGTGTGTGTGTTAATGTGCACAGGTGCATGTCCATACCCACTGAATAATGAGTTTTGTATTGCTCTTCACCTGCTTTCTCTGGTTCTCTCTGGTTCTCACTATGTGTGTGTGTGTGTGTGTGTGTGTGCGAATGATGGACACACACACACACGCACGCACAAACTTTTAGCTGAATGACAGCATGTTTGATGTCGGCTGCATCAGGGAGAAGCAGATGGAGGTCCTTGTGCCTTTATCATTATTATTCCTGCAATCACAGGCAGTCACTTGAGTGACAGCTGTGTGTTTGCAGGCACGCACACACCCCTACATTCATCTACCTGCATTTTGTGCTAACATGAGTAGCATTATTGCATTTTTTTTTACATGTGGCATATGCCTGCCCCAATTCCACTGTACAGTTTTCAGAAATGTTTGATATTCCTTCATTGTTATTGTGATTACTGAGGATTACTGGCAGTCTGATATCACACAATGATGTGATAAGCCAGTGAGCTTTGTAGCAAATAACTCCTTTGCGCTTTAAGTATTTTCTATCCGTGCTTGGTGACACCGGTTTTTAACGTTATGCTGTTCTTTCGTTTGTTTACGTTCAAAAGCACAGCATCTTTTAAGGTGGAATTGTATGTTCTTTGTATGTGGCTGAAATGTAACTTGTCTAAGTTTTACCAGGCCGCTTCCATGTCCAGAACACCTCAGGGATCAGAATCAACGGCTGGAGTGATGTAAAATCACATAAATTCCAATTGGGTTGTTCAGACACAGTCACATTGCCACAGATCTGATATGCATTGGATTTCAAAACCACATAAGAAAGTGGCCCAAGTCTGATCTAAAAAAAGTTAGATTCCATGTGATTTTGGTTCACACAGCCACACAAAATGACATATCTGTCACATATTGGAAAACAGGGCCACTTTTACCTGCACACAAACATTTTATCTCCAAAATTTTGCATTTATAAGAGAAGTAAACAACCATTTTTAAGCTTTAATGGATCTGATATAAAGAGTTAACACTCTATATATCAGATAAGTTGGACCATTTTAAGTCCCAACTTCTATCCACCCAACCCACTGCTGCTCACATGCAGCTTGAAAGCACAGCCCCACAAGTTGCTGTTGATTGGTTCTTGCAGTGTGTGATGTAAGCAACCCTGGTGAGTTGAGACTGTTGAGACTACAGTTTCAAAGCAGAATTGCTCATTTTAGGCTTCTACTTATTCCACTCATTTCCCTCATGATACGTTTCGTAAACACCCACAGATATGTTGTTAGGGTTAAACACTTGATTTTCACTGGAGGGGCATTTTAAATGAAGTAACTCCAGCAGCAACTGATGTCTTTGATCCACTCGTACCAGTACAAAACACACTGACAAACCCCCCCATTAGTGTCACACAACCACAGAATGATCCACAACCCAAATCATACCTGGTCTGTGGTGGTTCTGTCAGGGTCTGGACTGATGAATAGCAGGGTAAAATGGGGATAAAAAGTAGGTGGACTAATCTTTAATTGTAGAACTTCAAAGTGCTCATGTATGGCCAGTGGAGCTGATAAGATGGACACTGAGTGAAGTATAGTACCATTTATTTGTTTTAGAGAGAAGTAAAATACTGAAGAACCAAATCAATCCCCAGTTTGAATGTTATCCATAGCTTGCTTTAATAAGGCATGGTGATTACCGATATTGTCAGCAATGGAGCCCTGGTAACCAGAGACTGAATAAAACTCCACATTCCTAATGACAGCACTTGCTAAATTAGCTTGTACTGACAGTGACTGCAGTCGTCAGATCACTGATAAACAGAATTAAATAAAAACGTGCATAGCCTGATTATCAGCTATGCAAAATTAAGCCTAAATTCAACTTTAATTAATGTATACATCAATCAGAGACTTTGAACAACATTCCAGAACTTTTTGCAGAAGAGCAGATAAAGTTATTGTAATTCCATGCAGAAACTCTGTGGACCTCACTGAAAGAATAAAAGTGACTCTGATGTGCACCTGACCGACTGTGTACTTTCTAGTAAAAGCAGTTACGTCCAACTTAAATGTACAATGCTACCAAGATGGGGAAGAAACCTAGCACATCACACCAATATTATCACACAGGGCACTCTGTTAACACTATGTCAATGGAGCTCAACACAACAACTGCCCAGTTCTGACATGTCAGTTTCAGTTAGGGATACACCGATATGAGAATTCTAGGCCTATGCCTATATTATACATGTGCATATCTGCTGATGCGATATCGATATACACATTTATACACATTTATAAAATACAGAAAGATAAAATACTGGGTTAACATTACTGAAAATGCACCACATATTTAGCATAAAACTACAGATCTCCTCAATCTAATATAAATGAATAATAGATAAATGAGTGTTAACATAAAACAAATAATTAAAGACAAATAAATACCAGAAGACATAAATAATTTTAACCATTCTATAATACATTAATACAGAATTAAGCACTGCCTTTGTGCTTCTTCACACTGTCAGAGGGGGGAGAATCTGATCCAATTTTATTTACACTGTTATCACTCTTTGTCACCCTGTCTTTATCTGGCATAAAATAAATGTTTAATCAATTATCGGTATGAAACACTGGCAAAAATCAGGGCATCAGTCCAATCAGCCGATACTGATATAAATCTGATTATCATTGTGCATCACTAGTTTCAGTCACATATATTGGCTGGCATCATCCAGAGTAAAGCTGGAGTCACACTAGGCCATTGGTTCAAAACCTTTTTTCTGCAGGGCCCCCCTTTTTTAGATAATTTTTCCGGGCCCCCCACTTATATTTTGCTTCCAAACTCCACTGGAAAATAAATGTAAACATTGTAATTCATATCAAACTGCAACTTACTGAGTAATACAAAACAATAGATCACTGTAGTTACAGATAACTTTGCAGTGGAATTATTAGAAGTTATATGCCTTATATATGTATTAATTTGCCAAGCTGCATTTGCGCCACTGCAAAAATAAACAAACAAACAAAAAAAACACAATAGCTAATACTAACCCCTGCACATTCCCTTGGCGCCACTGCTTTAGCTGTGTGACATCTTATGTGCTCTGTACTGAACATTTACAGTGTTACAGCAGTATAGTATAGTATAGTATAGTATAGTATAGTATAGTATAGTATAAGTATAGCAAGGCACACAACAATAGTAAGAGGCAGAAGTCAAGAAAAAAAAAAGATATTACAGCTGCACAAATACACTTTTGTACTTGACCCATACCTAATAAATATTTTCCAAAGGCTCTACTGTGCAACCTTATGTCTTTGAGACTGGAAGTGACTGGGGTTTAATAAAGAATAAAAAATTTAAAAAAATAAATCAATAAAAAATTAAAAATCAGCAACATACAGCGTCATAGCAGCAACTTTCCAAGAACTCTTCTCTCATATATTTCCCAAACGCTTTTACATAAGTGCTGCTATATCCCCTACACACACACACACACACACAAAATGGCATTACACCTTCTCATCCACCCACTACACACGCAGAGACTCTCTCAAAGGCTGATGTTCCATGGCGAGAGGAGAAAATGAATGAGTATGCACTTAATGGGTACTATTTGCACAGTTAAATGGGCTTCGCTTCATCCTCAAGAAGCGAGTCAAATAAAGTGTCCTTTCTCTCTCTGTATTTGAATGACTTAAAGGAATAGTTTTTCTCTTCATTCTCTCTCTCTCCTACTTTCTTTATTTCTTTCTCTCTTCCTCCCCCCTAGTGCTTTAATTGAGTATTATTAATGAACATCAGGGTTTCATTAGCCAATTACACATTGAAGGGGGAGTGTGTGTGTGTGTGTGTGTATATGTGAAAGAGAGAGAGTGGGGGTAAAGGAATGCCTCCGTGACGGGAGTGATACACAGAACAATGTTTCTCGCTAATAGCCTGTTCCTAGCTGCTCTGGATGGCTGAAAAATCTCATTATAGCACGCAAAACACACACACACACACACGCAGACACACACACAAACACACCACGAGAAGTGAAAAGAGCCTGAGGCAATGGAGCCGTTCCATTTTTAGTCACCATTCCCCTCTGATTCAGATATCAAGATGGAGAGGGAGAGTTGGTGAGATTGGGGGGGAGAGAAAGAGAGAGAGGGAGAGAGAGAGAATTACATGTTACAAACTGAGCTAAAAGTGTGCCCATAAAAGTCATAAGGAATTTGAAGCTGCACAGAAGGTCATTGAAAGACAGTGACACTGTGAGATAATGAAACAGAAATGTCAGAGAGAGAGAGAGAGAGAGAGAGAGAGAGAGAGAACAACAGAGTGTGGTGGGCCCACCTGTATTACAGAACATGTATAGAGTCACCATGATTACGAAGGGGGGGCGAGGGTGCGCGTGCCCCTCCTCGCAACGTGACTATGCAGGGGGAGGGTGCTCTGCGCTGCCTCGCACACAGACTTTAGCGGCAGAGCGGTAGGAGAGAAAAAAGGCTTGAGTATCGATCTTTTTCCATGAGTATTGATCAATACCAGTGTTGGTATCAATATCATCGATATTTGGATCGAACCACCCAACACTATCAGTTAGTGCCATTTCTTCCCTCCTACATATTGCACTATCATCTTTGAATGTTATTATGTATAGTGAAACTTGAACTTGACTGGCCTGCACAGAAACCTGACCTCAAACTTTTCAAATGCCTTTGGGATGAAATGGAATGGCGATTACTGGAATGGATATACTCCATAATTGTGTAGAAAGCCTTCCCAGAAGAGTGGAAGCTGGTGGAGCTGCAAAAAGGGGACCAACTCCATATGGATTTAGAATGGGACGTCACAAAACCTCCTAAAGGTATAAGTATGTATAGATGTCCTAATACTTTTGTCCATATACCTTCATGTCCATATACCTTCCAAGTTACCTTCATGTCTTTACAATCGACCTCATGGCCTGGTGGCACTGTTTAAGATTGGGGACTTTTATGGTTCTTTTCCACTGCATGGACCCTACTCGACTCTATGTGACGTGTAAACCTTGCAGATCACTGATTGGCCAGAGAGACTTGTCAATCACTACAAAACGCAGACCTCCAGCACACCCCAGCTGATTCTAAAAGCTCCAGGTTACAGTATCAATCACATTCCTTTTTATCTGACTCAATGACAGCTTGCAAAATTATGATCAGTAATTGTTGGTTCTCTTCAACCTACTCAGCCCGTGTTTAGTATGTTCGGTATTTAATTCTTGGTAAATACTAATCTAGCCCTGATCTCAGCAGGGTCCACTCTGGTTGTACATGCCTCTTATGTGATCAAATATAGATACGTTTTTTCTGGAAATGTTAAATATGGAGCCCACAAGGCTGCAGGCTAACCAGAGGAAGGCACTAGAAGCACCGGACAAGTCCACATTCCTCATTATTTGTGCAATTATGTTATGATTAAATGCAAGTGGGTCAATTGGGGAAAATAAATTACTCACTCTGTTGACACTGTGAACAATTCCTCAAGATGTCTCATTTGCAAGCAACTGCCTGGAGGGTGTCTCTGACATACATAGTTTCTCCCACAGAAAAATGAAAAAAGTCCTTTGTTCTTATTTCAAGGAAATGCTGTTAAATTACACAGAATGAAAGTAGTTGAGTGGCTTACTTTTATAACTTCACAAACTAGTTTTCCCCTCTTTCTCTGCCTTTTTTTTTTGAATGATGTAAATACAACAAAGGACAGAGGGAGAGAGAGACAGAAAGAGAGAGAGAGAGTGAGAGAGAGACAGAGAGACCCAGAATGTGTGTGAGAGTAATCTTTGAAAATAACATTCAAAGCACTGCAGTGACACTGCCGTTGTAGTGTGTTAATGTGTGTTGCTCTGATACAAGTGGATAAGACACAACAGTGCTGCTGGAGTTTTTAAACCCCTCAGTCCATCAACCAAGAACAACCAGTGTCCAGTTGGCAGTGTCCTGTGTCCACTGATGAAGGACTACAGGACGACCAACCACAAACTGTGCAGCAACCAATGAGATGTCTATGACTTTACACAAAAACACACACACACACACACACACACACATACACATTCTACATTGTAAATGAATATGGAAGACATTAAAACTACACATTTTATTATCTAGTAAACAAAAATTTCACAGTTCTATACAGTGAATTCCACTATTCCAGCAACTACTAATGAGAAGATGTGTCCAAGCGTTTGACTTATATATATAAAACTTCATGTACCTAATGAACACAGATAATTAGAGGGACACTGTGACTGTCACTTTAAATAACAGGATTATCTATGTTTTCTTCTGCTTCTCCTCCTAGGATCTGTGTGTGTGTGTGAATACACTCTCTCCCACTGGTAATGAGCAGAACACAGTAATGGATTAAATGATCAAGGAGACGACGGAGAGGCACAAAGAAGGGGGCAGAGGGGGGAGAGGGTGGGTATAGAATGAGAGAGAGAAAGAATTTAACCTGTCGGTGGCTGTTGAGGTGAGTCCCTAATGTCCCAAAAGAATGTAAAGTGCTTTGAGTGCCTTGAAAATGTCAGTATAAATACATGTAACGGTCATTTCATCATATCAAAAATATATCACATCAAAAAAGAAGGTAAAATGTGATTTGTACAAAGGTTATGGCACATTTTATGTCTAATGCTTAGTATTTTTTAACTATGTTAAACCAAGCAAATAAATCTAAAACTGGCCAAAAAACACTAATTAAGACAACATGTACTGGGTCAGAAATGGTTCCCTATTCACAACATAGTGTAACATTTTAGGGGACTGAATTCAGAAGGGTCGTGAACGATTTCAGACTCTACCTCATGTGGGTTTTAGCTAAACAAATGGATTATGGGTAATCTCCTATCTGCTAGTGTACATGGGTTATACACTCTTTGTGTGCTGCATTTAAAAACTACTACAAAATGCACAGTTTCAGACACAGCAACTTATATAGTCTTAGATCTCTCATTAAGTTTTATGTGCTGTTACATATCTTGTGATTAGAAGAGACTACATTCAGAAGAGACTACTTCTACAGAACTGGACTGCAGTGTCTGGACCTCTGGGGCCTCATTTAATCAACCCCTATTATCTTTAAACTCTGAGCTAGTGTTTGTAGGATTTTAGGATGGCTTAGAGATATGTTGGACAAAAAATAAAAAGGCAGGGAGAAAAATATGGATGGAGAACAGGTAGGGGGGAAAAGAGAGAGAGAGAGAGAGAGAGAGTATATATATATACTATCTCTCAGGTGCAGGTGGGTATATATATATATATATATATATATATATATACACACACACACACACACACACACACACACAAATGTGTGAATTTGTCATGTCAATAAAGCAATTTCAACTGAACTGATAGAAAGAGAGAGAGAGAGCAAAAGGGAGAACACAAGTCCAGCTGCTTTTAAATGTTTTATGAGTCGACAGAATAGCGACAATAAATGACACTGACACTGCTGTATTGTGAGCAAGAATAAAGAGGGAGAGAGAGAAAATGAGAAAGAGAAAGAAAGAGACATAAAGAGGACATCCTAATGCTCCTGTGCTCCTCATTACTTCCCATAAAACTGGAGTGAGATAACGGGACAATGTGCCTTTTGGTCAATTAGTTCCATTTTAGTCTGTGCAATCTACACTATAAGGGAAGAGATGGAGAGGGGAGGGAGAGAGAGAGAGAGAGAGAGAGAGAGAAACAAGCCTATGTGTTCTCTCCAAACACGTTTTATTAAAAACCGCAGCAGATTCACAGGAACACTTTCTGAAATTCTTTTTATCTCTGTATTTTCAAAGCAGTTAACACACTAACAGCATTTAAAATGTCTGAAGGTTTACCCAAAGGTGCTTCGCTTCAATGCTAATAAGTCATTCATCATATACAACCACCTCAGCCCACCTGGAATCAGTGAGGAACACACCCAGGAGGATGCCAGTCCATTGTGGGATGTAAACAATCAAAGAAACTACTTTTACTTAAAAACACACCTGTTGTTGGTGTTGCATTAGTTCCAGCCTCACTCCCAAGTACAATTCTAGACAATGCAGGCGTCAGCTTGCTGGTATAATAGATCTAGACAGGTTACAGTTCTCCTCCAAATGTTTTGAGCTGTCCAATGGCATTGTTTCACATTTCTGATGAAGCATGATCTTGCCCTCACTCTACCAGGATGGCAACACTGTGTGTAACTGGGGGAGACCCAGTTACATCTCATTTGGACCCCTTACATCCCTTACTGCCCTCCTATGTCTTCTGTGTCACCCCTACATCTCTTACCGTCCTCCTATCTGTCCTGTGGTCCCCTTATGTCTCCTAACACCCTTCTACTGTTACTCCTACATCTCCTACCACCCCAAAATATTAATTGTTTTACGATGGGGCACACAAGTCACATATTTTCATACAATAAGAACTATTTTTCTCTATTTTAAGGCAAACCTGTGAAATAATTTCAGCAGGCAGTGGCTATAAAATATCCTCCAAGAACTTGCTCCACTCTCAGAGAGCAGGGTCAGTGAGATTAGATTATTTTCCCTGTAAACGGGGACAGAATAAGACAAAGGAACACGTGGCTTGTGCCTGTAGTCTTTTACACAATGTAACAAGACACAATTGTGTTTTAAGTGAAATAACACGATTACTGAAGCTTGTATAAAGTCAGTGTTTGAATGATTTACACATTTGGTCACAAAAGCGAAAAAAATGCAGTGGTGGCTAACATGCTAATAGAGTTCCATTAGAATCTATGATGATAATGCTAATATGGCTAACAATGTATAATGTTCTTTTTTGCTAAGTATGAAACACAGTGGGAGGCACATGCATTTCAATTTACAAAGCCTACCTGCGCAGCAGCAGTTTGGGGTGGTTCTTGCTCTCCAGGTTCTTGTCAATGAGATCAGAGAGCAGGTGTTTGAGGACATCTGTGGCGTACTCCAGCCTGCCCTGCAGAGCGGTCATGATGAGAGACGCCACGTTGCCACGGTCACGCATGGAGAAGGAGCGCTGCAGCTCCAGTGTCCGGATGAAAGTCAACAAAAACACCTTGTTGTTGATCAGCTGTGCAAACAGTTTCAGAGCCTTCTCTACGTTCTGCTGACCATTACCGGACACCTATATTACACAGAAACATACAGGTACTGGATTAGCTTACAATATTTTCTGACAAATACCTAGTATCTCCAACTACTTGGATAAGAGATGAGAAATTATGATGGTATGAGAAGCACCATTGCTTAAATCACTGAAAACAGCTAAATTGTTAATAGTGCCATCTGCTGGAGAACGGTCAACCTGCTGAATGTGAGTAAGTTGCACCAAACACGTTATAGATTACTAAATACACTTTAGGGAAAGGGAAATAATACTTAAATTTCTAAGACTCTTAATCTAAACACCCGTGCATTTGTAATAATATTTCAGTTTTCATTTAGCAGCTAACACGTCACTGAATTTAAGTTACTCCATTAATTCTGATGAGATGACTTCTACTGACTGAAATACTACTGCTATATATGTGTCTCTGTTGAGCACCCAATGCCGTGCTTCTCCCAGCTGGGATCCAAGAGGTATGCATACTGTGCTGCCTTCCTTTCTGATGGTCAAATAGAAATTTCGACATAGACAGTTTGTTACAACAGTATATATTTTGTTCTTAAAGTAAGTGTATTATGTATTTGGTCAGTGGGGAACGTTACAAACCTCCAACTCTCGGAGAACTGGGTGGTCCTCAATGCCAGGGAAAAGCACTCTCATGGCATAGGTACGGTAGTCCAGGTGAGGGATACCTGCTCTGTCTAGATCACTGGTCAACTCATTAATGTCTGTCTGTAACTCTGCAAATGCTGGAAGGAATGAAAAATAGATTTTTGTATGCAGAAAAAAGACATTCAAATATTGATTACATTATAGATACACTGCACTACAGATTAATGCCACATAATTGACCGCATGCTACAGATATGGCATACACATGTTAGAAATAAATGCTGCAGTATGAAGACCAATATTAAATATATATCATATAAAATATTTCATTTCATTCTTTTGACCTACTTATATTATTTGTGCTCTTATCTAAAACACACACGTGCAAACTTATAAACTGATGCTGCGCTGTTGTGTGTATCCCCTGCTGATGGAGACCGGAGGTGAGGCAGCTTTAATTGGGTCCATTCTAACAGAGCAGCACTCTGCCCTCAGGGAGTCAGTCAGTCTCTCTCTTTCTCTCTCTCTCTCTCTCTCTCTCTCTCTCTCATTTCACAAACATGCTAATACAAAAACAAATTTCCACTTTCTTTTTCACGCACAAACACACAGATACCCCCCTCCAACAAAGACTGAGGCATACACACAAGCCCTATGCATGGCACAATATTATTTGGATTCTCCTCAAAGGCTCCACTTGGGCAAAATATAAAATGGCTTATTGGTTCACTACTGGTCATCTGGGCAACACACAGTGCTGTTCACTCTGTGTGTGTGTGTTGCACTGACCTTACAATGAAGTTCACTTCAATACAAACAGAGCTAAATGAGAGGTTTGCTTGTGCATTACATCACCCATGGCCGAAGGCTCAATATGTGTCATTTAGCTACATCATTAGCCGCAGAAGACTACTGTAATTGAGGTGAAATTGAGCGACTGAAAACAGGGCTGAGTGGAGTAGAGCTGTGATTCAGGAGGACATTTCGGGTGAGTGCTTGAAAAGAGAGGGCACTTGAGAAAAAGAAAAGATATTGAACTTGTGTCTGGAACATGATTGAGACTCTTTTTACACCCAGAGTCGTGCAGGGCTAACGTCTCAGGGTCAATCCAACAATCTGTGCATTGTTGAGAAAAGAGTATTTCTAAAGTCTCTTGGTGTTGACCATTTTCCTTCAGTCTTCTCACCTTCCTTGCACTCCAGTGCCACCCTGGACTCCAGATTGTCCATCTGCATCTGCAGCCTCTTCAGCGTGAGGTCATTTTCTCTAGATTTGCGCTTATAGGCTATAAGGACGAGGATGACGATGATCAGGAGGAGACCACCACCTGCTGCAATGCTTACGATGGCGGGCAGAGTCAGGAGGCTGTCTGACAGGATGTTCACAGAGCCGGGGGAGACGTGAAGACCACCCACCTGCACCTGAGACAGCAAACACACAGACAAATATGGCGCATTGTGCCCTACATTCAAGAACAGATTGTGACTCACAAAAGAGGTAATGATTTCAGTTAATCAGAATGTTTTGTAGTATTATTATTAATAATAATTATTTTCGATGACCTGCACTAGATATGCAAACACCCATGTCAAAAAAGTAACACTGGTTAAAAAAATACATTTTTTCTGTAAGTCAGGCTGAAGCACAGCCTCCACACAGCAAAGATAGAAACGCCTACTGAGAAGCATGCCTAGCTCCTTACAAAGATGTGCAGCACCTCATGGAATTGTTTGTAACTCACTCACTCACTCACCACAAGGGGCACCTCTTCTCCCATTCTCATATTTGATGACTGTTCATAAATGTATATATAATTTTGCTGATATTTGCAGTTCTGCTTTGTGCTCAAATATAAAACTGAACCCTTCGGTCAATACATAGGCAGTATCACTAGGACAGCTTTTTTACATGTTCGCAAAATCGCCAAGATTAGAAATGCCTTATTCCTGCATGACGCAGAAACATTAATACATGCCTTTATTAATTCAAGGCTTGACTATTACACACTACTGTTAGGATGCACCAGCATCAAGTTCTGCATCGATTACAAAATTCTGTTATTAACGTACTCTACATGGGCTCGCTCCTGAAAACCAAGATACTACTTTCTATTATGAGCCTCCACAATTACTCAGATCACAGAGTACTGGATTTTTAATAGTTTCCAGAATTCAGAAGGCCTCAGCTGAAGGAAGAGCTTTTTCTTATAAAGTCCCCCAAACTCTGGAATGATCTTCCAGAAAATGTTCGGGACGCGATTGCAATCTTCAAATCTAAGCTAAAATCTCGTTTGTTTAGTTTAACTTTTGGTAGTTAATTCTCAACCATGGATAAAGGCGGTAGATCCAGGGGGTCCATGGACACAGGGAATTATAGTAAATTGAGACACAGGTGCTGTCGTCCAATTCTGTGCAGTGAAACACACGTTTACACATACACTAATGGACTCTAGGTGGTAGTGAGCACACATACCTGGAGCGGTGGGCAGCCCTGGACACGGTGCCCGTTGGGGGTTAGGTGCCTTGCTCAAGGGCACTTCAGTCATGACCTGCTGGCTCTGTGGATCAAACAGTAACCTTCCGGTTACAAGCCCAGTTCCCCAACCACCAGGCCATGGCTGCCCCCAGGCCTTAACCACTACTACCTTAACCCTAACACCTCTTTAGTGCAATGCTTTACATAAAGGGGACATAGGGATTTTTGTGCCCATTAGGACAAGAAGTTAACACAATGTAATTATGTAAACAGATTTTTGTCCCCACAATGTGAATATTTAGAACACACACGCGCGCGCACACACACAGCATACACTTTCAGCAGATTCACTGCATTGAGCCATTCGGTGACTACAGGGTGGAACTAATAATTGCCTTCTATTTTTAAACAAGCTTTTAATAGCTAAAGCTCTGTAGATGTGATGGAGGTCTGACCTGCTTAATCTGGACAATTAAACCATAACACAAGCAATGAGAAAGGATTTTGCTCTCAGACGCTTGGTACAAAGCCTACTCACTTTAAAATAATGAAAAGCATATAAAAACGCAGCAGTAATATGTAAAAAAAACGTGTAACAGAGGAGCGATTGAACCCTAGATGTCAGGTCATACTGATCTGTGGTTTTTCCAAGCAGGGAATCGAACCCTAGTCATCAGCTCTTATTGATATGTGCTTTATATTTTTTTGCAATTAGTCTGCTTTACTAATCTGTATTTACTAGAATTTCACATATTGCTTCATCCAGTTATTCAAATAAATAAACTAATAAATGCAGATATGAGATACTACTACAAAACTCTTTGTCACACTCTTACCATGACTTTGTACTGGCCCGTGAGATTGGGGGGCTCACAGAGCAGCTGGGTGTCTGAGACAGTGACTGAGCAGGGGGTCTCTCCAAGGAGAACTGTGTAGTTCAGCTTCACTCCACCTGAGGCTGGGGGAACCAGGTTCTTCCCCTGAGACAGACACACACATGCACACACACAAGATGCATTAAAATAAGACTAGGGCTGCGCAGTGTATTGTTTACGTTTTTCCATTTAAGTAATACAGTAATTAAATATACATTTCCTCCATGTCTATCATAACGTATACTTTAATGCTTTATACATTATAATGTATACTTTTATAATGCACACTTTAATGCCATTTATCACAACAACCCTGGACTCCTACCTTTGTTCATAACCTGCAGTTCTAATCACCATCCAATATGCTATGCAATCTCCTGTGAGTTCATGGCCAAGCAAATACCCCACCCTCTGCTCTACCACAGACCTGGACTCCTGCTGATCTAATGTGATCACTCATTGAAAGGGCATGCTTCCAATCAAGTTTGATGAAAAAGGTTCTACCTTCAGAATGATGGGTGAGCCTGGCTTCTGCTCTAGGACCCCGTTGGTGCTGAGAGGCTCGAAGTAAGGGTTGGGGTAGTATAGGAAGTTGGTGTTGTTGTAAACCAGAAGAGTCTGGACGTTATTGAAGATAAAACCAAACTCGTCAGCGTGTCTCACAGACTCCAGCCCAGGCTTGTACTCCGTCATTAGGGATGGAGCAAAACAGCTCATAGTGGTGGTGTTCAGGACTTTACATACCTGAGTGAGGGAGAGAGAGAAACATTATTATTATATAATATAGTGTATTAATACTTAAGTTATTTTTTCAATATGACATTTCATTCATTCATTATTCATTCATCAACCACTTATCCAGTTCAGGGTCGTGGTGGGTCCGGAGCCTACCCAGAATCACTGGGCGCAAGGCAGGGACACACCTGAGGCACACTCACAGATTCACTTACACACTCAAACCTAGGGACGTTGTGAGTAGCCAATCCACCTACCAATGTGTGCTTTTGGACCATGGGAAGAAACCAGTGCAACTGGAAGTAACCCAAGCAGACACATGGAGAATACACCACACCACACACCTCACCTAACCCTAACCTGGAGCAGCCCCACTTCCTTTCAGACCCAAAACACTGAGGGGTATTTTCACAGTGGAATTTAAAGATAAAGTCTGAAGACTTAATATTGAAGTGTGATATGGAAAAGTAAAAAGATGACAAGTTAATATAATAGATTTTAAAATTTTAAATGGTGAAATTTATGTAATGAAAATGGCACCAAAAAAAAAAACGAATTACATAATTACTGTTTTAAATCAATCAAAAGGTAGTCTCTGGATATTTCAGAGTACTGTAGAAAGAGAGTTGGTGTAGAAAGAGAGAGAATGTGTGTGAGAAATGTCCATTCATCTCTCTGCACTGTAACTAATTGGTATTCACTTATTCTTTTAACATGGCGTCGTTGGGAGTAGGTCCTTTTGATACCTTTATTTCTTTAGAGGGGTATTCATCTGCTAATGTGAACAGCTACGGGAAGCACGTTTTTATTTCTTTCAGAGTTTGAGTCAAAAAAAAAAATGGAGAGAAGCCTCTTAGAAAAGTCTAAAGTATGTACAGCACACAAAAAAAAAAAAAAACAACAACAACAGCAAGATCACAGAGCTGGAGTGTCCTCATGCTCTATTTCTCAAAGCTCCTGATATCAAACATGAAGGAGCCACGATTCAGACGAGTGAAGAACCAGCAGAGCACCTCCTTCTGCTCTTCTTGTGTCCTTAAAAACAAGGCCAAGCACTCCTGATTGTACAGAATGACAGAAAGATTAATTCTTGAGTGGCGTTTGGTACAGGGTTAGTACATGTTCCGTAGATAACTGTAAGTGCAGAGGAGCAAGGGAATGTTTTATTTGCATCTAATGTAGTTGCCAAGCTGTTATACTCCTTAGCTAAGACCCCTGATCACAAAGTGCCAGTGTGAGGGCAAGAACATGCTACTTCCAACACACATATAACCAGTTTCTACTTCAATATCAAATTGTTTCTAACAATGGCACTGAAGGGTTCAACACACTTGAAGGAAAATGCTAACCTGCCCACCCAAAGAGAGAGAGTGCTTTTCAAATGTTGAGGGTTTTCACACCCTTTTAAGCCAGCTGCTGCTCTATGATATTCCACAGTTACCTGTCAGTGGTGTTCCAAATAAGTGGAAGCTACTGGGAACAACAGCAACCCAGCCACAAAGTGGTAGGCCATGTAAAATGACCTTTGGAAATGTAGTGCATTTACATTGTAACTATAGGACACTAAGCATTTTTTTGGCATGCAGAGAGGTAGAACCTTGGCCTTACAAAATAATTAAATGATTGATTCTTTTGTGTAATATATGGACATTACTGCAGTCATTTTGGCAGACCTCAGTGTCCTCCATTGTGCTTACTTGCATGTTTGTTTACATATGAATAAATGTCATGGTTATTTTAGAAACGCTTGCTCTGTTCTGTTCTTTAGTTTTCTCTGGTCTCTCTATTATTGGGCCGCTATTTGGATTTTTTTTAAAAACAGTGGTTTTACTTTATTTATGTTTTATTTATTTAAAATATATATTATTTTCTTTTTATTTTCCAATTCCAAGGTTTGGATATTCTTAATTAATTGGTTTATTGTGCTATTAAATTATAATTTGATCAGTGGAATAAAACTGACAATAATATAATTAATTCCAGTTATTTCTGGAACAATTCTTTTTTATTGACCAGAAGAATGACTATTGTGACAGGTTAACCTATGTACCAACCAGGCATATATACTCTACACTCACAAATACAAAGCAAAAATTACTCCACCACACAGACATGTTGGTTCAGTTATATACTTTTGAGAACCTCCATTGAAATAATGAGTACTGTTAAATTACACCTAACCTTTAACTTCTGTAACCAAAAATTATTCATTCATTATCATTAGTTTAAAAAATCTGGTCCTCATAAATTTATAAAAACATGTTCACCCCCAAACACATTAATTTACACCCAGACACTGAGGCTTCCCTTCCATGCTCCAGAGAGTACCTCTAACTCCCAAATAACAAAATTGATTGCTGTGAATCCTTGCCTATGCTGCAAGGTTTTCATCTCATCTCCCTCTGTTCTCTAGGGGAAAACTTAATTAGAGCTAAATATCTTCAAAGCATGGCAAAAACCACGCCCCCATACCTGTGCGGCGAGGAGAGTGATCAATGTAAAACTCATTCTGGACACACGCAAAACTTGATTTTGCAAATGGGAAAAATATAACTTACACATGCCTCCAAGATTCAGACATCTGAGCCTGACATCCTCTTGGGTCAGGATTCACATGTCAGTGCTCCACCACCCAAATCATACCAGCTCTGGGGTGGTCCTATTTGTTGCTTTTCTACTTCATGTTACCTACTCGAATGAATACTGCTCAGCTTTTCGCTTTTTCATTAGGTAAGTCTAGTACTTGGAACTGGGTACATTTGTAGTCCCTGCTTATTTGTTGTTCCAAGTAAGCCAAGTAAGGACTAAACATTACCTGTAAACCTTCCAAAGTGCTGATTCGCTGACAGACTTATCAATCAAGACAAAAGGCTGATGTCCAGCAAAACTAGCCATTTACAAAATATCCAAGCTACATTAGCGCTCACATTTTTTTATCAGACTCACAACAGCCACATGTAAAATTTCGCTGTGTTTTTTTAAAAAGATTCTTGGATTGGTGGCCAATGAAAAAATCCAGGGAGAAATGCACAGTGCAACACAAAAAAAAAAAACAACTGACCTGTGTTGAGTCCCTAACAAAAACGACAACAACATGCGAATACACGATGAGAAAACAATGCTTAACTTTACTGCTATCGCTGTTGTGGTTTCCAAAACTCAAGGTTCCTGTTAGAGACATGGCTTTGTGAAGTGACCAGCCACATTTCGGTGAGGAACCGTTGCAGGGGAAAACAAACCAAGTACCATGAACCAAACAGCAAACAGAGCCAAGCAGAGTAGGCACCATTTAGTCGAAAACAGGCAATTGTGGCACTGATCAGTGAAGAATATGGAGAAAGGTGGCTAACACATGGACTACAATCTGTAATTGTAGGACTACGAAGTGTATCTGTATGGTCAGTGGAGATAAGAAAACAGACAATATGAACAATAGCAAGTGTCTGCTATGAACAGGACTCAGTAAGTTTGGTGCCATGCTGCCGTCCTACTGTGTAATTGCTTGAAGCAGCCAAAGCCATCAGGAGCTTCTGGCCTACTGTCAAACAGAGGTCACTTAGGGGGCAATACTGCAAGAGAAAAAAAAAATAAAATAAAATAAAATAAAATAATCAAAAAAAGCCTTTACCTAAGCTTTTGCTCATCCGTGTGTGTATGCCACACTATTAACAAGATTGCTCTTTTTATTTCACTGAATGGCCATGACCTGCAAGACTTTCATACCTAATGAACATGCCATAGCTTCTTTTGCTGAGAAGCCCAAGAATGTTGAAAACACAAAGCATACTCCTGATTCCACTTAAAATATTATCTCCTTTTCAGCTTCCTGAACTGGCAGAGCATTTTTCAGCTACCCTTAAAGGGATGCTCAGAGCTCTGTATTCAGATATCTTCGCTCATCTTCCCTCTGTGTAAGTGTCATAGGGGAGAGAGAGAGAAGGAGAGGGAGAGGGAGAGGGAGAGAGAGAGAGAGAGAGAGAGAGATAGCAGGGACAGATGCTACCCCAGCAATGCGCCTCATGCTGCTTGGAACAGCACCCGCACTAGCAATTTACTGCTGGCTCACTATACCATCTGCTCCAAACTGGCTGGATGCTACTTGGGTTTCTACCATGTTCCTTTTTTCCTCCTCTCACCCCACTATGAGCAACCATTATTTGTGCCATCTTATACCCTTTCCGGATTGCATATTCATCCAAAATAATCCAGCTGGCCACATAATAAATATGTATGGAGCATAATTTTAAAGAATATATTTCGTTTTTATCTGTGAAGCTCCTCAGAGAAATGCAGTTTTTACAGTTACAGCCACCTAAATAAAACAGTAGGTAGGATATTTGGATAGGCTAAAAGAAGCATATCAAAAAAAATGATAAAAAAAGAAAAATGCTCCCAACAGAAGTATAAGCAGGAGATATGCATAGTCTAAATCCCCATATGAGGGGAAAGATAAGATAATTACAGTGATAAACATTTTTTTTATAAATGTATACTATTTTTGCACATTTGATTCATATTTGGAAAAGTGAAGCAAAAAAAAAGATTGTATAATTACCAGAGGAAAACAGATTTACCATTTATGCTGGTAGATCTTTCATTTGTTCAGATTTCACAAGGTGATCTTACATGTAAGAAGGTTGGTGCTCACTAAATTAAGGTCTAAATTGTCACACAAGTAGTAATAAGTAATAAAAAAACTGGGACAAATTAAATACAAGAGGAAATAAGTGTATAAGTGCAACATACTAAATACTGTGAGAAATTTTAAAATAACTCCACACCATGGTGTATGCTGAATAAATGGACTGGCAGGTTCCTCTAACCCATTTCCCACAGTTTGTTAACATACATGGCCCTGGAAGCTCAGGTTACTTAGTTTGGATTCTAATTGGGATGTTTTCAGTCCTTCAAAAAAATACCTGGATCCCCTCTCTGACTCACCAGGATCCTCCAGCGTGAGTCAGCTGAAATCATGGCTCCACCTGCCTGCCATCACTAATGAGGCAGCTAATCTCACAGCTTCCTAGCTTCTTTTAACAACTAGGCTCAAATAGAAGAGGTCACATAAGGTGACAGCTGACCAACACTAAAGCTTATGGGGGTCGTCCAACCAGAACCTAAAGATAAACCTCCAGATAGACTTCTGAATTTGATAAGCCAGACAGCTGGAAGCTGAGACACAGGCAGAGATGGAAAGTACGAATAAGAGAGTAGCTTATGGGATTTCTGCATGAAGGAGGCTGTTAATGTAAGACTCTGCTGAGGCTCCATGCTGAAGGATGAGGGTCAGGACACACCATTAAAAAGCAGGAGCTCAGAGGGAGCAGAGGCTCTTGAGGTGCATGTGGAATAATGCCCTTTGTTTCTCACAGTGTATGGTCAATTGAGCTTTTGCCTTACATACTTCATTAGCCCCATTCACAATGTCTTCCAATGGTCATGATCCCTACCACAGAGCTATTATTTGGGTGGTGGATCATTCTCAGCACTGCAGTGGCATGTTAGTGTGTGTTGAGCTTGTATCAGTATGGTATGCATTTATGATAAATTCTTAAACCCAGTAATTATGAGTTTTTTCATACACTCTTTCTATTTCCACATTATTGACTGTAATTTTGACTTCATTCTTCATTTGTCAATTTCCGAATGTTATAAACCTTGTTTTATTTAAATTGAGTGATAACCTTAATATCAATCCATTTCTTTAATACTTCCAATTCCCTTCCCACTACATTCAGAAGCTGTTCCAAAATTTTCCAGAGCAATATAAATGTGTGTCATCAGCAAATAAAGCAGCCTTTAACAAATAAGACACTTTACAGATGTAATCTATATATAACATATAATTTGGGTCTCATCACTGAACCTTGTGGGACCCCACAAGTGGCCTTCAGTAGCTTTGATTTTATGTTATTTGTTTGTACATATTGATATCTGTCACAAAGGTAACTCAAGCCAAGTATATGGCACTCCTCTAATACCATCTCTCTTCAGTTTTTTTTTTTTTTTATTAATAGGTCACGATCAATTGTATCAAACGCCCCCACAGTATTTTCCTTATTGTCTATTGCAGTATACAGTAAATATCTCTTCTACCAGTTGCATCACTGCCATTGAGTTGGACCAATTTGCTCTGAATCCGTACTGTGGATCACTCAATAATTTATGTTTTTCTATGAACTTTTCTAGCCTTTGAACAAACATTTTTCTAGCATTCTTGGTTCCATAATCTCCTTTCATTTCTTTAGCAATTTCTGTTATTTTATTTTTGATTATATTATCTTCTTTTTCTGCTGTTCCAAAACCTTTTGGAACCTTTTTAATAATGCTATTCAGCACATTCCATGTACCTTGAGCATTACACACATACTTCTACTGTAACATCTGATAATATTCCTTTCTGCTAAATAACAAAATGGAGCCTGTCATGCTTTCGCCCTGTCTAGTGTGTTCCTGCTCTGTCTGTGTCTCCCTTGTTTGCCAAGTACAAACTCTGTTGTTGTTTTGGTCTCAGCCTTAGCTCCACCCTCTTGTTTTGCCTCCTTAGTGGTCCTGACCCCTCGTTATTAGTTCCCAGGTGCTCCTTCTTTGTGTTGTCGTCTTATAGTCCAGGTCAGTGTTTCCTGTTTGTGGGTCATTGAATGTTTGCAGTCTGTGCTTTATGTCTCATAATCATGTTTCATATTCTTGCTGTGTTATATCTTGTTCTATGCTTAAAGCCTTTGGTTTAGTTTTTAGCCTTGTTTTATGTTTAGATTTCATTTAGCCTTCTTATTTAGTGTTTAGTTTCTTGGTTTGTGTTTAGCGCCCTAGTCTTAGTATTTAGCCCCCTAGCCTTTGTATTTACTTTAGTAGTCTTTTATTATAATCTCCTGCACTTACCTCCATCCCTGCTCCTCACTTGACAGAGCCAGTTACTCATAACACTTATTAATTTATTTTTATATGTCTTATAAGAAAGATATATGTCTTATAATAAAGGTTCTTTAGTTCTTTTGTTTTTAGGAATATTTTATATAGATTTTTTTTTGTTTTACATGCGTTTGCTATTCCCTTGTTAATCCATGGTTTGCCCACAAGTTCTGCCTCCTTGAAAGTTTTCTTAAAGAACAGTTTTATTCATATAACTAAGGTAAATATGGACAAAAAACCTCCTTTTTCATAAACCTCAGCCCGGTTTTTTTTTTACTAAGCCCAACATGAGAGCAGCGATAGCTTCTGGTGTTCTGTGTCTTATCACTTTAAAAATGTTTGTCCTATGTTCATTTTGTATATTAAGAACACTATGAAGAACTGCAAAAACAGAAAGGTGATCACTTTTGTCATTTATGAGCAATCCACCTACTATTGCACTCTCAATTCTGTTTTAAATATGTTATCAAGCAGTGTAGCAGTGTCTGTGGTTATTCTTGTTGTTTTTATAATTTCAGCAAATAGATTGATGTACATTGTAGTGATAAATTCGGTTGTTGTTCTATGTCCATTTGGCTTTAACAAATCAATATTAAAATAAACACATACAATTTGTAACTTTTTGCCATTCAGTTTGTCAATCATCCCACCTATTTTATCATTGAATGTTTCAATAGACATTCCTGGTGTTCTGCATAGACAACGGATTAATATGTTTTTATAATGTTTTATATTCATTTCTGTAGTTACACTTTCCTTTATGTTTTCTATAGCATTTGACATACTTTTAACCACACTGCACCTTAAATGTGTATCAACATACAGAGCAACTAGACCTCCTATTTTATTGTTCCTACTGATATTGTATAGCTCATATCCATCCAGTTCTACATCAGAGATTTCTCATTATCGAGCCAAGTCTCAGACACAGCAGTGGCATTAAACTTTTGGAATTTTCTCAAATACTTGATTTTAGGGAAGTTTCTGTTGAGGCTCCTACTATTAAAATGTATTATTGATAACACACCTTCCATATTCACATTATTATTAAATAGTTATTTTGTGTAATACTCACAGTTATAGATAATGTGTTTGTAGAAGTGGATTTCAGCATAAATATCTTTTCCAAACTCATATTTTTATATTCAGTGTGATCAAATGTTTTAAAATTCATATGTTCATACTTGCTATATTGGGTATTATGTAACTGGTCACACACACCTCATTATTATCTATGAATTTAAAAGTCTTAGAACAGGAATGAATAATCCTTGTTGGAATCTACAATTTGATTGAGTGTAGTTCCTGGTAAATACTTATAATCTGTATTAGTCAACTATCATCAACATCTCCAAGTATATTGCAATATATCATGACAACTATATATATATATATATATATATATATATATATATATATATATATATATGCAGGACAGTGCAAGAGACAGAAAGCACCCTTCATGCATTTCCATTTGTGATCACACTTCAGATTAATTACTTATGGGCTGCCCAGGCCTATTATGAGGTCTGGTCTCTGTGGTGGTCAGTCTGTTGTTCTGAAAACACCAGTAGTCTCTCTGTTTGATCTGAAGCTATTTAATTACTGATTGTCCATCTGTTGCTGCACTGTCAGGTGCCCTCTCCCTCATTCATCTGTACTCCAAGGCTACTCCCATAGGAAGGAACTGATATTTTTTCAAGAATCCCTCCTCAATAATAACCAACCGATAATGTTCCTGTGTTCAGAAACTAAAGCTTGTGAATTGTCCAACATCCAAATGATGGTCAGCAGTGTTTGTCTCTTTCCATCATGCAGATGATCTACAGTAAGTACTTGTAAAACTATGAAGTCCATCTCTATAGTATAGTATATTACAGCAGTAGTATACTACACTGTACTATATCATAATAATAGTAAAGTACAAAATAGCAATAGAGATGTACAGATAAATGATGCCGTGTGATATAAATGTGTAGTGTGATATGAATGATAAACTGGCAAAAGGATTTTTTTTTTTTTTACAATTGGTGGACATTAACGAAGTAAATTTAATTTACTTAAGTACTTTTTTCATGTATCTGCACTTTACTGAAGTATTTCGTTTTTGGGCAACATTTTAATTTAATTCCACTACATTTCAAAATCCAATATCTTACTTTGTACTCCACTACATTATGAAAATCAGCAGTTCCATTTTGGTTCATTTTTGAATAAAACCATAACATATCTGAACAAATTTCCTGGCTCCGCACAGTTCTCCACATGGCACACTGTGGCGCTGAACGAACATAGTCTGAACTAATCTATTACTGCAGCACAGCTCATGACTCAAACATGAGTGAGGTAGAAGATGAAACAGGAGATGTTTGTGTTGGTATGTGTGTATGTATATATGTATTCACACACACACAATATTATATATATATATATATATATATATATATATATATATATATATATATATATATATATATATATATATATATATATATATATATATATATATATTATATTGTGTGTGTGTGCGTGAGTGTGTGTGAATATATATATATATATATATATATATATATATATATATATATATATATATATATATATATATATATATATATATATATGCATATGCAGGCCTATATCTTGTGTTTGAGTTTGGCATTCGCTTAAAAGTGATCTGCTGGGTGGTCTTTGACACTGATTGCTTGGAACATCATCTGATTGCATATGTTTCTGAAGTGCTTCACTTCACAGCCCTGCTGAAGTGGCTTTCTGATCAGCTGATAATGCTTTGGGAATCCATCTCGTCTCATCATTACTGCCTCTCCCTGCCATTCTGCATGCCAGACGCTGTCTTTTTTCCCCACCCTCATCCTCCGAAATAAAATGGAGGCAGAAAAGAAAAAAAAAAAACCTTTTTACCATAATCAGGACAATGATTAATGTCTCAATTGTAGGCTGGTGACAGGTACGGCGGGATGCACAAAGGCAATTGTCTCCGTTTTTCCCGTGACTTTTGAGAATTCTGCCAGGTAAAGCGAAGGTGGGGAGGGGGCGAGGCAATTTGGGGAGGAGGCAGGTGACAATTTGAAGGTGGCATTGACATGTTCTCAGGATATTCCGCTGTTTGCCTCTCCCAGACGACTAAAGCAGGAGGGAGGGGATGAAGAGATGTGTAATTGTAACCTCAGCAGTTAATAAAGATTCACCCGCTTTCTTTCAAAAGGCGAATGAAAGCCAAGGCTGAGGAGGGGGTGGATTGGGGTAGACATTGCTTGAAAGGGGGAAGCTCCTGTGTCTCTTTTTTGTCTTTTTCTTCTTGGAGAGAGAGAGAGAGAGAGAGAGAGAGAGAGAGAGGGGGGGGGGGGGGGGGCAGAGGGTGAGTGACTGAAAGAGAGGGAAACTGACAAATCAGGCAGCGCCCACACAACTTCAACCATATTTCAGGAATCCTCTAAGAACTGGCGGCTCTGTGAAGCGCATCGCAGAGTGAATCTGCTGTCATTCCTCATCATGCTCTGCTTTTCCTTTCTTTTTTTCCAATGAGGGATTTCAGGGGAAAACTGCCTGAGTGCAGGGACATTTGAAGAACCCAGCCCCAAAGCTAAACTACAAAAGAGAAACTACTAGTTCTTAGATCTCCAGTTCTCGTGCTTTCATAATAAAAACCTAGAAACCATCTAGTACTTCATAGTGTGAATGTACAATCAATAAACACTGCTCGACTACATGGTTATTACACCCATCTCACTTAACACCTTCACTTTCTCTGTACAACAACTTCTCCATGGCTCTCATCAGTCTTTGGAAGCTTGCTTGCATTTGTAACAAGTCGGAGATAAATAATAGTCCATAGATCTGTCCCAAAACCTAGTGAGCTTCCTAAGTAGGCACTGACTAGCTAGGGAACTGTTTAAGTAGGCAGTAGTCTAATGAACATCTACAGATGCATCTCAATAAATTAGAATATCATCAAAAAGTTCATTTATTTCAGTAATCTAAAAAGTGAAACTCATTATATAGATTCATTACAAACAGAGCGATATATTTCAAGTGTTTATTTCTTTTAATGTTGATAATTATCTAGATGGGGTTATTTTCAAAAGCAGAGGGAGGAAAACCTACGTTTTTATCATTTTAATGATTCCATGTAGACAGGGCCTCAGAAGTTTTTAATCATCAACACGTGTCAGTGTGTGCTGTTGGGCTGTTTAATCAGCAACACCTGTGTCAGCTCACTCAAGCTTCACTCATATTTGCTCAGCCCGAGAGTGCACCACTCCAATGGTAATACTGTATAGAGTTTTAATATTTTAAGACGGTATGATGGTCACAGTCAATATTTAATACTAAGATCTAGTATATTTATAAAAATATATTGTCAATTCAACTGGGATCAATGGCCTGTATAGTGTGTGCATATGTTGTAATCTTTGCATATTCAGGCCATGATTTTGCTGTCCAATACATGCAGAAGTAAGTATTTAAAAGCATTTTATTTTTTTCATAGGTGATTGGACCAAAAAAAATTTGTAGGCTCTATTTGAGGCCTTTCATTTCACAGATATAAATTATATCACTGTACATTCGTTCCAGATCTCCTCTATTCCTTTACTCAAAACTGTGGTAACACAATAAGGCATTTATATATGTATAAAAAAATGTTCTGTGTTTCTCTGTAGCCTTGTGCTTTGTAACTCTTAAAGGGATGCTAATCTACTAAAGCTCAGGCCTGATTGATGAAGCGATTGTTGTTTTTTAATGAAGAAGGATTTCTGCATCCCATTATGGCTCATTATGCTTTATTATATCCCTGCTGTACGTAACCGTGACTGAGAGATTTGTGAATTGAGATCTAGTGGAAGTCCTACAGGGAAATGTGCTTGTGTCGACTGTAAAAGTCCCCATTTAAAGCAGATAGGAGATGCATGCAATTTCTGATTTGCTGTTATACTGATTTTTTATCATCAGAGAGCTAAAAAACATTTGTGTTCTGCTTTTGTATTTGTTGTTAAGGAAGTTAGTTTGCCTTCAGCATCGAGTTTTGGTTTCACTTATTGTTTTGCTCTACTGGTTTATCTTTGGACTATTGCATTCGCAAGAACATCTTGAACATAAAATAGCATATTGATTGGTGAACCATAGTTTGTGCTTTGGTCTGTTTTAATTACCTGCTTGTAATTGCAATGTACAATTGGACATGTGTTTTAAATGGATAAAATGGGAAATAAGAAGTGTTTCAAAACGAATTTTGATTATAAATCCTAGTGCTAGCTTTAGCTTCGCATAGCTGTTTAAGGTGGAAATGAGTATTCAATAAGAAGCTGGAGAATAACTCAAATAAGACTCTTAAACTGACCCATTTAGGATGAAACTAAATGCTTAAATATGACAATTATGAATAAGAAGCAAGGATCTGCCTCCTAAAATTACATTTATGGTTTAAAGGAAAATAACACCCGTTTTGTCTATTCTAAAATTTTAATGTGGTTTTAAAGGTGGAACAGAGAATTCAAAATGGCCACTCATTCACTTCTATTCATTTCTCTTTGTTCTTGCACAGGTAAATGTTTTAGTGAAATGATGAACACTTTTATATGTAAATATGTTCATTATGGCACATTCTTCTTAGCTATTACAGCCCATGTTCTTAAACTTGTCTCTTGCTTGTTCGTTCAGTTTTTCTCAAACTGGCAACCTGCTCAAGCTTCACGCCTGTGGAGGAGGGGGTGGAGGCAGACAGCTCTCTCCACTGTTTTAAAACTGTATTATGGTTCCGATTTCAACACTTAATGTCAATATTACAGATTGCTGCTTTAAGAATTGTATCGGAAGTAGACGCCAAAACACATTTGCTCATACTCAGTCATGTTTAGGAACTGTACCACATGGGTGTGCTAATTACTCACATTCAAACATCTGCCAATACATTCAAAAGACCATATGCCATTTCAGAATTCGAGCTGAAACTAGCAAGCATACAAATCAGATAATCTTGGAATTATTACATTTCATTTTTCACACAAAACGGATGGACATATAAAACCTGAAACTGAAAATGTATTATCTCAATTATTAAATAGTTACAGATTTGTGATAACACACACAACCTTGTTATAGATCTGATACATACAAAAAGGGATTTTGTTGGATGTGTTGAAAATAGGGGCCTTCAGTGTTGCACACCACCTCCAGTTTCATGTATTGTAAATTGTATACATAAAAAGTTTCCATTTAACATAGAATGTTCTAAAGTATGATTGTTTAAGATATTAATAAATTTAAGAAATACAAGAAAAAGATTTCTGTATCTGCTGTTTTGGAAGGGTAAGTGGTATCATCCCATCTCTAATTACAATCTATTGTCCACTTATATACTGTAGCATAGTTATATAGGGGTGACATTTTGTTTGTCATTAATTCAGTACAGTATTTCTCGGCCACTATTGGAGCCCACCTATTGCCTTCTTACTCTCTCGCTCTCTTTTCTGTCTTGACCAAAACCCATTCCCTTAATTAAACATGGACCCCCAGGACTAGAAAACAAATGCAAATTATAACGATTCCTCAATCCCTGTTATGCTGACGAAGGCCTCTGACAGTAGTTAATCTTCCATTGACACCCATTAAGGGTCCCCCCTCCCTTTCCTTGCCCACCAACCTCTACTCTCCCACACTTTTATATCCTACACCAAGAATTCTGCAAAACTCTCAGTAAGCAGGAGGCTCCATCTCAGGCAGTACCACAACAACAGCAGCAAGAAGAAAGCCAAAGCAGCCCCACTCAACACTGGTTAAAATGCTGGTTAAAATGCTCCAATTAAATCCTCCAGTCAAACCATTTTGTGGCCACTGAATTATTCAGAGGGGTAGTTATCTCAGTTTAGATATATGTGCCACAGAATGAGGTTGTGCAGTTGCTTGTGGGTAATGGAGGTTTGTGATATTTGGAGCTGCGGAGGTGACTCAGAGCCCATCCAGCAATGGTGGGTCAAAAGAAAGGATAAAAACGAGTCTAATGTAGTCTAAAGACCAGCTGTGTCATGCTCTTTCCTTCCTATAAAGTCACCAATTAACTCCGACCTGCCGACAAAGCACACTGACGCTCAAGGTTGCACATCTCTGAGGTCGAACTGATAGGATTTTGGTTTCATTAGCCTCTCCCTCTCGAGATATCAGTGCACAGAAGAGAGCCATTTCCCTAAAAGCCTGGGACACAAGTAATTGAGGTCATGTAGAAAAAGTAAGGACAAAGAATTAAAGAAAAAGCTAATAACCAAGAATCTAAAGCCATTCGGTTTTATTCTTTTATACTTACATTCACTGACTCCCGTCCACTGTACTTCACTCGAATTCTTGGTTCCTGCACAACATCCAAGTTGGTTCCGGTCACCACCAGTGGAGTGTGCCCACTAGGAAGGAAAAAAAAATATGCAACCTTAAATTAAAACTAAAATCAAACTGATTTTAACCATGTTGGTGATATGTTTCTACACTCTTAAAGGAAATCTAGGTAAGAAACTGTATTTTTGCTCCTGGCACTCCCTGTCACGCCCTTGTCCTGTCATGTCTGTTTTCCCAGCCATGTGCTCGCTCTCAGCACATGGCTCTGTTTGTTGTTGCCCTAGTCCCGCCTTTGTTCCGCCTCCTCGTCTGTGTCTCATTTGTCCGCTGTCCTCGTTATCTGTCTCAGGTGTGTCTCGTTTATGTTTAGTATTTAAGTCCCCTTGTATCACTTCCTCCTGTCGGACATTTCACCTTTGTTTGTTCCTAAGTCATGTCGTGTTGTATCTCTCCCACTTCAAGTCAGGTCGTTATTGTTTCCTAGTCTTGTCGTTTTGTGTATTTCCTGTTCCTAGTCATGTCGTGTTGTTTCTTCCCATTCCAAGTCATGTCGTTTTGTTTAAAATCCTAGTCTTTTTGTTTCCACTGTTGCCTGTCTTTATTTTGTTATCTCTTTTGTTAAATTAAACTCACTGCATCCGCCTCCGTCAGTCCGCCCCGTGATCCCTGACACTCCCCCTAGTATAATTCATTTTACAGCACTGTACTAAAATCAATAAGGAGGGGAGGTGGGTTAGTCTCTTACCCTCCTCCAAATGTTACATAGTGCAGTTTCTGCAGTGCTGATCCCTGAGTAGCAAACACAGAGGCTCTATTATTTATTACAGGTCAGTGAAGCATCACAATGCTTTTGAAGATATAATTTTGAGGTCAAAATATCATGTAGTGCTCTTTTGAACAATGTGTTCTTGAATAAAGACCATGGTTCTATTTAGAACCATGGGTTTTGCATAGAACCATTTGAATGTATGTATAGGGTGGTTTCCTACCCTCCTCCAAAATGTTACAACGTTTCTAAACCCGGACCAACAATGACAATGTTTTGTACACTATCAGAAAAATTGACACTGTGGAGGTTATTAGAGAACATATTTGTATCTTATTGTACTTTACTGTAACTTTAAATGTAAATTCTATACCAAGAAAAATCATTTCCTCATGCAAAGAGCCATATAAACATACAAATGTCTTTTATCAAGAACCCTTGCTTTTAAAGAAACACTAGATAAGATTTGGTATTTCTGCTCCTGGGTTCCACTACAATTGCAGAGTGTAAATATTTTCACATCACTGTCCTGAAATCAAGAGAGAGGCCAGGGTGGTTCTTTCCCACCCTCCTCCAAAAGTTAGATAGTGCTGAGTCCAGAGTAGCAACAAGAGAGGCTATATTCTCTCTATTACAGGTCAGTGAAACATCACAATGATTAGCTGTAAGTTTAAGATAAAAATATTAATTAGTGTTCCTTTAAACATCATGGTGGTGTCATAAGCTACTATGATTTTCATGACAGATCATATCCCATAATATAACGGTCATGTTATTGTTAATGTATCTTACATATACATAAACTATAACATTTGATGGCATTTTTAGGTCAGTGTTATTGAAGGATTCTGATGAAGGAAATCAGCTCCCACCTATTATTTTTCACATGAGTTGTTAGCCTCAAATGAAATTATGTCATGGTTGGTATATGTTTCTTATTTTTGATTTGCATTGACTTTAAATTGCAACTTCACACCTTGATCGTAAAAAACCTAAACTAACTCTGCTCCTTTTACACAAAGAAACCTTTCCCTCAAATCACAGCAGCCTTCACGACTTCATCCTTTTGTCAAACACTGCTCTGAAGATAATAGGCTTGTGAGAAGGTAATGATTAAAGTTGCTTTTAACCGACTTCACTAGATGCAATCAAACGTGGCAGACGCGTCTTTGAAAACACCAAAGGAATGGAGCCGTGGTGATCCTGGTTAATATTCCGATGTCGTCCGCGGCTTGAAAACATACATGAAAAACATGCTTAGAGACACGGGCCGGAGAGGAGGCCTCCGTCCTCTTGTTCATGCCACTGGAACTGCTGAAAGCCGAGAGTGGCAAGAAAGCAATCAGCTCGGAAACAGTACATTAACCATTCTCAGATTTGGAGCACAGCCATGTGGCTTTTATTTCCAACAATGCTTTAGTGATATTAGAGCCATGCCAATGTTACAGCTGTTCTCTGATGACCTGGACTGAACCAATCTGTCTGTAAAGGGGGCAATCTAACTACAGCTGTAAGGCTTTTTTATTAAATATTGATTAATTATATGCTAGTATTACTGATAATACAACCATGTCACTGATTGCAGTCTATACTTTTCATATTGTATCCACCCCTGAATGTTTTAAAATCATATATTGTCATTTAGTACTGACTTTTCTGTAGGAGGTGAGTAGCTTTGCTTCCAACTGATGTATCTAGGGTTCAATTGTTCATTTTGGTCAAAGTGTGCCTTTAACTATAATAATGATTCAGTCATAATGCTGTTAGCAGAGCTAACTGCATTAAAATAAACACAGACCGAAAGCGCTACAAACTAAACAAAATAAGCTGCAAATAAGTAACTGTGGTAATTCAAACAGTGAATGAAAACTTACAGACAAGTTCAATTCCAGCCACGTATACAAAAGTATTTTTTCCCCTCAAACATATCATTCCAAAATAAGAGACACAGAGCTTCTGAACGTAAACAAACCAGATTACAAAGCACTCCCTAGAATCAAATAATTCTTTAAGACTTATTCCCAGGAGCGTTAGTGGTCACGGAGGTCCATTTTTTTGCCCCTTCACCTGATCAAGAGTTAATCCATAAGCATCATAGTGCTTATTTCACTCTCTCTCTGTCTCTCTCTAGCAGTCAGGTCTGTTGATGTTAGTGGTGCATTTAAAGCAAGTGAGATACCAGGGCACAGACAGCACTCCACCAGCGCCTTTGATCCCCCCACCCCAGCCCACCATTGTATTTGTTTTATCTGCCAGCTTCAGGGGAATGAGCACCGGACTACCACCATCCTTTGGGCAAGGGGAGGTACTGTTACCAAGCCTTGACTCACTTTAGAGCCATTAAAAGGTAAAGGATCTCCTCTATATTTGTACATTCTCCACTTCAAATACAACCCTTTCTGTCTCTCTTCAGAAGGGTGGTTCTGATTCTGGTTTCTTTAAACAAATTCAATTGCAAAGGACATTTAAAGTATTTTCTTACAGAGGGAGAAAATAAAAACACCTATTGTTTGTATACTGGGGATAACAACTGACACTTCTAATCCTGTTAGAGGGGTACACAGCTAAAGTGATAGGAGTCTTGCCCAAGGGAAAGAGTAGCTATCTTACACACCTAGAAATCAAAGATATCTGTAGTCATTCTTTCCTAATCATGCATAGATAGGGATAGAACCATTATTTAACAGCCTGAATTAGTAATCTGCACGTCTGACGTACTTTTGTTAAACTGAGAAAATGTACTCTACCGAGAAAAATAATGCACTCTGCCCAACTGAGGGGGGTTATTAGCACTTCTTCTGGAATAAAAAATTAACACCTTTTCTTAATACTTTTTTCTCCCTTTCCCCTTTTGTCTTGGTGTCCTGAGGCTCTGCTGTGAGATCTCAAACTGAACTCAATTTCCACGCCATCTGCTCTGGGCTCACACCTCCACCACATGTTCTGAGCTTCTCTTGCTCTGTCCTGCTGTAGGGCTCATCATTTGCTCTAATTTCAAAGCTGACAGCACTGCACTGGCACATTCAGAAGCAGCCAGCAGCTGACAGAGGAGGCTTCTTGTTCGCTCATCTTGTGTTTAAATAATTCCAGCGAAGAGAAACTGAACTATGGACGAGAAACTTTTGCTACCTTTACTCCAGTTTACTCCAATCTCTCAGGGATGTGAAATAAGCAGAATTGATTTATCGTTAGATATTAGGAGAATCTAAGTTGTTGCTACTCTGTGCTCAGCATGACAGAAACTGCACTATGTAACTTTGAAGAAGGATAGAAAACAACAACAACCCCCACAACTGATTTAAGGACAGTGCTAAAAAATAAATTCCACTCTCTTAGGGGAAACCCAAGAGTAAATACTCAAAATCCTACCTACAGTTGCTTTAACAGCTTACAGTATAATTTAGTAAAGAGTTGCTTTGAAACATTCTAAACAAAACATTAAATTCCCATTCATTCATTCATTGTCTGTAACTGCTTATCCAGTTCAGGGTTGAGGTGGGTTCAGAGCTGGCAGTCTAGGTTTTAACATCTGATAGAAAAGCACTGGTGAGTTTAATACAGTAGAATTACAGTAAATTTAAAGTACAATGCTGCCAGGAATTATTTATTTATTTATTTTTAAAATTAAATTTAAATTTAAAATTTTTGTGGTTTATTTGTTGTTTCAATGCAAATCTCCCTGAAGTCAACTGAAATGAGATTTAAGCAGTAATAGTTTACTTTTAGTCTGGGAACATGAGAGATTAGGAGTATTCCTCTGCTGCATAAGAATCATTCTAATGATCTTCCATGAAATATAGTTATACACATTAAATATAGTTATAGTTATACACATTTTCCTGGATTTAAAAAATATAACATATAATTATATAATATAATATAATATAATTATATAATAACACATATAATATAATATTAAAGCCTTATGCTTTAATTTCACTTATAAAAGCAGCTGTAGGAGGCGGCTGAATTCCATGAATAAATGTTTGAAATATACGGCTACATCATGCAAATTTAAAGCTACAACCAGTACATCTATTGCTACATACTTACATGCATAAGTAACTTTTTTGCGGGGTTTGGGGGAGGATGTTGGGTTGACCTGCCTAAATATTTAAGACAAGTCTTTTAATTATGGATTGTTTCAATTTTTTTTACATCACTGTATGTGCAGGACACAGTGGAGCAGCCAACTGGTGCTTAAAAGTCAACACTGGCTTTACTCACACTGCTTCTCTCTCATTTTTAAATGGGCTGCTGCTTTACCAGACACTAAAACAGCCATGATTAGTCAGTTTTAAGTGTAAAATCTGTGATCTTCTGTTTGTTTTGATTTGATTGCAGGCAAACTAATAAATCTCAGTAAGCTTTAAATGTGTAAACGAGTACGATCAGAGATATTCCATTTCAGTAACAAAAAAAGGTGATAAAGATAAAGAAACTCGATCTGACTTAACCACACACAGGTTTCTCTGACTTTTATAACCCTGAAATAAATGTGATTTTACAGCTATTTATTTGATTTCTCTTGTTATAAAATACTGTGTTCATTTACACTGTGGGAGCAGGTTTCACTTGTCTCATAAATCAAAGTGAGCCGATTATTTAATTCTGACTGGCACCTGGTTGATTCCAGGTGAGCAACTCTGAGTGTCAAGTATTAAAATGCAGTTAAAATTTGTTTGGAGCGCTTTCATGTTTGCAGTCTAATGCTGTCTTTGCTAACATTGAGTGGACTCAAGGAGTGGATTCTGTCAAGAGTCAGAGTCGATTCCTAAAAAACTGTGTGTCTCAAAATGAACATCAGGAAGCTTAATCACAGCAACAGCATGTGATGTTACGGTGAAAATAATATACAGGGCCTTAAAAGGTATGCTGCCATTATAACATACTCAGCAATTGAAGGCACCCTCCATGAAATTTGCCTTTTGCCTAGGCTACAATTCATTATTCAGAGACCTAAGCCTTAGGCAAGCCTACAAATGTGACTACATGTGTTACCTTGCAATGCTCCATTCAGGCTCGATGCGTTGTACGGTGGGGTCATCAATGTACTCAAAGCTGAGTCTCTCCTTGACCTGGGCTCGGTCCACATTTACAGTGATCTGCACAGGACCCACGCCAGTCAGTGAGGGAGCAGAGTAGCACACAATCTCTGTCATAGTCCGCCTGTGAGAAACAAACGAACAAACAAACATGTGACCACAATAATATATTGAGAATGAGAATGACTGTGAATAAAATCACTCTGCTACATGAGCAGCATGGGGGCTTGGTGGAGGAACATTTGCCTCTAATCGCTGAGTAGAATTTCCATGTGTCTATGTGGGAAAAACATGGAGGATAGTTGAATTGACTACTCTAAAACTGTCCTGGTGTGAGTGAATGATTGGGTATGTGTGTATGGCCAGATATGGATTGACACTTCTGTGCAGTGTTCATTGTAAAGTGTTCTTGGTTCTCCAGCCCATACTTGTCATTAGGCACAATGAAGTTAGACTCATGTATGGATGCATCTTGTTCCATTTATGAATGTCATTCTATGGAGATTATGCAACCTGTCATGTTTGCTGGACACCACCAAGGTTCCAAGAATCCTGAACGGAGTTCTTTTGGTGGAAAAGGGCTACTAGTGTTCCTTTATATGATAGTATTATGAACTCAGTACTACGGCTTTTCAGTAGTTCTGTAAAATCAGTGTCATGATAAAGTTTCAGTGGCTGTCTCGTCCTAATGCGTCTACCTCTCTCTCATTCTGCTATCTGTTCCTCTAAGTGTAACTAGCACTCATGAATCATTCTTTGATAGCACCTCAGTGTTTACTCCTGTGTCTCGAGCACATGCACGTCAGCATATTTCACTCTGCTGCCAGAGAAAGAGGAAAACGGAGGTCCGTAATTAGCCAATATCTCATTAAAACAGAATCGACTTCTGCACCTTACAGCATTGCAATCAGCTTTCCAGCCTTCTCGAATTTCTCTTTGAATAGATATCCTGAAGACATGGGTATGAGAGAGAGAGAGAGAGAGATACAGAGACAGAGTCAGAGAGAATGTGTGTGAGCTGACAGGAGAAAGCTGTGAGAATGCATTCTGACTGCAGGCTGTTATTACAGAGACTGAATGCAGCAGGTCATCAGGAGCTTATTAAGATTTACACAAGTCTCTGGCACAGGACAAAGGGGGTGGACAGCTCCTCAGAGAGGGAGAGAGAGAGAGAGAGCAAAAGGTGAAGGAGAAAACTGCATGCTAACTGTTTCATATTAAAATATACACACTCTCTACAGGCCACTAGAGGTAAACAAGAGGTCAGGTCACTGCTCTTTCCAACAGCATGAGCTGTTTACGAAGCAGGAATGTTGTGAACTGTTTAACCCCTGGTAAACTTGTTATTCAGTATTTATTTTTTGGTCTCGTTATCCAGCAACTACTGAATTATGAATTATTCAGTAACCACAATTAAACTATCATGCAAAATATGTAATTTCTAGGGATGTCCTGATGAAGTTATTTTACTGCTGATTCTGACCTGAGTCTTATAATATTGAGTGTCTGCCAGTATCTGTCCTGATCCAATACCTTTTTCCCGATTTTCCTAGAGAGTACACAGTGCACACTTATTGTATTATAATTATTAAAATCAGCCCAGTGTATCTGCTTGAGACTAAATATCTTGAATTATCTTAGAAATTAACTGTATTCTAGCTGCTGTTTAATTTATATATATTTTAATAAAAAGTAAACAAATGGTGTCTTCATGAACAACTCATAAATAATTTAATATTATTTTTTATCATATATAAAATTTTAATCTAAGTTTATTTTTTGGACAAAGAATTACTTTGATTCTAAAGTCAGTGAGCTTTATTGTCATCACAAATACATTGAGAGAGAAATGAAACGTAGTTTCTTCTATATATATTTTTTAGCACTGACCTGATTTCTCTCAGTGCAGCCACAAAACAAACACCTGTATGCAGGACTTTGACTACATTGACAGCAGCACTAAATTGTGGACAGCTAACTCTGGCTGCTGATTGCCCTAATATAAGTGACGACCAATGAGAAGTGCAGTACTATTACAGACTGTAGTCCACCTGTTGCTCTGTATACTTTCTTACCACTCATTTCTTTCTGATCCACTCATAACAGGGCACCACACACTAATACACCACCACATCAGTGTCAGTGCATTGCTGAGAATGATCCACCTCCCAAAAATCATACCTGTGGTGGTCCTGACCATTGAAGAGCCAGATAAAATGTGGATAGGAAAGTATGCAGAGAAACAGGTGGACTACAGACTGTAATTTTAGGTACTACAAAGTGCTCCTGTATGATCAATGGAGCTGATAAAATGGACAATGAGTGCAAATACAAGGTAGAGTAGGCTAAAGAATGGCAAACACTTACTCAAAAAATTCGCAGGTCTGATTCCCAAAGAGCACATTGACACTGCTTCCAGCACCCAGGTTCTCCCCCATGATGGTAACCTTAGTGCCCCCGGACTCTGGGCCCCGACTGGGGGACAAACGTGTCACAGAGGGAGTCTGACAGAGAGAGAGAGAGAGAGAGTGAGAGAAAAAAAAGAGTGTGTAAGTCATCAAGATGCATTATGTAGACCAGACTATGTGTCTGAAGCCAATCTCTGTCACAGGGGCTGTTAGAAATGAGGGTCCAGGGTCCAAACAAAGCTCCTCCTGAACTCTCACTCTAGTGCCCATTTATTAACTTTACCCTCCTAGCTATCTACCTACCTATATCTTTAAACACAGCCTAAAAATACAGCATATTTACAGGTCTTCAAAGACCTGCAGATGGAGTAATATACAAACAGACAGCTCAGAGACCTAAGAAAAAGTGCATGAAAATGGCTGGTGGCCGACTTCACAGGAGCGCAGGTCTAAAAATACATTAACACCGTTTTATGTCTCAGCTTGCGCTGTTATGAAAACAAGTGGGATGCTCAGGAAATCTGTTCTGTTGTCCAACAACATTTGGAAGAGTACTGGTGACAACATGCATTTTTTTTTGTGTGTGTGACTGTGATATAAAATGTGGAAGGTAAAAAAAAAAAAAGTACAGGAACTGCTGGTGAGGGGTGGGCTCCAAAAACTCATATTGCAATAAAAATGGCCCAGCTAATATCCAGCAGCTGTTAATTGCTTTGGGATGGCAAGGTGTGTGTGCGTGTGTTTGCATGGCAGTGCCGAAGTGTCCCCTCCGGTGCTCTTGAGCAGACGGGAACATGGCTCCCATCTTGCCTTTGACTCATTTAATAGCTTTCATTGTCTGCATGCTCAATGCACTATCCCCATGGTGCTGCCTGTTTATAATCACTCTGTATTTCAATAATGGAAAACAAATTTTATTATGTTGTCAGGGACTTTGCTTCTCAAGCAATGGAAGCTCTAATTCTACTGAAAAAAAAGACTGATTTATAATAATCCATAATGTCTTATCAGTAGGATCTGAGAAATTTCAATTCTTTTCCATCACCACTGCATTAGCCACATTGGATCCTTAAACATAAGCACATGCTTTTAATTATGCTGAACAAAGTGCGTAAATAACACCATTAACCCGTAAGAATCACATCACTTGCAATCTACTAAAATGATCAAAACAAATGTTTTTGCTTGTGGGAGCAAATTGCCGAGTGGATAAAAAGACACAATCAGCCATAAAAGTCTAATTTATTGACCTCAATGCTTGTAATAGCTGTAGATTGGCTTGAAAAGGTCTTTCTAAAACACATTAACAGAGAGAGTCTAGCTACTCCGCTGTTATGAGAGGGCATTATCTTCCAAATAATGGTCAGAGCAAGCTACAGGTCAGTTTCAAGTACCGATTCTTACAGTGAATAAAGAGCTATGGATTGAGTTTTGTTTTGGAAACAAGACACATAACTATGAAACTATGTTAGGTTACAAATCCATAGACACCTAAGCCATTATCACATTTGAACAACAGAGAAACTACAGAGAAAATCCAGAGAATTAGGTCGGGAAACTATCCGGAGTGGTCCTTTCACACATGTAGAGCTCAGCTCAACTTTTTTGCAATTTTCCTTTTTATTTTAATAAATAAACACAGTCAAGCCCCACAAAGCCGTAGAAGAACCGCTTTTGTTCCATATAGAACCATTTCTGGTAATAATGTTTACATGGATAAAGGACCTTATGATTTAAACCTTTAAAAGGTTCTTCACACTCACATATAAACAAAATTGGTTCTTCTATGGCATTGCACAATGAAACCTTTGTAGGACCTTTATTTAAGGAATTGTTCTGTCGAGCTAGTTGTCTGGTAAGAAATAATAAGAAACCACTGTGGTGCATCTGATTAAATTACCTTAAAACAGTGGTTCTCAAACATTTTAGGCAGAACCAAAACCTCCAAGTACCACTTGCGAGTCTTACCACAGAATCATGTGTGCCCCTGTTTCTTCTTCTGCTTCAGGGGCAGGTGGGTGGCATAAGATTTGTTATAAAAAAAATAAAAAAATGCGTTTCCTCCCTGGGAAAAAAAAGTGAGGGAACGCTATCCCCTGTTTCCTTACAGATGTCATCAACTATGGGGTATGCCCATACCGTTGTATTTTTATTTATTTATTTATTTTTTAAACACAAACAAATTTCACCAAGGCTGACTATGAAAATTGTGAAACATCATTTCATTTTCACATTAAAACCTCATATTTTCAGTATTGAATACATTCTGTAATTAAGTAGTACATTTTTTGAGGTAATTTTGCATACCACCCCTTCTTGCTTCACATACTACTAGTGGTACGTGTACCATAGTTTGAGAACCACTGCCTTAGATGATGTAGTCCAATGATTTATCTTTATTGCAGCAGGTGGAATGATAGAACATACAGAACAAAGTTGGATACTGTAGTACTGTATTCCTGGATCACCATTGTGTTTGTGTGTATGTTTCTTAAAGAAGCAGATACAGAAAATACTCAATATTAAGGTATGCCAATGAGGGGTTTCTTAGCAATATTGTCATTAAACACTGAGGTAGGTGAGGAGTAGGGGACCTTACTTCACATATGCCTCTACCATAAGCAATTACCACTTAGCCAGAGTTTACATATAACTTATATACTAAGCAGATCTGACTCCTCATAAACTGCTCGAGGTAGTGCTGGATCAAGCTGCCCCATCAACAAAAGGTTTGGGGTTACTAAATCTGGGTCAGCAACATCACTGGACACATATCCAAGTATTTTGGTATTCCGCATACCTTCCACCTCGATCAAGACAGTCCGTAACACCTCCTCTAAGATTGCATGGGGTTGTATTGTGGCATACAGGGCTGTCTTTACTGACCTGATTTCCCTCTCCCAGATACCTCCAAAGTAAGGTGCACTAGGTGGGTTAAACTGGAAGCTAATCTGGTGTGCAGTTAGCTTTTTTTCAGGTCAGGTGCTTGGAATGCTTTGTGAAGCTTTCTATCTACTCCCTTGAAATTTGTACCCTGGTCAGACAGCAATTCTGCAAGGTTTCTTCTTTTTGCAATAAATCTACAGACTGCCATTAAGAAAGAATCAATGTCCATGCTTGCCGGCCTTGACCAGGTTTTACAGTGAAAGGCCCAAAACAGTCCATTCCTGTGGAGTAGAAAAAGGGGCTTAAACAAATGCAGACATGCCGGGGGAAGATCGGCCATTTTGGGGATTTTTGGAGTTGCTCTCCACCTCTCGCAGTCAGGGCAGGAGTTTTGATGTCTTTTCACAGCCACTCGACCATGCAAAATGTACGGCCTCTCGGCCATGCTGGATTTCTGCAAATAAGCATTCAGAACCTGGATGTCAGTAACTACATCAGGGATGAGGAGTTGTAAGCTAGATCCAAAACCACTGGACAGACAGCGACTTTATCTATTCCCAATCTTTATCTATTGTCTAGAGTCCCCAACTCTAAGCAATATTGTGGTCTGATCATACTCAGGGGAAAGAGTAATGAGCCAACTATTAGACAGAACTGGTCTACCAGCAGCTAACTGAGAATAGTCCTCTGTAAAGCTATCCTGCTTTGCTCGCCTTAGGACACCCAGCTCTTTTTCCTCAGCAGTCAGACGACATGGTGGGAAGGTGCAACAGCATGTAGCAGGTGCCAGGTTCTGGATCTAGGATTGGGTGCTCTGAAGTTGTCATGGTGTAACTACAGAAATTGGGCTTTCATAGTTCAACACCTTCTTGCACTACACATGCACCTGGTTGGGTAGGCCAGGACTCCAATGATTGACACAGGAATTTTGGTCCATACTCCAATCAGCCATTTTCAGCTATTGCCAGAAGAGTTTACCACACATGATATCTGCAGGATTACTTACAGAATCAACATAATGCCAACTACAATGACCAGTCAGTTCTTGGATCTCTGACCTTCTTGTGCCAACAAAGACTTTGAAGTGACAGGACACCGATTGTATCCATTTAAGCATGGTTGTAGAGTCGATCCACAACACAATATCTCAGCAGGGGGAGTGTTAGTTCTTTCTGTAGCAAGGCGGCCAACTAGGCACCTGTCAGAGTTCCATTCTTGGCATGGACTGTTGTTCCTTAGGTGCCACTCTTGAACACGCAGTAAAAAATTTCACTTCAATCCACCCATGTTGGTCCTCTGTGCGCAGATCAGCAACGTGAACATATGCTTGCTTCGATGAATCACAGAAAATGTTAACTGTTCTGCTACATGCACTATCTGGGTGCCTGCATAGAATTGGGGGAGGGATATCTGCAGCAAATAGTCCAACTCTCTCTCCCATTCTGTCCACATCTGCAGGGCTTCTTCCGGTAATGCTGGGTCGTCCTAGTCTCTGGTACTAGTCTCTGGTACTCTCCATAGGTACTGAAGCAGGATTCTTTGCCCTCGTTGTAAAGAAATGATGGACCCCAGCGGGTGATAGAGGCTTGCCAGGACTCTATAGATATTTAAATATTGTAGGCATAAGGGGATCCAGCAGATGGCATTCGTACCTAAGGGTATCTGTGCAGAAGAACCATTGAAGGCCCAAACCTTTCTAGAAAATTCCTGTGAGTTGGTTTCTGTCTCATTCAACCATAGTTCTCTTTCTGATTTTAATTTCTTTGGCAGGTGGCTAATTGTCTCAGTATTACTTGCCCACTGGCGAAACTCAAATCCCCCATCAGTCAAAAGTGCCTGCAGCTTGTTCAACAGCTGCCTAGCTTCAGCCAAGGAGGGCACACTTCTAAGGCAGTTGTCCACATAAAAACATCTCTCCACTGCTACCCGAACATCTTCCTCTGGCTTGCTGTGGTCAGAAACATGCTTCCGAAAGGCAAATGTTGCATAGCAAAGGATGCAGGTGGTTCCAAATTGAAAGATTTGCCATTCATAAATAGTAAGAGGTGCATCTCTCTGTGGGTTTCTCCATGAGAAATGAAAGAGGGACTTCTCTTCTGGCAGCAGCCAAACCTGAGGGAACATTCCTTTAATATCACTACTGATAGCAATGGGATGCTCTTGAAAGCGCAACAATACACCAAGTAGGCTTTGCCAGGCGCCTCTCAGTGCTGCGGAGATGCATTAGGATAGCTTCATTTTGTGCTTTCAGCTTTGGCATGCTCTTCATCTGCAGCAATGTCGTGGCATAGTGTTGAACCCTTCTATATCCATCCACAAAGTACTCTCCTCCAACTGGGCAATGGCCTCTTTGTCTTGCCTGGAGCGGGAGACACATGTCTCACTTTCATAAGGCAGAACATCCAGCTGCCAGAGTTTCTCAACATGCTGGAGCACCCTGCAGAGGGGGAGGAGGTAGACACATGCAGAGACTGGCTTGGTTGGAGACTGGCTTGATATCTGGAAGGCCCCTGAAGAGTCCAGTTTAGCCTTGTCTTCAGTGCTGCTGGTCCACCAGGGGGCCCCAGGTGTACTCGGACGATAAGATGTGGATAATCTGAACCAATCAGAATGACAGGATGTACTTTGCTAATGCTTGCAGTGGCAGTCCCTTTAAGTGCTTATATTTCCTCCACAGCGTCTTTACTGGATAACTATGCCCGGCCAAACCTAGATGATTTGCTGTGAAGGCATCATTGATCGTAAAACCTCTTGTGTGGCTGAGGGGCAGGTGATATGGAGAAAGACACAGATGCTTCATGAATTACTCTCATGTCTTGGTGCACTGTTCTCAGTGAGCATTTTTTGGCTCTCCCTGCAAATGCAGGGTCTGTGCAGCAGTTGAAAGCAAGAATGTGTGCCCTGAGCTGTCATCTATGATGGCATATATCTCCATACAGTGCTTCTCATTGTGTAAGATCACATTGCTGACTTTTAACATCACTGGACTGCCACCTGACCGTTGATCCAGGTATATTCCATCATTTAGGTTGCTGACTTGAAGTGGTATTTGAGGTTGGCTTAGCATTAACATCATGGAGGGAATCTAGATTCCCTTTACCTTGCTTTCTGGTAGTCTTAAGTTGACACTCTGCTGCCCTATGGGCATGACCACAACAGCAACATTTTTTGTTCAATTTTACCCATGCTGTCCTTTGCTCTGTAGTCAGCTGGTTGAAGTTGAAACACTGATTTAAATAGTTAAGAATTGGAGAAGTATGGGCAATTGGTGGGTGACAATAGGGGTGGCTTACTTACAGCATTGCATTCAGACTGGTCTATTCCATGGAGCATATTGGTAGGCAAACTGGATTTCAGATACCTGTACTTTTCTTTCTTTGAGTCATCATCCATTTTTCCACTCCGACTGAGTATCTCAAACACAGTCTCCTGCATTTTCATACTCTAACCACTCAGCAATAGTGCACCAGGGTGGGAATGTGTATACACTGAGGCTACAGGTATCTTTTAAACTCTGCTCTCATATCCTGTGAGAGTTTCAGCAGCAACTGTTACATGACCCACATTGAAGCTCAACACTACCACTCCCATTAACTTCTTGAAGGCCCCAGTGTCCTAAGTACAGATGTTGGGGGCTTTCATCAGTTCTGCAATGCGTCTATAGGGCCAGTAGGTGTGGTTGTACATAGTGGTTAGTGAGGGATAACATTAATATGGATATTTGGAATTGGTATAGAGATCTGCAATCAGAAGAGCCTCCTCAAACTTAAGATGACCTACCAGAATGATGCCAGTGTACAGCTGACCCTTGGCCTTCTCCTGGGGTAAGATACAACAAATCACATTCAAAGCATGTGCCTCACAGTTCTCATGTGTAGGCACTAAAGGGTATTGTAGTGTCTTCCCCAATCTTTTAAAATAGTGTTGCTGCCCTGTGAGTTTCTCCACTACATTACTATGTGCAGTCTTAACAGGCTTTGAGGGCTGCTGCTTCTACGGGAGGTCACCTAAGGGCCAGTCACCTTTTTCCTCTTTCAGAGCACCATGATGGGGACCTGCCTGGTGAAGGTGGTGGAAGGATAGTGTCCATTGCCGGCCTTGAGGAAGTAGACATATGTAACACTGATAAGTTAGATTAAAGGGGCAAGGTGACTGGTCCTGTAGCATGAGCATCAATCTGTCTCTGCATCTGAATAACTGTGTAATGCTCTTGCTTGAGCACCTCCAATATCACGGATGGAGGTTCTGATGCTGGTCTACTTGGGGGAGCAGGGGTAATCTGATGTTGAGGTTACCAAGTGTTACCAAGTTACCAAGTGTAATAATTATAACACTTGGTTGAACATTATTTAATTTAAGGGATCTGTATAATAACAGCATTAATACAGGTATCTGAACAAACATAATGAGGAAAAATCCACAGATATTCCACACAAATGATAAAGTACTATTCCCTGTCAACCAATATAGGCCCACTCCTTCATTTGTTTAAAATAGCAACACTACTGGGCCCTCTCAGCTAGCCTCCCTAGACTTGCACTCTGATTGGCTAAACAGTGGAGCCATTTGGGTTGCATGCACTGCAAGTGTGATTCAGTGGCAGCCACCAATCAGCTTCTGAGGGCAGTCTGTGATTCAAACATTCAGCCCTTTGTAACAAGAGTTTAAGCAAGATAAATTATTCATTCATCAAAGGGTCCATTAACAGTAAGATATAATATAAGACATAATATAAAATAATACAGCCCTATTAAACTGAAATAAAGATTGCATCTTGTACGTAGTTTTAAGTGTAATATTTTGAAAATTAAAAAGACCTAAACCTAGTTGCCAGCTTTTTTTGCACTGAAACAAATATATCAACCAGAAGAACATATTTACTATAGTCTTTCAATACATATATCAATGTACCATGTATAATTTAAAAAAAGTAAAATATTCTTAAATAAAAATGGACAACACCTCTCACTTACTACAAGGGACAGCTGCATTACTGAGCAGCTTCTTCGGTGAAAGATTTCTCCAACTGAGATGAGGTACTGCAGCTTTTCTCTACCTATGATCAGAACCACTCCAAATAGTGATTCAGACAATTCTCTGTCATAAACACATGATGGAACACTAATACCTCACCCATCTTAAACACACTACATGGACCCCTACCTTATTCTATCACTTATGTTAAGTTCTATCAATAATGTGCAACATTACCTGTATAACACTCTTGATTGATAATATTAGTATTTATGTAACTCCTATGACCGAACAGTACCTGTGCAGTACTTTTTGTGCAATATCCATGCTATGAACTTGTGTGTATATATATATATATATATATATATATATATATATATATATATATATATATATATATATATATATATATATATATATATGTTTTTTTTATTTTTTTTTATTTCTCTGCTAATAAATGTGTACATATTTATGTCAATTTCTTATATTTTGTATAATATATAATAACAAGACTCATAAATGTGGAGAAATTCATAAATGCAAAGAAGGCAAGATTCCATTGTAACATCTGCCGTCTTCTGAGGTGGAGGAAGAAACGAATAATAAGTTGAAGGAAAAAAAAAAAACTGTCTCTAAGGACGTAACATGCATGAGTTTAGAGACTACACAAAGCTTTAAGCTCCATCTACCTCTGCAAAGTTCACCTGTCCAAACACATAACCGTTTTCAGAATCGTGACCCACAAGCTCCCAGAACTGTGGTGGCTAATGTGAGAGTGCATGATACTAAAACAATGGCAAGTGCTACTGCCTCTTTCCTGCATAATTCAGAGGCATGCTGGGAATTGAAGTCTTACCACAAAAGAATAGAGCTGGGAAGAACGGGCCTGTAGTTCAGGCTTACACTCGCCCACACACAGTTGCACAGGACCGGGTTTGGTATCCTCCGGGGCTGCGTCCATCTCACACACTATCCTACAAAAATCAGAATTCAGGATCAGTTTGTTTCCCCATGTTTGTTACACATACACGGCAATATCAAATGAATGCAAAATGGGGGGGGCACATGGTTAATGTTACAGACACTGTGATTCATTGCTGCCATCTCTTTCAGTTATTTATGGGTTTTGTTGAATTTGTTTATTCTTTAAGACTGTTAAGTTGCAATGTGTAGTATTTGTGTATTGTTTGTTTTGTTTTTGAACTTTTCCTGCTTTTGTGCTATCCATTACTGTACATTTTTTACATTCCCTGATTGAACTAAGGCCCAATGCCATTTCTTATTTTGACCCGAACTCTCATTTGCGAGAGATCTTGCCCCTTGGAACCGAGTTACAAGATATAGCAGCTAAAATCTTCCCCTATGACAACCCTTCAAGAGCCTGATAGATGTCATTAGTAGGCAGCTTTGCCAGTCTGCAGTGGTATCAGAGCTGCACCCATGCTGCCGAATGTAAGGCATCACATTCTTTCAGAAACAATCAACAATCATATCTTCATATGATCACAATCATATATTTTCACCCACTCTTAACCTGTGATACCCACTCTTCTGATCGCCTGTGATATGAAACAGAATTCAGCTTGTTATTCAGCAACTTTTTGTTTGAACCTTCAGTTCCACCTTAAGTATTGCAGGAACCTCAGGTGCCTCAGGTCCTGTGTTTGTTTTCCCCACCATGTGCTCTCTTAGCACATGGTTCTGTTTGTTTTTGTTCGTGTCTCTGCCCTCAACCTCATCAGTCTTGTTGGTTATCCGTCCCCCTCGTTATCTGTTCCAGGTGTGTCTTGTCTGTATCATGTATTTAAATTCGCTTGTGTCATTTCCTGGTTATCGGTCATTAGTATTGTATTGTTTAGCTCTTTAGTCTGTCTTTGTTGTTTCTCGTTTGTTTTCCCATGTCATGTTTTCCAAGTCTAGTCTGTCGTTTCAACTATTGTCATCGTTTCCTTTCCACCGTCATTTTAGCAAATCTGTCTGTTTCTGTTTGGTTATAGTTTCGCTTTAATAAACGTCTGTGTTATTAGCGTGTGCGTCCGACATCCGTGAATCATGACAATAGGATAGAGAGGTAAGTCCACCTTACCTCTGTATCCCAAGAATCAAGGCACTTTACTCCTATGAGCTAAGTATGAGTTAGCTTAGAGTGAGTGAGTGAGTGAGTGAGTGAAAGTGTCAGTCGGTTACAATCCAGTTCCATGAGGGGCTTCAAATATAAAAACTGTGCTCTAACATTTGCAGATAATCTTTAGTTTTTCCCCGTGTACTTGATATCTCGACTTAAGATGTGGCCTGTGAAAAAGTTACAGCCTTTAAAATAACAAACTATTGTGCAAAAACTGCACAAATTACTAGAAATACAATAGAAGTTGCAGGAAAATGATATATTTAGGCTCTCTGTGGAGTATGTGTGCACCCAAATTCACCAAAAGTTGGCAAAGACTATGTTTTATCTGCAGAATGAGCCAGGATTTCTTAGCATGCAACTACCACCTCTCTGTGATCCTATACCCTCATAAATACAGCTCCTAACATGGGTTGTACAAATCACGAGGTGTAGCTGCACTAGATCAATACTGCTTTATCGTAGCGTCTGATCAGGTGTCAGACGCCAAGGCAGGTAGCCAGATCAAATGACATAATAAAAGTGCGCCGCATATCGAATGCCTCTTGCGGAGCGTAGTAAAGAATGCAAGGCAATCCTGATCACTTTCAGCATGTGGGATTTGCGTTTGTGCTACCTCCCTGCTGTGTCAGGGATATATTGCATGGAAGGATGCCAGACAGTATATTGGATACAATACATGCGTATTAGGATATTTAAGTCACGTGACTGTTTGCTTATACACTATGTGGCCTAAATCATTGGTATTTTATAGAGAATTATTTATAGTCCCATTTTGCCACACCAACTTATTAGTTTTATATAGGGGGTGTGACTTCAGTTTTGGCAACTGAGGGCCATCTGCACACAACTAAACATGTGCTCAACACTGGAAGCATCTAATCAGACCACTCCCAGTTTTCCAGGATCTAGTTAGCAACCTCTTAATCCCAGGTGAGACTTTATCTGCGTTGTGTTGTTAACAGAGGCACTAAGGGGTGGAGGTGATGGTTCGGGTGGGGCGGGGGGGTTTGGGTTCTCCTCCCATATATTTTGAAAGCTAAAGAATCATGACCTGTGGGCTAATCATGTGGGGCCTCCTGCACTGACTTGCAGAGTTGCTTGTTTGTTTTCATTGACAATTCCAGCCAGGTGTTGCTGGTCATAATCATTACATATTACCTCACAACCTATACAGATATGGGTGTTCTCAAGCTATCCCCTGAGGTAACACCACTTCATAGTCATTTTGCGGACTGCTATCTTGTGACATTTGGAATAAATATACCAAGTAAAGTAGATACTGCATCTGAATGCTTTGGGAGATGATGCAGCCTTAAAGAGCCTTTGCTGATAGTCCTCAAGCCCAGTCCAGCAGAGGTTCATGCAGTCTTTTGGCTTCCTGTAGTCTGTGATTTTTTGACAGGCTCCTGTGCCTCTTCTCTCATTTCCTGCTGACACTCCTCTACAGCTCCATACAAATGAATTCACTCCAGCTCCGTCCTGCTCGGATTAAACTGCTGTCAGAGAGGCACGGGGCTGACAAATTCCCCTCCCTGCAGCCGGCAGCATGCCACGCATTTCAATTACAGCTGCCTCGTCCTGCCTCTGCCTACAATCACTACGCACGGAGGCACAGAGATAGGCCAGGGGGGAAAGCCTGGACACAAGACACTATATATAGACCCCCCTGAAACACACTCACACGAACTAAGCACACGGCACAGACTACGGGGATGGAAGTCAAGGCCAACCCTTTGCAACTCCAGAGATTTGCTCTGAAATAAGGTCATGCTGGAAAACCAGCCAAAGGTCACTGAGTCCTGAGTATCACTCCATTTAACAGGCCACAGCACATCGTATATCAGCAACATAGTACATGTAGCATTAGCATCTTACTACAAATGACCATCTTTTGCATTATGTTACTTAGTGGAGGAAATGGGAGTGTACTTTTATTCAGTGGCTACCTTGTCAGGTAAACATTAAAACATTAAAATGCCCTTTTTATACACCAACCATCCATTTTATCAGCTACCACTAAAGGCTATAGCATGCATCTGTTACTCCTAATACTTTAACATCCTTTCACTTTGTTCTTTGATGGTGAGGATGACCAGAAAGCAGGTATGATGTTGTGGATCATTTCAAGTGGTGTTTTTGTGTATATTGCACTGGTACATGTGGATCAGACAAAGCAGTGCTGCTAGACTATGAATAGTCCATTAACCAAAAATAACCAGCCAGCAAATTCATGTGGGTGGCATCGAGTGACAGTTGATGAAGTATTGGAGAAAGACTACCACAAACTGTGCAGCAACAGCTACTGTCTCTGACTTTACATCAGAGACAGTAGCTGCTTGAGTGGTTTTAGGTTAGAAGTCCTGCCCAAGGACTCGTACTCATAAACAAGATTCTAAATAATATTTTGACATAATGTTTAGTATAATGAGTGTGTTGGTGCGTATGCACTCAATGACTCTTGCATTGACTATTTCCAGTATTGGTTTTTCTAATAGGGTAGGTTTTAAAAGGGACATCTATGATTGTGGGGAAGCGTTGTTCTCTGGTTTGTTTATATTCAGAAGATCCACATCTTTTAAGGTGGAATGAGATGTTTGAGGGGAAAACAATAACTGTTGTTTGAACATGGCTGAAGTTTTTGTCTAATTTTTTTCACTGTTTGAATTACCACAGAAACCTATTTGTAACTTGAGTTGTTTAATTGCGTAGTGTCTGTTGGAGACATTCCACCTTATGTAATCTGAAACAGCAAATATAAGCCAACTTAACCCAATAATAGAGCAGGCATAGAGCAAAATCCTCATTTGAGTTCATGCTTTTAAAAGTTTAGAGTTCTCTCCATTGTCGTGACATGAACAGAGAGAGAATGCTTAGCAAACAAGACAAGAGAAGGTTTTTAGCCCGACACTGGGGCATTGTAAACATAATAGACCAGTTTTGGGTATGGAAACAGAGAGAGCTAGGACATGTTGAGAAAACATCCGTATAAATAGTGTTTTTAGTTTTTCTTTTTAGTAAAATCAACTTGCGTCACATTTAAGGTGGAGTACCTCATAAATTGAGGGGACCATAGCTTTATTTATTAGACATGGATGCAGTTTTAATATCTTGCACTTGTAGCTACCTCTACAAGAGCAGAAGCATGAAGAGGGCAGAGGGGAGTTGAGGTAACGACCACATGGAGAGCAGAAAGACAGACATAGATCTGTCTGAAGAGCAAGGTTTCATTCTAAGCACACCACTATGTACGAGCCCCTGGTGGCTTGTATTCTCTGTCTTGCTCTCCATTATGCCTCACACTCACTCTCTCGCTCTTGCTCTTTCTGCCTTTTTGGGTCAGACAGAACACTGGAGAGAACATTATTTAAGGCTGGACAAACAGGTTTTAAAAACAGACCGGTATGTAGGTGACCAGAACAGGACCACAGTAAACAGTAGAATCATCTGGGATCTGCAGTGAGGGGTGATATCAGCACACAGGACTCAGTGTAAGGATTATTCTCTGAAGCATGGGGGTGGTAGTGTCAGCTAGTTGTGCAACCAAAATTAAAATATTAAACACCACCAGACACTGAATGATCACAGAAAGGGTACAGGTAGCAATGTATAGTACTTATAAAGAACATAATGGGCCAAAACCAGAAAGAATACAGTCAAGGATTGTTTAGGGCAATTAATTCTATTATAGTTTTGTCATTTAAATAACTGTGGCTAAAGTCATAGCAGGAAATCTACACACTGATTCTGTGGTTTTGCTGAATTCTGCATATGAAGAGAGATACCACAATTGAAAGTGTTATCAATGGAGATAAATGTAATGGGGAGCTTTTTTGAGAACTCCATCACTCAACTTATATCAGATCAGAGATCCAATGCCCCTCGTAGGAACCATGAAATAGGTCTACAAAGCTGACATTTTCACTGTTAATTTGCTGCTGTTCAAGCTGTTTAAACATGGCTGTGCTGACCTCTGGAGGAAATTATAATGAGCAAACAGTATTTTTAATTCTCTTGTTCTCTTTTTCAACTTAGTAAAGCCTTAATAATGCCTTTTTTCCCTTTAGTTTTTCCCATTTCTTCTTTTTTTTTACCATTGGCTAAAACGTTGGTTTAGAGAAATGTTGTGTCTGTGCACCTTCATTAAATGTGTTCTTTCATAGCAAGTTGTCAAGTTGGGCAAGCTTTACTGAATATGGACTGAATAATGAGAAAAAGCACATTATTAATTAATTCATCCATCTTCTATAACTGCTTCAGGGGTTGGCAGTGGCCAAATTGCTTACTAGTGTGTTTGTGTGTTCACTACCACAAATAAATTCTAGTGAAAAATACTTTACTACACTTTCAGAATTAAAAGTACAGTACAGGAATATTATTGGCCACAAAAGGTACAAACGGTGTAAATGTATCTTTTTAAGGTACAGCTGTGATGTTTGAGTTCCCTAAAAGTACATTACATTCTCTTATTCTAAAGGAAAGGTGAATATTTGTAATCTTTCATTATAGAACTCTGTAAAATAAAACGACATTGGGCGTATGAAGTCCACACAATTTTTAAATTATTTATAAGTAACAATAAGTAACAATCATGTCCCCTAATTTAAGGTACAGAATGTGTACCCATGCAGGTACTGCCACAGTAGCAGCAAAAGGCACCACGACAGTGACAATTATACTCACAGTGTAACAGGGATGAGTTAAATTCTGAGAAGCAATTTCCTTAAGGGGATTAATAAATCAGAAACCCACAATGAACAAGGCACCAGTTAAACACAGGACACCACGCACTCACATCAGTGGCCAATTTCACATTGTCAATTGACCTGCTAACATGTTTTATTATTATTTATTTATTAAAATTTTTGTGGCTGTGGGAGTAAAATCCATGCATGCATGAAGACAATAATCCAGAATTCGGGAGATCATGGAGGTGCTACATGCAACACAGCTGTAGGCACCACATAAAAGAGCTTCATGTGTAAAATGCCACACTACCAGTCTGCACAGTATGGTGCTGTTTTGTTGTCTGCAGCAGAGGGTACAAGTGCTGGCACAGGGATTACTTGTGGAAGTCTGGGAGGGTAGGGTTAACTATCCGCTCAGCAAAATTAAACAAGTAAACACCAACAGCTGCTGTGGGATCACGGAGGGGTGGGGGGTACTATGTGGTGGATAGCTAGCTTCCTGCCCCGGTCTGCCCTCTGTTCTAATTAGGCCCCTTTTTTCTGCTCGAGAGGGGTTGCCACTGCTGTCGATGGGGATGCCGCCCATCAGAATTTGTTTGTAGTGCCTTTGTGAAGATGTTCCTGTGTGAAGAGAACTGCCAACAGGTTCACTGGAGCAGAAGAAACCCATGAACACCCGTTATGAGGCAGATCACATGTCACACTGTTATGACAGCTCTAATTGGATGCCTTTGGTGCTGGTTAGTGTACAAACCAATGCCATTTTTAAACGGATGAGAAAACAAGAGCTTTGTGTTCTACAGGGTGTATAGCTCCAGCATTTTCTATTTTTGAAAGACAAGCAAAACATGACACAGTTTGTTTCACACAAACACATACACACACACACAATCTCTCAGACATCAGTTTCAGTTCTCAACCATCAAAGTGCTTATACAAAATAACACTGTGTTGAAAATGGCTCCCTATTCCCTATATTACTATTCACTAATCAGAATTCAGACATTTCATGTGGGTATCTGTGGGTATCCATAAGTATAAATATGTTGTACAATACTTTTTGCAGTGCATTGTGGGATTGTTTGTATACTACAAAATGGGGAAAACCCAAATCAATGCATTATATAGTGAATAGCCCAAAGTTTGTGACACAACAAGTCAAGTGAACCAATCATACAAATATTGGAGATGAAAGGGGGGTTAGCATATTATTGGTTTCTGTTAATTACCTCCCAGCTTATTAGCGTAATATTGGAAAAGCTGTAGCCTAAAGGGGGGCAGCTGTGGCATAAATGTTTGAGAAGCAGACCCAGGAATGGAATGTTGCTTGTTTGCTTACTTGGATGGGCAGGAAAAATGGGGGTGTGGTGAAATGATTGAACAGCATTTTCTCCTCTCTCAACATCCATATCTGAAGTGCCATTGAGCAAGGCACCTAATCTGTGGCATTGTGGCTAAAGTAGTTGTCCATTGATTCATGTATGTGTGTGCTTACTGCCCTTAGTGTGTGTTTACTGTCACAGATTAGTGAAATGTGAAATTCCCCAAGTTTATTTAGAAAGTATCCCTTCTCTTTCAATGTTTCTTCAATAAACAGTGTATTCCAATAACTTGGCTTTATTTAAATTTAGGTTATACTGTATTATTTACAAATATGTCAGTTTTAGCTCTGTTATAATAACAGGCAACTGTCAGCAAGATATTACATCTTCAGAAATCAGATGTTCAGATGTTTTAATATAGTAGAAGATTGGCCACTTAGACTACATTCATATTTCAAGCTTCATTAATCAATTCTGAATTTCTGCTCAGATCACATTTGACATGAAGGTTTATAAATATCCTCTGTCTGTGTGTAATGTGAATTAACCTGTCTCTGAAATGGCACACAAAACCACAAAAAAAAACAAAAAAAATCATATTTTTGAAACATTTTTAAACTGTAAAATTGGATGCGGTAGTAACTCATGTGTGCAACACATTTTGCTCAGGGTCAATGTTACATGAATAGGACAAGAAGACAAAAACAAAGTCACACGGCTTGCTCTCTCCTATCTCACTTTCTCCCTCCACCCTATGTAGTGCACTGTGTAGGTTTTAACGGGTCCTGCACTCACATACTACATTTTATTTCATATTATAAAACTTTTTATATGCAGCTAAATGCTTCACATCTTCCTGCTGAAGTAGTGCCATGTCTGGGTGTAGTGTGTTTTTAGTTTAAGTATCTGTGGAGTGCACTATACAGGAAATATGGAGCTATTTAGGATGCTGATTGAGCCTATCCTCCGTTTGTGCTGCACTACCTGTGATGAGTGATGCAACACCTCTAGGTGCATGCATACAGGCAAAACAGATGCTTGAAATTTAATCTGGCCATTCACATTTATGTCTCATGCCAATGAATCTAACAAAAAAAAAAAAAAAAAAAATCTGTTCTGTGCCACATTAAGACAAAAAAGGTCTGGATCACATCAGCCTGTTAATGTGAACGTAGGCTTAATATAATTCCCCTATACATGTGATATTTGTCAAAGCACTTACTGTTCAGCGATGATGTATCCATCCTCTTTCGGAGTACATTGGACTCCTGCTACCTGTACGTTGTCCACCATCTCAGAGAAAGACAGGCCTAGGTTCACACCATGGATGGTCACTCGGGTGCCTCCTTCTGGTGGTCCAGCTACCGGGGTCACCTGTACAGAAATCAGAGAATGGTAGACTCATGTTAAGCATCTTCAAGCATAAATTAAAGAATGTGAATTAAAGGGAGCTGTTGTCTCAAATAATATCAGATGAGCGAGTCCTTCTATCACCCAGCATTATTTATTCAGTAAGTTCTAGAGGGATTAAAGTCACCACAAAGTCAGCTGTTGGCATTTTATACCTCTATCATGAATGGGCAGACTCTAAAAAGTTAAAGGCTGGGGCATGTGCCTGACTAGACAACATTCCCCAAACGCCTGTGCTCATAAAATATGTAGCATAGTACCAGCTAATAGTTTCAGAGGCATGATATACATATCGATAAAGGCCATCAAATTTACTAAGTGCATTAGGATTCTGGATTGGAGCCTGTGGAGCCATTGGCAGGGATGATATATCAAAAATAAGGCCATATTGGTCATTGCTGAAGCCCACCTTCTCATAAAATACAATATGGTGGCACTGCATGACCTTGGCACCAGGTGGCATACAGCCTTCTGTGCTGCTATACCCCTCCCTGAGTACCTCCGTGCGCTGGCCCTTGTCCAGAGAGAAGAGGCAGATTTTCCAGAGAGGACAGAGAGAGAGAGAGATAGAGAGAGTGAGAGAGAGAGAGAGAGAGAGAGAGAGAGAGGATTTGTGCACAGTCCACTACATACACAATCAATAAACCATTAGTGGGCAGGCACACGAAAGTAAAACCGATACGACCACAGTTCCTGGCTGTAGCCTCTCACTGATCCGAGGACAGTGATGCAACCACGTCCCCAGCGGATGTGACCTGAAGTGGCTTGAGTGGGACCACTGCATTGTACTCTAGATCTACTGGACATTAATTGCTCAGGATGTAAAGTAAGTGTGCCAATGCACCACCACAGGGCAGGAATACATGAATCTTTTATTGCTGCTTGGGCATGCAGGGCCAGGGAGGCAAACACTGCGGTTAAAGAAGATAAAGAGAATGCAAAGCTAAATATATCCACATCAGACTGGGTCCGCTGCCGATCTGAATTGACTTTAGGTGGTTTATGTAAGCAGCCACAGGGATACGGGACTTGCCAGCCTGACTAGTGTGCGCCACTTTACAGGGAAAAGCCTTACTACAGTGCATAGCTGAAGAGATAGCACCATAACTAATGGAAGATGTGTCTGTCAAGACAGAGATGAAGTTCCCTATCTCTTCTTGTGCAAACCCAAAGCATCAAAGGGAAACTTTAAAGTGAGCATGGCATGAAGCTGACTGGCCAGCTCTGGAATGTAAAGGCCTTTATTCATAGCATGGCCACAATCGCACACAATGTTGCCAGGCTTCAAGTGTCTTCCGCCTGCTATGAGGAGACAATGTTGCGTTGTTTGACCCAGAGGATGGTCCTAACAGGCTAACAAGGGCCGTAATCCCCCAGAGTGCCTGGGAGGCTGCAATAGTTGCACTGCAATTTCACCCCCATTAACGAGGACCGTCCTGGTTCTGGCCTGCAGACAGACTCAGGCAGGATTTCCAAAGATATCTTTATGCTTCTCACACTTCTGAGGGTAACACACCCCTGGCGGGCAAGCCAGAAACATACACAAGCTTGCATGTCCGTGACCATATACTCTGGGTGTGTTATGTAAGTACACTCATCGTCAAAAAAAGTTGCACCCAAAAGGAATCAACTGGTAGGAAGGTTTGACATCATGGGACATGCAAATGATTCAACGTTCATGCTTGGCTGCGCATGTGAATTAAGCAAAGACGGTGTCCTTTCTATTCTGACTTGTGTTGATTGCAACCTTTGCAGGCACAGTCTGCATCGGAGAAGAGTTTGAAAACAATTTGAGCAGTTGGAAGTGTTTGAGACTTGTTGTATCATAGGTCTCTGAAAGTGGGGTGTATGCCATACCAGTCCTGTACTGCTGTTGGTGGAAGTGGAGGAAGCCAAGAACCACAGAGAGGGAGAACCGATGGATTGCCCGACATCCAACAAGTGACCCAACAGCCACAATTACAGAAATTCAGTGAACAGCGATGCCTCCCATGAGTCATCCTGTTAGTGCCAGCACTATTGGAAGACGGCTGGATGACGCACAACTACAAGCATGCAGACTACTACTATGACTGCTCTTAATGGCATGTCAATTTTGCCAAAAACTGCAATGGTATGGTGCCAGACTCTTTGACAGCCCAAACATATGTTAATGAGGTCCTGCAACTAGTGGCCCTACCAATTCTTAAGGCATACTGTGACATGCAACAGGACATATTTAAATTGCTGTCATGCCAAGAGTTTGCCTTGAAGACAGATTCTATGCCTGGGCCAGCTGCATTGCCAGACCTATCCCAGATTTAAATGTGTTATTATAAATAATCAATAATGCTTTAACAAATATTGATAAAATATCCATCTAAATGTTCCTGGAAGCCTTTTCTTATCACTGTAATCTGACCTTTCCTTCTGTGTGTAACTCTTTTTTTTGGCAATGAGTGCATATGAACAATGTTCTTCAATGTTGGAATATCAGCCTGATATTGAATTCATAATTGATAAATACATCTCTAAACAATTTCAAGGACACCCACAATTCATTATTTTCCATCAGCCTGTAATTTTAGTGCTAGAAATGTGGCAAGTTTCATGCATTACATTGAAATAAAAATGACCTACCATTTTCCCTAATGTATAGCTCTACTTCAACACAAGGACAGGCCAATGTGGGGGTCTCATCTGTGTGTGTGAGGAAGGTATTCTCATTCTCCATGCAAGTGGGTCTTGTGGCCTTTGGAGTGTAATCCTGTTAAGAAGACAGGCACTACCCGCCTCACTTCCTCTGCCTGTCACACATTCAAAAGAGGCTAAACCCTATTGCCTACTGGCCAGAAAGGCATGGGCGTTTCTGGGGATACTGTGCTGGATGTACTGGAGGAAGTTTCTGCTTGCAATATCCTCCATAACCAGCGTCAGATTAGGCATGCTGCAAGCCCTGCAGGGGGCCGACTTACATGGGGAGCTCAAGAGCAAGCCTTTGTGCCCTAAACCCCAGGACGCCCTTTGGAAGAGTAAAGAGGATGATCCATAGATGAAGGATGCTGGGACCCCAGCATGAAATGTGCATATGCAGAATGGAAGATGCTGAGCAGGAATGAGTGCATGTACATTGAGGCTTAAACACACAGGGAAATGGCAGAACACTGGTGAATGTGCATGACAGTGGAGGGGGTTTGCTGGCCTTAATGTGAGGGAGGGCACAACTTCAGTGCCCCTACTCACTGCTGCTTCTTGCCCTTGACCATCTCGGCTTTAAATGGGACTGGATTTTGCTAGTGTAAATAAAGCTAGTAATATGTAAACACTCTCAAAATTTCAAGATACTGAATGAAAAAAGAGAGAGAGAATGTTTGCATGTTTTATATGTTGCACACATTTTTTTTTTTTTTAAATCGGCAGACCACCATTAGCCATACAGCCATTGGCACAAAGGTGTTTCTGGCATGTCAAAAAGATGAAAGCCCAAAATACATACCCTTGTTGTTGGAAGGTCTGGAGAAGATTTGGTGCTTCATGTCAATGTTTTTGTTTACATGTGGTTTTTAATACGTGAATGTGTTGAACAGAAAATATGGAGGGCAACTAATAAATGCAGAAATAAAAAACGGGAGTGCAAAGGTTTGTTCATAATATTCACACTAGCATCTGTGTTTTTCTTGTTCATTTTATTTAAAAATAAATACTAGACGATCTACCGCCAAAGAACAAAGAAGACCAAGAACACTTTGTTGATTTTAAGAATTACAATTACTTTTTTATTCAGTGTAATTGGTTAGAGTTTTATAAACACACTAATGTCACAAAATCATCATCACACACTTCTTATGCGCAAAATAAGACAAATTCAGCAGTCCTCTCACTGTGTGTCCTGCTGAGCTTGTGAACTAACCAACACCGAGCCGAGGCTCTGGCCAAACACAACACCTGGCAACACACAAACCGAGCGTGTTCGCGAATTAGTTTATGTTGGTGGAAACCTGCCAAATGGTTCCAAAATTAGTCCTGGAACTGGAATGTGAAATATGGCAAAACAAACAACAGACGATGTAGTGGCACTAACAGTTCCTATTCATGCATGCACATTTCAACATTAGGAGTCAGTCAGTCAGTCAGTTGGTAAGCAAAAATGCCACCTCTAGGCAGACTCGGTAGGCGGTCCAGCAAAAAAAAATAAAAATAAAAAAAAATTATATAAATATTTCCCTGTAGTTCCTTTGCTAATTCTGCCAAAGACAGACTAAGAACAGAAGGCTGGTCTCTCCTGGGCCGAGCCGTTGTGGTACACAGGCAATGGAGATATATTTCTGTCCTTTGAGAATTGACTGGCTCTCACTTAACCGCATAATTTAATAAGAAACATGTAATGGCAGCAAAAGGAAAGAAGGCCATGATTTGTTTCTCAGGCCGGTACTGCGTCTTTTACAGTGACTCGAGCATGTCCCATTTTCTTGCTGAAATGCACTTTATGGCCCTGATAAAATCCCGCTTATGACTTGTTTCTTGCTGCATAAACTCCACCCTAAATGCTTTTATTTGCTTTTAACTGCCCTGGTGGCCTGCCGAGATAAAGACGGGGAGGGAAAGAAAGGACGAAATAAGGAAAAATAAAGACCCAATGCTGGATTTCTGCCAACCACCAAGCTATTTCAGCAATGCAGGGCAAGGGGGAGGCAGAGGAGAGTTATGGTGATAGAGGCATTCTGTTCAGGGAGTGAGGGGTTTTGTGGATGAGGGAGTCAGACTTAATATTTGCCTGCAAATAAACTGGCGATACACGCGGGATGCCATTGTCACAGTGACGGCATGTTTGTGGCTGTGCGGGGAGCGGAGCTTCAATCAGAGCCGTATGATTTATTTATTTTCATTTCAAAGTGGACTTCTATTCTTCCTGAGGGCAATCTGTATGTGTAAAAGAGAAAGAGAGAGAGAGAGAGAGCGAGAGAGAGAGGCACTATGCACTCGCAAGCAGGAGTCATTCTACATGTCACATCAGCATTTGTGAGGTCGGGGAAAGTGGGAAGTCTTTGAGAATGTGCATGGGTGTGCAAGGTAGTTGCTAAATTAAGCCTGCTAAGGTTATTAAGGTTAGTGCACTGTAAAGTCAAATGAAGTGTGTCCATATCGGTGCTTTAGAAGCAGGGATATGAGCTTCCATGTATACGCAGATGTGTTAAACTATGCTGATGATACTGTGCTCTACATCATTTTCAACTGAAATTCACTGGCAAGCACAAGTTTGTGATTGTTTCCCATTCCACATTATAATATTAACACAGTTACATATTGGTGCTTCCCCCATTTAAGGTGGAACAAAAAAATTAGAACATAAAGTTGGGGAATAAGAAGCTGAGTAGCTTCATAGTGTTAAGGAAAATAAGTCAGATATTTACAGACAATTACATAAAGGACTTAAGATAAAAGTGTTTAAATAAAGGACTCAAAACTAAAAGTGTTGCTTCTAGGGATAGGGATCTCAATTCCCTATAATAGTGCACTACATAGTGAAAAATGCAGGGAAGAGTGAATAGGGAGCCAGACACAGGGACTGTGACTGAAATGACTCTCTAATCCCTCATTAGTAATGTGTTGTAAAGGCAGGCACTATTAGTTCATCAGTAGCACTAAGAAACACAATCAATTTGGACACTTCCACTGTCTGTTGCTTAGTAACAAAGAAAATCATAATGCATCCTGTGTTATATTCAGCTCATGCAGTGATGTTTACTATAAATTACGAGTGTATTGTGGGAGATTGTAGTGCCCTTAAAAACCACGCTTCAATTCAACTTTAGGATTCAGACATTCTGAGAAAAATAATGACGCACTATGTGGATCTGGATTTTACAAACAACAAAAGCCCACTTTGGCTACAATCATAGTGAGTGATGGGTGAGAGGGTTTTTCTCCTCACACTGAGAGAGGACAACTGTAATCTGTTGGACTCTTTCGGGCCACGAAGGACGGAGTCCACTGGGCATTGTACAGGTCGTCACTAGATTGTTGTCAGCTGCTGTTCTCTGGGAAACCCCTGATGCGTAAAACATAAGTAGTGAGGCCAGTGTAAAGGATAACATTACTGTTGTGTATGTGGCAGAGTGGGGTTTGATTTCCTGCCACACAAGAAAAACAACTATATACATATAAACATCTTTGGGCAAGACTCCTAATCGAAGCTTTATAACATTAACAAACTTTTATAGCCATGAATAACCATGAATTTTAAAAATGTACATTTTTATGGGCTCTGTATGTTCAAAACCCGCTGATGTCTCAAACAGTTCCCTGATCATTCATTCACTGGTTATTTTTTAGATGTAGTATGCAGGATTTATACTTTATCTTTATAGAACATTAAGCTCCCTCCATGACTCAGGAACATGATGAAGGGTGGAAGCAGTCGGCTGCATATGAACAATGCCGACCCCGGCTTTCCCAGCATGCCTCTCAAGTGCCTGTTTTATTCCTAGCTTCATTTGATGCCCATCCCTCTCCTTTAAACGAGGCCTTAAGCTTCTTCAATATTAATGGAGCTTTTTTCAGAAGAGGGATGGCACGTTCTTAAAGGAGGCATTAATTATTCATGACACTCATCCTCCTGTAGGCATCTCCGCTAATATCTATGTATGTTTACAAATCAGCTTATGAATGTTGAGTTTGGTCCCAGTAGCCATAAACAAAAACACAATTAAGAACAAAAAAAGACAAGAAAAAAAAAGCCGTGAGGGAAGCTGCAGCTCTTGAAGAAAAACCTGAAGCTCGAGAGCCAGATAAGGATTGGGAATGGAGACGATCGTGAAAAGGGAAACGCATTAAAAATGGATTGAGGGAGAGGTTTTTTTTTTCTATTTTTCCCCTGACTAATGTTGCTTTGAAAGAGCCAATGCTGTTCTTTTGTATTGTAGATCTGTAAGAACATGAAATCTACAGTATAGAAAGAAAACATATAGAGGAACTGAAGGTGTGTATTTGTGAATGCCACAAGTGTGTACACACAGGCTGTGTAATTTCCCTGTGAGTCAAACGCTTCCTCTGGTGAAAACAGGGTGCTATATATAGATAGACAAATCAGCCTGGAAACTATGAAAAAAATAATGAATGCCTTTAATCGCTTTTTCTACAATAATAACACACATTTAAACACACATCTGTATTGAACAGAGCATGTAAAGTTCATGCTGTAAAGAGCATGATATAACAAAGCCAGATTTACTCTTTGTTTATATCAGTAACTACCAAGCACATGTAAATTAACATAACATTATGACCTCCTCCTTGTTTCTAAACTCGCTGTCCATTCTCTCAGCTCCATTGACCCTACAGAGGCACTTTGTATTTCTACAATTACAGACCGTAGTCCATCTATTGCTCTGCATACTGCGTTTGCCCCTTTCACCTTGTTCTTCAACGGTCAGGATTCTTTTTTCTACTTTCATTATCTGATCGGCCAGCAGCTTCTGCGTCACATTGTGCGTGTGTCCGGCGGAATGTAAACACTGGCCAAAATGAACGGAGAAAACGCTATGGGAAAGGAGAACAGTTTGCATTTGATAAATAGTGACTCTAGATAAGGAGTGCATGATTTTAACAGTACCGTGACATCTTTACACCAGCGCTCATTGATACAGAAGTCCTCCTGCCCTAGTTTTTCTGCTGAGCTCTGCGTCTCTCTCCACTCGGTGCAGCTGGAAGCTGGAGAGGTCAGATCAGTGAGCCAGGTCTCCATGTAGCAGAGGGAAGATGTGTTTAAAAAGACCTTGCTGGTTTGAGTGAGCAGAAGTAGTTCTTCTAATTTGTTGTGCGAAGATTGCAGATTTGACAAGAATAAAGATGGTAAAGGCGTAGACTTCCACACCATCGCAGCCTTACAAGGCCAGCTCGTCTGCTTCTCTGCTTCCTCGCCAAGTTGAGCAGAGTCAGCGCACCCATTTTGAGGATTTCCAAAAATGGAAATAAAAATCAGATGAAATGTTTTCCCTGCAGGTCAGTAACTGTTTTTTGCTCCAACAGACTGAATTTGACGAACTATAGATGACATTTAGGGCGGCACGGTGGCGCAGCAGGTAGTGTCGCAGTCACACAGTTCCAGGGACTTGGAGGTTGTGGGTTAAAGTCCCACTCTGGAGTTTATTGTGTTCTCCCCGTGTCTGCAGCAGTTTCCTCCAGGTGCTCTGGTTTCCTCCCAAAAAAAACCTCCAAAAAAAAAACCCCCACAAAAAACTCAAACTCAAAAGTGTCCGTAGGTGTGACCGAATGTGTGTGTGTATGTCGCCCTGTGAAGGACTTGCGCGCCCTCCCAATGATTCCAGGTAGGACCCGGACCCACCACGACCTTGTAATGTATAAGCGGTTAAAGATAATGAATGAATAGACACAGAGCGTACAGAGCTCTTACCGAGGCAGCTGTCTGCAGTGCCATCCTGAACAGAATGTTGATGGTGAGAGTGTATTTGTTTCTACACTAATAAAATGTGGAAAGATGAATGTTAAATGTGTTAAAGTATTATATGCCAAGTGCCCTGATTGAATTTCGTTTACTGACAGTCACACTTAAAAAAATAAATAAATAAAAAATATTAATTCCCATGCAAATGACACTTCACTACAGCTGCTCCACACTCACATTTGCTTAGCCTTCTACCTTAAAACTAATACTGCCTCGTTGATGTGAGCTTAGGCCTGACAGACAGCTAGCCGGCCTGTTGGCTCAAGCCATAAAAAAGGCTCTACACTAAATCTATTAACGGAGTCATTGACTTCACTTTGTAATTGGCTGCTGTGCACGGGGCTGGATCACATGTCAAATTGAAGGCGAATCACCAAATGAGTGAATGTGCAGGTTCTGCACTCGGCCAGACCGAAACACAGGCCAGCCATGTGTTTCATGCACTAATTATACACCATGTCTTACTTTCTCCCTGAACACACACATGCAGACACACACCCACACACAGGCACAGTGCTTCAGTCCCAGGGAGAGTAGGACAGAGCTCCTCTTTCTGCTCTCAGCTTCAGAATAGCTGCATCAATAAGCTCAGCTCAGTCAAACCACAGACTGCAACATGAGCAGGGCTACATCTTTACTACAGATGAGATAGAGAGAGAGAGAGAGAGAGAGATTTCCTTTGCTTTAGACATAAAATACTGCAATAAATCCTTACTGAGATGTAGCACTTACTAAAGCTTGTCTGAGACAGTTCAGTGCATATATATGTGTAGTGTGTAGATGAAAAATGCATGATTCACATTGACACTCACACTCTCTCTCTCTGTCTGTCTGTCTGTCTGTCTCTCTCTCTCTCTCTCTCTCTCTCTCTCTCTCTCTCTCTCTCTCTCTCTCTCTCTCTCAAACACACACACACACACACAGCAGAACACAAAAGGATAGAGTTTCACTGCTGCAGTCTTGAAGCTGGTGACTACACCCCAGTGAGCTGGCCATAACTTCTTGCCCTTGCAGTTACACTGAAGGTGAACGCATACTGTGCCGCTCTCATCAAATACACACACAAAGATACACACACACATGTATATATTTAAGCCGCTCAAGGTCCCTCAAGCAAATCAAACACCGGCTGCTCTTACACTGTCCCTTGGAGGTGGCTGTAGTAATACTGTAGTATTTAGAGGATCGTGCCTCAAAATGCTTTATGTACACAACCTACAGCTATAGTTTATGTCACAGCATTTAAAGGAACACTACGACTACGTAAAATTACAGCTTCAACAACAGTGCAGTGCTCCACAGACCTGTATAGGGACAATAGACAACAACACTCCCCCTATAGTTGCAGAGTTAGCACTGTCCTGAAATTGGAAAGTTGCTCCCTGCCCTTCACCAAAAGTTACACATTGCAGATTCTGGGCTAGTAAGGACCATTTCATCTCAGTGAAATGAAGCTGTCATTTTAAGGTCAAAATACTACTTAGTGTGTCTTTAACCCTGGACCTAAAGTACACCCCACCCTATAACTTTGTGTTCCTTTTGACAAACATGCACTTCAGCTGAGAAAGTAGGGTTTGTTAATAAGATAAATGTTAGGATCAGATTTCTGTTCTGGACAGGGGGTGAGAGCTTGGCATTGGATGAGAAATTTTAGTCTGAACCCTAGGCCTGTCACCCTCTGAACCATAACAATGCACTCAAAATTTGTGCAAAGCAGAGCCCTCCCCCTCTATCTCATCACAGACACGGTGCTATTATTCTCCTCCAAGAGTGTTGAGCTGTCCAAGTGCTGTTGGCGTTATTAGCAATCCAAAAAAAAAATGGGGGGAAAAGCTCAACAATGCCCATGTTTGTCTGCAAAAGGAAAGTCGCGGAAAAGATTTTTCTCACCTCAGTTATGCGCGGGTTTGTGCACTTCACATTGGTGGTGGCCAGATTGAGCCAGCGGCTGGTGTATGGGTTGGACATGGGGCAGTGGTGGCGGAGGGTGCAGCGGCCTTCCATACTGCACCAGCCGCACTGGAACTTCCTTTCCGCCTTCAGACACATGCCACAGCTGTCTCTCTGAGCTCCACATTTATACAGGTGCACTGTGGGACACAAGGATATTATTAGAAGATGCAGTAAATACCAGAGACAGAGATGAAAAATGAATGGCTCTACAAAAACATTGTATGTGTTATCTAAGAATTCCATTATTTTACTATTTTTCTTAATTTTATTTGATATTATTATTTAAAATGTCAGGACGGCACGGTGGTGCAGCAGGTAGTGTCTCAGTCACATAGCTCCAGGGACCTGGAGGTTGTGGGTTCGAGTCAGGCTCCGGGTTTCCTCCCACAGTCCAAAAACATAGGTTGTATTCCCGCCTTGCGCCCAATGATTTCAGGTAGGCTCTGGACCCACCGTGACCCTGAACTGGCTAAGCGCTTACAGATAATGAATGAATTTAAAATGTCTCACTATATATATATATATTAGTTGTTTTAAATAATTTGCTGTAAGGAACGTGCCTTAAATAGCCTGTCTAGAAATATGTTAAATGATCATTACATATAAATTTTACAATGTACTACAATATTAGATATACACAACTCTAACTGGTTAAAGAACATCTACCTTTCATATACATTCATTGTCCATTTTATCAGCTCCACTTTGTAGTTCTACAATTTAAGACTGTAGTTCATCTGTTACTCTGCATATTTCTTATCCCCATTTCACCCTGCTCTTAAATGGTCAGGGTCCCCACAGGACCACTGTCATTCTCCGCGCTACAATGACACTAACATAGTGGTGGTGTGTTAGTGAGTCGTGCTGGAACGCATGGATCAGACACAGCAGTGCTGCTTGAGTTTTAAAAACCCTCATTGCCACTGCTGGACTGGGAATGTGGGGTTCCTGACCATTAAAAGCAGGATGAAATGGGGATAAGGAAGTATGCAGAGAAAGACTACAATCTGTAATTATAAAACTAAAGAAGTGCTCTTGTATGGTCAGTGGAGCTGATATAATGGACAATGAGTGTAGATACAAGGCAGGTTTTCCTAATCACGTGACTGTTCAGTGTATATTGACTAAATGTAAGATGATTTCACTTGCTTCCTATCATCTTTGACAGCGCACAGACCAAAAAATATCTCACTTCAATCTCTAAATCAATGGGATTAATGTAAACATAGCTGTAAACATCATCACACTTGACTAATTAGCCTTCTCTTCCAAGTGTGTTGCACTTTCTAATTTTCTAACTCCACTGGTAGTAATAATTTTTTTTTAGGGGAAGCATGTGCTAGCCATCCACCTCCAAGCTTCTTAGCACTGTGTAATATGGGGGACTTATGGTGGAATTAGACTTTACTAATTTGAGAATAACATTGGCAAAAAAAAATATATATATATAAATAAAAAGTCCAGTTTTGGATTATATGCCTTTATTCTGACTGGTGGACCGTCAGTGTTATTCCCAAATTAAACATTATTAACACGCAGAAGCTTCAGAATTCTGGCAAAACACCGTTAACAGAATGTCACAACTGTTATTGGCCCCAAACTCCCGAGCTGGCATAAGGCTCAGTCACGCTGCCGTAGCTTTGTACTGACGCTAACATTTCTTTTTGCTTTCCTTTTCCTCGTCTCCTCAAACCACAACAATTTACCGTTTGCAAGTTTTCTTTTAACACAAATCGATGGATGTCAGCTCACTTTGTGCAAGAGGGGTGTATAAATAAACAGAAAGAAAAAAAAAACAAAAAAAAAAAAAACAAAAACAGCGTTTTCTTGATTTTGCAGCTTTCAGCTATATAAAAAAAAAGACACATGGTGTGGGTATATGTGTGGTAGTGTTTTTGTGTGTGTGTTCATGTTTGTGTGTGATCTAGGCTTTAGAAAAATAGACAAGGTGGGAACGGGAGCTCTGCTGGATGGGTTACCTTGAATGTTCTCTGGGTTATCAATGATGAAGTTACCGTTCCACACCACAGAGAAATCCACTGGCAGCTCACTAATCCTCAGCCCTTCATACAGGTACTGCAGAGAGACAGAGACAGAGACAGAGAGAGAGAGAGAGAGAGAGAGAGAGAGAGAGAGAGAGAGAGAGATGCAGAACGTGGGATACAGTTAAAACAAGAACAAGCAATTTGGGAGTGAGCAGTGGTCTTACTGCATTGCATTGCTTTTACTACATTACTATGAACTTGCATCATGGGTCTCTCAGCTCGGGAAGACTTCTCTCATAGACTGTTCACAGAGAAAACTCTCACCACCCACTGCTTGCTGTGCTGCATGTGCAATGTGTTATTTTGGAGTGTGGGTGTCAGGGTGTTTGTGTATTTGTGGCTGTGTGTGTGTATTCTAGGCTGCATCGTGAGACTTCAGCCACCACAAAAGTAATACAGCCTTGGGCCAAGCAATAATGAGTGGTAAATGTAAGTGACATAAGAAGCTCTCTTAATGCTAATCCTAATGACATAAAATCATTAGTCATTGGGACTGAGGACAAAGGAAATGGACGATAATTAACATGTCAGAGAATTGATGTCTGTAGTCTTTTCTGCCCATATCGTGACGCTTTGCTCATTTTCATAGTCCCCAGTAGGAGTCCAGGTGCAGCACTACAGAAAATACACTATGTATCTTTGAAGGAGTATAACTGCACACCAAATAGGTGTCTTGCATGTGAATTTAATTTAATGCAAAATGACGAAAAGGTCTGTTGTTTTTGGCTGCAATAATTCATTGTACAGTGGGACATCTGTGCACAAATGGCCCAAAGATCCCAAAATATCCAGAAAATGGACTAAATTTGTCAACTTTAAACTGGCACTTTGGAAAGGACCATCCGCTCACTCCGTTATCTGTAGCTCATTTCACTGGTGCTTTTCCAACAATATGGGCATGTAAGGACACCAACGAAAGGTGTTCAAGAGCCTCTGTAACATGGAGGTAAACAGGGTAAGGACACTTACTTCGCCAGTTTTAGTTGGTGTTAGTTAACGTTAGCTTGACTCGCTAAACTCGGTGTCTCAGATTATACTCGGCTACGTAGCTGCATTACGGAGGTTTATAGTGTCGGATGAATTCGAGTTCGACTTCGATCACATTTACAAGAATAACGGTACCTCTAAATTTGAGTTTAGCTTATTGCTAGGCTATTGTCATTAATAATGTTGGTTATTTAGCTAGCTAGATACTGTCATAACAGTCAGTCATAATGATCTTTTACCGCGGCGTTGTACAGCTGTTGTCCACCAGTGACGTCACGGTCGCGTTCAAGAATTTCCGTAGCGAGCTCGGGTTTTTCCGTCAATTTAATAAAATTATCAGTTTTAAAGCAAATTAAGCTGCTATTTTCATTTTAATTCATACTTATATATGTCAGTAACTACAATAATGTGGAATATTCATAGAGGTCCATTAAGTGGTGCTTAGCCTTTAAGGTGCAATGAAATACTTCTGTACGGTTGGAAAGACCAGTGAAATCAGTGAAGGCTAGTGAAATCACCTGAATTTGTGTGTTTACAAATGTGAGACATACCGAGCTGTTTTGACATTGTACACTGGAGCTGTTGAAGCGGAGGGCTGTGACCCTGTGGCTGACCCCCTGGATGTGCAGGACACACTCATAGCCTCGTTGGCCTGACTGTGGCTGTGGAAGGTTCCGTGCTTTTAGGGTAATGGGCTTCACTTCACCAGCCGGGATCAGGATCTCCTCAGAACGCACCAACTGAGGGCAGTCCTGACAGAACACAGAGGAAAAAGGAAATGATGAAAACATTATATGTTTTCACACATTATAACTCATACATGACCCTAATACACTGGTTATATTTTGATGAACTGTTTAAATGTTATATTATCATTATTTTTTTAAAACAAAAACTACACTGCAAAATAACTTTTGAAAATTCATCATCAAGTGCGGCACGGTGGCGCAGCAGGTAGTGTCACAGTCACACAGCTCCAGGGGCCTGGAGGTTGTGGGTTCGATTCCCGCTCTGGGTGACTGTCTGTGAGGAGTTGGTGTGTTCTCCCCGTGTCCGCGTGGGTTTCCTCCGGGTGCTCCGGTTTCCTCCCACAGTCCAAAAACACACGTTGGTAGGTGAATTGGCGACTCAGAAAGTGTCCGTAGGTGTGAGTGAATGTGTGTGTGTCTGTGTTGCCCTGTGAAGGACGGGCGCCCCCTCCAGGGTGTATTCCCGCCTTGCGCCCAATGATTCCAGGTAGGCTCTGGACCCACCGCGACCCTGAATTGGATAAGCGGTTACAGATAATGAATGAAATTCATCATCAACATTATTATTATTATTATTATTATATAAAAAATAATAATAATAATTTCAACAGGCGATAACTCTATTTTTTCACTTTCACAAGTGCTTATCACTTATGGCCTTTTAAGGGTCAGCAGTGAGTCACTTGTCCACTGTCCTGTTGCCCAGCCCCAGTATGTACATGTATGAGTTGGTTGTTTGTCCCATTTCCTCAGCTTCCCTCTGTGTTAGTGCCTTGTCCAGCTCTTGTAGCCAATGGCAGTGTTTATGCGGGTCAGAGCAGCAGGCCACTTCATCACTGTTCAAATCTACTGCATCACAACACTCAAGGGAAGGGCATGCCAATAATAGCACTGCTGCAGAAGTGTGTGCAACGGGAGGCTTCTCTGGAGCATCGGCAAGTGTGTGGAAGCTCTTGTGTGTGTGGGTGTGTGTTTGTGTGGGTGTGTGTATGTGTTGGAGAGCTTGCAGGTGTGCAGTTGATCGATGTGCTACGTTATACCCTGTCAAGTGGTAAACACACTGGCTCACCCCCTCCCTGTGAGCAATTAGCAGCTGATACCAAGAATAGTCTTCTTCACCGCGCACAAACTAGCATAGACAGACACATGCATACACTCGGTGACAGCACTATGACTGATATTATTTACATGTATCTTTTGGAATTTCAAAACAAAAAATAAATATTTTAGGCCACGAAATGAACATTTTACCATGCAGACAGTTTACAGACAGTGCTAGATGCATTTAGAATTTAGAATAAAATTGTTTACCATTTTCAACAAAAGCCAACATTTGCTTCACCACTGATTATTGTTCCATTTGAAGCACCCCAGTCTCTCACTAACCCACTCATACACTCACTCACACACTTTCCGGTGTAAGTGTCCTCCAGGTTTTGTTCGTGTCCTTGTGCATACTGAATAAACACCTTTGAGTAATATTTAAACAAGGTTCATTTCTACTGTTGTTGTTTTACCTTTACAGCATTTCCATCAATATTTAGCTATAATTGGATAAGGTTTAATTATTACTTTTTATTAAGTAAAAACACCATCAGCAGACTAACTCCCACACGTCAAAACAGCTGCACTATATCGCTGCATGAATGCACTCAATCAGATGTGCTTTCAATTTTTGCTCCTATCAAATAAATCTGCATTGATTCATTGCACAACAAGCCAGTGAAATGTGAGATTATTTGGCAAAATGTCACAGCTGTATGCCAGGAAAACAGAATGAAAAAAGTGACATCATTTGTGAATGTGTGGTATAATGACAGCTGTGTGATGTGTGTACCTCTGAAGCATTGACCCGTCCCTCCTGGAAAGAGCAGCTGGAGGGATCGTGTGTACACAGGTTTCGGTACTTGCACCAGTGGCAGCGGAAAGAACTGGTCACACAAGATAGACACCTAAACATACATACACAGAATAATAAAAACAAAGAATTTCTGTTTATTATTCCGGCACAATCCTTCCTAACGCTTTTTGATGGAAGGCACCCATCAATTTTTACCTGAGAAATTTAAAGAACTAAAGAAGCATGAAATGTGAAACAAGCACACTGCCATTACTCTGCCCTAGAGGAAAGCAGTCAAATATGGGAAGAGTCAAATATTCACAAAGCGATCATATCCCACACACCTTGTGTCCTTGCTTGGAAGTTGGAAACTAAGAATACATCCCAAAGGCACTGATGAGCTTTTCCCAAGCAACGCACTTCTTTGACTGACCATCTGACATACATTTAGGTGCCCATTCATGACCTTGTGCATTGCGTATGTAAGGATTTATTGCTAAGCTGAAATGAAAATTCTGTCATAGATACTAGTGCCTATAATTTTATATTTTCATAACAAAGACTGAAATATAAGGAGGACTGGGATCACTTCACATGAATGATCAGATATGAGTGTCAATTTCTTGAATTATAATTATAAAAAACTGTGCAAATCTATAATATTAATATTGTTAACACATTCCCAGTCTAATCTCAAAGGCCACAAGAAGTCTATTTTTCAGCCAGCACCACACCTCACTGGGCCAGCCTTTGAAATTATGTATTAAATTATTCACATTTATTTTAATTAAATAAATAAATGAACTTAATTGTTGAATGTTCAGATCTATAGTTTCATTTCATGCAAGTTTTTAAATCAAAATGCATCAGACAGAAGGGCAGTAATTTTGTTAATAAAGAACTCTAACACTTCCTCCTATTTACCGTTTTTTAAAAGAAGAATATTATGGGGTGAAATACAACACAGTGCAGCTCTATTTTCAGCAATAATATGGTAGGGATGATTAATATGCAAAGACACACAGTGTACACAGTGCTTGTATTTCTTTTATCATTGGAGCAAAATTCAACTTCAGGCCATAGTGCATGGACCTCACTGTAGCAGGAGAAATATAAGACATTGTTTCCCCTAAAACAAAGGGAGAACGATAATAAGATGCAGCAAATGTAGGGTTTGTGTGTACGGTTGTCTAATGATGATTCACAAAACTCCAGGAAAGGACACACACAGCACATTAATATGCATAGCATAAAAGAGGAGAATCTATCTTCTCTTCTTCTAGTGTTTTGCTCATACAGTTTAAAGGAAACTTGCTTAAATGTAACTATGCAGTCCTGCATACACAAAAATGCAGTCATTTAGCAAAGCCACAAGGCTAAAGCCGTTAACAAGCTTATGGCTAAGTTAGCATCATACCAATGGATTCACATATTACTAAGTAATGGCCTCACAGGACAGTGAGCTGTTACACAATCTTAAACTGATGTGCTTGTGTCATTTCAGACTTTGTACATCATATAGAAAAAAATATACAGACAAAATCCAGGCTTTAAGATTATCTATGCTAATGTTTTTAGCAACACAGACTTCACCTGTGCCATGCTTGATAGTAGGGGAGAATGAGGGTGCTCTGGAAAGGTGCGCGCTTCTGAAGGAAGCGCCCCTCAATTAAATGTGTCATTTCAAGTAGCAAGCCATGAGGCTAAAATAGCTACAGAGCTTATGGCTAATAGTTTAGCACAGTGGTGCACAACTCCAGTCCTGGAGGGCCAGTATCCAGTAAAGTTTGGTGATTCCTTTGCTCACACACACCTGATTCAACTCATCTGTTAATTGACAGGTTTAAGGGTTGTGTTTTAGCAGAGGAATCACCAAACTTTGCTGGACACCGGCCCTCCAGGACTGGAGTTGTGCACCCCTGGGTTAGCATCATGCCAACAGATTCAAGTATTGGCTTACAGTGCAGTGAGTGCCATCTTAAACAGACATGCTTATGTTGTTTCTGACTCTGTATGACATAGAACATACATAGACAAAATTCAGAATTTAAGATGATTTATAATTTTATTTTATTTTTTATTTTAGCAATGTTTGTGATTTGTGAGATGAGAGAGGGGTTATTTGGCACACTGCTGGATTCAGGTTAAGAAGGGAACCACAAAGTACATACATAGTTGAGTCTTTATGTGTTGGCAGGACTATGTGTCCAGGACTATTTAAAAAAAAATAAAAATAAATAAATAAATAAATAAAATAAAATAAATAAATAAATAAATAAATAAATCAGATGGCTTATGTAAAAAAAATACAGTTGTGAAAATCTTTGATAAAACATATGAAATCAAATTAATTTAAAATAGGCTAATTTATTATTTTATATTTAATTTACATTTTTTATTTTATTATTTATACAAATATTAAGTTTCTGAGATTCTTTGGAACTCCAGCCAATTGCCAATTAACACAGGGGCAGCTATGTCCAAGAGGCTCACTGGTGCAAGTATACAACATATTTTCTTACACTGAAGTTATCCATTTTTAGATTACTTAGATTACCTGGCATATAAAAAAGTGAAAAGTGTGCCCATCGACTCCCCTCTGTCATAGGGTGTTAGTGAGGGTGGACAATTCTTTGCATCATTAAACGGTACATCATACGTTCTTGTATTCATGTGTTTGACATTCTACAAAGTACAAAGAGCACTGACCGTGGCCTTGCAAGCTGTATTCTGAAGATTAATAGGAATCGCTGCAATTGGCTGTCAGGCAGTTAAGTGAACTCAAATGAACAATGCTCATTGGCTCATGAGTCTGTATCCGCCCGACTGAGCTCTAGCTGGGAGCTCTCTGATGAGCCCTACAGCTCTGTGGAGTCCTTAATCACACACCTCACACTCTTTCCGGGAGACCGCATTAGCCTCCAGACCAAGCAGAGCAACCGTTTATGGGACTTAAAGAGGGAAAGGGAAGAGAAGAGGAGGGAGAGAAAGGACGAGGAGGGAGGGATCCAAGGATGGTGGGGAAGCCAGAGTGTGTGCCAAGCGCTTAGCCAAAGTCAAAGAGTGGTGAGATGAGATGAAATACCATGCCACCCAGGAAGAAGCATTCTGCTCCAGACTGCCCACCTATCCATAATCCCCCTTAGGCATGGGCACTGAGAGACAGCTGGGGAGAGACAAGGAGGACAAGCGGATGTGTGTGTGTGTGTGTGTGTGTGTTTAGGGGATTACTGAAGGGATTGGATACAGGGGGTTTGTTTGATTAGTTCCAGATCCGCTGGATGTTTGTCGGACATGCTACTGCGATAGAATACGATATAAAATGGGGTGCAGGGGGGTGAGAATTCTTAAAGATCCAGCCAATCATCTCCCACTGTGGTCACCCCTTCTTTTGTCATCCGAGAAACAATCGTCTAGCCAATCAGGCTGTTTCACCTCCTGTGTGGAGGAGCATCTGTTTTCCACAGACGGCACCTGACACCACACCCACACTAAAAGCGCACACAATCTTGTACCTACATTCACTAGCCATTTAATGAGGACTTACTTGGTCATACAACATTTTGTTAATTGGTATACAGTACAGGGAATAAGGAATTTTAGTGCATGTTATATTAGCTTGTTGCAAAATAAATTCAGCAAAAAAAGTGGAGTATTGTGTGTTCCCTGTAAAGAGTACGTACAGACTATCATTCAAAATATCAACAAAGCATATGATTTGACTGGGAGCACCCATATTTTTGCACTCTTTAAAGGTCTGTAATTACTAATGTAGCCTTTCTGATGCTTACCTAATTTATCATGTGTCCTGCACAGCAACACTGCTGGGGTTCACTTCGTCATTCTACAACAACAGACTGTAGTCCATCTGTTGCTCTGCATAGTTTGTTGGCCTTTTCCACCTTGTGCTTCAAGAGTGAGGACCACCACAGGACTAACACAGAGCAGGTAAGATTTTTATGATGCATCATCTTCAGCGCTGGTGGTGTTAGTGTGTGGTGCATTGATACAAGTGGATCAGACACAGCTCTGCTGCTGAAGTTTTTAAAAACCATTCACTGTCTACTCTGTTAGACACTCCTACCTCATTGGTCAATCTTGGAGATGTAAAGTCTGAGACAGTTTGCACTGTTGACTGGATATTTTTGGTTGGTGGACTATTTTTAGTCCAGCAGAGATTGAGTAGTTTAAAAACTCCAGCAGCACTGATGTGTCTGATCCAGTCATACCAGAGCAACACATACTAGCACACCACCACCAAGTCCGTGTCACTGCAGTGCTGAGTATGACCCACCAGCGGATAATTACTGATCTCTGGTGATACTATAGGGAACCTGACCTTTGAAAACCAAGTTGGAAGGGGCAAGCAAAGTATGAAGAGCAACAGATGGACTAGAGCTAAGCTAAGAGAATGGACAGTGAGTATAGAAACACGGGGGTTTAGGGTCCTCTTAGCACATATGAATATGACTCCCTTCGCTCTGACCTCTCTGTCCAAACACATAAGTTGCAATTGAACAGAGGGGATGCAGCAATATTCCAGACTCAAGCTTGAACACTCGGTCCATGAAGAGCCAGGAATTCAGACATTTTCTCTCCCGCACTCGAGAAATGTCAAGCAATCAGCCTGTATTAGCTATAATGGGTGCCTTTTAAAGCAGCGGGGGCCAAAGCCAGACATGGCAAAGTGCATAGTGGGAGGGACATGAGCAAACTAGCCAGAACCCTATAGGCCATGTACTGCTCCCTCACTGGGGGGGGGGGGGGGGGGGTTCTCAGAGTTTTCACCCCACGCAGTCAGCCTCGGCTGTAAAAACTAAATTTGGCATCAAAAAGGATCTTACTCAGTAGAAAAACCAAAAGCCCTCCAGGTCTGAAATGCTTAATGCGATACGTTTTTACGTAACTCTCCCAAGCCCTTGGTTATGTAGCTAAAGGTTGCTGAGCTGCAAAGAGACAATGCTGACACCCCCTCGAAAAAGCTAGCAAGGGAGAAGAAGCGGAGGGGTAACACCTTTTATGTGCTTCACAAAGGCAAAGCACAGGGCAAACACAATCATAGCTCGAGGAAAATAGCGCACTGACATATTTAAATTATGAGCCAGAGTACAGTTTCGACTTCAAAAAACTCCCGATGTATAGTAATTTCAATGGTACAACACTATTGACAGTTATGATGTATGATGCATGATCCTGGCAAATACATTAATTAAATCCCAACATACAGGACTCGTCAATACACAGGCAGGCAATAAAACCTGAAAATGCTACAGCAGCATTTGTCACAGTATTGCAAGCTGTAGCAGTCAGGTCATTGACTTTCACAGGCGGTCTATTAAGGAGGATACTCACAGCTGGTGGACGCTGCAGTTGTAGAATTTAACCTCAGTGCTGATCAGCATTTGACCTGTCTCTTTCGAGTTCAACCTGAGATCCACTCCAGACCAATCTGAGAGAGAGAGAGAGAGAGAGAGAGAGAGAGAGAGAGAGATTTTAATAATCACAGTTCCATGGTTATGTTCTTTGTATTTCACAGCCTCCAATGATGAAACAGGATTTCTTCTGAAATAAATGGTTGTAAAAGGTCTTTAGCTCTTGTTGCTGCTAAGACTCACTCTACTCATCTGAGACTGCTTTTGGAACACATGTAGGAACATTGCTGTGAGGATTTGATTGAATTTCATTCATTGTCTGTAACCGCTTCAGTTCCAGTTCAGTGTCACAATGGGTCCGGAGCTTACCCAGAATCCTTGCGCGCAAGGCAGAAACACATCCTGGATGGGGCACCAGTCCTTCGGAGTACACACACACTAACACATTCACACCTATAGACACTTAAGTAGGCAATCCAGCTACCAACATGTGTTTTTGGACCATAGGAGGAAATCGAAGGACCCAGAAAAAAAACTCTCATGGAACACACAAAAACTCCTCACAGACAGTCATCCATAGCGGGGGTCGAACCCACAACCCCGGAGCTTTGTGACGATGACACTACCTGCTGCGCCAACGTGCTGTCCTGATTGAATTTCAGCTTGAAGAAAACAGTGAAGACAATTATTGATGACGGATATTTATCTATGGGCCACAAAAACATATTAAAACTCAAAAATCTCAAAAGATGCATGTCTCCAGAGAATGCAGTTTCACTGCACCGCAAGCCAATGCTGGGGGGGTTTATGTCCCTCTAACCTATGCGCAGCTACCCCACAGTGTCCTATTCTATTGGTAGTGATTTTCTATAGAGATTATACTAGCGTCTGTACAACTGGCAGTTAGCAATGGGTTAACCATAAAGTAAGGAAATAAACAGGCTTTACATATGATAATGATGTTTATGCCAGTTCAGCCCTATATGTGAATGCTGTATTTGGTCAATGCTCATATTAAGTAGAAAGCTAGCAAACCTAACTCAAGTGGCTCTTGGTGACTCTGAATAGCTCTGTGCTGATTTCTCCTGCATCTAAAGAGGATATTTCTTATTTCCATTCATGGGTACTTCTGCTGATGCATGTCCATAGGCCACAATGTTGATCAGAAGGAAAAAAACCCAAAAGGCTATGCTGCCAGTTGTGCCAAGGAGCTGCAGCCAGCTCAGTCATATTTGGCAAGACGGCGTAGAAAGCACGGAGAGTGGCGCACTAAAGAAAATGCTCGATAAGCAGCCAGCGCCTCACACTTGAACAGGCGTCCAGTTAGCATACTGTGTGTGGGAGTGAGCCATGACCCCCGGCGCACCAAACTCTCCTTCACACCTGCTCTCTTCTGCTTCACAAAATAAAATCAACACAGCGGGGGGCATTTATTTTTTATCTGTTTTAGAAGCACCTCTCTCTTATGTGTCTGGAACAAACTTAGCGTCTCATCAACACTTTGGTACAGAGACACTGATCAGACTGAGAATAACTCTTCATTAATGAGTGAGGGTTTAAAGTGGATAGTGTTAGCATACATGATGCTAACATGTTGTTGGTAACATTAATGCTTGCACTGGCAGCACGTGTCCCTCTTAATACATAATTTACAGTAACTGTTCATCCATAACTGACAAGTCACAGTTCTAGCCTATGTGCTAATAATTCTACACAGCTAGCTAAAGTTATACAGAGGCCTTATATTTGGGGGAAATGGGCTAAAGCTGAGAGTTTTAGCAGTTAGACACAACTTTAGATTTTTTCCACCTTTTTTCTACATCAATTAAATTCATGTCATGCTTTGTTTCTTTGATTCTTTCCTTGTCTTGTCCTTCTTCTTGTTCTTTTCTCATCACTGACCTGCGTTTCTTTATGTCAACCATGAGCTTGTGATTCATGTGATCTTTTGCCACACACCCCCTTCTGGATCATGTGACTGTTGTTCACAGATGTCTCTCCTTTCCCTGTATGTACAGGTGCATCTCGTTGAATTAGAATATAGACAAAAAGTTAATTTATTTCAGTAAATCAATTAAAAATGTGAAACTATATATTATATAGATCCATTAAAAACAGAGTGATCTTTTTCAAGCATGTATTTCTTTTAATGTTGAGGAATATGGCTTATAGTCAATGAAAACCCAAAAGAATTTAATTATCTCAGAAATTCAGAATATTATGAAGACCAATGTAAAAAAAAAATATTTTCAATACAGAAATGTGGCCTACTGAAAAGTATGTACAGTATATTCATTCAGTACTTGGTCGGGGCTCCATTTGAATGAATTAATGCATAAAAGTTAAGTGGATCAGACTGTGGCACTGCTGAGGTGTTATGGAAGCACAGGTTGCTTTGACAGCAGCCTTCAGCTCGTCTGCATTGTTGGGTCTGTTGTCTCTCCCTTTCGTCTTGACAATACTCTAGATTCTCGATGGGGTCTAGGTCAGGCGAGTTGCTGGCCAATCAAGCACAGTGATACTGAGGTTATTTAACCAAGTATTGGTAATTTTGGCAATGTGGACAGGTGCCGATTACTGCTGGAAAATGAAATCCGCATCTCCATTAAGGTTGTCAGCAGAGACTAGCTTGAAGTGCTCTAAAATTTCCTGGTAGATGGCTGCACTGCCTTTGGAATATAACAGAGTGGACCAACACCAGCAGATGCTGGTTCCCCAAACCATCACTGATTGTGGAAACCTCACACTAGACCTCAAGCACATTTCCACATTTCCACCAGACTCTGGAACTTTGATTCCCAAATAAAATGCAAATTTACTTTCATCCGAAAACAAGACTTTTGACCACTGAGCAACATCAGCAAAAGGGTTTTCATTGGCTGTAAGCCATAATAATCAACATTAAAGAACACCTGAATTAGATCACTCTGTAACGCGTCCTGTATTAGTTTGTAGTTTCTCCTCTTTTTCTGTCTAGTCCTTTTTTGTTATCTTTGCTTTGGTTTAGTCTTGTTTTGTCAGTGTGTATCTTTTTAAACTCCACCCTGCACCTCCATCCACCTCCCCATCTATTAATCACTTCACCCCAAACATGACACTTCAGTTTAAATAAGTTATTCTTGTAAAACTTTGGGACCTGGGGCCAGATTCACAAAAGTCTCTTAAGAAAGATATTCTTAAATATGATATTTTATTTAAGATAAAAGTTAAGAAAAAGTCTTTAAAAATCCTTAGGAAATTATTATAAGAAAAATTATAACAATTAATATTCTTTAAAAAATACATATGTTCTTAATTATTTTCTTAATTTTACAGAAGCCCGTCTTAGAGTTGTTTATGAGTTCTAATATTCACAGCTGAATTATTATTGATAATGTATAATTTTACAGTACTAAATGTAGATATTGTTCTTAAAGGAACACTACATAATATTTTTACATTAAAATTACAGTTTCAAAATCTTTGTGGTGCTTCACTGGTGTGTAACAGGGAGAATAGAGCCTGTCATTGCTTCTCTACGTTCAGTACTACAGAAAGTGCAACTTTTGGAGAAAAGTAGCAAGCAGCAGTAAACTGAAGCTGTAATTTTAAGGTAATAATAATATATATATATATATATATATATATATATATATATATATATATATATATATATATATATATATATATATATATATATATATATATATATATACATATAATAGTGTTCCGTTTACACCATTCGCAAGTTTTTTATTTTTTTTATTCCCTTAGAACAGCTTTTGTGAAGGCAGCACCTGACTCTATTAATGTTGAGAACTCCATTCTCTGACATTTCTGCCATGTGTGTGCTCCTAAAGACCCTCAGATCATACATCCTTAACATCCTTAAGAGACCCTCTCAGATTGCGGCCCCGTGTTGTTATTAATTCCACACATGATCGATGTTCCTGGACTCTGCTTAATAATCTGCACTCCCTGATGTGGATAAGGGAGATAGAGGGGGAATATGAGATTTGAACATATGACATTTACCTGAGGGGGCTCCTTGATTAGGCCATGCTCCCTGTGAAGAGAAAGGGGGATTGTGGGCAAACAGAGCTGTCATTTACCCGGAGAAGGTTGGGGATTACTCTGGTGTGGATAGCATCAGCCATGACCATATACTTTTCATCAGGGGTTAATGGAAGGGTGAAGGAATAATTAGCGAGCTGCTACCGCCCACTGGGGACACCTTCTTTTACTGAGATAGGAGCCTGGTAGTATTTTTTTTCCCACAAATTAGGCATCAATCCTGAACGCTGCAGGAGCTACTGCTGTGAATCTGATTAACTAGTCCAACTGTCCATTTCTGCAGCTTTCCACACCATGTTAAGGTAGAGCCATGAGCCATAGCTGACATTTTTTCTTTTTGACTAACCCACTCAGCTTTCACTTTCCTTAGATAAACATGAAGACCTGTGCTTATGAATGCCGATAACGGAGCTGTGCTTACATACTGTCAGCGTCAAAACCTCCTAGCTCTGATCTTAACTTAATCTTTTTGTAATAAACCTTCACATAATATACAGTCGTGTAACTGTTTGGGAGACCCTGGTGTTTCTGAAAAAGTCAGCCATACCATTAAAATGACCTTGTTTTTACACTCATTGCCCATTTTAACAGCTCAACTGACCATAAAGAAACACTTTGTAGTTCTAATATTACATATTGTAGGCCGTTTGTTGCTCTGCATACTTTGTTTGCCCATGTTCACTATGTTTTACTGGTCAGAAAGCTCATAAAACCTCCAGAGAGCAGGTAGGATTTGGGTGGTGGATCATTGTCAGCACTGTAGTGACATTGACGTGGTGGTGGTGTGTTAGTGTGTGTTGAATTTACATCTACAAGGTGGACCAACTAGGTAGGTGTGTCTAACAGAGTGGACAGTGAGTGGCCAAGAGAGATGGGAACAATCCACCAAGAGAAAAATAGCTGACTCCAGAAGAACAGTGTGAATGTGGTCTAAAAAAGTATGCAGAGAATCAGATGAACCAGATTCTGTAAATGTAGACCTACAAAGTGCTCCTGTATGGTCGTGGAGCTAAGAGATAGAGAATGGGAAAAACAAAGAAAAAGGCAAATAAGCGCCATGTTTAAACCAGAGTGAAACATATTTTCACTCAGAAATTCAACAAAAACTTCTGTTCACTTGACCAAAAGAGTCATAATGGTGTAGGACTCTAAAACAGCTGTGGCTTTTAAGAGGCAAATATATATTGTTACATTGTGTTGATAATACCATAAGTTTATAATATTTTATCTTTATATGTAATTAATTCATTCATTATCTGTAAGCGCTTATCCAGTTCAGGGCCGCGTTGGTTCCAGAGCCTACCTGGAATCATTGGGCGAAAGGGGGAAACACACCCTGGAGGGGACGCCAGTCCTTCACAGGGCAACACACACACTCACACATTCACTCACACATTCACTCACACCTACGGACACTTTTGAGTCACCAATCCACCTACCAACATGTGTTTTTGGACTGTGGGAGGAAACCGGAGCACCCGGAGGAAACCCACACGAACACGGGGAGAACACACCTCTTTATATGTAAGTATATAACAAAATACAGCAAATTGCCTTAATCTAGACATTTTCTCCTGTGGTTCTTTTTTACGTTATGAATCATCCATTATACTCACACCTAGTGGCTTAAATCTATTAGCAATTCCATAATAAACCTATTTTAAATATGGCTGCCCCCACAGTGGAGGGGGCCCTCTATGAAGCATAAATGGGTTTATTCAGGGACTACCTATCAATTGGATTTGGCATCTTATGTGAGTTGCACTTTACATAAATGTAGCAATAATTAATAATTACTTTTATGTATACTGTTTCCAACCTCTTAGACTTGCCTACATTAATAGCTATTGCCCTTGTTATAACTAAGACTCAGCCTCAAACTTCGGGTCCCACGACTTTGGCCACAAGAAACCCCATCTCCTTAAATCAGACTTAGCCCAGGAAAAGGGCACCAGGCCCATCACCTGTAATAGGTGTAAGCGTGGTTGGGAGCAGGGCTATGGCCCCAGGGCTGACCCAGGGTCAGTGTGAGCTCATTAGAGTGGCGGCTTAGAGCGGCCTGCAGGATCGATGGCAGGGTCCAGACGTGAGGCCGGGGGGCCACACTAAGTGAAGCACTCATTAGGAGTCAGCAGAGCACGAGTGTGAGGGGCTCTATTAATAGGACATCTATAAGAGAGCATAGAGAAAACCACTCCCCCATGGAGGAGGCAGCACAAGAGGGGAAAGAGGAAGCGGAAAGTGGGGAACGGATACATGGAATATGCATGTGGTTTGAAAGGATAAACAAACAAGTTTGTGTTTGTTTCTCACTTTCTCTCTCTCTCTCTCTCTCTCTCTCGCTCTCACTCTGTGTCTCAAATAGTGGGAAGACAACAAAATAAAAGCCTTAGATTTTATTTATTATTATTATTTTTTTTAGAAGAAGAACAAACACCTTCATTGATCCCCTTACGGAAATTGCTTCTCTGCATTTGACCCATCCGTGACAATGAGCACATAAGCACACACTAGTGAGCAATTATTCACAAACTCTAGGGGCGGAGAACACACACAAAAAGCATGTCTCAAAATAAATAAATAAATAATTACTTTATAATAAAAAAAGAATAATAAATAAACCCAGTGATACTTCCACATATTTAAATAGTTGTAAACAAATTACTTTAGAGACCTTTGATGTGAAATGCTCCAATCTAGAGAAACACTGTTTGTGATTAGAACCAAAATATTATTCTCAAAAAGCTCCACACAATAGAAGAAGAAGTGAAATGGGTACAAATACAAAGCCTGCTGTACGATAAACAGTCTAATATGTTTTAAGATCAGATTTTGGTATATTTTTGGAACATGCTACCCTTGTTCATTTGTTTAGGGCTAAAAGACCCCTACATTTGTGTTTCACACTTGGCATAAGCCTGTGTCAACATCTATAAAGGCTAATTCCAGCAAGAGCTAGTCATTTTTACATTTTCTAGAGTGAAAGTGAATAAACAGGTCTTTAGAACTACTGAGACATTTAGAGAGGATTAACTAGGCATGTGTCAGTTGTCATGAAAGACAAACAAATACATATGACCAACACATACAATTTTTTTTTAATAGCCAATCATTCATGATAGCAATAAGGTAAATAAATATCCAAAGAACACTCAGTTTCTTTTACATATATCACTACTATCCATAGCGATATGTAGGTTCTCTGGCTTTTGTGGAGTAAATACAATGGCTGTAATTATGTTGCGGACATCAAATATCCCGGTTCAGTTGGCAAGGGTCTCTACATGGACCATTTTACATCAGACCACTCTGAATTATTCAGTTTACACCTCAGTAATGTAATCAGGCAGACATTTTGATTGCTCAAAATAGTGAAGCAGCCACAGCATAGTGTAAGTTTAGTGTTCTTTGGTTTTTCCACTCTGGTGTCTCTTTATGAATAAAAATGCATAATGCCTATGTGGTTTCTGACACTATAAAATACAAACGGTGGAGAGAGAAAAAAAGCAAGAAGATTGGGACTACTGCTGCTTTACCTATGTGATGAATCTTATTTGATGAACCATATTTGACATAAGTGAAAACTGTGCATTTGACACATCCCTATAAAGCACTACCTTGATCAGTGGGAATAACGGGGACGTCTTTAGCGGCTGGAGAGATGCACAGGATCTGATTGCCATCCACAGTCCCCTCCACCTCCGTCAGATTCCCGAAGGAACAGGTGATGCCAGCTGAGAGATCTGGAACATCCGTCACTTTCACTAGCAGCTGGAGTAAGAGGGAGGAAAAACAAAAAGATTATATGTGGGGTTTTAAACTAATTTTATAATTAATTATTATATATTTATTTCTTATTTGCTGGCTTTGCATTGCAGTATATTTGAATGGAGCAGGATGCTGCAGGTACATAGCCGATGGCCCCACTATGAGGCGGAGGTACGGACTGTCAGCCAGCCCTTAGCCTCAGATGCAAGTGACATTGCATTATAAAAGGAGCTAGAAAGGCTTCTTCTTTACTTTCTTTTTCCCTAAAAAAGAGGATGAAAAATGACATCTGACAAATTCAATCCACTTCTTGAACTCCTCTCTCTCTCAGTTCACAACAGCAACAACACACACACACACCTTTTGAAGTCTTTCTCTAGAGAGCAGTCCCACACAGATGCTGGAGCTCTCTATAAAAAAATATTTTATTCACTCACTGGGGTGGATGCTTGTTCCAGTCTGGTGGAGGACCTTCCGTAACAAACAGGACTGACATTTGTTAAAGCTTTTCTGTTTTACCTGACCGTCCAACGTTTTTTTTTTTTTTTAATTGTTCTGGCTGACTAGCACCTAAAAACAGTGAGTGCTACAGCTATAACACATCACCAACTAGCCCTGACAGCAGCGCTAGCTGTCGCCCAGACTACCCGTGCCCTTTTCATGCAGTCTTCCTGCACACAAACATGTCCGTAAAGCAGCTAATTACAAAGCGCAGGAGCTGAGCCATCTACTTGCTGATTACACGTGTTATGTGTGCCACACACAGTCTCTCTCTCTCACTCTCTCACACACACACACACACACACACACACACGACGTCTACAACAAAAAGCAAAGGCTGTGGGGAGCCATGGCTGTGAAGCATAATTGCTAATTGTGACAGAGCTCAGAATGAAGAACATTTTCCACATCTCTAACACTCTAAGAACACAGGCCTAGTGCATCTTGACTTTCAGGGAAGAAATACTCAACATAATAAACTGGTTTGATGCTCAATATATAGACTTATTTTAGGCTAATTTTGGAAATGACTGCTGTTAAAGGCTGTAGTCATGTGGTCAGTAATAGATGGGTAATATGGCTTTTTTACATCTAAATAGACCCCTAAAGCAGTTCAGAGAGAACACTGTCTCTGATCTTTTTGCCTACATCCTCACTAAGTGTATTAGCAGAGCTGACTAGCTTATCCACAAGGTTATCATATCAGACAGCAACAAGGAAAGGATGTATCACTGAGATATCCCCTGATAACAAGAGACAGCAGACAATGGTTGGTCCTCTGAGGGAAAAGTTGGAGGTCCACTGGTGTTTTGCACAGTGTTTTCTGGGTGGACCACCTGTTGTTAAACAGAAATTTAAAATTGCCACATTTTAGCACTAGTTAGCTCTTGTATACAGGACAGTAATATGAGTGGTCCGATGGTGGACCAGCAGTGGCATAGAGTACACCTCAGAAACATACAAGGATAATGAGACATACTCTGTTGTATATGGATAAAATATACGACTCATGCCACATTCAAACTATAAGTATAATATTGTTTAAATGTTGAGTGCGCATACGTGTCAGCCAACATACTTTAACATATACCTTAGACCAAACACTAAAAACATAACGATAACCAATAAAGATGTAAACAGGGACAGAACATCATACCCTCTTCTGACAGACCACTTTAACATGATAAATGTTTATTTATAGGTAGTGAGAAAGAATTGGTAATGAAGTGCCTCTGCACATGTTTAGATGTGGTTAAATCTATAGTATTTATGTTTAAAAATGTATTCACAACACAGGACACATTTATTATTATTATTATTATTATTATTTATTTTGGTAAAAGAAGTATATTACCGATTTATGGTGAAATTATTTTGTTACTGGGCAAAATAATCAAATGCTATGCAATACAAATTTTTTGGTATTAGGTTCTTTTAAAACTTTTAAAACAAATGATACACTTGATTTGATATGCTGCTAATTATCATTTGATGTGATGCTAATTATTAATATTTACATAGAACATTAATGGGAACATCAATTATTGTGAGTAAACACAGTTCTCTCTGGTTGTTTACATTCAGAAACAGGGAGAAAAACTGATTTGTATGTAGCTGAAGTTTAACATGTCTGTAAGATTTTATTCACTATTTGGATTATCACAGAAACTCATTTGTAACACGAGCGGTTTAGTTTTGCATCACATTCAGTAATCCATTTCCAACTTAAGTGATCTGAAACAAGAAAAATATGTCAACAATACCCACCTATGGAGCAGGAATAAAGCTAAATCCTCATTTTAGTTCATGTTTTTCAATGTTTGGAGTTCTCTCCGTTGTCTTAAAAACACTCCAGATGCTTCTTCCATAAGTAGAGAGAGACCCTAGCATGCCGGAGTGAACCAGTAAGTTTTTTTTTCCTCATTTACAGACACTGGGACTTAAACATACAAGACTGGTTTTGAGCTTGCAAACCGAGCGGAGAGCTAGCAAATGGTGAGAAAACATAAACAGTGTTTTTTGATTACAGTCATAAAAGTTGCCTTAGACTCTGCAAGCGTGCACATGAATGAGAATCTGCATGCTACACTTCTCCATGACCCCCTTCTCTGTGTGGATGTAATACAAACCGGATTCCAAAAAAGTTGGGACAATAAACAAATTGTGAATAAAAACTGAATGCAATGATGTGGAGGTGCCTGCCAACATCTAATATTTTATTCAGAATAGAACATAAATCACAGATCAAAAGTTTAAACTGAGAGAATGTATCATTTTAAGGGAAAAATATGTTGTTTCAAAATTTCATGGCATCAACAAATCCCAAAAAAGTTGGGACAAGGCCATTTTTTACCACTGTGTGGCATCCCCCCTTCTTCTTACAACACTCAACAGACGTCTGGGGACAGAGGAGACCAGTTTCTCAAGTTTAGAAATAGGAATGCTCTCCCATTCATGTCTAATACAGGCCTCTAACTGTTCAATCGTCTTGGTACTTATTTGTCGCACCTTCCTCTTTATGATGCACCAAATGTTCTCTATAGGTGAAAGATCTGGACTGCAGCTGGCCATTTCAGTACCCAGATCCTTCTCCTACGTAGCCATGATGTTGTGATTGCTGCAGAATGTGGTCTGGCATTATCTTGTTGAAAAATGCAGGGTCTTCCCTGAAAGAGATGACGTCTAGATGGGAGCATATGTTGTTCTAGAACCTGAACATAGTTTTCTGCATTAGTGGTGCCTTTCCAGACATGCACGCTGCCCATGCCACAAGCACTCATGCAACCCCATACCATCAGTGATGCAGGCTTCTGAACGGAGCGTTGATAACAACTTGGGTTATCCTTGTCCTCTCTGGTCCGGATGACATGGCGTCCCAGTGTTCCATAAAGAACTTCAAATCGTGACTCATCTGACCACAGAACAGTCTTCCATTTTGCCACACTCCATTTTAAAAGACCCCTGGCCCAGAGCAAACGTCTGAGCTTGTGGAGCTTGCTTAGAAATGGCTTCCTCTTTGCACTGTAGAGTTTCAGATGGCAACGGCGGATGGCACAGTGGATTGTGTTCACTGACAATGCTTTCTGGAAGTATTCCTGAGCCCATTCTGTTATTTGCTTGACAGCGGCATTCCTGTTTGAGGTGCAGTGACGTTTAAGGGCCCGGAGATCACGAGCATCCAGTAGAGTTTTACGGCCTTGACCCTTACGCACAGCAATTGTTCCAGATTCTCTGAATCTTTTGATGATGTTATTTTACGCTGGGTAACACCATTCTGGTATTGCTGCACTATCTTTCTGCACAACAATGGTGGAATTGGTGATCCTCTTACCCCCTTGGCTTCAGAGAGACACTGGTTTTATACCCAATCGTTGTCAATTGACTTAATTAATGTTAATTTGTCTTCCAGCTGTTCGTTATATGCTCAATTTCCTTTTTCCAGCCACTTATTGCTACTTGTCCTAAGTTTTTTGGGATTTGTTGACACTGTGAAATTCTGAATCAACATATTTTTCCTTTAAAATGTTACATTTACTCAGATTAAACTTTTGATCTGTCATCTATATTCTATTACGAATAAAATATTGACATTTGCCACCTCCACATCATTGCATTCAGTTTTTATTCACAATTTGTTTAGTGTCCCAGCTTTTTTGGAATCTGGTTTGTACCCTAAGCTAAAACTGTTAAGCGTAATGTGACACTGCATGACAGTGTATCTACCATTAAACTATTGTATATCCGCTAGCTACTCTACACATTAGACCAAGCTCACAAGTTTGAGTAGGGCACTTTGGTGAGGTCACTAATGTAAAAAGTGCATTTGGAGTACATAGACAGATTAACCATAACATTATGACCACCTTGTTTCTAAATTCATTGTCCATTCTCTTTCTGCTGCTGTGTGGTCAGTGGAGTTGAGAGAATCGACGGTGAGTGTAGAAACAAGAAAGTGGTCATGTTTGGTCGATCGGTGTACATATGGCTAAATATACCAGGGTTAAAATATTTTTAGGTTTTATAAATGCTAACCGTTGTTTGCATTAAATAAATAATCAAAAATTAAATAGGCATATCATAAAAATAAACTGTATAACCACAAAATAACTAAAGCTTAGTTTTAAATGTAGAAACAATGCTAAAACAAATCAGTATTTGAATGAAACAGATAAGAAAAAAAGATAAGAAAGAAAAAAAGATAAAAAAAAACAAAAAACAACCCAGACAGTAAACGACATGCCACTGTTTTCAAGGGGGCTAGGACCATCCCTAACTTCCACCTCTTCCTCCTCTATTGGACAGGCTGGACATTTAAGCACCTATCTTGCTAACTCCTGAACCCTTTTCTGTAAATCAGCCCTCTGAAGGTCCTGTGTGTGTTTCTGTAGTGCAAGTCCTTGCTCATTTCAATGTGCGTTAGCTCTCTGGCTGCTAAACCGTGGCTTTTTTTCTGTGTGTGGTAAGGGTGGCTAATTGCTAGCAACATTTTTAATAAAGGTAATTTGATTCTTTTTCACTGCTTTTTCATGCTCCTGTGCCGATGGGCTTTGTTGTCATGGTGATAGCTTCCCGCCAGTGACCCGGCTACTGTCGCTCGGTGGAGTGAAGCAGCAATCCTGTCACTGCTGAAGCTCTCTGCACTCTAAAAACCTGGATATGATGCGATTCGGCATGATGCTGGGCAATCTGAGGGACGTTTATTTGGTCTCCACTAATAAAAAATCTACTTTAATTGGAAGATATTAAAGAATAAAGACCATGCTTTGAATTAGATAAGCAGACAACTGGATCAACTGGAGCTACCAGTGTATTACAAAAATTAACATAATAACACATGGAAATGCTTCACAAAGAATAAAAACAAGATAAAACGCAAGGAGAAGAAACAACTGTAAGCGTTCTCTGTCTCTCTGGCCATCCTTAACCTGGTGCTGAACACACGCCAGCCTCTCCTCAAACAAAACTCCCACGTCAACCTACACACATACACACACACACATTTTGGCACCCACACATGCACCTTGCCTCTACTCACTCACTCTTCCATCCACCCACATCACACATTACCGCTCAACACCCCCCCCCCAAAAAAAAATAAAATAAAAAATAAAAAACACATCTCCATACAGAATGATTTTAGGCAATTTTTGTTTACAGTCACTAGAGAGGAGAACACACTCCACATCCATTTTGCTGTGCATTTAAAAAGCTTATGAAGAGTGTGTGTGTTTTCTAAAACCTCCACTTTAAAATGTACCTGAGCTCAGCTAAATTGGAAAGGATATTGCACTGAAGCACACTGGTACGGAGAATCTCACCGGTACGCTGGGTTCAGAGACTGCTATGCTGTCAGGGTACACCGTGGCTTTCACACACTGGTTCAGGGTGGCTGCAAAGCGGTAAGGTTCATTGGCTCGTTCACATCTATCTCTCTGGGAACACCTGTGGAGAAAAGAGTGGGAGAGAAAGAGAGAATGGACTCATCAATACACTCCATTACCCCATTCATTTAACACGGCAGGCACAAAAGAAAGCAGTGAATTCAGCAGGGAATTGTCTGTTTTCTCTCTGTGGATTATTAATATCCCATCACATGCCACAGATAAAATATTATATTTGGTATATTAGGTTTTATATATATTACTATTACTAATTTTCATAAACAGTAGCTTACAAATGATGTGACAAATATTATGGAAGGATTATTGCTACGTTTTTCTTTAAATACATTTTGCATGCACAAAAGCTTCAGCTCTATGGATCAGTTGATACGAGCGATTCCCAGATGCATGAAGAATCGATTCTTTGAGGGTCGACTCCTCTGAACTATTCTGTTAGCTCTCGGTGACCTGATAACAATAAACAAAACTCTTTTTTTCTTGTAATTGTCTGTTTTCAAATCAGAAATAACTGGTTGTGTTTACCTGATTTGTGCCAGCTGCCAGATTTAGACTGCACATGCGCAAACCTTCACCCATGTAGCTTATAACAAAGCAAAGAGGATATTTATATTCAACAGTGAGTAACTTTAAACATTCATAAACACAGGTTAGCCTTTCCTCACTGTCCTTTACAGCTATAAGCAAAGTGTAGACAAGTATGATGTTTTGCGCATATACAGTTTAAATTGGCAGCAACACTGCTATATTCATATGTAAAATTAATTTGTATTCATTGTCGAAAAGTGCAAAACATTTGGGAATTGTTCTCATCTTCAAATGATTATTGTTATTTAGATCTCATCTATTTTTCATTTAGAAAAATATAGTCGTCATAGTTTTCCTCAATGATATGAACGCTGCTCACTAATATTCTAAATGACATCAAAATCTACTGCAAAATCTACAACTTTTAGTAGTCATACTACAAACTCTTTTCTGTCAGAATCCTGATTCGTGTCTCATCCGTGTGGGAAATCATATTATTTTTACCATATTAACTCTTACCATGCTTTTTTTCCTGTTGGACCCCCCTACCCTGCTACCCCGCACCCACACTAAGCTGAAAAATGACCACTGCCCTTGGTGCTGAATGTTATTTTGCCTCTATCAGCACATCTACCAGTAGCTCTGATAACTGTTGCCCTCGCATTCACCCTAAATCACCCAGAGCCAGTACAGCATACTGATTAACCCTGTAAAGCCCAGACAAGAGAAGCCTCTGTTATCCTGTATTTTAAGTATGATGCAACTTATCAGTGCTACTTATTTATATTTTAGAATTGACTGTTTATTTGTCTTGACCATACTTACAGTGCACACTGTAACAAACTTCATACACGAGGCCTGTTTGGGAATTTGTGATGAAACTAAATAAATTACAAGCTCCTACTAATCACAGTCATGTTTTTCAATCGAGTAGGGTCAGACTTTCAAATTGGATAGAGCAACATTCTCTTAGGATTTCAGCTCTCATAAATGTATGACTTTTTTATTTTTATTATTATTATTTTTTTACATCAGACTTTGCGACAGGATGGCTCAGATTGATTTTTTTAAACTGGAGAACTGCCACTTTACAATCCTAGTTTAAATCTGGGCGTTGCCCTTCATGTGGAGCACAATACAATTTCAACAAAAAACACCATTAAAAACACAATTAGAGATCAAATATTGGCTGAAACTTTACCCTGCCCTACACACAATGCAAGCAACTCTGCTTCTTTTATACAGTAATAGAAAACACAATAGCACACAGCAGGTGATATTTTGATCATCCCTAAACATCTTAAACTGTGATGATATGCAGTAATGCAGACTCTGACTATGATTTTTTATTTTTTTCGTCAGGAAGTTTTGGGTTGTGTGCTTTTTAAAAAAAGAACAAGCCTATCAAATAAAAATCTCCAACTCCTGCCCAAACATAGACATGCTCCTAGTCCAGCAGATATTATTGTGTTCGAGGAAACAGTGTGACAAGTCTCCGAAGGCACTTCTGTACTTATACGTTAGGGAAGATAAGGTTAAGAACACTCCTGGGAAATGAAATAAAAGTCTCAGTGGAATCTCGCAACAAAGAATGAGAATCAGATCTGTAGCTAACGGGTCTACAGTTCTTGTAGCTCTTCATGTGAGACAGGGAAATGGAAAAGAAAAACCAGCACTCTTTTAGGGTTCAAATGATCCTCGGTCTCTGGAGTACTCCTCACAGTGAATGATTCGACTCGGCGCTTGCCGCTGCAGAGAAACGCATTAAAGGTAATTTGAGTACCTGCTGTAAGGGGGAATGAAAGCGGGCTGTGGAAGACAGCAAGGAGCGCCTCTGTCTGATAATCAAACCACCTAATCCTTTCAATCCAACCTGCTTTCTGCTGTATCTGAATTTATTGTTATGATATATTCTGCAGATAAAGGTTCCGATATTGTTATTGCCTTTAATTGCATGTGTGATATGGGCCAGATTTATGTACAAGTAATCATCTTTGTTCAAAGTACCACAAGGACCAAACACCGAAGCCCTGTTCAGAACATCCAGTTCCAGTGCCTGTTCCTTTAAATGACAATGAGCCACAGCTCAGTTCAGAGTGAGAGCCCAGTAGTCACTCTGGATTTTAGCCATTTTTACTCAGTTCTGTTTCTTATCCATTCTCTTTTTCATGGCTTGTTTTGTATACCCCCCCCCCCCCCCCACACACACACACACACACACAATAATATGTCCCCTTTAATGCCTACTAAAGTTATAAATGAAAAATTAAATATGAAATACTTGCCCAGTGTCCTAAACTCAGCCCCAGGTGATCAAACACATGCACATTTCTCATTGCATATTACAATTTAATTATCTGGAGCAGCTGAACATGAGTTGAGGTGTACCACACTCAATGAAGGTCTCTACCGATCTGTTATAACACTTCCTTTCTATGCTCAAAACTGACAACTGTGGTCACAGCATCTTTTTTTTATTATTACCAGTTTACAGTTAATGAACAGTTTACATTTAATTAACAGTTTAAATAAGATCTGATGCTGAACATGTAACTATCATGTATACACTTCATATATTTATATAGTTATTAAATACTTTTGTATTTTTAGGTTTAATAGAACTTCTCAGACCACCATAAACCCCAGCTGTCTGTTTTTGATCTGTATGCTACTATAAGGCTGCCATTTTTTAGGGATCAATAAAGTCTCATCTCTTATCTTATATTACACTGAAGTAAGCAGACCCTCAAAATCAACCAGTATCTTACTCTAAGTTCAGAAAAAGTTGTATCATTCCACTCTAAGAGAATGTAGATACATATTCTATTACTAAAACATCCATTGAAAGGTTTCACAGGGAACCAAAAGCGGTTCTTCAAAAGCCTTGCTCCAAAGACCACTTTTTATAAGATATAATGTGCAATCATGTAGATTTTACACCAAGGTGTGTGAGTAATGCATGCCTACGCTTCAGCATGCCTCTTTATTTTGACTTTCTCTCTGTTAATGCTCCGCATCCCCCAACCCCTTTGAGCCCCTTCCCCTGCATTTTTTTCAGTTGTATTCTCTCACCCAGCCCTTTCTGACAGGGAGCATGTCGACTTGCAATTTGTCGCATCTATTTTACATCCCAAATGCTCGAGGGAAAATGACACTTAATGTGCTTTTAGATATCTACAAGGGCTTGTGAATATTTTGTTGTCTGAAATGAGTGTGAGTGTGTATATATATATATATATATATATATATATATATATATATATATATATATATATATATATATATGTGTGTGTGTGTGTGTGTGTGTGCGCGTGTGTGTGGTGTGTGTCTGTATTTTGGGGAGTGGAGAGGATATGGGGATGCTGTGGTTGCCATGGTGCTGATAGTTGGTCATCATGTGTGGATGTACCTGTGTGTGTGTGTGTGTGTGTGTGTGAGGTTTGAGATTCTCCTCCCTCAATTTTTTTCCTCATTAATTGAAGTGTGTGCTCCCCCCACCTGTCTCTCTCTGTATCAGTCTGTCTGGCCCTGAGATTCTGTCTGTCTGGAGAGATCGGGCTTTGTCTGTCTCAATACTGGCCCAGGGCCATCTAACAGGCTGTGGAATGCTTTTACAAGTGCAGGCTAAACACACACACACACACACACACTAGAGAAAGGGAATGGCGTACAGATAAAAAGTAAATGAAATAATAATAATAACAAAACCTATTTAAATACATTTTTTTTTCCACAATGGCATATTACAGTCATTCAAAACATGTGTCAAGCCTTTGTAATGTGGTATAGAATTCAGGTATCTTATTAAAATCAATTCAGCTTAGATCTAATTAACTAATAAACAAATACACTGAGAGTACAAGGCTACATTCACACAGCTGGGAATAGAGGTCCAAATCTGTCACATACAACCTGACAGTTCAATATGGATTTGGGCCACTTTCATGTGTGGTGCTGAAAAATGACCTTTATAAGATTCATGGCAATGTAACTCTGTCTGAACAGACAGATCAGAATCTGAGTCTGAGTGGACATTGCAAGGAGAAAAAGGTAGAATACAATACTGAGGAGACATCTGTGTTACTCCATGCAAAGGATGTTGGAGCTGCATGCTGGAAACTAGTGTAATATGTTTACGAAAGCCTAGTGTCAGACATAGGCCCAATTTATACTTCTGCGTCGAACCTAAACCATAGGCAACACATCGATGTACACTCGTTGGCTTCAGCATACTTCTTGCGGAGACGATGTTTGCCTGTCTTCGGCGAAAATTATGACGTCATTTAGGAGAAAATGAACAACCGCATACGTCATGTGAAGGCTTCGATCTGTGAACTCCGCGGGATAAACGCCATTTGACGAAGGTTTTCATTGGTCAGTACAAAAGAGGCGTGACACAACATAAACATGGATGACTTTGTGGTGCAATTCTCAGAGCATTTGCAGTACAGGAGAGTACATGACAGGCAAAACAAAACAGCAGAAAGTATGCAACCTTGCAAAGATCGCAAAGGCGATCCCACTTCGCCCAGCCCTCGCAAATTTTGTTTCATGTGCTGAGGCCTTTAGCCTACGACGTAGCCTGAACCTCTCCAGAAATGTAATGACTGTGATTGGTCAGAAGTCAGATGGACATTGTTTATGCCGAACTGAAGAAGTACAGGAACATGAACTACTCTCCTCCACACACAGACATCAGCATATTCACAGAGGTTTCCTCAGACATGGTGTGGGTTTCAGGGATGAATAAAAATTTTGAACAAGGAAAAATCCGGAGGTTTCTGGGAAAAGAAAAAAAAAACTCAACAAGAAGCGATACGACACGGGAAAAATGTGCCGGCTTTGTATTAGTTACTTTCCTGACACCTCATGTAAACTCTGCTCTGTCACAAACAACATCCTACTCATTAAATAGTACACGTACTGTTTGTGCAGTACAGATTTGCTGTTTTTTTGGATTTTTACCATTGATGTTAATCTGGTGTTATAATGTTAAGCTACTGATTTAGAGATAGAGATTTCTTGAATAAATTAGAGAACTGTAAACTTGCATGTGTATTTTATTGCTATTTTTTGGGGGCTATATGGTACCGGTGGGGGGCGGAATTTCCCCTTTGTCTGAGATGGGGAATGATAGAAAAAGTTTGAGAACCACTGGTGTAGAATAAGATGTTTGAGATTCAGCCTAGTGTTGTAGCGGTGTAATTGTAGTGACGCAGACACCAACACAGAAGTATAAATGCTTGCAACGGCGTATGGCTCTTGCATAGCCTACTGCATTGTGTCCTTTCTCTCTGTTTACAACAGAGAAACAGCTAAGCGAAACCTCAAATGTTGAAAATCATGTACAGAGGTGAATATATTGCTCTACTCCTGCTCCACAGGTTGGTAATATTGACTTATTTTGGCTGTTTCGGATTATTTAACCTGGAACTGACACCAAATTCCATAGAGCAATTAACTGGATGAAACTAAACAACTCAAATTACAAACAAGTTTCTGTTTTAATTCAAACTGTGAGTACAAATTTACAGACAAGTTATGCTTCAGCCACCTACAAGCAGCAGCCGTTTTTCCTCCTCAGATATACTCTGCCACGTTAAAAGATGCAGATCTTCTGAACCTAAACATGCCAGAGAGAAAAGCATTTCCCCACAATCATAGACCTCCCCTTTAAAGGAACCCTAGGCAGTAAATTGATCTTAATATTCCAGCTTCAAAATCATTGTGATGTTTCACTGACCTGTAATAGGGAGAAGAGCCTCTGTTGTTGCTACTCGAGGCTCAGCACAGTAGAAATTGCACTATGTAACATTTGAAGGAGGGTAGGGAACCACCTCTCCCACTCTGATATGAGGACATTGCTGTTAAATTGAAATATACTGTGCAATATAAGGGAACCCAGAAGCAAAAATACCATATTATACAGAAAGAGCTAAAAGACTGTTGAAAGCATTTTCATTCATTTATTCATTATCTGTAACCGCTTATCCATTTCAGGGTCTCAGTAAGTCCAGAGCCTATCTGGAGGGGGCGCCAGTCCTTCACAGGGCAACACACACACACACACACATTCATTTACACAATCACATCTATGGACACTTTTGAGTCGTCTATCCACCTACCAACGTGTGTTTTTTGGACCGTGTGAGGAAACCGGAGGACCCGGAGGAAACCCCGCTGACACGAGGAGAACACATCAACTCCTCACAGACAGTCACCCAGAGTGGGACTTGAACCCACAACCTCCAGGTCCCTGGAGCTGTGTGACTGTGACACTACCCACTGCGCCAACGTTCAGGGTCGCAGTGGGTCCGGAGCCTACCGGGAATCATTGGGTGCAAGGCAGGAACACACACTTAAGGGGGTGCCAGTCCTTCACAGGGCGACACACACTAAATAAATGAATTTAATAGATTTAATACATAAATTAGAAACAATTCAGATTAATAATTTTGGATCATAATGACCCCCTTCTTATGAAATTAGGACACACAGCTGAAACTTAAAACTAAAAACCTGAAAATGTATGCTTTCAAAATATCCCTACATGTACTTTCCTTATGCCATTTACCTGTCAGTGTTTGTAGATGTGTGTGTGTGTGTGTGTGTGTGTGTGTGTGTGTGTGGGAGTGGTGGTGTTGGGTTGGGGGACACTGTACACATTTAGGAAGCGGGAAACCATTGCACACACAGACTTCCTGAGGCTCTGTTGAGACTGAAGGGACGACAGCTTAGAAAGAAGAGGGGGGAGTGGAGAAGAGGAGAAAGATTAGGCAAGAATCTAGAAAGAAAGAGCAGAGGACAGAGAAGAGAACGTTTGAGGAGAAGTTAAGGCATAAGAAAAAAGGAGAAGAAATGAGATGAGAAGTTTTGATGAGAAGGAAAAAGAAGATAAAAGAATAGATAGAGAGAAGAAGGGACGGGTTGCGAAGAAGAGATGTGAAGAGAGTAGAAGTAGAGAAGAAAACAGAATAGAAGATGAAATAAGGATTGAGGAGAAGTGAAAAGAGATAAGGAAAGTAGGTTTGAAAAGAAAAGAGGAGAGGATAAACAACGTTTTGACAGGAAAAAACTGAGGAAAAGTGGAGAAAAGGCAAGAGAATAGAAAGGAAATTAAGAGGAGAATGAGGAGAAGAGTAGGTCTGAAGAGAAGATTAGGGAAGAGACGTTTTTGATGAGAAAGTTTGGAGCAGAATTGAAGAGAAGAGAAAAGAGGAGAATAGAAGAGAAACAAAAACACGGTTGAGGAGAAGTGAAGAGAAGAGATTTCAAAAGAAGAGAAGTTGTGAGGAGGAGAGAAGTGACGTTCTGACAAGAAAGATGAGAAAAGAGAATAAAGGGGAAAAGGATAAGGATCGAGGAGAAGAGATTAGAAGAGGAGAAGGAGACAAAAGAGGAGAATAGAAGAGAAAAGAACAGAAGAATTGAGGTGAAATGGAGAAGAGATGAGAAGAGCTCCTCTGTCCAGTATCAAGCATTTATGGATTATTTTCAGGACAAAATCAATAACATTTATATACACTTTCCGATGGCAACTTGTTCTTCCTTTCCTGAGGCGATCTTGCTCTCATCAGGAAAACGCCCCTCTGTCTTTGCCCCCGTGGGTTCTTCCACTGTTGCTGAGGTCATCTCTAAATAAAACTCCTGCATCTCAAATCTAGACCCGTCTCCAACATTTATTCCAAAACCTCTTCCAAAGTCTCTGATATCTCTCATTTGATAAATCTGTGCTTTTCATTAGATACTGTTCTGCTCTCACTTAAAACAACTGCTGTCACCCCTATACTGAAGGAACCTGGGTAAGACCACTTGTGTTTAACCAACTATAGACCTATTTCTAACTTCCCTTTCTCTCCAAAATCATAGAAAGTGTTGTAGCCACTCAGCTGCATGATTTTCTCTCCTCTGATAACCATTACAGACCTTTTCACCCTGGGTTTCGCACTTTACACAGAACTGCTTTGGTAAAAGTTTTGAATGACTTTCTGCTGTCTTTAGATGCTGGTTCCCTTAATATCCTGGTTCTCTTTGATTTAACAGCAGCTTTTGATACAGTCAGTCACAACCTACTTATATCAAAACTATAATCTGTTGGTATTTCTGGAATTGCCCTTCAATGTTTTCATTCATACCTCACTGAGAGGCATTAGTGTGTTACTATTGGTTCTCAACGATCTAACTTGTCCCCAGTATATTGTGATGTTCCTCAGGTATCAGCCCTTGGTCCTTTGCTTTTTATCATTTATTTTTCTCCTCTTGGTCAGATCATCCACAAACATGGGTTACAATTCCACTGCTATGCTGACAATATCCAAATCTACATCAGCACGTTTTCCCTCTCTTGAGTACATGCATTATGGAGTAAACATCTGGTTGCAGAACAACTTCCTCAAACTAAATGCAAACAAAACCAAAGTTTTATTAGTTGGAACGAAGACATAATTTTCTCGTGTATAAAATTTCTCTGTCAATACTGATGGTGCTCTTATTAAACCAGCCAGTTCTGTTAAGAATCTTGGCTGCCATCTAGATTCGAGTCTCACCTTTGACTCTCAGGTTAATCTTGTCACTAAAACTTTTATTGTTTCGGAATATTGCAGGCTTACATCCCATGCTTTGTGACAACTAAAATGATTTTCTTGTATTAATTACTGCAATTCACTGTTCTACGGACTTCCTGTTAAACTTGTAAACCATCTTCAATACATCCAGAAGTCCGCAGCTAGAGTGCTTACCTCCACCAACCACACAGCACATAGTACAGCTGTTCTCCAGCAGCTGCATTGGCTTCCTGTTGAGCTTAGGATTAAATACAAAAATCCTTCTTTCCTTCTTTTACATGATCTGGCTCCTTCATATCTGTCTGAACTAACTGCTTTGTATTGTACTTCTGCTCCTCCAACTATGGTCTTCTTACTGTCCCCTCAACTAAACTCTCTACCTTGAGTGGCAGATCTATCAGTGCTGAACTTTGGAACTCACTTCCTCATCTTCTTTGCAACGGCTCAACATTATCTTCTTTCAAATCACTGTTAAAATGTTCCTTTTTTCCACATTTTACTCCCAGTATTTTAATCCTCCCCTTTTTTTTTTTTATGTATGTATGTACTTATTTATTTATTTGTCCCTTTATATGTAAAGTGTCCTTGGGTTTTGGAAATATAAATTGAACTTTTATTATTATTATTATCATTATTATTATTATTACTGAGAGAAAAGTAGGGTTGAAGAGAAGATTTGTGGAGAAGAAAATATAAGGAAAAAGAAGAGAAGGATTGAGGAAAATTGAAGAGAACTTCAGCATTGCTGGTGCAACCATGGAAAACAGACTAAAATGCTTAGAAATACATGGCAACCGGACTCCACACCTCTCTCTCTCTGTCTGTCTCAGACCTCCTCTCCCAGCTGTAAATACTTCATTAATATCAGCCCGGTCTGAGGGAGTGCAGACCTCAAGCAACCAACACACTGTGAGTCCACACTGGAGATCGATATGCAATTAGAAGCCCATTTGCCAAACTGAAAGATGCAGTCTGAGGGTCTGGTCATGTCGGCTGCGTGATCGGCAGTCAATAAGGACACGGTGCGGACTGGAGAGGGTAATGGCCTCTGCATTACCGTTATTATTATTGTGGTGATTAGTACTACTTAGATATGGAAGTCACGCGGCTGTGGTGGTGGGCTACAGCAAGAATCCAATTTCTTCTGATTAGCTGTGTATTGATGGTAGTGTAAGTGTTTACATAAATGTTTGGAAGTTATGAGCAGTGTTGCATTTCATGTTTGATTTTGTGTTCCTGGGGTCATAAAACGAGGCCCTTCGGACAATCAATAGGGTTCTGTCCTGCAGTGGTGTATTGCGGCTTAAGGCATCAGGACTCATTCTGAGTGAGAGGCAAAAGTTCTCTCAGCAGAAGTTTTGGATTGGTGGGACAGAGGTGACAGAGAGCGAGAGAGTAACGAGGAGCTTCAGCTGTCCCGTCAATGGTTTGAATCTTTTGGTCGATCAGTGTATATAAAAGAGAGAGAAAGAGCAGAGACAGAGGGAGAGAAATGAGAGACAGAACAGACAGAGAGGGACAGAGAAAAGCAGTAGAGGAAATAGAATAGATGGAGAGAGAAATGAGAGAAGAGAGAGAAAGACAAAAAGAATGAGAGAAAACCAGTAGATACAAGTAAAATGTAAGAGAATGAGAGAAATAGATAGATAGATAGTGAGAGAGAGAGAGAGAGAGAGAGAGAGAGAGAGAGAGAATAAGATGGATGAGTAAGTGAGTGACTGAGTGTGTGTGTATATGTGTGTTTGTGTGTGTGTGTCTCCACAGCAGAGATCAAAGGCTGGTTCCTGCTGTGAGAATCGTCTCATCTTTGGATTGCCTGCAGTGGCCGTGCAAACAAGATGCCAGCTCATAACCGGACACACACACACACACACACACACACACACATTACATAATCTCTTACATCCCCCATTCTCCGTTCTTAAATACACCTCTTACACATGCTGATGTCGTCCCAAGTCCCTCCAGTCTCTCGTCCACACACTCTCCCAGGACAGCTGATAGTACAGTAGCTCTGCTGACCACTGACCCCGCTGGAGCTCGGCCAATCAGATTGTCTAAAGGATTAGCCTTCACAGACTGCAATTAATCTAGCCACATCTGACCCTGTGTCCAAAATAGCTCCCTATTCACCATTCTCTAAGTTATTCACTATATACTGCACAATTATATAGAACTGAGTACAGGAGGGAAGTGAACAATTGCGGACATATCATCCTGCAGGTCCACCATGGATTATGGGTAACCGCTATCCAGTGGTGTACATAGGTTGAACACTATTTTGCGGTGCATCATGGGGGGGTAGTACTGTACAGTGCACTGAAAATTGTTCACTATGTTTTTGGACATTACTACAAAATGGAGGAACTGCAAAATATGTAGTGAATAGGACACGGTTTTGGACACAGCATACTTGCTAACTCTCAATCCCACTCTCTCTGTCTTGCTCCCTCTTTCCTCATGTCATTTCTCTTCTTCTTGCCTTCCCTCTCTGCTTCAGACCCTTAGATTCCCTCGACCTTCTGAGGGCTTCTGTCTCCCCCAACTCTCTGTCTCTACAGGTTTTTGTCTTTTTTTCCCTCTCTATTCTCTCTCTCCAACTCGGTTCTCTCTCCCTCCATCTCCCTCTCTACACATTCTCTCATTTCTTACTTTACTGACTTTCCCATGTCTATATCATACCTCTCTATGTCCCTTTCTACCTCACTCCACACTTTCTATACTCTCTCCTTCCCTCTACAATTTACTCATGCCTCTGTTTCTCTCTCTCTCTCTCTCTCTCTCTGTCTCTCTCTCTCTCTCTCTCTCTCTAGGCACGTGCATGAAGCAGACACTCTTCTCCACCCTCTCAGCTCAGAGTGTTCTTGAGAGAGAAAACTTGTTTTTCCATCCTGCAATCTAAACATGGGGTGATTTTATGCGGCCCCCCAAATCAAACCCTGCTTCTCTATCTGTCTCCTTTCTCCTCTGCTAACTTTCTCTACTTCTCCTTCTTCTCCGCTGTCCTTTCACTCGGCAGCCAGCAGCTGCCGGTAATTAGAGGGGCCATCAATGGAGTTGCGCCTTTCTGCGAGCGAAGAGGAGAGCGAGAGAGGCACAGAAAGAGGGAGGGAGTGAGAGGGAAGAGAGAGAGGGTGGGGGTTGGTAGGGTGTGTGTGGGGGTGTCCTGACCATCTCCTTCAGCTCAGTGCTGAAGCTGGATCATGCTAATATGCTGCCATGTTCCTAATTATACAGCCAAGCCCAGCCTAGCTGCTATCGAGGGGCACAGAATACATAACAACTACAGAGAGAGAGAGAGAGAGAGAGAGAGAGAGAGAGAGAGAGAGAGCTCCATTTATTGCATCTGTAAAGCAGTGATCAAAGGTGTGGATGATTATGCATAGAGAGAGATCCCTGTCCTCTGTCTTTTCTCTCTCCCATGCTTTCTCTTCCTTCTCTCTCACTACTGCTACCTCCCACACCCTTCCCCATCTTTTCTCTCTTTCTCAGTCATTCTATAAATCTCACCCCAAGAGGGTGGGGGAGAAGGAAGGCTTAATTTCATCAAGTCAACACTGATTGTAGAAAATGTGCCCACTGTGGCCACAGCTGGGGCTGAGAAAATGATACCACACCAAGGGGATGGAGGAGAGGAGGGAAGGAAGCAGAAAATGATTAAGTGAGGGAGACAGAGAGAGTGGACAGTCATGTGGTTCGGATATGCTGCAATGTAAAACCATCTCACTGCTGCAAGATTCAGTCCAGACTCAGTCCATGTCATTGTGGACACATTTGCGTGATACACAGCTTTATAAATATTGTACAGACAGTGTGTGTGAGAGAGTGTGTGTCTGAATGTGCCAACAGTTTTCCATTAGATTCTATGAGGGAAAATGCTAATATGGCTAACAGCGAATAAGGATTTTTTTTTTTCACACTCTGCATTATGCAACACTGTGGGGTCATTTTCTTCTATGATGCAAAAAAGCTAGTAGGCTTCTGCGTTTCTGGGTGTTGTGAGATTCTCTCCAAGAAGCTTTCCCCATTTGTTTACATTAGTGCTGCATTCTGAAAACAGAAATCATTATACAATATACCAGGCAAAAATAAAACAAATAAATATATACATACAAATCACATGACTGCAAGCCTGTGTGTCACTATCAATATCTAAGTATTTTAAGCATTTTGAGTAGGTTTAAGCTCTAGCTTCTTTCATTTATTGTAATGGGCACTCTCTTAATAGGACACCCTGAATAAAGCTCATAAGCAAAATCCACAACGTTCCCCTCTAACTTTTGCCTTCTCATCCATTTTAAATCCAAATAGTACTGAAACAACACATTTCACAATCTGATGAGCACGATGGAGATTAAAACACTTTGAGGCTAATAGCACTTAATGCTCCTGTTCTAGCATGCTCCCTCCCTGCGGTGGAGGGGGTCTGGGCTGCCTCAAGAGCCATGCTGAAGAGAGCCGTGCTGAATTACCTTGAGCTCAAGCTATTATTTGTCCCCGTCCCGCCGCGGGGGCCATGTAAATTACTTTAAGTGCACTTTTTCATGGTGCTGCCACCATTAGGAAAATGCGAGCAGATCCAGCTGACAGTCCTATTAGAATAAAGCTGTCTTCTGTGTGTAGAAATAGGAAAGAAGAGGCAACCATCACACAGCAGCAGGACTGTCACCAGAGAAAAGTGATACACTGTAAATATAGCCCTTCAAATACTCTCTAAGAGGTCCAGAAACTAAGACTTAACTGACATCTACCTGAACAATTTGCTCCTGAATCTGTCCTCATTGCGATAGCATCATTTTCACTGAAACTTTTTGTGTTTTTACACTGTGTGTGCTAAACTCCAATTCTCCCCAAATGAAAGCAGTAATGGGGAGTCAACTCTAAATCAATCGATTCTTTGAATCTGAGCTGTCTTTAATTTGACTCTAGGCATGTGACTCAATGTCAAAATGTAACAGTGATCAAACTGTGTTTAACTGTGCTCTATTAATATCTGAGATGGTCCAAGTTAAAACAAAGTGGAGTCCAGCCCCATGGATTGTAGCCGCAGGGATTGAGAGCCAAAAGCCAAAATCATGCGTCATCGAACACCATCACCAAACACAATCATAGCAATAGCATGCAATGTTATGGTGAAAACAAAAAAGGATCCAGTGAAATGGACTGGACATGGGGAACACAGCTGTTAAAGGAACACTAGGTAGTATATTTTACATAAAATTACAGCTTCTTCAAAATCACTGTGATACTTCACTGATACTCTGGGCTTAGAACTGCAGAAACCATGCTATGTAACTTTTGGATAAGGGTAGGAAACCACCCCATTTGGTTTTAGAAGAGTGCTATAAAGGTGAATTACATTCTACAACTGTAGAAGGAGCTCCGAAGCAAAAAAACATTAAGTCCTACCAATTGTTCTTTATTAGTTGGCTTGTATAAATATAAGCTATATTATTTATTTTATTGATCATTATTATACATTATTTTAATTTTATATATTTCTTTTTTGCTGTTGTATTTTATAAACCCACATATACGGTCCAATGCAATACACCCCACCCACTCTCCAGCTCATGGTGAAATCAGCCTTACAAATCATTCCATGTCTTGACATATAGTGCAGATGAAGCACACTAGAACCTGTTAAGTCTCCCAAGACTTCTTTCAGTGTGAGTGTGTGATGGACAGATTATGACCATGGCTATGAAGGGCAAGACCCGGATTTAAGACTGAAGCTTTATGCCCCATACCAGACAACTCATTGAATTATACTTGAAAATATACCAATTACTGCCGACTACAGCTGGGAAATCTAGCTGTAAGTACACACAGTCACCACCAAGTGGCAGCCACGGACCCTAATCCCTACTGGGGGTTGATCATAGGCCTCGGTTTCTCTCAGAATACCTATAGCCCAAACTTACTCCACATTACAAAAGCTAAAAAAGGCCATTACTATCTCACTCTCCAGTAGAAACCACGCAGTAAACACAGTCTGTCAACAAAGTCATGTTATTGTCACTGTAAGCTAGATCCCAGAGTGTGTGTAGAGGGCACTTACATGTTGTGCAGCACACACCACCCGCAGTGAGGGTCTCCAGAGCTCAGACACTCGTGGCACGTTCCATACTGCTCACACGACTCGATGGGCACCTGGGTCACCTGTGGAGATCAGATGCTGAGATCAGATTCGATTTTCAAACGTGTGCAACATTGTCATTTGGCATTCTTTGAAAACTCCAATTGAAGCATGAAATGTGGGCTTTCATTGACTCCTCATACAGCTGAAAGAAGGCTTTCCAGTTTTCTTTTTTCAATTTAATTTTTTTTCTGCTCAGACACAACAGTGAGGTGTTCAAAGAGGGCTGTTAATTGGCTCCAGTGGAAAGCAGATAAGGGTCAGATAGGAGGAATATTGATTCCTGTCATCTCCAGAGGACAGAAGCAGCAGGAAACCATCACAACATGTCTTTTATTCATAATAGAAAACAGCAGAATGGACACATCCAGACATAAGATTCTGGTGTTTGATGCAGGTGTTGATGTTGAACAGTGAAGATTTTGATGGGCAAGTGTTTGTGTGTGTGGTCAGTTTTGAAATATATCCCGAGTATGTCAGAATATATGTCTAAATAATAAATATTTAAATAATAAATAACCATTTATTAATTATTACCTGTAACATGTGTCTTTCAACTTGTGATGAAAGCACTTTATAAATGGTTTTATTACTTATATAATAATAATAATAATAATAATAATAATAATAATAATAATAATAATAATAATATACATCAATTTATTCCCACCTGCAGTATACTAGAGTAAGAGCACTGTCCTGACAATGTCTGCAAAACCAATGTGTGTGTGTGACTGTGTATCTTCTGCACTTGGCTTAGGATGACAGACTGTCAGGAGTGTGTGCAGCAGGACCAACTGGTGCAGCAGACACCAGGGCTGTATGTGTGTGTGTGTGTGTCTTCTGAAGTTTATCTCAGAGACTAACCTCTGTCAGTGCAGCTGCGAGGTTGATATAGGAAGACTTGCAGAGCATAGTCATCTATTGTATGAGCCATTCATATGCGCGCACACACACACACACACACACACACACACACCCACACACATTCCACCCACTTATACGTACAAATTATCCATTACCCATATATATATATATATATATATATATATATATATATATATAAACATTTTCCAAAATGTACCATGCAAGTCACACACACTTCTCTCACACACACATTCTACTTGCAAACACATACACACTCACACTCCTAGGCTCAAGGGAAGCAAGTGTTGAATTCAGTGTGAAGCACAGTTCGTTGTTTAGTTTAGAAGAAATGCAATGAAGACACATACTACATCAGCTGCAATTACACACTCACACACACACAGAATTGTTAACAGCAGACGGAGAGCGGGTTCCAGAGACGCAGCTCACATTGTCTGCTGACCCACAATGGCCCTCAGCACTCTGCACATGAATCCTCCTGCTGGGGCAGCATTGCTCAAATGACCAAACCACTACCACCAAGTGAATAAATGAATGATTGTTTATGTTTTTTATTATTATTTCCAGGGGTGGGGGCGGGCTAGAAATTTGTGACTTCTTAATGTTAGTACAATGCCCCTCTCACACACACACATACACACACACACTCACACCAATGTATCCCACCATTTTTAACCATACAGCCTCCCCAAAGCAGAGAGGTCTGCTTTTATTTCCCTTTGTCGCTTATTCAGGAGAGAATGATATGAGAGACAGTGGGAAGATGGATAAGCTGACTCAACATTTGAGGAATGAGAGGGGTGGGATAATACTTAAGGTCCTGCTGTGTGTGTTTGTGTGTGTGTGATGTATTGCTGTGCTAAATGTCATTAGCTCCTCTGGGGTTGAGTAACTGAGTAGAGCGCCACCTGTCCCCTAAACCCAGCCCCCACAAGCTCCCTCAACAAAAGTACACATTCAGCCATTACTGACCAATAGGACTGCTGCTGTCTGGACAGTCACTTTTTCTTGATGGATTGACTCACACACTCACAGTTACTGTTTACATTCACATACAGTATCAGTCAACACCACATATGAAAATTGTCTTCAGGGGACAGACCTTTTCTCTCTCTCTCTCTCTCTGTCTCTCTCTCAGCCCCAGGATAAACAGGTGGTCCAAAGTAATGAGTCCAGCACATCCACGCTGCAGTCCAACCAGTTAACAATCAAACTCGCCAGGGGCCAGACACGCAAAGCAAAACAACCCCACAGCCAGACGCAACCACTCTGCTGTTCAAACATTTGCAACCACACTTCATTCTTTTGATTTGTGTACAAAAATAACTTTGTTAAATGACATTCTATATTTTTTACACATTTTGTACAAAATTTCCTCCATGTTACACATGGCTAAGGATTATTACATTACAAAATAATTATGGAAATTATTCATTTAACATCAAATACAATTTTTGCATAGTTGCTGCCTTGTAGATTTATCAGAATCTTTGAAACAAGAGGCATCTTTGCTAGATTTATTTATATATTTACTCTTCGATTTGTCATTTTTAGACTTCTGTATATTAATGCGAACTGTTGGCACAGTCTAGTGGTTAACTAATTATGTGTCCAAACATCTGGACGTGTAGTGCATGTGCAACCAAATGATTTGGATAGATATTAATCATAACAAAGATTATAAAATGTAGGGTCTTGGCATTTTATAAAAACACGTCCTAGAGCCTTGGAGTACATTAATGGAGGACAGATCATCTCGCTGCCAGATGACACAGTGTCACTGCTCCGGTTCCCCAATGAAGTCTCTTGGACAGTGCCCAGCCAGGGATGTGAATGGCTGTTGATAAGTGTGACTACATTTCCCAGAATGCCTGTGGGGGGTTAATATCAGAGAGGCTTACCCTCTCTGAGACAGATGTATGGGCATGTAAGCAGCTGATAAAAAAGTAATGGGGTAAAGACAGCTGTGGTGATAAAACTTCAGCAGGTGCGTGTGTGTGTGTGTGTGTGTGTGTGTGCGTGTTTACTGAGCAGGATCTTCCGAAAACATGTACACTATAGGCCTACAGGCCAAATTCCAGTTTACTGTGATGTACTCTTACTCTAATGCATTAATAAATTGAATAAATAAATGAAGTAAAGCCTTGGATATATGAGGCACCTCCAGAAATTGAACCATATTTCTCCTGAAAATAGGGCCTTCTCTTGTTGCGCAGCCCAGACGGCGCTATAAAAAAAGCCAAGAAAAGATGCGGCTTATCTTCAATTTAGGAAACTTAATTTTTAGAAACAAAACAAGCATGGATTATTTGGCTCTGACTAGGACTGCAGTAAAACTCTGCTGAATATTCACCAAGAGCAAACTGCTGCAGGCTTTTAATCAAACCCTCTTTTGTTCTAAAGAAACAAATATTTTACTGTTCATTATCATGATTTTAATTAAATTACCACCTTTACTTTTCCACTAGGATGACACTTTAGAAGGTACACATCCCTAGCACCTAGCATCTATACAAAACATCCATTTTACCAGGTTCATCCATCCATTATCTGTGACTGCTTATCCAATTCAGGGTTGCGGTGGGTCCAGAGCCTACCTGGAGTCATTGGGCGCAAGGCAGGAATACACCCTGGAGGGGGCGCCAGTCCTTCACAGGGCAACACACACTCACACATTCACTCACACACACACTCACACACCTACAGTCACATTTGAGTCGCCAATCCACCTACCAACGTGTGTTTTTGGGCTGTGGGAGGAAACCGGAGCACCCGGAGGAAACCCACGCAGACACAGAGAGAACACACCACACTCCTCACAGACAGTCACCCGGAGGAAACCCACACAGACACAGGGAGAACACACCACACTCCTCACAGACAGTCACCCGGAGGAAACCCACGCAGACACAGGGAGAACACACCACACTCCTCACAGACAGTCACCCGGAGGAAACCCACGCAGACACAGAGAGAACACACCACACTCCTCACAGACAGTCACCTGGAGGAAACCCACGCAGACACAGAGAGAACACACCACACTCCTCACAGACAGTCACCCGGAGCGGGAATCGAACCCACGACCTCCAGGTCCCTGGAGCGGTGTGACTGCGACACCTACCTGCTGCACCACCGTGCCGCACTTTTACCAGGTCAATCTACATGCATTGATGCATATGGCGCTGTATGTACAAAGATTTGTGGAAACCTCTTATAATTAGTGATTACAGCTACACTGAGTTCCATTTAGTGTTAAGACAGATGTTAAATTGTGCATGCACAACTTCTATATCATCCCTGTCCAATGAAAAACATGTAAAACTAATAACTGAAAAAGATGGAGATACATCGTTTGAACAGAGCAGCTGTGCCTCAGATTTTGTGAATATTACCTATGGAGATATTTTTTCAAAATATCAGGATCCATGTGGATGGGGTAGATAATGACGTTTCAGCCAGTTCATACCTACCACTAGGCACAGTGTGCGAAGGGAGGCCTGCACTGACCCCGCTACTATGGGCCGTGTCGCCAATTTTGTGATTTTATGCTATATTTAGTGAGTATTCAGACACCTCTAGTGACTGTGCTGCAGTCTGAGCAGAGAGGAGACCCACAACCTCTCCATTCTGCGTCCAGACTGAAAATGAACGGTGCATGCTCAAAGCCGCTGATGATCACGCCCTGGCCTACAGAGCGTGATGTTAATCTGAATGTTAAGTGTACACTATATCACTGCATTTGTGTCACACCGTCTCAGTCAGATTACCGAACCTTTCTGTGAGCCAGCGCAGGGCGTGTACATTAGATTTGAAACTGGACCAGATTAAAGAAAACTATATAGAAAACAATAAATAAGACAAATCAGAAGGGACAAAAAGAAGAAACCGTAGGGGGACTTGGTCAGTCTGGAGCAGCTGTTGACCGGCACACACTGCAGTCACTCAGCACAGCAGGCTGACACAATGAAGTCTGTTCTCCCACTGTGAGCTGCCTGTGTGTGTGTGTGTGTGTGTGTGTTTATACACATGTGCCTATGTATATATACTCCCTCATGTGTGTCCAGATAAATTAACACAGGCCAAGGTGTGTGCTCTTAACATCCGTGAGGTGCCCGGCCATTTCTTTATAAATGTGCATGATTCTCACAAGCTCATCTACAATTTCAAACCCATTATGTTAATATTTTCTTCCTGTTGCTGTCTTCACTCTTGGCACCAGAGCATTTCCATAACAAAAGGGGAGAAGAAGAAAAAGCCGTAATGAATTCTAATGTAATCTAAATGTAACCTTGGAGAGACGGAGCCAGCGGGTGCGAACCCACAGTTACGGTTTTCTGCCGAATCCAACATCGCCTTTTCGAGAGAGAGAGAGAGAGAGAGAGAGAGAGAGAGAGAAAGTGTGTGTGTGTGTGTGTGTTTCTGTCTCGGATGTGAGGAGTGTGTTATGAAAACAGTTGTGAATCCAGATCTCCTTGTAGTTGTGGAGTCCAGGTCAAGGTCACAAATAATGTACAATATTAGAGTGAAGAAATAACAATGTTAATGCGTGCCCCTCCCTCTGAGCAGCTCCGTAATTCATGCAGTGATAAGCGCTCCCACTCAATCTGTTTATCTGGATCTGGCTCTTGCTCCCTCATTTTCCATTCAGGTCAGAAGTGGTCAAGAAAAGCCTTGGAAGTGGGCACTTAGGAGACACAGATTAGCTGCTGGCTTGGTCTATGTACATTATTCTGTTTCAAGTAAGGAGTCTTCGGCTGCTGTATATACTCACTGGCCCTTGCGGTGCTTTCAGGTGCTCCTTATTATAACAGAGGTTTCTGAGTGAAAGTTGTACTACTCAGTTGATTTTGGTCATGCTGACTGTTATTCAAATCCATCAGGTCCACTGACCACACATGAGTGCTTTGTGTGTTAGAGTGCGTTGTGCATGGATCAGACACAGCAGTGCTGCTACAGGTTTTCAACCTCTCAAAAAAAACATGCCATAATTTTACAAGCTGCTGTTATGCGTTGTATATAAACAAATGTGATCTCTACTGTAGCTTAGAGACTTCACAAATAACTAGTTTGTGCTGGACGTCTGCACTTCGTTGTGATTCTCAAGTCTCTCTGGCCAATCAGCACTCTGTAAAATTTACACCACATGTGAGAAGGGGCTAAAAAAAAGTACCTGGTTCAGGTAGCAGATTTGCCTCATGGAAATGTGAAAAAGCAGAGTAGAGCCTAGTCGAGCAGTGTAGATGCCATGCAGTGAAAGAGAAGCACAAGGCATTGTGCAAAGAACCATTTGAGTCATCAAGCTAGCGTTGGCTCATGCATATTGTTGATTCATTTTTCTAGGAGTCATTGACCATTAATCATCAGGTAAGCATGACGTGGTAACTAGGTTAACTTCTGTCTTTACCGGTTGTGGAGGAACATCTGAACACATCATGAGTAAGTGCAAGTGTCGAAAGGGTACAGGCCTGTGAAAAGGAGGATGGATTGAAGATGGAAAAGGTCAGGAAAGCCAGAAGGTGCTTCTGGACACATGGAATAGATGCACACATTAACTCCCTGCACATAAGCCTCTGGCATGAAGCTGCAAAATGGTGGGCCATTATAGATGTGGCAAAGAGGGAGGGAGAGAGAGAGATAGGCTGAATTTCAAAGCACATACAGATTAGCATCGTAATTAAAACAACCATGTGCCCAATCACCACTTCAGTATCCAATAGCGGATGCCTATGTGCAGACACACTAGAAACCAGCACCCACAAAAAAACAGACGTAATTTGAGCCGCGGTCGCTATAGCAACCTGCCTAGCCTCTGACCCCTCCCACACTCTTGTGGAGGGAGTGATAAACAGCTGGCACCTCTGGGATAGAACACCACCTCACACACACACACACACACAAAGCACATTAATTTTTAATGCTGAGCAGTGAGTCCTGCACTAACAGCAATGAGAGTTATCGATCATGTGCCCTCATACACACAGCTACTAGTTCTAATACACCCATCCATATCCAGCGATGGATTCACAGACACACAGACACTCCTAAAACAGAAACACAAGAACAGGGCACACTCCTGAATACACAGTTGAACAATTATTGTAAGCAGACAAGAGCTAGAAAAAAAAGCAGTGCATGACTGTGGGCATGTGTGATGTCCATTCAGACATTGTTTACAGAAGCGACATATTCCGTCCTTATGTTGTGTATGTACAATATATTGTACAGGGTGGGCCATTTATATGGATACACCTTAATACAATGGGAATGGTTGGTGATATTAACTTCCTGTTTGTGGCAAATTAGTATTTGGGAGGGGGGAAACTTTTCAAGATGGGTGGTGACCATGGCGGCCATTTTGAAGTCGGTCATTTTGGATCCAACTTTTGTTTTTTCAGTGGGAAGAGGGTCATGTGACATCATCAAACGTATTGGGAATTTCAGAAGAACAATGGTGTGCATTACGTTACGTGGTTTTAACGTAACTTTATACTTTCATGAGTTATTTACAAGTTTCTGTCCACTTATAAAATGTGTTCAAAGTGCTGCCCATTGGATTGTCAATGCAACCCTCGTCTCCCACTCTTCACACACTGATATCAACACTGCAGGAGAAATGCTTGCACAGGCTTCCAGTATCAGTAGTTTCAGATGCTGCACATCTTGATGGTATGGTGTGGTATGTGGGGTACAAAAATAGTGGGGTCATTCTTCATCAATGGAAACCTCAAGGCCACTGGATATGCGAAATTGCTAGATGATGACGTGTTTTCCTTTTTATGCACGTTTTTCCAGCAAGATGGTGCACCACCACATTATGGGAGTCAAATCCAAGCATTCCTAGATGAACAGTTTCCTGGAAAGTGGATTGGTCGTCGTGGGCCAGTGGAATGGCCTCCAAGGTCTCCCGATCTGACCTCCTTAGACTTTTATATTTGGGGTCATCTGAAGGCAGTTATCTATGCTGAGAAGATACGAGAAACTCTGCAGCACCTGAAACTACGGATACTGGAAGCCTGTGCTGGCATTTCTCCTGCGGTGTTGCTATCAGTGTGTGAAGAGTGGGAGAAGAGGGTTGCACTGACAATCACAATGGGCGGCACATTAAAGCCAAGCACACCATTGTTTTTCTTGTGAAATTCCCAATAAGTTTGATGTGTCACATGACCCTCTCCCCATTGAAAAAAACAAAAGTTGGATCCAAAATGGCAGACTTCACGACTTCAAAATGGCCACCATGGTCACCACTCATCTTGAATATGCCCCCCCCCCCCCTCTCATATACTAATGTGCCACAAACAGGAAGTTAATATCACCAACCATTCCCATTTTATTAAGGTGTATCCATATAAATGGCCCACACTTTATATTGTAATTGCAATACATTTGCCCTTGAAACAAAATTACAACATGCAAATTAACTCACAAATTAATCATGGTGAATGATCCTGTTAAAACTGTTTGATTATCGATTTTTAAAAAATTCAACTTTTTTTTAACTAAAATATTTTGGTCAAATGATACAGACTAATCTTCTAAATATGTCACTAACACGTGTAATATATTGCAAAACTCATTTTAAGTGATGTCATCCAACATATATTCGGATTATAAAAATAGTATAGAAGTTATTCTAGTGCTCTTTTGGACTGTATGCTGGCTAGAAGTTTATCCATGTTACACAAACTTGCAACACACACACACACACAAATACACGTCACATCCAGTGGGAAACATCCACCGGTGACAAAACCATGCTTGGCTAAGCTGAGGGCAGTGTGTGAGTGACCCCTTCGCCATTCTCTGACTGCCCCTGCGGGCTACTGTGACAAACACACAGCGTTGTAGGGGGCAGACTAATCTGCTCTTTCAACTCCCCAGGTGAGAGAAATCAGAACACAGCCTTTCGCTCTCTCACACACACACAGACACATTTTATATGTACATGCACAGTATACTAATTATTCTTGAATAGCTGTGAGAAAAAATAGCTACAATAAAAAAGTAAGCTTCTGCATGGCTCGACTCGTTTTTAGCTGGTTGCTTTTCCATTAGCACAGCTCCCCTGTGAAATGAAGCTGGTAACTTCGCAAAACCCCATCCGTAATGGGAACTGCAGCAACAAAAAATCGGTTTGTTTGTGTTTTGATTTTTGGACTGAACATGGCTCTGTGCCCCAGTTCTCATAGATTTCCTTGTTCAGCATTAGCTTGAGATTTTTGTCAGCCACCGAACCAAGGAGTGTTTAAACCTCTTCAATGCACCTCTGGGTAATGTTACAAGCTTTTGTTGTGAGTCAGATAAAAACAAATGCAATCGCTGCTGTAATTTCAGAGATTTTACAAGCAGCAAATTTGTACTGGAGCTCTGCATTTCATAATGATTGACAGGTCTCTCTGGCCAATCGGCTCTCTGCAAGGTTTACTACTTTCTCACCTCAATTTTTACCAGGCGTGAACAAGGACTAAAACAGTACCCGGTTCAAGGGACCAGGTACCAGATTTGGCGAGCGGAAAAGCGAAAAGCCAAGCCGGGTTGAGGCAAGTCCTGTAGGTTCCATGTAGTGGAATAATAGCTGTAGCTTGCTCCTTGATGCTGTGGTCTTCAAATCAGGACTATTAATCCAGGTTCCATGCCAGATTTTGTAATTGCTGGCTGGTATGACACTACACCAGGCCAGCCAGGTGCTTTAGCAGTTGCAGCTATAGTGTCATACCAGCCAGAACCTTTAAAATTCTGGCTTGAAACCTGATTGCAAGACCTGGATTTGGTCAAACTCATCACATGTCAAGAATGTGGTATTAATCAGGAATATTTGTTGTTCAAACATTTTACAAGTTATGTCTATCTATGGGAATATCAATTTAATTTTCTAAGAATTAAGGCAAAGAATAGGCTTTGAAAATGGCAGTAAATGAGCTTTTACTGTTGCTAGGGGTGGTTACTATGGTCTGGTCATGGGGTCCAATCAAACACAAAGACATAAACAAACTGTGACTGTATTTCCTCCCTCATAGCTTACTTCATTTCAGTTTTCCTAGAGTGCACAGTGTTTGTGTGTGTTTGTGTGTGTGTGTGTGTGTGTGTGTGCGCGCTTGTGCTTCTGTGTGTGTGTTGAAAACTCAATCAAACTATGCTTGATTGCAAGAGGAGATCTCGCAGCAGGGCTTCAGTGTGCTGCAGGCGGATGAGAGTAAGATACAAGGAGGAAAGGAGGGAAGGAGAGAGAGAGACAGACAGACATAAAAGCAGGTAGCTGACTGTACTGCAGAAAAAGAGAGGGGAGGTGATATAGATGAGAAGATTAGAACTTTTTTCATAGCTTCATTACAGAGGACAAGATGGAAGGATAGTCAAGAAGGTAATGATTAGAGAGGATGGGGTTTTTCTCTCATTTCTTCCCACCTTCTGTACAGAATTTTACATTCTACTGCTCACAGATTGATATGAGAAATGTTACATAGCATAGTTGCTGTAGTGCTGAGCCTGAAGCAGCAATGACTCTTCTCCTTATTACAAGTCAGTGAAAAATCACAATTGTTTCAAAGCTGTAATTGTAAGGGAAAAATACAACCTAGTGTTGCTTTAAGCTGTTTAGAGATGGTGCATTAGCAGCAGGGTCTTCACATGTCTCTGAGAAGATGCTGGTGTCACTGTGTACAATTGGAGGAAACTCACTAGTGAATTGGTGATGACAAATAATTATACAAAATCTTGAGCATAAACAACAACAGCAAAAAAAACAAGCTGTAATTATAAATTAAAAATATTGTTGGCAAGCTATGGGCCTTGAATCACAGCTTCCATTAGTACTACAAATTAGTTTAAATTTGTAAATGAACACAAGACTGGAATATTAGGATAATTACACATTCATAATCAATTTTATTTATATTCAAATTGCATCCAGCATCAAGAGGTTGGAATATGGAGGTTGGCCTATTTTAATTTGTTTCATTGCAAAACATAAGAACTGTAAGACATAAGAACAAACGCTTCTGTCAAATTCAGCTTATGAGTGAATCACATTTTTTTTTCACTCCTCCCCCATTGTTTTTCGACCTTTAGCTGTGCTCTGCAGTATCTGCAGACACCATGTAATTTATCAACATTTAAGGTAGAATTACTAAGCGTTTTATGCTAATTATGCAGTAAAGGGTCATAACGCATTGAAACGACAAGAAACTGAAGTTGAAGTGTCCCCCTGATAAATCTCTTTTTCAAGAGCTATATAGCCCTAAACCTTAGTCCTACCCCTCTTTCCCAACAAGAACTGAGGTACCTCTGCCCCTAGGCAAAGTGGAGGGTTAGGGCTAAAGTGTGAATTGGGATTCATTCTATAATATTATAATTATAATATAAATAGTGATGTCCCGATCCAAATCTCAAAGGTCGGTATCGGGGGCTATCACTGCATTATTTTACTGATCTGTACTGGTTTCACTGAGCTCGATCTTAAGTCAGATCCTCTGTTTCCTCTAGGCGGCAAGCTCACACTTGAGTACCGGCAGATACTCAATATTAAAATTCTTGGACCGTGATCAGGAAAAAAAATGAATTGGGACATCACTAGTAATAAGGACTGAAAGCTAAGAATCTCCACTCTTGTGCTTAAATATATCTTGGCAAGTTGAACTGAAGAAGGTCCTTCTCTATGCTGTTTCATCAAGTAAGGGTGCTGGAGTCCTGGGCAAGCTGCACTTCTCCCATTAGTGCAGTTTGTTTATGGGATCTGGCCAGACTTAGTTCAGCTGAAATATTTCAACACCCCAGTGCCAGGAGGCCTGCCAGGACTATAAAAAAGCCAGCAAAGCCTGTTACAAGGAACACACTTCTGTGTAACATTGGAGCGAAAGAGGGTCACCAACCATAGGTGTCACAAAGATGGCGGAGCTGCATCACAGGGCTCCTGAGCCCTGGGTCGTAGCGCTTACATGGCTGGGTCATTAGAAAAAGCCTCCTTGTTACACTCTAATACTGCATCCTTTATCTCACGTTCATGGGCCTAGACTACAGAGTTTGATAAATGAGTCTCAGGAAAGAGCTGCAGCACAAAGCCCTTCGCAGTGAATCAATTCCACTATCAAGTCACATGAAAGAGCTTCATTGTCCGGGTCAGTCTCTAGCCCTATTGTTCACCATATAGCCTGGCTATAGCCATCTCCCCATCAACCTTATGATGAATGGCTACTTTTCATGTTTGTAAACAAAGCAGATTCTTCACACGTAGTCGAGTCCACTTCAGATCTGTGGTATGGTTAACCATTTTTTCCAACAGAAAATCTTTTTTTTTTTTCTTCTTCTTTTTTTTTAAATTCACCCAATTTGGACATTTCCCTTCCCAGCAGGGCCCAAATTACAACATGTAGGACTGCCCCACTAAGACAATTAGCTTAGTGGGAGCTTAGGAGAGACATGCTGAGTGATGGAGAGTGTAGCCTATTATCCAAAACCCCAGATAACTGTCTGTGAATATTTCTTACTACTAAAATTGGGCCAAAATGAATTATAATGTCCACAGATTTTTTCATTTTTACTACCTCCCTTCCTGTAGCTGCCATATTAGGAAAGAAATATAATTATCCCAGCTTAAACTATGTTTTTACAGACATCTGACTTTAAATGGAGGCCAATGACGATTATTGCGCATGATGATATGCATGTGAAAGGGGTCCCAGAAGTTCATTACTGGCAGGAGTAACAAGGGATCCCCATTAAAACATTTTAAACTAGTGGCTGATCATCAGGAAGAGTCTCAAGCCACACAGACACACTGACTTTTCTCTATCTTGGGTTTGGGTGATTTGATCCACACTTGTGGAGCACATGTGAAGAAAAGACTGTGACACATTAATGAATCATGGGACTCTGTGTAAAGAAAATGACTCGTTTGCACAAAGCAGAGGCAAATTAAGCCTCTAGACACCAGCTTTTTATTTTTAATTTTTAATTAATATGAATATTAATAATGCTTAAAAATCACTAAAAAAGTAGTGAATTTTGATTTATAATATTCAACCATCCCTACTGTCATGTCACCAACAGAGGAAGTTCACAGAGGAGTTTTTAGAGCACAAACAATGGGCAGTGTCAACCACTTGGCTAACACACACACAGTGCAAGAGGCCTGCTGTTCTGGGAAGCTCTGATTGGCTCTAAAGAGTCCAGGAGAGAGAGAGAGAGCCAGACAGACGGTTGAAGAATAGAAGCCATCCACCAGAGATGGGGAGCTGGAAAATGAAGCCAGTCGATAGAGAGTGTGCAGTATATTCATTATTTATGACTGAAATCCTCTTTTTTTTAGGGGGGGGGGGGGGGGCAGCGAGAAGAGAGGCACGCAGTGAGGTGAGGTGGGAGTCAGATAGCAGTGAGGCATGGGTAGAGGGCATGACTAACACCCTTGTATCAACATGTTGGGCTTAAAAAGAGTGAAAAAAGCCCCCTTGCTAGTAACAAGAAATGGCATGCAAATCTCAGAGGGTGTATCAACTAGATAATATCTCCTAGCACACCTGGGACAGTATCCACTAACACCATGGCTCTAATGACAGAAAAAAAGAGAGAGAAAAAGCCTCCAGACACAGCTGGTAAGCCCCTGAGGGAAGGAGCACCAAAAGCCCTTGTTGTCTGTCTGTCAGTCAGTCTGTCAATTAAGCTCAAGAAGGAGCAGCACCATGCAGGTGCACATTCTCCATTCTAATGTGAGGGTGGTGGTCTTTTGGTGGTCACAATTGCACTGTCAAGGTAACCTAACTGATGAAGCTTTTGATGCAATTAGTGACCATATGCTTGCTATGCTGGGTGAAGCAAAACAATTCAAAAAGTGCGTAACGACATTAAGGCCCTGCTCTGAAAAGACAGCAGATGCTTGATTTCTAAGGATAGAGATGAAAGGCTTCACGGTGGGGTTTAAACTGTAGATCTTTCAGGTCCCTGAGCAGCAGTATACTAGTCTCTAAGCTAATAACGCAGTCGGCTTGACAGCAGGCAGTGTCTCGGCCAGTGTGCGAGGAGTTAATAATGCCGTCCAGGCACAAAGCAACAGGCTGAGGTCTCTCTCTCTCTCACATACACACACACAAGTAGATCTGCAGGGAAGATAGCAGGGGGCTTATTGATTTAAACACAGCAGCCAGACAGAGGGCCGCTCTGACCCCAGGGCTGATTCAGAGCCCACTTGATTATGTGTGTGCTTTGGGTTCGCAAGAATGGAGTGTTTGCGTACTTCACTGTGAGTATGTGTTACAGGGTTAGACACAATAGATACAGATGTCTAAGATGATGCATGCAATGTTTGCTAAGTCAAGTGACTTTGAAGGACATACATTTTGTATCTGTATGCAAGCCTAGTGCCCTTCAGTTGTCTCTTTTGCCACCCCCTCAAATCCTGGTGTGTGTGTGTGGGGGTATACAGATGGTAAGGTTGACTTCACCCCACTGGTCCGTTGGCTGCTCAACGGGCTTTTGTCCAGCATGCCTTTTTGGCAAGGTTTAAGGGGGTTTTATTGGGGGTGGGGGGGGCTGCTGTCAGGCTCAGGTGGCTTCGACCGATACATGTCATATGACAAACAAGCATCCTTACTCTGCTCTGCCGCAAGCCAACTACGGACCCAGAGAAAAACCCAATTTACAAGAACTATATCAGCACCCGGGAGTACAGCTGTGGCTCTGCCCATCTCCGATTCAGTCCGATGATCTTGAGTTTCTGTGATTATCACATGCTAGAGATAGAGGCAGAAATGCTCAATCCTTCCTTGCCTTAGTTAGGGTTGTAGGGATTTTGTCTACCTGTAGGAAACTCCAAGGAAAATGGCAAGAAAACAATATCTCCAGCACTGTGGAGTGGCTTGAAAAGTGCAAGGATGTTGTTGCACACTCCTCATTAATTCCTGTCATTCCTAGGAGTCCCTCTCATTTTCAGTGTGACAAGAGGCCAGGAAACGATAATGAGCTGAAGCTGTCTATGGAAGGCACTGTCTCAATCCCAAACAGTCTGAAATGCAAACACACTTACCTTGTTTTGACTCCATGCGACAGCACTATGCACCTAGAGCTTATCCATACATCTTCTACCGCTAATTTGCAAGAGTTTATGACAAAGTTCCCTTGTATAACCTGCATGGCTGTGCATTATATCACTTAACGTTGTCAAGGCAAAGTTGTAAGGGCTGTCTTAAAGCCACTAGAGGCAGGCCTAGAGGTTGTGGAAGCAAATCTGCCACTATGACATCCCCACATTCTTTCCCTATCAATTATTGGTTGCCCATATTTGGTCTGTACCTTGTATCACATACACAAATATGGCTACAGTAATACTTATAAACCCTCCATTTTTTCCTGTCAAGAATTCTGAAGTTTGATCTTCCCACATCCCCTGACTGATATTATCTTTCTGTATATTACACTGGGAAAATGATACCTTGCTCTAAACCATTCATCACCCTCTAGTGCTTGTGCTTAAATTCTCAGAGCCGCACTCCTCTTGGTTCACTTAGAGTGTTGCCAGCTCAGCGCTAGGCAGTGACATCCATCATTTGTTCTGTGGGTGGCAACGGGCCTGTTCACATTACAATTATTGCCCCTGTTAGTGCCGCTATACCAGGGCACCACAAATCCCAAAATGAGTCCCATCATATTCACACAACCCTTCCATCAATAAACACCTGGGATGCCTAGACTGGGATGGATACCTGAAACGAGAGAAGATCTGGAGTAAATGGGGGAAAAAAGTGTAAATAATTTAGAAACAGCAGCAGTGATGAGACTGTGCGATTTTAAACTTGAATTCTTGCGCTAAGTCCAACAATACGGGACCACATTCTTACAGGACCACATCCATCATATTTACATATGAATGGCCATCACTGGGAGGTGTGTTATTGTATCAGCTCAGAAGAAGAGGCAGCCTGTGATTGCTGACCAGATTGAATAGACCGTTCTTGACAAAGAGAATAGAAAACATACATAACACACATACATACGCGCAACCCTCTCTCTCACACACATCATTATCATCCATCAGCCCAGCTCCTACTGACAGCTCTCTCAATATGGGCTGCGGAGGAGGACAGGGGGAGTAGCTGGATTGATTCTTTGCATTGTTGGTCTAAGGCACGGCTCAAAGACGGACTGTGGAGACGCTCTTCCGACACATACAGCTCAGGGAAAAGGCAAAACCTGCCACTACCGCTGTGCAAGTGAAGAAAACAATCGTCTCACACGGCGCTGGGTGTTTGCTGTTGCGTCTGGGCCATTAGCAACTCAGACAAAGAGCATATGCGGGCCTGGCAGCCTCCAGAGCTGGGTGGTGCTTGCGGGGAGGTGGGAGCGGGCCTCCTGCCAGCCTGCCCAGCATCCACAGCTGAACCTGACAGGCTGCTTGGAGCAATGCTCGGTCGGTGGGAGGGCTTCATTTACCGCCCCTTTCCCCACAACAACAGGAGGGGAGCTCAGCCCAGAGTGACATTCATCAGGAGGAGAGCAGGTAGACATTGACAGTTTCTGTCTGGAAGCACGCAGGCACAGTGGGAGCTGTATGTTCATACCCATTATGTCTTGGCATAGACTGGGACTTGGCTCACATTTGGACGGCCATAATCGATAAAGATAAGGACAAGCGAGCTTGTTGTTTCTTAATCTCTGAGGTCAAGTTTAAAGAAAAAAAGAAAAAAGAAAAAAACACACTTGATTAATGGATGGTATCTTTGAATCATATCCACAACTAAGGCCTGTAAAAGGATGGGGACAAAAAATGGCCTCCCTTTTTGTGTAGTCCATAGCAGATGCAATTCCCAGCTGGGATGTGTTTGATCCGAGTTTGCCAAGATGCTGCTCCAGGTCAGGAACATATTTAAAATCACTTATTGTGTTCATCTGGTATTTTGCTGGCATACACTAAGCACATTTACAACTGAAACAGAAGGAAAAGGAAATTTTCTGCTTCCTCTATAAGTCATTACCTTCAAAGGATTTGCAGTTTCATTTAGCTTGACCAAACACGATTTAGCTTTCCTGCACTAGGTTAACTACAGCTTCCTCCTTCCACACCTCAAAAAACAAAGACTGAGGTTTTAGAAGCCTGCTTCAATAAAATAACTTCAAGAATGCACAATATGGCATGGTAACAGCTGTCCCTCCACCTCTCCCCAGAGGAAATTCAGGACAAAGAAGCCCTGAGATATTTAAAAAAAGTGCTGTTTCAGTTTTCCCTCTGACGGTAGGGAACGAATTCATTATGCAGTCTCTGTCTCTATGACGTGCAGCCAGTTTGTGTTCACTCACTGAGAGAAATAGAAGGAGCGAGTCTTACAGTACTGCCTCCACCAATTAGACAGCTAGCGGTAATGATAGCACGCTAGCAGCGTTTCCCCTGCCGCAGTCTTCCCTCTTGACACAACCGTGCCTGTTTCCTTGAACTGGCAGTTACTTCTCCCCGAGAATCCTTTTTTTGTTTAATTAGGCTTGTAAATAATTATTGCAATTAAAGCCTGCAATTAGGAGAGAGAAGTGCCGCTATTAGAGATGCGACGGATGCCAGGGAGCTTTTTTAGCGCGGCGAGGCACGCACAAAGCCTCCACCATTATACAGTCACTCAGTGACAGCCACGACGACTCCTGACACGCCAGAACATTTTAATTGCGGACGTTATTATCCTGCCATCCTCGTGCCTGATTCCTGAGCCAACGAGACAGTCTCCCGGAGAAGTGAACTATGAGGAAAGTTACGGAACTGTCACTTCGCTGCCCACACGACGGCGGTAAATAAAGAGGAACTTTGTTTGTTTTGCACTGCGATTTTTTCCCTTCCGCCTTTTTTCATGTTCTATTAAACTGATTGCAGGAGCAGCACTTAGACGCACGTTTGACTGATGCCTGACAACTGACATCGCGCCACGCTGACGCCTCTCATTGTCACACATGTCCGAGACAAGGTTGATGAACAATGAACAAATTGAGCAAATGAATGCGGCACAAGCTGCTGTTTTCAAAGCCGGGCTGAGGCATGTACCCGTGCTAAGCTGTTCCCTGAAGAGTCACTAGTAACTAAACAAGGTGTCTGTACCATCAGGTCTCAGGTATTCTCCTCCTCATTAGGGGCTATTAAGTCAGCAGAGCAGTGAAAGCTCCCTGAAGGACTTGCGAGATAGTGATGAGGTTTCAGCAGGTACGGACACAGCCTCTGGCTCCTGCCTCTGCTGTTCACTAATAACACCCTGTGCGACACAAGCTTGTCTCTTTATGCGGGGCCAAATCTATAACTCACATGACAGGTCAGGGGCCATCAGGGCTGCATTCAGGCTGTTAGCTGCCCATAAACAAAGACCTCTTACCCCAGTCCCAAAGCTAGGCTCAAGAGCAGTAGACAGCCAGTCTAACTGCAGAGAAGGAAGGGGGCAGGCGAAGGAGGGGGCAGGCGAAATGAAGGGTAGAACCTCCATTCAGTGCTCATCTTAATTAATGAGCTGACGGAAGCTGACAGGAGGTTTGCTATCAAATAATGAGGTTAGGAGTGGCCGGTATTTCCTGTGCAATAACCATGATTAGCACTAATCCAAGCTTAAGTCAATTACTGATGCATAGACCGGGATTGATGCAAATGAGGTGGGTTAACTCAGCAGTGTGCTGGGGGTATGTCTTAATCATACCTCAAGAAAAAAAGCGATCAGCTCATAGAGCTTGTTAACGATTGCATGAGCTCACAAAAAAGGCTCCTTCATCAGGAATGTCCATCTTAAGCTGACCTTGAAGTTGACCCTGGCATTTTGATTCACTGCTTTAAGGTATATGTTGACCCTAAAACCACAATACCCCCACCCCCCCCCCCCCCCCACCCCCAAAGCCAATGACTCCCAGGTGTTTTCTTTAGGTCTGGGATTGTGACTGGATTTCAGAGAGTGCAGGCTAAGTAGGTTCATCAATAATGTTGGATGTTGAAAGTATCGACAAGGGCATTTATCCCGATTTGTCCCTGTGTCAATAGCAAGTGAAGCTGTCAACCTACCACAGGACTGGCAAGTGACAGCCCAGCTCCAGAAGAAATGGCATCATTGGAATTGATTCCCATGCTGTAACCTCTGTTTCAGCAATGTTGACCTCCCTTGAATTCTGAGGTAACAAATGATGCTGCATCAATCAAGCTTAGCATTTACACATGCTAGGCTTCTCTAGAGCCTAACATCAAAGGTAGTTTGCTGAAGAACCTGTGTACACAATAACTATGGAAGCTAGTCTGGGTACATGTAAAAGAGCTGGGAAACGTAGGATGCATTAGTATTGCAATACACGAGCCGTGTATCGTAAGAGTCTCATTGTCCCCGCCCCGTCTTCCAGAAAAAGAAATGTAGATGTGGATTTTGTGGTTGCATTGGATATATGGAATGACACTGCCAAATGTGCCGTGTAGCGGAAATTGCATTTAACCTCAATCCAAACCTCAATTAAAAAGTTCAGGCTTATGGCCAAATGGTGCATCACTGATATTCCTTCATATCATGCCTAAATATGGACCCCCAGACAATTAGAAAAAAGGGAAACAACCAGGACAAAATTGTAGACTTTCTAAACCTGCTAGAAAAAAAATATCAAGGCAACTATTTTGGTTTTTAACTAAACATTTATTTGCCAGCGATTAAAATTCATGTCATTCGTCGATGATTCCAACCACTTGAGGTTGCAACTTGAGTTAATCGAACTCTTTGTGCGGCGTAAGCTGGGTGACAGTGATTGGTGAGCAGAGAGAAGATGGAGGTCATTGGTCAAAGTACTTTCCTTGTACCCTTTTTCTTTGGCAAAAGCAACTGCCCTCTAACAGGGGTCAAGAAGAGACCAAGGGCTGGCTGGGGCCAAAAATTCAGTTTGTACAAGTGGAAAGCACTTTGAAATGTGGTTTTCTTTACATACATACATACACACACACATATATATATATATATATATATATATATATATATAAATCTGAAAAGACTCAGGAATTTTGCCTCTAGGGTTAAAATTCCTGGACTATTTTTAGTATGAATTTAGGCAAAATGCGCTTTCCTGCACTCAGGTCTTTTCCAGGTTATTGTCACCGGAATATGAATACAGCAGGGACCTTTGTCTGTGTCTGTGTGCATGTCTCTGTGTGCTGCCCTTAACTGAATATTAATGCTGCTTTGTTCTCATTAATCACATCCTCTGCTCTGCTGATTTCCTGTTAGTCCTTCCATCGCATAAAGGCAAACCCCCCACCCGTAACCCCCAGAGGTATAGACGTAAGCCCATGCATATCTTTCGAGACACACATACACACACACTCATATGCATACACAAAGGAAAACCAATGGCTAGGTGCCAACTCAATCTTCATCCACTATGAAGGACAGTGAAAATCAGGAAAACAAAACGCTCCTCACAAGCTGTCTACATCACAAAGCCGTAAATCACTGACCAGGTACGGGGCCATCAGGACCCTATCAGTGCACCCAGGCCAGGACTTACTCTGCATATATTTCCACATAAACACACAGATATGTTTTTTTCTTGCATAACCTGCAGGGAATGATTTAGCATCCCATTCTACATTTGCAATAGCTCCAGTTTTTTGACGCCAGATATAGGCTAAGGAGATGATATCTGCCAGAAAGCTTCAGGAGGCATAATAAGAGCACTAGTGGTTTGTCCCTCTCATTTTTTCTCTCATGAATGGCAGCTCTAGCTCAAGTTCTGGTTGGTGTTGTAGGCAGAAGGAAAGATAGGCTCTAGTCAATCTCAGTGTGGCTAAAAAAAATTCCATTTCCCAGAGCTTGATAACCACACACCTCATTTCCTACACATCTCTCATCCCTAGCTAAACAAAGGTGGAGGAGCTCGGAGATGGAACTAGCAAGTACCTGTATGTGTCTCTGTGTGATGTTGTGTATAAACGCACATGGAAAAAGGTGGGGTTAAAGGGTTGCAAAGACACAGAGCAAATAATCTAACTCTGAACATAGGAAAAGAAGGAAATCATGCATGGAATTTAAATTTCACAGCTGAGTACTCGGAGGGAAATTGCTAAGTTAGGGAAAAAAGCCACTCTTTTATTTAGCTGATGATCTCTCAAGCAATAATGTTGCTTGCTTTTATGGGGTTGAAATGAAACTGAAGGGAGGGAGGGAGGAGAGGAAGGAGGGTTCAGAGGCAGAACCATAGCTTGTACAGCGTAGCCCTTGCCACTTATCGCTAAGGACACGGCTGTTCCAAAGAATGACAGCAGCACATGCAAGAGAGCCAAGCCACCTTGTGAAAGTCGACACTTTGTTTGCACGCCAATCCACGTTAGTCACGGCGCTAGAAATTTCACACTCGTTCTAATAGAAACATGGCCGTGGAGAGAGATGCTGTCAAAGCACAGCCTGGCGGGACACTTGCAAGCCACGTCAACTTTACACATCATTCCGCGATGTCCAGGACCTCTGGCTTCTCTTGATTTTCTCTGATTCTAGTCAAATGCCAGGGCTGCTTCTTGTTCCACTTCTGCTGCTGCTCATGGCAAACAACATAATAGAGGCATGAGTCATAAATGCACAGACAAATATGGCGTTATTTTCCTCTTATTGCAGGAGAGATCTCCCATGCCATGTTTACTTTAATTTCATGGGCAGGTATTGGCCGGTGTTGACCGCTGGCCTTTGTCAAGCAAATAATTAAGTGCACAAGTGATTAGTGGTGAATCTTCCAGCCGCTCGCTTCTAACAGTGTGGTGGGAGCTCATAAAAATTTTACAGCACTGCTGATAAAACCATAAAAAGGAGCCCAGTCAAAACGCAGGCAATCTATTCTTCAGCCCTCACACTTTTGATTGCTGCCTAATTGGCAATATTCCCTACAATGGTAGCTGGCCGAGCTCTGTTGCTGACTTAGAGGGAGCAACAAAGAAACTATCTGGACGTCCACCTCACAGGTTGTAGAAAGGAGGAGTGAGAGGATAGGGTGAGGTGTGGGATATCTGGATCTTGGCCCAAACTGTGTGTGCCAAAGGTCGGTCATTAAAACACAACCGAATAACAATTCTGATCTCTGATATTCACATCTTGACCAATGTTGCAGAGTCTACCAGGAATCATTGGGTCTGTTGCTGGGTTCTCTTGCCTGGCCCCTGGACCCCTTTTTTGCAAGGTGAATTTTCCCCTGCTTTGCCATGAACTTACAAATCCCACTATTTTTCCCCTCCTCTCCTTCATATTATCTCTAACTCATTATCTCTAACAGGTCATTTACTGCTGTGTCCCCCTTATGAGTTCTGGTTCCTCTTGTGCAGAGGGAGCTTTTTCTTGCCATTCTCAGCCTTGGCTTGCTCATAGGGTGATTGAACCCGATCTCTGTAAAGCTGTGACAACTGGGAGGAAAACATCGCAGTCAAGGGGCGAACACACAGAAGACCTGGAGCTGTGACACTTTATGCAACCAATGCCTTGTCAATACTGTAGACTTATTTTTTTTATGATACTGCACCACTATGAATGTAACCAATCAAGTCACTCTGTGCAAGCAAAGATTCTATGAGGAAATGGTGAGCCATCGAATATTCAGCAGGAATTCAGAGTGATACAACAGTTCTTCAAACATTTAAGAGCTTTGAGAATTGAATAACTGTATACAAATGCATTTATATATTCTCTCAGTAACAACTGGGTGGTGTTGGTGGTTCTGACTTAACGATAAGCTCCAATGCACTCTGTGGTTCAAAGTCTACCCCATACAACAGACTGTGGCTGTCGACTTTGACTTGAATGTCCTGCATCTGATATGCAAACTCAGATGGGTTGATCTTACCTGTTTCCATATGGGGCGTGTTGTTCATCCACATCTGAGGTAATACTATGCAAAATGGCCAGGCAGGCCATATTTGCTTGTAACAACAGAGCCAGGTGGAGCTTTGCTTAACCCAAATGGTGTGCTCTGGAAGTTTGCTGTTCGGTTCAACTTCTCCAAAGTGGGCGTTTTGAACAGTGGTTCTTCCACTGCTGTACTGCTTGAAGAAGAGAGCTTTTTACAACAGACCTGTGTCTGAAACCCAGGAGAGGGAGGACTATTCTCGAAATAGGCTCTGACACACATTCACCAATGCACATGACACTTAAGTCTCACTGTTTCATTTGTCTTTCTACCCCCCCACCCCCCAACACCTCTCTCTCTCTCTCTAAAAGAAGCTGCTCTCAGCTGAAGCCATTCTGACCTTTTGTAGTTGTTAGCCTGGGGCCCTCTTGTCCATCTGAGCACCAAAAGCACTTTGTCAAAGGACCCGTATTTCAAGACTGAGGCCCATGATTTTGTCTGCATGATCTGAAAATTCACACTCCTTGAGCAAGCCCAGTGGTGAGGAAGCTTCAGGTCCAGGACCAAACAACTGCTAATCATTTAAAAATCAACTTCGTAGTTTGTCTTGCAGCCACAAATGCAACTGAGAAATTCTGTTTAGGGTTTATTATGTATCAATGGAGATTACAGTATTGGAGAATATATTAGGGTTCAGGCAGAATGCACAGCACTTGCAAGCGTAGTCACTAGGCAAGAATCATATTTCTGAACACAGCTCTGAATAGAAATATTTACTGCCTTTGCAAATACATATAATAACCATAATTCCCCATCTAGTCTGAAATATCTCTCATCATCAAAGTTTAATATACAAAATGTATTTCCAAGATTACATTTTCTAATTCTTATATGGTTATTTTCTAATGTTTGGTACCTACTCGACTCTTGCTTTTTAGTTTCCATTAGGCAAACTTTCTACTTGGTACCTGGAACTGGGTACTTCTTTAGGCCCCATATGCTTGTGGATCTAAGAGAACCAAGCAGGGACTAAATAAGATGAAATCCAGACATCCAGCACCATCTATCTGTTTGTAAAATCTCCAAATTACATTTGTACATTTGAGATCACATTTGTCTTTTATCTTACTCACAGCAGCAGCTCGTGAAATTATGCTGTGGTTTTTGAAGAGTTTCAAACGCTCCTTGGATGATTGGCTGATGAAAAATTCCAGCAGGAGCTGTGTGGTGAAACAACGAACAAAAAACTGGAATGATCCATCTGAACTGGTGCGCAGAGTCACATCCTATATGACACAACAACAACAACAAGCATATACATGATGAGTAAACAAGGCCCATACCGCATCCATTGTTGTGGTTTTCAAAGCCCACCGTTCACATTAGAGACAGGGTTTTGCAACATTACACGCTATATTTCTCAGTGAACTGTGCTAATAAAAAAAGCTACCAAATCCCAAAACCTACTTCTATCTCTCTGACATTCTCATACAATACAAAAGCCCCATGCCTCATGTTGCCAGGATAGATTCCATGGGCTTATGATGTAAGAAACCCTGGCAGCCTGAATCCATCCGTTTGAGATTCAAACCAGAACTGCTCAGCCATGGTGCTGACTGCTTATTTCCCTAGTGATTCATCTTCTAGCATATAAACAACACCACTCCGACATGCTAACAAGCCATAAAACTTGGTTTTCATTAGAGGACACATGTGAAAATGCTCCCATATGAGATGTACAATAGATAATCCTTCTAGTGGAAAGGAAGTCTATTGAATTAGCCTCAAAAGCTTGTCTGAATCTGTATGCCTATAGTTTACAGCCACGGATTCAATTCTGTTCATTTGTGTAGCACCTTACAATAGATGTACTTGCACATTTTTATGTTTTATCTAGAAACCAGAGACTAAATCCCTGTTGTAAAGCCCAGTAGAATCAGCTTTAACACAGATCAGCACATGCGCATCTTTCATCATGACACAGGTACAAAGAGCGGTGTCTTGGCGAGAGAGGAAGTGATATACACACTTCAGCTCCACAGTGGCAGAGAGGAAATCCAGGCTGTGCATGAATCAAGCCTGTGCTCCCTGTTCTCTGATTACTGTCAGTGATGACACAGTACCCCGCGGCCTCTGTAAGAATTCCCATTATTTGTAATGGAGGAGCAAGAGAGGGGAGCCTTAGCAGCTGCATCTTCCATCCGTTCCGCAGCGCTGCCCTGAAATGAACCAGTCACTCAGGACCATTAACATCCCACAAGCCGCTGTCGTTAAACGTTCAAAACGAGGCATTCCTGCAGATACACATGGACATGAGGGTCTGAGTTATGGAATTCTGCCAAGCTGTGCGTGAGTGTGTAGGTGTGTATGTGTTTATGGAGTGTTTATGTGGGAGTGCGCAAGAAAATCTATTTCAAGGAGCCGCGATAGTTTTGAATTCTATTTCCATGTGAGGGAAGGCTGCCTACGCATATGGAATGAATGCAATTTGTGTGTGTGTGTGTTTGTGTGTACTTCAAATAGAGAAGGAGGAAAAGCACAATATATGGCACAATATAAAAGAATATTAGAATTTGAATGTGGATAAGGAGTGGGTGTGTGTGTGTGTGTGTGTGTGTCTCCCTGGTGAATGTAAACAGAGTCAGTATAGCTGTGACTGTGTGTTCTTGTTGGTGTGTGTGCGCACACATGCATTCAGGTAGGCCCTGGTTCATGTGCAAAAGCCATGCACGACCTTGAAACACAGATTGCAGAAGAGCAGATGCAGACTGTATATTCTTCGGCATTAAATGGGTTCCATCCAAAGCTTTACTATGTTTCTCTCTTTATACCCCCCTACCCCACCCTTTCTGGGGTCTTGGAATTTTCATCCTGACCATATCAAATCTGCCACAGTTTCAGGTAATGGTAATGCTGACATGCACAGGTGTCAATTACGAGAAAAAAAGTTTAATCCTATTCTTCCTATTATGCTAATGTATATGCTACTTTCTAGTATGCTCTGCTACTGTAGTGCACATGAACACTGCTTTGTGTATCGTTCTCCTGTAAACATATGGGCTACATCACTGCATGACATTTCAGACCACCTCTTCAGATCCACTCCAGCATTAGGTGAGAGACTGATGTGAATACACTGACAAATCCCCTCAATCTACTTGATATCTTACACGCAGATTAGCCTTGCATAGCACAACTGCGGGAAACAAAAGGCTAATTCGATAGGATCCATCTTTCTTACATGAATATGGTCATGAATATGTGGACACGTGACGTGAAAATTTCATTTAGTTACACTTCATGAGTTGCTAATATTTGTCATGTTCACCAATACCTAGCTTTTCTCAATATTTACATTATTAATTCATTCATTCATTATCTGTAACCCTTATCCAGTTAAGGGTCGTGGTGGGTCCAGAGCCTACCTGGAATCATTGGGCGCAAGGCAGGAGTACACCCTGGAGGGGGTGTCAGTCCTTCACAGGGCAACACACACACTCACACCTACGGACACTTTTGAGCAGCCAATCCACCTACCAATGTGTGTTTTTGGACTGTGAGAGGAAACCGGAACGCCCGGAGGTAACCCACACGGACACGGGGAGCACACACCAAACTCCTCATTGACAGTCACCCGGAGCAGGACTTGAACCCACAAATTCTGGGTCCCTGATGACTGTGACACTAACTGCTGCTATATATACCTAAAAAGACCCAAGACCGTATAGTCCCTTTCATTGCCTCCGTCAACACAGGAAACATTTACAAAAATGGCAGAAACCCAAATTTGAGCACTACAGTGAATAGGGCACAGTTTTGGACAAGGATTAGTGTTGTTCATGAAAGCTCTATATGGATCAATTTTTAGCAATTAAGAGGCTAGTTAAATGTCATTCATAGTAGTTCTATATGGATCACTTTTTTGTTTTATCAAATAAGCTGTTAGCTTAGGGTTGCTTATGGTAGCTCTATATGGACCACTACTTAGCAACATGACATGGTAACAACGTTTTTAATGGTAGCTAATTACAGATCACTTTTTAGCAACTAAAGTGATACCCTATTCTGAGTCAGTGGTAGCTCTATACGAATCACTTCTTAGCAATTCATTGCAATAGTTAACTTAGAGTTGTTCATGGTATCTGAAACATATTTTGATAAAAAAATAAAAATGCATTCAACATAAAATGCAATTATTTGAAATACAAATATGCTTCAAATGCCTTTTCCTATTCCACACTCTGTCTGTGCTCGCAGACAAGTAGCAAGACAGAGACGGCTGTAGATTGCTCTTATTGAGCTTACTGAGCGTTATGCCTGTCAGGCTGTGTTTGTAATGGTGTGATGTTAAATTAATCAGCTGCAGCTCCAGAAACATGGGTGATGTAAGGACGGGAAGTCCTGATGGCTCTTTTATGAAGGGATTCGTCTGTGTTATAATGCACTAGCAGCCAGATCAACTGTCTGAGGTTTGAGGTAAAAATCAGCCCCCGAGGGCTACTTAGCTCTGTAGTGCGGATCTAAAACAATGCGTAGCATGCCTGTGTGTGTGTGTGTGTGTGTGTGTGTGTGTAGTGGTGTATGTGTTTGTGGTGTGGCCCCCTGGGCCTATATCTCATTGGTTGTTAATTCTTTGTCTCAAGGTCTAGCTGATGCAGGGGTGAGGCACCGAAGTGTAAACTTGATGGAGTGCTGGGAGTTCCTGCTCCACTAGGGACATGTATGTGTATATAAATGAATGAGCTACTGACTCAAGAGCTTTCTTTCTCCTGAGAAGGGACTCTAATCACAGTTCTATGTGCACTGGCTTGTGTAGTGGACAACCACCACATGTCCGTGTGTATGCTACATGTCACATTTGCACATGTTTATTTTCTACTGAGGCTCTGTTGACACTTGGTGTTAATATCTCACCTAGATCAGGTCATGGCAATCAGGTCATCACCCAATCAATACACAGGATGTTTACACTTGATCCTTTCTAAACTAAACTTCATGATCTATGATCAATTGTCCTCCAGCCACAAACACAAATGCATATCTGATTATATTACACACACACACACACACACACACACACACACACACCTGGCGACAATATGTACACAAATGAAGATCTGATTACAATATGCTATAGCAACAAATACTAGATTACAATGTGTTTATACACACACACACATACAAACAGATCATAGTCTGTCTATATACTCACATGCAGATCTGATAACTGTTTATATACACATGCTAATATAATAACTGTGTTTATACAGTTGCAATGTGTTTATTTGCTCACACTGATCTGATTACAAAGTGTGTATATACAAATGCAGACCCAGTCACGTGTGTGTGTCTATACACACACACACAGACTAGATTACAATGCATTTATACACCAACACAGATCTGATTACAATCTGTTTATATACACACACAGATCAGATCACAATGTGTTTATACAAACACGCACATCCAAATAAATTATATGTATACACACACAGATCTGATTACAACAAACACACACTCATCCCCCTCCAAAACACACACAAACACAAGCACACACACACATCAATTACAATGTTTTTACACTCCTACACGGATCTGATTACAATGTGTTTATATATACACATACAGATCTGATTAGAATACACAGATCCAATCACAGATCCAGTTTATATACACAGATCCAATCACAATGTGTTTATATATACACATACAGATCTGATTAGAATACACAGATCCAATCACAGATCCAGTTTATATACACAGATCCAATCACAATGTGTTTACACATACAAACATGGATCAGATAATACTGTGTGTATACACATAGACACAATCACAATAAGTTTTTACACACAAACACACACACAAATCCAGTTACAATGTGTTTATACACATATGCAGATATGATCACAATGTGTTTACATGCAGACGCATATCAAATCACAATCCAATTGCAGCCCGCTTGGATCAGGACCTAGATCCATATATATATGTTTACACAGGGTCCCATAAAACTGGTCAATATCCTACTCAAATCGAAATACATTATTCTGATAGGGACAGATATTAACTCTATCTGAATACTTCCAAACATTCCTCCAAATATATCAACATCCTATTTTCATTCTTTTGTTGTGTTTGTACATTTTAAATGCAAGTGTTCCTTCTCCAAACCAAATGAAATTAGCTTTGTTCTTGCTCTCACATCAGTAGACAGCACAGTGTGGGGTCTTGAGTGTTACAGCAGGTTAGAGCCAGCTACAGCAGATGCCTCCAGGGACAGAAAACAAGAGCGAAGGAGAGCATAGAAATTACAGGAGAGAGAAAGCACTAGTTTAAGTACACTTCAGTGTTTTGTTCATGCTTTAAACTCCATGCAGTTAGTTTATCTGCAAGCTACTGTGTTGTGGATTACTTCTGTCCTGTGTCTCAGCTGGTAGACATCCAATACAATTAGTGAATGAGGTTACTTGGTGTGTTAATTGTGGACACAGAGCTTGTATAATTTACATATAAAAGCTTGAAATTAAATTTGATGTTCCAGAGTGCACCAAAAGGCAGGTACAAAACAACATTGATGTCACTGATAACCATAGTATGATTTTGTCCATCAAACAAGTACAAAGAGCCCTGGTCACTCCTCTCTCTCATTATCTCGCTTGTAACCTTCCCGACTTTGGCACGACCCTCAAGTCTACAGTTGAACTCCAGCGAGGTTGCTGGCCATCTAAGACATGGGCTATAAAAAGGCCACCCGCGTAAGGAAGCGGGCCAGTCATCTATCACTTGACTTTGACACGTAGCTTTTTTTGTGTGCCAGGGCTCTTTTTTCAGCTCCCCTGATGCTGCCGCTTGTTAATATGACAGCTCTGACGCCTAGCTGCCACTCTGCTCTCGCTCACTTCATTATGGCCGCCCAAAGGTGACCTTCATCTCCCTCACTTTCCCTCCATCTCTCTCTCTCTCTTGCTCCACTCCACCATATTTTAGATGTCAGGTGAATGGTTTGCATAGAGAGTGAGAGAGAGAGAGAGAGAGAGAGAGAGAGAGAGAGAGAGAGAGAGCAGAGAAAAGAAGGGTAAGGAGAGAAGAAGAGAGAATATGGCACAACACTGATTGATTTTTAATCACATATCATTAAATATACAGTCACTGACCATGTGGTAAAACCTCAAAATTCTGAAACTGTCATTTTATAGAAGAAAAACACATGTATCTGCAATACATTATATATATACATATACAATTAAGAGAAATAAATATTGTCATTTCTATTGATCAAGATGCCAAGGGTCCATCCAATACATATTGAATGTGTAGAAGTGATGTTTATGAAAGTATAATATGTAGAGGAACAAACTCCATTTAAACATCTGTCTAACACTGCATCTAGAAATTCAATCATTAATTAAAAATAAACAAATACACTTCACAAAACTGTATTATAATAAAACTCTCTAAAACTCAGTAAATTAAGTGAAACTACAAGTTAAACAACATCTCCCACTTTTTTAAGGTTGGACTTTATTTGTTTTCTTTGAATATCTGGAAGTAAGTATCAACTCATGGCAAATGATTCAGAGAGTCAAACCACAAAGTTGTCTCAGTCTCAGCTTTCTAATGCCTTCTCGAAGCGAACATCATTATCTCTTTGAACTATGATCTGAACCTGCTTTAAACAGTGGATTATGACCCTATCCCCACTCTATCCCTTTATATATGGCTCTGGTGCTGTCCTCAGGAATATAGCAGCTCTGTGAACTGCCCCTAGTGGGCGGGTCTTATACAGTTTATGAGACAAGCAGTCACAGAACCAGGAGATATCAGCCAATAGCATTCACTGAGTGAAGCCTCTGCCCCCAAACTGACAAAAAAAAACCACCCATTTCAAAACCCGAACATGGAAAAACCTCTCAAGCACCAAGAGGGTAAAAACCATACGAGAATGAGAAGAAGACACTGAACAAGCTTATGTTCAGTGTGCCCAGTCTCTCTGTGCTTGCGAGGGCATGTTAAACACATTAGGCCATGCGTAATGTTATAACTTGCAGGTTTTTCCACCTGGTGTTTTTGCACTCTCAACTTGACATTAAAGTGACCCCATTATTATTTAGGGGATTTTTATGCCTGTATGTTGTCTTACTGTCTTGTCTAGTTAGCGTTGTGAATCTCCTCTCATGTACATTTCAGTCTGTTATATTTTCTGTACAGTATGCTCTGCACTCATTTGACACTGTTGGGTATCTGTTCTGTATATGGTTCTTTATGCATCATGCTGAGGTTAAGAGCTGCAATGTGCAGAAGCTATATGTAGGTATGGCAATAAAGACCATGTGACTCTCACACACTGACCTGTCTCTCAGACATCATATAGATGTAGTTGCGATCCAGGGAGAAGGCCATGTCTCTGAGGATTGGGCTGCCATCTTTAATGACAGACACTGTCTCATACTGCACTCCACCATGAGGAGGGCCATCCACACGTATCTGGAAGAGGAAAAGAAAGACATGCATAAGCAAATAACCCACAGAACACTTATTTTGACATCAAGTAATGATGGCAATCACAGGCACATGCTGTCCATGGCAAATTATAACAGAAAAGTATGTCACCGCCAATTTATCAATACCACACACCTGTGAAGATATGTTTTAATAAAGTATTACTATTTTATTGCATATTAAACAAAGTACCATGAACAACTGGATCATGAGGGTCAAAGCTTACACTAAAATAATGGCACAGTAATCGTACAATTTATTTGTAGATTTTTTTTTTTGTTTTTATAAATGAACACGTGATACCCATCAACAACAAAGCTCCTCTGTTATTATCAAAAGCTCTATTATATAACATATCATTTAGTAAAGAAAAAAAAAAAACTCCTGCTATTGAATATAACCTGTTTACTTGTTATTTTAACCAAGGTCTAACAGTCAAATGAGGCTGTTTAATGATATCAAAGCTTGCAGATGTGACACGACAGTCTCATCCTTTAGTCATTAAGTCATTTAGCCCAACTCCCCACGCAGCCATTACGAGCGGCAGACGCACTGGGACTGCCATGCATGTGGCCCTGTGTGTGTGTCTGTGTGTGTGTATGAAGGGTCAAATCTGGGTCAGCCGTCTGTCTACTGAGACTTCACAATAGCAGAATAGAGGAGGCGTGTCTGCTCAGAGGCACCAAAAAATAACAAAGTAAAGGATCTTCACATGACGTCCAACTTCAAAGCCAATCTGGTGATTATGTGAAGCACAAGCTGAAGCCTATGGCTAAAACATAAGGTGTGTCCGGTCAATACAGAAATGCTTAATGATTATTTAATGGAATGAGACACAAAGAGTACTGTGTTCTCCCACTTATATAAATATATATATATATATATATATATATATATATATATATATATATATATATATATATATATATATATATATATATATATATATACCTGCTTCACCCTGATCAGGGTTGTTGTGGGTCTAGAGTCTAGAAGGAATCTTTGTGCAAAAGGACAACACACTGGACAGGGCACACTCACCCCATTATTCACACCTGTGGACATTTTCACAAACTCACCCACTCACTCACACCTGTAGATCATTTCACATACTCACCTATTCATTCACACCTGTGGACAATTCACAAACTCACTCATATACACACACCTGTGGCCAATTGTACACTGCTAGTCTACCTACCAACACAAGCTTTTGGAGAAAACTACAGCACCTACAGGAGACTCACACAAACACTGAGAGAACATACCATCTTCTACTCCCACACAGCCACTGTGTAAAACTGTTTCTTTAAATACTAAACTCTTGCCAACATTAATAATCTTGGGTCTACACTACATCTTTTTTCTGACGGAAATATATAAACATGAAGTAATAAACATTGTTTTTCCCGTACCAATCCTCTTTTCCCTTTTCTAGGTACTGATACTGTCAATAAGGAACAGAACAGTCATCTAATCAGGTGGGAGTGTGTTCAAATACAAATACAAGAAGCATTCTTTCTTCAAACTCAAATAAATCTGAAATCAAGCTTTTCTTTTCTTATGGTGCATGCTTGCAACCAAACATTATTTGTCTTTCATACATCCTACTGAGATACTGCACTGAATCAGATGTCCCTGAGGTCTTAGAATAGCTGGCACACTTTGAGACTCACCTAAAGCGTGAATCAATGGCTATCATTTCTCCAAAGCAACATCACCTTGAGCAAAGTCAAGAGAAGCCCATCACAACCACAGATTCCTCCAGCACAGCAGCTCCAAGCCCTATAACCCTGCTGTATGGTCATGGATGAGAAAAAACATGTGTACTGTGATAGGAAATCTCACACCCCCTCCAAGTCCTTAAACTGGCATTTACACTGTGCCAACACAAACTCGTAAAGGTAAATACGCTCATACATGAAATCTCTCAGTCCGTTTGTCTTCCACCTCACTTGCCTGAGCTGATCAAGAACACACTGTATAGACTTTTATTCACACACTCTTGTAACAGAGAGATACATTTGGCATAACTCTTTTTTAGCATCACATTTTGTAACACATTAAGAAAATAAGAGCTAATTAAAAGTTGTTGTTTACGTTCAGAAGCTCTATTTTTTTATTTTTTTACAATAAGACAGTATGTAAAAAAACACAGCTCTTATTGTTCATATGGGGCTGAAATTTAACTTGTCTGTTCAAATTACCACAGAAAAAAGTACAGTAAGTAAAGTAATAACATTATAAATGGTATTATTTAGTTTTGTAGCACTTTCGGTCTGTTATTACTTTTATGCAGTTAGTGGTGTCCTGAATCTGAAGCCAATTTCAACTTGGCTGAAAGAGCGAAAAGTTATTACTACCCACATATGTGGCAATAGATATGTGGAATAGAGCAATATCCTCATCTCAGTTTATTTATTTGTCTTTATTGTTCTAAAAAAACTCCAGATGCCTTTGCTCTGCCATGAGCAAAGAGAATGAAAGCTTAGCATACCCGACTGAGACAGGTTTTTTTTTACAGACACTAAGAATTCATAAACACATTAGGCAGGTTTTATGCACGCAAACAGACTGGAGAGCTAGTAAATGGTGAGGAAACATGTCACCTTATGAAAAGTCATCTTCAAAAGTGAATACAATGGTTAAAACATAAACATTACTGTTTATTTACTGTCCAAAATCACCAGTGAACCTAAATGTGCTTTGTGAGCATTTATATGCAATGCTGACAGGTTTTTAGTCTTGTTGTCATGTCCATATTGTGTTGTTTCCATTATTGCTGTGCAAAGGAAAACATGTATCCCAAATTATCCATTTTCCAGAAGTATCAAAAAAAAAAAAAAAAAAAACTTCATAATTTTCAGTGCAAGTCAATGTAATAATATGTTACTCCAAGTAATTTTGGAGCATTTCTATTGATCCATTGATCATGAAATTTTCACACAATTTGAAGGACAGCTGTTGTGTTCAAGTGATGGAGTAAACACAAAATGGTGAATGGAATGCTTTTCATTGGAGAGTGACAATATGCCAGACACATCAAGAGTGAAAGCCATGTCAAAGCCATGGCTGAGTCGTTTTGCGTTGAAAATACAGCGTTCCATGTCTCAAAAACACATATCCAGGCAGCCAAGGTTTCTTACATCATAAACCTAAACGACCCAAAAAAGACCCAATCCTTGTTGGTGATTTCCAAGTAAATTTTAGCTTTGCTTATTCTGTTCAGGGTTGCATGTGTTCCGAGTTTACCCAAAATAATTGGACGCAAGTCAGTAACACACCATGGGCTCCAGTCCATCACAGGGCATCACACACACACACACACACACACACACACACACACACACGCACACACACATTTAACTTCGCAAGCTCCTCCCACAGAATCCCGATGCTATGGTGAAGTGTAAACAACTTGTTTCACCACTTTGTTGCACTTGATGCAGAGTTGATGATAAGCATGTTTACATGCACGTAATAATCTAATAACTGCACAAAATCTGTTTTTGTGAGTAATCCAAACATTCCGTTTACATGCACTTGAGTAATCAGATAATGGCAAAATTCAATGATCTGATGTCTGCTTTACAACAGCCAATCATATCACAGAAAGAAATGGCACAACAATCCAGCTGTAAATTTTCATAAACACGGACCAGCTTTTCCTGCAAAATATGGATATTCTTTTGTTTTGCAGTGCTGCCCTTTTCAAAGCTTTCTGTACACTACTGCTGACATGGAAACCAGCTTACAACAGAGACCTGATCTGTTGGACCATTGTTTGGGGTTTCTGGCATGTGCAGACCGAGAAATCCAAAAGAAATCAGGGTATGAGTATACATGCTTTGAGAGATCAAATGCCTCAGTTAAAATCCAGCTTTGTAAAGTATTTCTTAATCTAATTCCTAGACCTTACTCAGAAGCTCAAAAATCAATACTCTCTACAAGATCACTTGAATAATCAAATAATTGCAGATTATTAAGTGCATGGAAACACACTCAATCAGGCATCAATTGGTTTTCTAAAGATGCCAGTCTGAATTTGGGTCTGGATCCTATTGATATTGTTTGACAAATTATGAATGCAATAATCCCAAAATGTGGAGATATTTAGGTTTGTATTTTAAGACCGCATTTGCACCTATTTCTTCTTTCTGTCCAAAAATTTCAGACAGGTATATAGCTTACAAATATTAATGTGGGTGTATAGGCACCCACACATGCTTGGATGTCTGCATGAGTCTTTCTATTGCAACAGTGGTACATTACTCTCTTTCCCTCACTCTCAGACCTACTATTTATTTATTTATATTTATTATTCTCTGTACCCAGCTTTAATTTGTGTATTTCCTTTCTCTCTTTTCAATGTCCACTCCTCTGCAATGTCTGCTAGTGTGACTGCTGCTGATCCTCCCCTGCTTGTGTGCGTGTGTGTACGAGTAAATGGAATGAATATTAATGGTCATTATCCACCCACTCAGCTGCAGTTCTGTCCCAAGGTCTTCAAATCTCAGCCTTGTCCAGCTGTGTTTTACATTATGGGACTCACAGACACTGAAGAGAGAAGAAAAAAAAAAACTAGGGCATGACCAATACATCAGTGGCTGATAAAACTGGCTGATACAATGGCTACCTGGACTCTTCTATACCGGCACAAGATGGCTGACCAAACATGGATGTTTAGAAGTGCTGTGCTTCATACTGTCATGGCTACATTGATGTAATATGAGAAGAATTCACTTGAAACCCCACCTGTTAACTAGGACTCCTCCAATTGCAGCTGACCACCTTCCTGGGAGAGTGCTGCCACCAAGGAACATGAAAGCTAACTAATTCATCTTTGTAACAGGATATCTCAACACACTTGGAGGAGAACATTGAGCAGATATGGGAAGCAGTGGAATTCTTGATCATGGGCCATAGCAATATATATATATATATATATATATATATATATATATATATATATATATATATATATATATTAGTTTAGTTTTTGAGTGTAAAGAGCTTTTTCTGCTACTACTTTACTCCAGTTTTGGAATGGTCTATTCCATTCATTAAATAATTATCCCTCCAATCAAACATGATTCTCTAAGACATGTGAAGTCTTATACTCCATTCGAAAGCTTAACATGCTTGAAGGAGAATGCTAATTGCTTCAGTGTTAGGACAAAAACTTTGTTATGTTAGAAACCTCTAACATAACTTTCAGGTCTTGTGTACAAATAAGTTTTACAACATTTTAAACATATTTTAATTGTATTTTTTAAAATAATTAATTTATTTAGTCAGTTAGTGGGTGTGTATCAACTGTAATTTATTATTAAAACATTATCCTGCTCTTTTGCCATTTTATGGCAACTGTTGTGTAGTATTAAAAATGACAACTGTGATTTAATTCAACAAAAAGAATCCTACAAATTAAACAGTTTGAGAATGTATTGGTCACTGCATTCATTATGGGTTCCATCAAGGGAAAAAAGTGTGTTAGTTTGTTCTGTTCTTGGAGATAATACTGTATGTAAAAAGTGTGAGAGTTTTGGTTTAGATGATTTAGAGGTGGTAATCATGATGTTCTTGTTCATGAATGGAGTGTAATAAAGCTTATAATAAAGCTACTGAAGTATATTTAAAGGTAACACTCAGGATTGTACAAACCGGATTCCAAAGAAGTTGGGACAATAAACAAATTGTGAATAAAAACTGAATGCAATGATGTGGAGGTGCCAACATCTAATATTTTATTCAAAATAGAACCCAAATCACAGATCAAATGTTTAAACTGAGAGAATGTATCATTTTAAGGGAAAAATATGTTGTTTCAAAATTTCATGGCGTCAACAAATCCCAAAAAAGTTGGGACAAGGCCATTTTTTACCACTATGTGGCATCCCCCCTTCTTCTTACAACACTCAACAAACGTCTGGGGACAGAGGAGACCAGTTTCTCAAGTTTAGAAATAGGAACGCTCTCCCATTCATGTCTAATACAGGCCTCTAACTGTTCAATCGTCTTGGGCCTTCTTTGTCGCGCCTTCCTCTTTATGATGTGACAAATGTTCTCTATAGGTGAAAGATCTGGACTGCAGGCTGCCATTTCAGTACCCGGATCCTTCTCCTACGTAGCCATGGTGTTGTGATTGCTGCAGAATGTGGTCTGGCATTATCTTGTTGAACAATGCAGGGTCTTCCCTGAAAGAGATGACGTCTAGATAGGAGCATATTTTGTTCTAGAACCTGAACATAGTTTTCTGCATTAATGGTGCCTTTCCAGACATGCAAGCTGCCCATGCCACAAGCACTCATGCAACCCCATACCATCAGTGATGCAGGCTTCTGAACGGAGCGTTGATAACAACTTGGGTTATCCTTGTCCTCTCTGTTCCGGATGACATTGCAAAGGTCTGAGCTTGTGGAGCTTGCTTAGAAATGGCTTCCTCTTCGCACTGTAGAGTTTCAGCTGACAACGGCGGATGGCACGGTGGATTGTGTTCACTGACAATCCTTTCTGGAAGTATTCCTGAGCCCATTCTGTTATTTCCTTGACAGTGGTATTCCTGTTTGAGGTGCAGTGGCGTTTAAGGGCCCGGAGATCACGAGCATCCAGTAGAGTTTTATGGCCTTAACCCTTACACACAGCAATTGTTCCAGATTCTCTGAATCTTTTGATGATGTTATGCACGGTTGATGATGATAATTTAAAAGTATTTGCTATTTTACGCTGGGGAACCATTCTGGTATTGCTGCACTATCTTTCTGCGCAACAATGGGGGAATTGGTGATCCTCTTACCGTCTTGGCTTCAGAGAAACACTGACACTCTGAGAAGCTCTTTTTATACCCAATCATGTTGTCAATTGACCTAATTGGTGTTAATTGGTCTTCCAGTTGTTCATTATATGCTCAATTTCCTTTTTCCAGCCACTTATTGCTACTTTTTGTTGACACTGTGAAATTCTGAATCAACATATTTTTCCTTTAAAATGTTACATTTACTCAGATTAAACTTTTGATCTGTCATCTATGTTCTATTACGAATAAAATATTGACATTTGCCATCTCCACATCATTGCATTCAGTTTTTATTCACAATTTGTTTAGTGTCCCAGCTTTTTTGGAATCCGGTTTGTAATCAAAAAACACTTTTTATAAAATTTAGATGTCACCATTTGCTGCTATCCAGTCTGTTTGTGTGCTGGAAACTGGTCTAATGTGTTTATGGAGGAAAAAAAACATAACATCAGCTCATAACAGAGAAGTAGCAAAGAAAAGCCATGTCTGATTTTCATCATTTGAAAATCATGAAAATAGATGAGGATGTTGCTTTATACCTGCTCCATATGTGGGTAATATTGATTTATTTTTGCATTATTTAGTTTTACATTATATAGGTAGGAACTCACCCTAAATTTAGGAGAGCACTAACTGCATGAAAGTAAACAGAGACTGAAAGTGTCTAAACATCTTGAGTAAAAACAAAAATGAGTTTCTGTGGCACTCAAACTTACAGACAAACTTCAGCCACGTACAGCCACAACATACCGCTCCACCTTAAAAGATGCAGAGCTTCTGAACGTAAACAAAGCAGAGAGAACTGCTGTTCTTCACAACTGCAGACATTGCCTTTAAATATCAGTTAGGAATAATACACAGGTATACACTCTAGAGTCGCACACACACCTGCACCTCACACATAATGCAGGGATACTATTCCTAGCCTTTCATCCATTGCAGAGGGCAAAGTAGTACAATACACGGTGCTGGAAACTCTCCAGGGGTGAAATACCTGAAAAAAAAAATTCTCATCTGCCCTGTATCTCTTCTCTCTCTCTCTCTCTCTCTGTGTGTGTTAATTATTCACACACGTGTTACTCATTGTTCCTTTATTCGTAGGCCCTGGCTGCTAGACAGAATAGCAAATGTTTGGTTGTAGGCTATTTTCCTTTCGTCCAGGCTATTTTGTTTTGCTGTTTGTTTTCACATCCAAGAGGCGGCTTGTGGGAGGTCTCATACATGGTGCGCTGATTGAATGGCTTTGGAGGAATCTATATGCAATTTCAGGAGCCTGTGTGGGTGTATGTGTGCGCTGTTTCTAACAATAATGTGCGAGTCAATGTAGAGGCATTGTCTTTGGCCCAAACGCAAGAGGAGCTCCAAGAAATTCCACACACACAAGCCCCCCTGGCTGGTTCCTCTTTTTTATTCTGAATATAAGCAGGCTTCTAAAGTCCTAGAGTTCCACAGTGGGGCTCCTATCAAAGTGCAAAAGCATATTCTCTCTCTCTCTCTCTCTCTCTCTCTCTCTCTCTCTCTCTCTCTCTCTCTCTCTCAGCTCCTCCCCACCAGCCTCCTCTGAGGCTGAAGACTCTTTTAATGTTCAGGTGTGCACGGATGCGAAGTGACATGAGGTTCTTGAAGGCCATGGCTGTAACACATGCATTATGGGAGATGCTATTGTAGTACAGCAGCAAGAACAAAAGAGCCTGTTTTGACCCATCACAGAGAGAGAGCGAGAGAGAGCGAGAGAGAGAGAGAGAGAGAGAGAGAGAGAGAGAGAGAGAGGCTTGCATGCTGACACTTGAATTCTTCAAGCTGACATAGGTGATGGATTAGATGTGTAATCCAGGCAGACTGGGACTTGGAGGGAAAAAGAAAAAAAAAAAGGAAAAGAAAGAAAACTCACTTCAGAAGTGAGGGAGACTGCCACAGAGCCACAGAGAGAGGGATGAAGGAGCAGTGGGGGGCTGCAGAAGGAGCTCAAATACCCCAGCTCTCCCTCTCTGACTAAGCACAGGGAGAAGAAAAACCACAATATTTCTTTAAGGAGCCATAAGCACTTATAGTTGTCTGAGACAAAGAGCAGGAACAGTGGGGTAATGGGGTCATCCTATCTAACAGTGTCTAGCACTGGATTCATTAACCCTTTGAGATCTACATTATTTATTTTTTGCATTTTCATACTTTAATACCTTGCATTGTGATACTATTTTCAGTAAATAAAAGATACAATTCAAAAACATTTTTATTTATGTTATATAATGTTATAGAGTTAAATAATGAAAAAAAAACACATTACATTACACAGATACATTTCATTTGTTTTAGAATAGCACAGATTTTTATTTGGGGGTGGGGGTGGAAAATTATCTCCATTTATTTTAATAGGCACAATCTTCATGGGCATCTATTAATGACAATTTCTGTACTATTTCACTGCAGTTTCACCCAGTAAAATGATGCCCACTGCTGACAAGTGTCGGTTTGGAAGAAAATGTACGGTGTCTATTTGAATTTAAGGCATCAACTGCCTCTCTAGCTCCATCTACTGGGAACTTTAAAAGTATAAAGTGGGCAAAGAGTCGTTGGTTCAATCCTTGACCGGCTGTAAAACAAATTGGGCATTGGGGAAGCTAAGGGAAAGCACTGCCACCTCTGTCAACATCCATGGCTGAAGTGCCCTTGAACAGGGCAAACTTGAGCTCACTGCCCCTAGTTAAGTTGTGTGTTTGTGTTTGTGTATGTGATTGCAACAAATGGGTTAAATGCAGAGGCACAATTCTGCAGACAGCAATATCACATTATGCACATAAGTTAACATGTATATTGGTGTATTATGGAAATAAGTTTAATTTATTTTCAGGGTTATTACCCCACAAAACATTTTAATAATTCTATTAAATGACTGTGTAACCTGTAATATGTATGACTTTTTAAAGCATAGTGTGTCTCAATTCCTAGTGAGCTACCTTACTTTCCACTGTCTACATAGGAACTAAGTAGTAATGAATCCCTGCTTGTTCCACCACTGCATGCAACTGTTTTTTTCTCCCCTCAGCTCTCTCAATCACTTCAGTAGGTTGAACAACCTTAGGTTTAATCCCCCTGCCCCTGTATTTGGTTTATCTCTATTTTACTCATATTAACTCTGTATGCACAGAGAAACTGACAGATGTTTGGATGTGCTCTGGTCAATTGACAAATTTAAACCAAGACAAACACTATTTGAAGCAATTGAACACAGCTTCTCTGGTAAAATATTCCTCTTCACACTCTGAAGGAGGAAATAACAGTAAACTCGGTCACCAGTCTTCTAAATAAAAGTTTCACATTACCATATTATTACTCACTTTTTAATGAATGTATTAAATAAAATGATAACCAAATATTCAGTAAATAAATAAACTTTGTGTAAGGCAGAGGGTCCTTCAATTTAATGTTATTGCAGACTCCAGCATAGAAACTGGCTAAAACCCAGAGCTTATGTTCCTTGTTCCTCACTCCTGGGCTTTTGTGCTGAACTGAGATGTGGCTGATTCTCACTTAAAGGAACAGGTGTCAAAAATATTTTTTAATGACACTTATAGCATTAGCTTCCCCACTTGGATCCTAGCTGTGATAAGAGGAATGGCAATGGACGCTGGGGTTCTGGGACAGTGGACACTGCTGATGTAATAGAACTGATCAGTGATAGAGGAAACACTCACATCTCTGCCTGTAGGTTATGGGGACAGAGTGGTCCCAATGCTGCCACACAGTTGCTGCAGTGAGGCCTGGAGAATGAGCACCAGTTGAGCTCCAGCAGACCATGAATAATACTAGATGTTTTACATTGGTTCTGCTTGCCTGCTCTTGAATGTGCAATGGCTGTTCCATGCTGCCCCTGAGACACCTGCAGTGTCTGTCGTATATTTGGGGATATTTTATTTAAACTTGAGTTGATAACATCATTCTGTGCTGTGGATGGGACAAAGTACACAAACCATGTACTTGAGTAAAAGTACAGCTACTCAAGGTAAAATAATACTCCAGTAAAAGTAGAAGTCCTCATTGTAGATCTGTACTTGAGTAAAGGTTCAAAAGTATTTAATTATCAAATTTAAAAGTACCATGGCATATTACAGCTCTAATGTCATATTATAATTTTGCTTATATAATTGTAGGTGAAAAGACTCCAGTGTCACTCTTGGTTCCCCAGTCTTTTAACAGAATGACATTAAGTAGTCTGACATGGATGAACACAGCAGAAATGGCCGAAGATGAAATACAATGAATGATGTTATATCAGCTATTACATACACCCAAGGTGCTGCTCCTCCAAACCAACAGGGGTCGCTTTCTCTTGAGTATTAAGCCAAATTTATGCTTCTGTGTTGAACCTATGCCATAGGCAATGCAGCCTGATTTGCGCCTCTCGAGAAATGTAACTCTAATGCATCTACGCAGACCATAATGTGATTAGTCTGCAGTCGGACAAACATGGTTCAAGTTGCTCAAGTAAAGAAGTCCAGAAATATTACCTCCTCTACAATACACACTCCCTAAATAGTGCACTTTAAAGTTTTGCAAAAATAATACCACTACACCACTGCATTGCATACTACATAGGGTTGAGGAAGATGTTTGAAATTCAGCCCTAGTGGTTTCGAGGCGTAAATGCAGAGCGACAAAGATGCCAACGCACATATATAAACTTTCACAGTGGCATAGTGCAATTAGTAAAAAATACATCACAGTTTTTTTTTTGTTTTTTGTTTTTTTTACTCATTTAAGAACACTAAATACAATTTGGGTATTTTTCTGCTCCTGGGGCTCCCCCTAGTTCAATTAACTTTCATAGCACTGTACTGAAACTGGTAGGGAGGGGAAAGGAAAGGGGTGGTTTCTGATCCTCCTCCAAAGGGTACATAGTGCAGTGTCTGCAGTGCTGAGCTGAGTGTAGCAATGACAGAGTCTCTATTCTCCCTATTACAGGTCAGTGAAAAATCACAATAATATTGAAGCTGTAATTTTAAGGTAAACATATTACATAGTGTTCCTTTAAGCTCTATGTTTTGTTTACATAGTTGCAGAGTATAGTTTAAGTGATTTCTGCTATTTTGAGACATCTGTTCTTAAACAGGCTACCATTTTTTTTCTGCCTTTTTTTACCTGATACTCATTTTTTTTTATTTTTTTGGGACTTGTTCATCTCTCAGTATTGGTTTTGGGGATTTGGAACATTTCTTCTGGATTTGACTTTATTTATAATGTGTTTTATGAATTTCCAATTGGCTCTCAACCACAGTGAGTGATTTGTGAATGAATAGTATTTACTGATAACTGATAAATACAGCCAAATATTAACCGGTACAAATAATTCTGTTAATTCATAACAGTTCTAAGAACTGAAAGTGATTACTTACAGTCTCAAATTTGCACAGCAGTTGATAAAAACAAAGTCTGCCTTTGATAATATTTGTTTTAGTTGGAGAAATTTTTTCACTTGTTTTAGCACGGCGACTATGTTTGTTCATCTCCTAGCAACGGAGCCACGGTCACGTGGAGAGCTGTGCAGAGTGAGATTTGTTCAGACTTTTGGTTTTATTCACAAAAAAAACAAAAGGAACAGCATATGTTCATAATGTAGTGGAGTAAAAAGTAAGATATTTGACTTTGAAATGTAATGGATTTAAAATAAAATATCACCCAAAAAAATGGAAATACTTCAGTAAAAGTACAGATACACAAAAAGTACTTAAGTACAGTAACAAATTACATTTACTTTGTTACTGTCCACCACTGCAGAACAAATAATATGCACTCGAGGGAATAGACTTTGAAAATCGAGCTGTCCCAAAACGTATGACACATAGTAGCTAAATATGCTCAGTGCCAGAAAGAATATCAATCTTATTCTGCCTGTTAACCCCAAAGCCTCTCGCCTTAACCCCTCCTGAGCTGGATGAGCTGCTGACATTTGACCCTGTTAGAGACGGTAGTTCAGAGAAACCCCTCAGGCGTGAAGTAATTAGGGTCTGTGACCGAGCGCTACGCGGACGGACTCTCTGTCTCAGTCATCCACGGTAATCCAGTCTCTTGGATCGGGCCGATAAAGAAGCAGTGGGTGTGTGTGAATCAACAAACGAGCTAACACGGTTAAAATGGATTACGGCAGATTTGAGATAGACCACCGGACAGATTAAACTGTCATTCTGAAACGAAGTGCTCTCTCTCTCGCCCATATTCACACATACAACCCCAGACAAGGTGCCCTGTAGTGTAGGATTCTCAACTATGATCACAGCTGGTCCCTGAACACATCCTCCTGAGGTGTGCGATATAGGTCTTTATGAAACATGCACATGCAAGGATATTCCACACAGCGGACAGCCACGTGTTCAACATGCTAAAGCTTTCACAATACCAACATGATAAATATAGTCCTGATAATTAGTGCAGGAACACTTTTTACATTTTTCTACATTTATTCATTTTTAAATTTAAATACATATTTATATTAATCAATTTTTTTTTTTAACTGAAACACAGTGGCGCAGCAGGTAGTGTAGCAGTCACACAGCTCCAGGGACCTGGAGGTTGTAGGTTCAAGTCCCACTCCGAGTGACTGTCTGTGAGTAGTGTGCTGTGTTCTCCCTGTGTCTGTGTGGGTTTCCTCCAGGTGACTGTCTGTGAGGAATGGTGTGTTCTCCCTGTGTCTGCGTGGGTTTCCTCCAGGTGACTGTCTGTGAGGAGTGTGGTGTGTTCTCCCTGTGTCTGCGTGGGTTTCCTCCGGGTGCTCCAGTTTCCTCCCACGATCCAAAAACACGATGGTAGGTGGATTAGCGATTCAAAAGTGTCCATCGATGTGAGTGTGTGAGTGAATAAGTGAGTGTGTGTCGCCCTGTGAAGGACCCACCACGACCCTGAACTGGACAAGCAGTTAAGACAATGAATGAATGAAACAAGACTAAGAAATCTGACCTGCAAAACGTAAGACTAATATATAATTAAGGACATACAACATACATCCACAATCTCTAATGCAAGAATTAGTCATTTGAAGTGTTAATTTAATTAACTAAATCTATGCCCTAAAATGTGTTGTCTAGAGGAGAAAAAAATAAAAATAATTGTTTGAATATTAGAACTGCAACAAAATGTTTTGCACTTTTTGTTAATTATTAAAACTAAATAAAAATATAGAAAAGGCTCCGTCTGTTTGCTGTTGTTAGGGCAAAGATAGCATCCAGGTAGAATAGTGAAGAGGAGTCGACTCCCAAATAAGTGATTTTTATTGGAGTGTCAAATGTTATTGTGATAGCCAGTGATTGACAGAGTTGAAACTCTTGAAGTCGATTCAGTCTCAGTTTGAGAATGCCTTCTGCACCGTTTAAAACTTAAAATGTAAATAATAAATAAATGCAAAATGCACTTGTGGAGGGGGGTGGGTGGCCATATTATTTCCATAATTTCGGATGTTGATGTGTTTTTAAATGGAACCATTTTTAAGCTAATTTTTAAGTTAGTAATAAATAATTAAACAAACATAACAAATATTATGCTATTTTTCTTTTTTTAATTTATTGGACAAAAGAATTAAACTGGAATAAATATTTGTAGTTTTTGTGACGAAATCTAGATTAAACAATAGCTAAATGACTAAAATGAGACTCAAAATACTAAATCAAAATCAGCTACCAAAATTAACATTAGGCTGTAGTTTGACTTTAAAATTACAGCTTCAAAACAATTGTAATGCTTCACTGACCTGTAATAGGGAGAATTAAACCACTGTTGTCGCTAATCTAGTCTCAGACCTGCCTAGAGGAGGTCTAGAGCAGTATATAAAACATCACCAAAAATCCCCTTGATTTCAGGACATTGTTGTTAAAGTTAATTACACTTTGCAGCTGTAGGGGGAGCCCACGAGCAAAAATACCACTATATCCATATGATAGTAAGGTCTAGAAGTCTCCATGCATTGGACTGTGGGGTGCACATAAAGAATTGAACCCCTGACCATATTGTAGCACTGAAATGAGAACTGGACATCCATCCATATAGGCTTACGACAAGGCTACAAATAAAGTCAAGGTGTGTGTCAGACTTCTTGCAGCAGCCCTGGTGTAAAAGAAGGGGTCATATCTTAGACCAGGTAACGGAGTAAATGATCCCATATTCTGATGAAGTGCTCAGCATTATTGTGTCATGGCCTACAGCTGATGAATGAGAGCTATATTAAAGGCCTTGTATAGCCCGGAGTTGAGAGAGAGGCCACGTACACTACATCTCTCCTCTTGTCCTTACAATATTTCATTTAACTTCTGCCTACGCACCGCTGGCTATAGCTGCAACGGCAGAAAGTGGGTGGAATGCGCACACGCACACACACACAGACAGACATACACATTTCGAATTCCGCTGAGTCTGTAGATGTTCTACTTCAGCAAGGTGACTACACTTTCTGGCTGATTCTTCCACGGCATATCCGAGGCAGTCTACATGCACAGCTATCACAGTGGTGCCTTGTCAAAACAGAGAGAAAACAAGCCTCTGGATGTTAACATTGGCAGGGTCACTGCTTTATCTGCGCTGTGAAAACAGAAGTAAGCAAATTTCACACACAATTACTGTACTTCTGACTTCTCAGACTGAACGACAAAACGTGTAACTAGCTGGCAGCTCGCAGAACTAACAGAGAATAAAAGTGCTCATATTATTAGACATGAGTGTAAAAGATGCGTTTTTATTGAATGAGGATTTTCTTAAATGTCAAACACTGAGAGGAACTGGGCCATCGCAGAGGGAGGGCGAGAGAGGGCCAGCAAGAGAAAGAGAGCTTTCTAAGTGATGTTTTTTTCTAAACTGATTTCCGTGTGTTAGAGTGATGGGTAAAGTGCTGCTCTTAATGTTGGAGTGGTGCGTATTTTTATCCCACACAGTGCATTAAGCATATTTATCATATTAAGTTGCTAATGCAAATCATCTAAAGTGTAAATGATTTCCAGTACTCTGGCATTTCAGGTTGTTTCGAGGTTAAACAGACATGCACACATACACATACACACACCCATTCTATACACTTTAGAGCTGGTTTGTGGTTTACAATGAATTACATTTGCCAAAAGTAGTCAATATCAAATATAATCATTATATACACTGTGTATTTGCACTCATTGACTATTTCACCAGGTACCCATACACTATATGGACAAAAATATCAGGACACGTACATATTACACCAGCTTTTATGACATTCAATTCTAAAGCCACAAACGTCAATGTGGAGCTAGAACCCTCTTTGTAGCTATAAAAGCAGTTATTAAATCGCCTCAGCACTCAATGACCCTACTCTGAGTTTACATGGTCTGCCAATTTTGTGGCTGAGATGCTGTGGTTTCTAAATGGTTGTACATTATAATGATACCACACGCAGATTGATATCTAGGTGTGAAGCAATATCACAAACTGCCTCCTTACATCTTCCTACGATCCTAAAGCACAACGCTTGAATTCAGTTAAGTCTTTAGAATAATTAATCCTTTTAAAAATTGTTCAGCCAGACTGCATGAATAATTGCTGGATGTGTGGCGATGTGCCTGAATGAAACATCTGAATGCAATGATTAGGTGGTTTTGCCTAATAATTCTGTCCATATATTGTACCAAATAGCTACACTTGGCTGGTTTTCAGTTACACATTGTAACTTAGCTGTTATTGAAGACTTTATCTGCCACCTTGTACATATCAGTGGAAATGGCTTGCTACAAATTGCTGGTACACTTAGTGGCTAGAGGTTGTAATCACTGGTGGTCCGCTGAACTGTAGATATAACTGATTGGTCAGCTAGCACACTCCGTTATAGCTCTCCTTAATATAATGCCCCTGTTGTGTCAGTCATCATATAACCCTGAACTGAACATTTGAGATTTTTTTGATGGGCAGACATTTTTCAACTCAGCTCTATCACAGAGGTGTCTAAGAATTCCAGCAAATTAACATGCCATTATCATGTTATTACCAGTGTCCTGCAGACAATGTTGCACTGCACAAATACTATCAGATCAGAGTATGATAAACTGCACAGGAACAGACAAGGTCCAGTCGATAACCAGTAGGTGCTACTGATAAAATGGCAGCATAGCAACAAATAAAGAAGTGAATATAGGGGTATGGTGTGAGTTTGTGTGTATATAAAGGCTAATTAAATGTGTGCCTATCTGTTTTTGGGAGGGCCATCAGCCAAAAATGTCTGTCTCTCACACATGCACAAACACACATACAAATACCCCCTGAACAACTTGCATACACCTCTTGAAAACCACATGCAAATAGTGTGAGGCACACCACTGGAAACAGCCTGGAAACAATGTTCAGTTACACATTGTGCTTTACCACAAACACACACAGGCAAACCGAATTTTGGTTGTGAGTGTCATCAGGAGCTAATCATACCTCCTAATCCTGATAGAGATGGCACATGGCCTCAATGTTCATGCATCGTGAACTTATCATGAACAGTCAATTAAAACAGGGCTTTGCTAATTAAGTCAATTACCTTGAGACAGAGCATTCCTATCACTTCCCTATTCTAACTGGATATTTTATAGTTTTTCATGGCAATAGACGTTTGTTATCCTGCACACACTCGCTTCTGAGCCAGTCGTTATATAAGGGTTGATTCTGTTTGTCCTCAGATACAGTGCTACTTGTTTTTGTTTTGTTGGTTGTGAGAAATTCCATCTTAATATTAATACTTTTACAGAACAAGACTGAAGTAAAAGAGCAAGAAGCAGTTTCATCAATCTTATTAAAACAGATATAATTTTAAAAAATCTTTTTTTTTCTCCTAAATATTTCAAATGTGTGCTTATTTGCTGTATTGTAATAGGAAAGTACTGTCAAACAAAAATGCATTTTTAAATGTCCATCATTAAAAAAAAGAAGAAAAAAAAAGTGAATTTATCTAAATTCGTAGTCTCTAGAGGGGCGGCACGGTGGCGCAGCAGGTAGTGTCACAGCCACACAACTCCAGGGGCCTGGAGGTTGTGGGTTCGATTCCTGCACCGGGTGACTGTCTGTGAGGAGTTGGTGTGTTCTCCCCGTGTCTGCGTGGGTTTCCTCCGAGTGAAATATAGATATATCTTTGAACGTTACAGTGTTGAACTCCTGACCACTTTGTAGCACTGAAATGGGCCATAGACATCCATATAGGCTTATGAGAAGGCTGCAAGGAAAGGAAAGGTGTGTATCAGACTCCTTTCAGCAGCCCTGGTGTAAAAGAATGGGTCATATATTAGTAAATCATCCCATATTCTGAGGAAGTGTACAGGATTATCATGTCATGGCCGATACCTGATGAATATGAGCTATAATCAAAGGCCTTGTGTAGTTCAGAGTTGAGAGGACCCACCTCTCCTCTTGTCATTACAATATAATAACAAATAAATACATGTAATTTTATTACTCTGTGTATTTATCACAAATGTTTTATTTGTATATATTTGATCCTAAATTCTAAGTTTTCACAATTACATTTTTAAACAGATTTATTTCTGTTGTGAATCATTATACCTGTTTGTTGTATGCTGTTTGAAGCATAATGAAATACTGATTAGACATAAGCTACAGCCATTTACGCCTACATACGCTACAAAGGCATATGGAGATTCTCTGACTTACTGCTTCTGCTATTTTTTGCAGTGAGTACCATGTAACATGGATGTACCCATTATCATACAAAGCATAAAAGAATGTAGATGTATGCTCTCAACTGCCAGTTTACCCCAAGACAAATAAAGATTAAATCCCAGAGTCATGGATTGCCTAATCCAATCTTGTTAACCAGAACACCTGTTTTAATTTATGAACTGGGGTCACCAGAACTAGGAAAGGGAACCCATTTAATAATGTCTTCTATGTCTTGATATATATCAATGTTTATTTTGATTATTTATTTCAGCCTATAGCTTAACAGAAGCTGCTGCTACAGAGCGATGCATGCCAGAGAAACAAATTGTTCCCATTTCCCTTAGCAGTTTGAATGAACCCTTTCCTCTTGGGATAAAATCTATTAATGTACAATCAAGGAGACGTGCACTAGCGAAAGGGTAAGGAACAGCTAAGCAATACTAAGAATGACTTCAAAGGTGAATGGCACATACCTCATTAATATTTTCTCTATATTAAGAATCTGACACCCTGCAGCTAATGAACCCATGGCACCCCTTATTAAAGAATTCCCCAAAGTGGTGACACTATGCCCCTGCGTGTCCCATGTGTAAGAGACTAAAACTGGGTGAGTATTTGGAATAAAGGTGGAAATTGGGGCACACATCTGAAGCATGTGAGTATTTATTTGTGGGATTTTACCCTCTATTGGTGTCTCTGTCATCAAACTGACCCAAGTATGTAGCTCATATGCACAAGAGTCAGCCATCCAGTCCTGTTTACTACATGGAAACACAATCCAGGTCCTGCATTAGGGGCTGTGGTGCAATCAAATGAGAAATAACCCTAAAAAAAAAAAAAAAAAAATACCTACAGCCTATATTTAGAGCTGTGTTAAACGGTGTTGAAGTGGAGCCAAAATGGTGGATTTGGGCCAAGTCAGTTCATTGAGAGTGGGCTTTAGAGTGGAAAAAAAAAGAAAAAAAACACCTCATGCTGAACTTATGGTGTTTGGTGTTTTTATTTTCCCTAGTGTCTAAATTGCCCAAAACGTCCCATACTGAGATTAACTAGAAAGCCACATTCTCCTGACCTGTTGTTTTCTTAGTTTCCTCTGCCTGGGCCTGAACCGCAGAACAGTTTGCTGGGCAAATAAGGCAGCTCCTTTAAGGAGAGCTCCATGGAGAAGCGCTTATGAAGTTGCCTATGGCAAGTAAAGAAGTTCACAGAAAACATACAGAGTACTGGAATACATCTGTTCCAAACTCCAACATGAATCCATCACTTTCACCCTCTAAACCTGTAGAGGCAAATTAAAGCAGTGGATGAAGAGGGTTGCTAAAGGCAGAATAAAGTGCACTGGGGAGCTGGCAGAGCATTTATGCTGAGTTCAGCCAACGTGCTAATTCTGCAGAGCAGAGAGTCCTCAAACTACCAAAAGAGTGTCACGGTGACCTCGAAACTCCACGACCAAATAAACAAGGAATGACTGCTAGGGTGTTTCATTACACACTGCCATTCTGCTTAGAAAGGGAAATGTGTCTGTGCAACTTTTGTCCTGAAAGTGTAGCAAGGCCAGATGTGATGACTATTGTTAGCTAACACAACAGTTTTCACCCTCGCAAGAGTTATTTTTTACCACATATAAAAATCCTGGCCTAACAACAGGCTTATGTTCAACTGGACAATGTTGATCACCTCCTTCTACATTGAGCTACCCAGCCACAAAGCATTAGGTTGCTTCAGACATAACAAAGGCCAAATCCAATTTCCAATTTTTACCCCTACACCTTATTTCCAAGTGTTAGTTACAAGATGTAGTGGTTAAAATCATCCCCTATGAAATGGAACAACCACCAAGAACCTGATACATCATCAGTAGACAGCTCTACCAGTCTGCAATGATATCAGAGGAACAGCAGTGTTACAATGCTGCAAATTTGTTTCTGGAATTTAGTTATATTTAAGGGGTCATATGCCTTCAGAAGCATCTGACAATCATACATTATGCTCACACCAACTTACCTGTGATACTAAGCTGAATACAGCTTCTTATTCAGCAGACCTATCTTTGAAACCTCATAACTACTGAGGCACCAGCATATTATTTGCAATGTTATGCTTGTTATGAAGTAAAGCGTCAAAATGCATCGAAACGCACTGAAAAATAATACAATGGTTATCGTAATTTTTAAGGCAGAAAATACTGACATGTGAGTTACTTTGGTCACTTGCGCATCCAACTCTTTTTAAACTGTGCCTCTGAAATACCTCTATTGGTATCTCTTTACTCTACACCCTACCCCTGTGGGAAAACATAGTTGTAGGGCTTAGTAATAGCGGCAAGACATGAAATAAAACAGTTTATTTTTCCACCCAAAATGTATGAAGATCCAATTATCAATATATGTCAGACCTAGTGAGAACAACTATACTATATATAAAAGACACCGGGCTGGATAAAATATTGTGAACATAGCTAAGAATGCCAAAGAAAGTTATGAAAATATCCCCCTGCATAAGGTAAATGATAAAGATGCCTAGCTGTCAGCTCCATCTCAAGTGACAGCCCAATCCCCAAAGACCAACATCATTCACAGAATCTAATAAAAAAAAAACCTTCAAATAGAGGTCAGAATAGACAAATAAGTGATTTAGAAACAGAGAGGGTCTGCTGAATAGGATTTGTACGTGGGGGTGTTGGTGGGGAGTGGGATCAGGAACTATCAAAGGAGCAAAAGGAAACACAAACAAGCCCACAGGCAAGAGTACAATCAATGGGGATGGCATCAGAGACCCTCGGAAGCATCAGAGCATCATTGTTTACAGACATGCCATCAAGTGAATTACGAAAGCCTGCAGGGAAGAAATATACACAAGCACAAGGATAAAGTCTACTGATTCCATAAAAAAAGTGGTTAACAACTATATAAACACGGATAAAACGAAGTGATGGAACTCTAGATTTAGAAAGAATTAGAGATAGAGAGGAAAACAATGGTGAAACGAGTAACTACCTTAAAGATTTTAAAATGATGCCCAGGGGAGAGCTTCATTTCCAAATAATTCAAGATGTTATGGTTCATTTCCTGGTAGTAATAATAATAATAATAGAGAAAGAGAGAGAGAGAGAGAGAGAGAGAGAGAGAGAGAGAGAGAGAGAGAGAGAGAGAGAGAGAGAGAGAGAGAGAAATGGCCAAGCCTTTGTAAAATAATATTGATTTTGTAACAAAGTTTTGGGCTTCCAGCAACTTAAGTCCACTTAACCTTCTGAACTGTAAATAAAATATTTTTTAACAGTTAAACCCCCTAAACTTCAGTTATTAAAGGATGTATTAAACATTTTTTATTCCTATATTTGTTTACTAACCTGTCTGAATTAGCATGTTTAATATAAAACATCCTCTTCTACTTAGAAGTGCTCAAGTGGAGCAGGTTGAAAAATAAGAATCCGAAACATACCTTACGTACAGGACATGATGAACTGTTGTTGTGACAATGCATGTTATACTAAGCTGCAGCACTGTCCACCATTAGTTTCTGAAAACTCAAATATTTCCTTCCACAATTGGTAGTGCACAGCCATAAGAAGACACAAGAAGGTGTCAGAAGATGCAAGAAGCTCCCTCAAACAAGAAGTGCAAACTTGAAAACCACAAGAAAGCAAACTACAGTACCCACAATCCTACTAACATTTTTTTTTTTTTTTTTTTTTTACAGCAGTGAGTGAGCTTGGTGGGAGTTGACAGATGTAGTTCACTGCTTTATCACGCTGACAGTCTGTGGCATCTTCATCAAACAGACATTAGCGAGAGAGCGTGTGCTTGCCACAGCAGACTATTAGGCTGAGACAGCATGGAAGAAGGAGGGATGAGGGAGAGGGTAACGGGAGGGAGGAATTAGGGGAGGTTGAAGAAAGGGAGGGAATGATGAGGATGGAATGAGTGAGTTGAAGGCCAGATTGTCATCAGTGTAAGTGAGGGAGATCAGAAATGGCTGGGAGGGTGGAAGGGAGGCAATCAAGGGAGAATCAAGGTCTCTCAGTTTACTTGCCTTGGCAAACAGTCAACTCTAGGGCACTGGCCAGTCCTTCAGTCTTAACTGATCTTTATGCTCCATTCACTAGTGCATTTTTGAATGGTGTGGTTGGACAAACATTACTGAGTGAGTGCAAAATCTAATTCACCCTAAAGAAGCACAACTGAGTCTTATTCAAAATACACCCATTAGCCAAATTATTACAATTACCTCCTTGTTTCTACAGTCATTGTCTGAGTTGTTCAGCTCCCAAAGGGGCTAACAATATACACAGAGCAACAGATAGGTTACAAAGTGCACCTATATGGTCAGTGGACCTAAGAGAATGGGCAGAATGAATGGCTAACTCGAATCATGGCAAGCATTAGTATTTTGGCCAACTGATTTATGTTAGCATTAGCATTAGATCAGTTCTTGTTTACTTCTTAACTGTGAGTCAGAGTTCATAATTGTTTATGTCCATTAACATGATAGATTTAAGAAGCCTTGGGAATAATGACCTACAGAAATGTTTTACACCTTATAGTGGCAAATTCACTGCTGTCATTTTCATTTGGACTAGTTTGGATAAGCAAACTAGCATAGTGTAGTTTGTTAGTGCAGCTTTAATTCAGAAGAAATCTCACTACGCCATTCATTATAAAACATGGTGTTCTGTAGGGCTTGGTCACCTTCGCAAAAGTTCCTATGCAAAATAAATAAATAAATTAATAAATAAGTTTGTGAAGTACAGATCGGTCAATTAATGGCTCACTTTCATTTTTCTTTTTTTTTTTTTTTTTTTTTTTTTTAATTAAAGCTGTTACTCACTGTCTCTGTCCAACTCTCTGGTTGTTCTCATTCTTTTCCACTCTGAAATCATTGGCCCTAGAGTTCACAGTGCGTCTTTCAATCACACCACTCAGTTTCTTTTTCTTCTCATCCCTTTGCGCCAGCAACTTGCAATTAGGGTTCCGCCGCTCTGTTCTCTATCCTCATCTCTATGTGTGAGCAGCCAGCAGGGAGTAATAACGACCTGCGAGGCTGCTGACTTGGCTCATGCTCTCCTCTGCATCTTGGAGTCCTTCTACTGCCGTCCATCACTGCCTCCACATGCCCGGTCCAGGCCCCGCGGCGGATGTTTACGGAGGCAGAGAGATTGCAATCTAAAACTAGAGAACATACTCCACATCTGGGGCTGGGAGAAGGCCAAATTCTGCTACCATTAGTACTTTTTTTTTTTTTTTACAGGCCTTCAAGGCCCCAAGAAACCATTAAAGTGGTGTCTGCTTTTGCAAGAGAGTGATACATGATGCGTTGGGTATCAATTAAGTCATATCTAGCACAGTGGATCCCATCTCAGGTCCTGTATTACTATATATATCTATTATCTATCCTGTATTAATATATATATATCTATTTAACACACCTACATTACATCAGAACAGTGTGAATGAATCAGTTGTGTTATTGTGGAGTACATCCAAATACACAATGTGCCCAGGGTTGGAAACCACTGAACTAGGTATTCCTCCAGAGAGGAGGCGTATACAAAATCTAAACTTAGTCACAGGTAGCTGGTAACATTTAGTCACCGATATACAAAAAGATCCAATCAGTTTCTTAACAAAGCCAAGACTTTTGAGCTGTTGTTACAAGAATACTGGCCATGGAGAGACCATATAGAAACAACAGAAACCGTCATAAATAACGATGCTGTCAAACCTTTTTCTCCTTTGTTGTAGAAATATGCTCGTGTACAGCACCCGAAACAATAGGCAAAATACATATTTTTTTTTTATATGTGGGACAAAGAAGATGCATTGTGCAAGCCATAGAACCAGGCTATGCTTTGAAACATTAGCATTTATTAGTATTATATTTCATTTTTTAAGATCTCCCCACTCATGTGGATGCACATTCAGAAAATAAAATGTACAGTAGAGGTATGTTCCCTGAAGTTACATTACATTCTTTAATTATTTAGTACAATTATACATTTAATTTGTATGCTTTTGACATTTCACACTCTCAGGACAGATCAGATATTTAGTGTAAATTCTTATCAGGTAAACAGATAGGGCCCACAGGATGTTTTTATTAGGCAGAGGTGTCAGGCACTAAAATACAGACACAATGACCCTCAAAATTTGGGTAGAGTCCTAGATGACCCAATCCCCTCTCCCTCTCTCTCTCCCTCTCTCTCTCTCTCTCTCTCTCTCTCTCTCTCTCTCTCTCATATCATCCATCCATTATCTGTAACCGCTTATCCAATTTAGGGTCGCGGGGGGTCCAGAGCCTACCTGGAATCATTGGGCGCAAGGCGGGAATACACCCTGGAGGGGACGCCAGTCCTTCACAGGGCAATCTCTCTCATATCAATAATTCCCAATGTCTCTGAACCAAAACAGCATTCCTCTGACCTATTGAGCTGAGGTTAATATGGAGCTATTCATCAGCAGTGTATGGGAGGGGGGTTTAAGGGATCCAAGTTGAGGTTTCTGATGAAGAGTGCGAGCAATATATCAGCTTTAAGGCCATCTATGGGGAACACTGCTTAAAGGCCCTGATTATAACACTTGCAAATCACTCCATACTGTCACACTGGAGTCTATATATGACCATAAAACTCACAGCAAGTGAGGCAAGAATAAGAAAAGGAAATGAGGAGAAAGAGAGAGGGAGATACAATGTGATAGAGTGAGTCACAAGTAAGAAAAAGAAAAAAAAGCATGATTAGGACTCTCAAGAGACAAGGAGGTAAAAAGGGTAGAAGGTGTTGAGAGAAAGGACAGCTTTACTTGTATGTGTGTGGGATGAGTGTGTGTGGGTGTGTATGTCTTTTGGTCTCCTCTGTGATGTTCTAAGAGTTGAGATAAGCCAAAGCATGTCTCTAAACAGTGTTGTATTCATCTGACCTGGTCATCTGATAGCAGTGACCCCACAGCACACATACACACACATTATGAGCAGGGATGACCAACAGAGGCGGCTACTCTATTCCACCTTTAACCTCACACACATTTTTCTTGCTTTCTTGACTAGGTAAACACTTTCTCTCTTCTCTGCTTTTTAACAGAGGCTGTCGGTAGCTCCTGCTAGACTGTAGACAGGGTCCAAGAAAGCATAACTACCCCAAACCTCCCCAATCAGTCAATCAATCCAATGACATTAAAAATAAATAACTAAATAAATCTAAACATAAAAAGTATATAAGATGCATTCTTGGAGATTGGGTCACGTTCGGATCTCACTTGCTCACAAGAAAAGCAAGGTGTAAACACCACCAAGATGCACTGAGAAGGGATACTGATTGGACCACTCCAGCCATGCTCCGAGGTGGTCAAAAACAGATCTTAGTCCAATGCACTTCTTATAAAATTCAGAGAATGCTTCCGCACCATTTTCTAGATCTCCATTCTGTTTGCACGCAGGAAAATGCCAGGTGTTTGTATGCAGCCTTGGCTCTGTAAGTGGGAAATAAACTAAGGGTCTTGGTCTGAATTGGCTCAGGAGCTCTCCCTCTGTTGCCCGCTCAGTCAAGAAAAGGCATCTGACAGATTTTGGACTTTGGAGAAATATTTAAATGTGGAAAAGCATGAAAATAGAGGAAGATGCTGCACGATTCGTGCTCCATAAGTGGCTAGTATTCACTTACATTTGTTGTTACAGATTACTTAACGTGGAAATGACTCCAAATTCAGGCCCCTTACTACATGACAGTAAACACAGATAGAAAATGAGTAACACATGAGTTTCTGTGTTAAATGAAAAGTGAATAAAAGCTTACAAACTGCAACTATGCACAAGCAACTGCCGGTTTATTACTCAAAAATACAACTTCACCTTAAAAGATGTGTCGTGTCTCCTGCAGAAATCACAGCAGCTGTAAGACACATTTTTTTCCTACTCAGACTCTGCAGACGATTCACTGCCTGTTTTAAATGTTTATTCCCAAGGTTTGAGAGCATATAATATACTGGAAGCAGCAGGTGAGAAAAGTTTACAGCTGATTAAAGGACGGAAAACTAGTAAAATTATGTAGGCTTTGTGCTTTTTATGTGAGAAAGGGGAATCATGTTAATGACTAGTGTAAACAGAATCCGGCCAAAGTAAGTCCAGAAAATATCCGGATACAAAACGTATGTTAATGCCAGGTTTAAACAAGCCACGTCTTAGAAGAAGGAGGTTTTAATTTGGACCCACTCAGGCTGTCACACTTTGTGAAATGGAAAGTCCTAGTTAGTGGATGGGAATTCTCCACGAGTCAAGAATGAATACAAATTTCTCTATAAGGCATTGTATATACACACTTCCTTTATTGATTTTATTCCTTATTCCAGAGATGGGTTATAAAGGTGAACAACATTTCAACCATTATCAAAACTGTTTAACATTTCAAAAATGTTTCTTTTTTTTTTAGACTTTTGAATTTCCTCTTTCTTGTCAGTTGCTCCTTCTCTTCTCTACTGCATCCAATCCTATCCTTTCTCTCCGGGCAGCAGAGGGCAGAAGGTCAGTCCCACAAAAAGATGGAAGGGTGATACTACCCTGCTTGTTTTTCTTGCAGCAAAGAAGCGGGCCATAACCCTAACGCCAGGCTCCATTGCGGCCCGTTGTTACCATAGCAACACTGCCCTAGAAGCAGCAGACAGGGGGGTGTCACTGAGTGACCTAAGAGTAGAGAGTTTGACACTAACCCACTGAGAATGTGAGGCTGATCTCTCTCTCTCTCTCTCTCTCTCTCTCAAAATGGAGCTATGGTGCTAACAGATGCTAATATAATAATGGTTACAGGAAAAGAATAAACGAATGACTGACTGAATGAATGAATAATCATTATCATCTTAAATTGACTTGTTTAAGTTGTTTCTGACAATGTACGAAATAATATTACCAGTAAATATGTGGGAAAAGGAATGCATTCTTAAATATAGTAATAAAATTAATCCTTAAGCACAGGTGCTGAAGACTGTGATATAAATATGAAATACTGAACGTTAATGAATAATGCCTTTTCTTCCAAACTGGCACTTGGCAAAGTGGCTTGATGAAAGCAGAAAATGGATGAATAAACATTCTGAGAGCAAAATAGCCAGAAGCAATTTAAGAACAGATTAATGAAACAAGGAATGAGATTAGTATTCAAATATGAATCATTTTACCATTGTCCCAGATAAACAATTCTTGAAAACGTACAAAGGCATGCAATCACACTCTCACACAACCACTCTCCCTAATAAAGAGCTCAATTTATTAATGTGATTTATGTTTAAATGGCTAGAAATTCATGTTACACTGAACACTGAATGTGATTTTTAATGAAATCATCTAGTTTGTCCTCTGCTTGGTCATCACACTGACCAATCATTGTAATGACCAAGATGCAAAATTAAACACAGCAAATGAACATATAGGCAAAGCCGCAGAACCGCCAAAAATGTCAGGTGTTTATAGATTTAATGGCATATGAAAATCATGTATTTTAAACTATCACAAATCTGTTTCATGTTTCGGTTGGGCTTGCAGTGGCCTTTCAAGTGGTGTGAATGGCCTGTGGGCAGATTTGTGGCCAGCTCTCTGGGGAAGTGCCCTAATTGATTGCATGTGTGTGTGTGTAGGAACTATCGTGTCCACAAACATATGTGTTCCTTGCAGATGCTCGACACACTTTCACTAGTGGTTAACGTGTTAATCTTTAAAAGACAGGAAGTGGGCCGGATTTGTGTGCTAAAGGAAGTACAAATAGGAATTCACTACAGGTGCACTTGCAAATTCATGTGCGCGCACACACACACACACACACACATTTCAGTGTGTAGAAATACTCAAATTTGATCAATTCTCCTTACTAACATTCACAAGCCATGTCACAGGATATCAAAATAGGGCTTTAAAATGCTTCAATATGCAGACTACATGAGGAGTTCTAGAGTGAAAATGTGCTCTGTGTGTGTGTGTGTGTGTGTTCAGTGTCGCGAATGATTGCTTATTCTAGAAAAGCCCTTTCGAAGCGCAGCATCAATATTCTCAGTGCATTTAGAAGCCATGTCCTCAGACATATATCACTGCACCCCATAAAGCATGCTAATAACACAGTGGAAAACTCAGCGCACTAAATATTATCACTCCTATGTATCACAGACGCACACACACAGCCATTTAGAGTTATACACTCTTTTCCACAAAGATAAAATCTTAAAGATCACCACCTCTTCTGAAGATCAATAATCAAACAAGCAGAGGAAGGTCTGCTACAATGGGAAATTCCATCAACCAGTCCATAGATTCTCCATGAAAGAACAGGGGATGGGGTCAAATGCAATTTGATGGGGTATAACTGTCTTACATGCAGCTTATAACAGACCTCAGAACACCCCCACTTAGGGTTGATCACAGCAATATATCACACCACACAATGAGACTGGCTGAGAGGTCACCTGAGGGCAAATATCACACAATATCACCATTCCAATATCACAAAATTACCTTCCTCCATAACAGTGGACCACCCATTATCGGGTAAATTTAAATGTGGAGCAGGTACTCACAGCAGCCCTTGCATCAGTACATCAAAGCGATGCGGCACTTGTAGTGTTAAATAGTGTTTTAGGACTCTAAGGATGTGAAGATTGGCCACATTTTTGTCCTTCAGAGGAGTGTTTTCTTCTTTGTTGTTCTCTATTTTTACCTTTAGATTTTGCCCTTCTCAGTTCAGGAGTATTTCTCTGTGTGTTCTCATGCATGATTTTGGCTTTTTTCTTGTACAAACTACTCACACCTGTCACTTGCCTTCACTAAATACTGGGGGATCTCATTCTTGCTCTGAAAAAGCAGACAAAACTACAATGTATGCATAGTATATGCTGTATTATTTTAAACACAAACCATATTTATTATTACAGGACAATTATGAAAACTGTGAAACATCAGGTAATGACTTGATCATGAACATCATGACCTGAATACTTTAGATATTCCAGTATTAATCCCTTAACTATTAAGTAATAATTCAATTTTGCCAGGCTCTCTTCTCCCTGTTACAGATCAATGAAACATCATAATGATGTCATAATGATGCTATAATTTTGAGGTTAAAAAAAAAAAAATACTAGCTAGTCTTTCTTTAAATATGGCTAATGTTGCTAGTACTACATTAACATTTACTCACGAGTAGATGTATCTGCAGCTGTTCTATGCTATTTGGCCAATGTAGTTGATTTCACATCTAGCGTATCATAATATAAACTGTAACATGTACTGTGAATATTTTCAATTACACCAGTATATTATAGCCCCCAACTTACTCCCACCTCTCTAGGGTGTGGTGACAGTGACCATAAATTCACTTTCTCCTCTCCCATGGGTCAGTATGCACCTCCATTGGCCACAGAATGCCAGGTTACCATGCTCTTTTTTATTTTTTGTCCACAAATATGTGGAACATGAGGATCAGAGGCCGTCATGACTAACAATTGGCTTATATCCGAAGCAAGCTCACATTATCCTACCGCCGGAGGTGCTTCAGTGATGGAAGCATGACAGGAAAGAAGGTGGCAAGGAAAGCCACAGAGGTGAGCTGGGACAAACAGCAGCCCACCCAAGCGTGACCCTCCCTGCTGAAAGAAGGCAAACAGGCGAGTGCTCCTATCTTTCTCTCAGCACCTCTCCAAGGCCAGTTCTAAAATAGAGAGGGGGAAGTGTAGAAGGAAAAGAAGAGCAGAGAGGGGTGAGGCAGGAAGGAAATGCCTTTAATATGAGTGGTCACTAAAGACTTGGGTATGGCCAGTTAGCTCAGAATATATCACTCATCACGATCCACATGCTGAGACACGCTGAAAACTGTTTACTGAAGGTTAATTCAAGGTTAATTATTTCCGTTCCTCAGCTTACAAGGTTTACTGCACCTATCATGGTGCAATAAATACACAAGAGGCACAGACACACACTTACTGATGAAGGAATGAAGAACTAGCAGGTGTGCACAAATTGTGGCCATAGTGTGTTGATGCAAGTGAATAAAATGGCGAGCTTTGTTAACTTTTGACTAATGTGTATTCATTTTAGTCATTTAATTAATAGTCAATAAATAAATAATCATTTCAAAAGCCTAATTTAATCATATATTTTTAAAAGGATGTACATGTAAAAACACATTAATATCAAAAATTATGGAAAATATATGGCAACTTTTTTTTTCCTCCAATACCTATTTAACATTTGAACTCAGTTTGAATTCGGATGTCTGAACTTCTGAGTTGCAAGTAGGATATTTCAAGTGGATATACAAGTCTGGAGCCTCACCAGCCTTCAGTTCAGAATCCAAGATGGCTGCCCGCACATCAGCAGTGTGTAAAAGCCGTAGTATTTTACAGTTTATTAGTGTTTTTATCCATTTGTGTCTGATTAAATCAGCCATATACATAGAACTGTCCAACTGCTGTATGTGGATGTGTTTCCTTGGTGTTTGGAGGCATAAAACACAGCAAAATATGCTGTTATCAACTAGTACAGCTAACAAAGCTAGATAGAGTTTCGACTCTATGCTTCGCTGGCCAACAGCTGACACAAGTGACTCCGGACACTGGAAGAATCAATTCTTTGGGAATTGACTTGTCTTAATTAACTATGATTACACTTTCCCACTGCTCTCTGTTCAGAGACATCATTAAACTTGGCAAAAAAAAAAAAACCCACAGTGTCTGTTTCTGGGGAAGAAAGAGGGTTTACCTTAGAAGTGTGAGATTTTGGTTTTAAATGGGATAAGTGGACTCAACTTCTGTCTTTAAAATCAAGTAATAATAAATGAATAAATAAATATATATATTTCGTCTTTGCTGACATGAGGTAAATATTCTGGGTTTGGTTCCTAAACCGACCGGCTGAGGAGAGTAAATGTAGTTAGTGAAGAGGTGTCTAAACTAGGACTGTGCCTATTGTACTATGTGCAATAATATCGCAAAAAATTTTAAACCATTAAAAAAATCTATATCGTGATTATCATGATGTTCTGACTTTTATACGTAAAGCATCATTGCAGTTAGACATAATATGGCATTCATTCACTACGTCATTTAGGCTCAGCGACAGGTACGGTGGGAATTTGTTCTGTGTTCAAAAATTTGCCCCAAAAATTGGCGTGACTTCAGTCGTGCAGAGGTGGTTTGGACATAAAATATTCTAAATATTTTTTTATACAATGTCAAAATCTTTTTTAAATTACAGTAGTTTACAAAATAAGCCAATGTTTACACACTTATTTGTGGTTTCTTTTGAATGTTTGAAATTGTTAGATTTGTACTAAAATAAAATGTAATTAAATATAATTTAAATAAGAAATATATTATTAATTTAATATATTTACTATTTAATATAACATTTATTTTGATGCAATAGTGTGTTCTTGAAATGAATAAAATTGTTTTCAGTGTTTTTTCATATCACCAAGAATATCATTATTGCCAAAATACCCTGAAATATCATTGTATACCATGATTGGTTTTTTTTGGGGGCCGTATCCACCACCCCTAATCCACATCCATTTTTTTTTTCTTCAAGCAATGTAACAACAAACTGACATTTAGTTTTTATTCACAGACGAAAAGGTGCAAAACATTTAGTCATAGTTTGCGTCTTCAAACGATTATTTTAATTTGGTTCTCATATAGTGTTTATTATCAACAAATAACATTACATTTCATTAACAAAATTGACACTGATGATAAGACGTTAACAACTGAGCAGGGACCATTCGATGCGGTCACAGCTGAACTGATATAATCATACAATACAAATTAAATATATATAAAGTGAAAGACTTATTGCATATATCCAGAGGAATGAATACCATACCATTGGTACTCATGCTCTACCTCTCAAGTTATAATCATTATTCAAATGTGTGTGTGTGTGTGTCTGGACAAGTCTCTTTGGATTGAGTCAAAACAATTGCAGCAGCTGGCAGCATTTCCATAACATTTGGTGCATTTTAGTGAAATGTAGACTGAAATTCCAAACAAAGGAAATGGCCTGAGTCTGATGTAAATCTGTCTCAGGTTGAGCGCCGTGATAAACACTGAACTGCCATCCATCTCTGATTGATCTCAAGGGGGAAAGGTTTGTGCAGACCAGCTGACAGCAGAGCACCAGGGACATAGACGTGTGTGTGTGTGTGTGTGTGTGTGTGTGTGTGTTAACATGTGAATTTAAAGAAGGGGTGAGAGAAACAAAATAATAAAAGAGGTAGACAGAGAAATGTGCAAGAGGAGAGAGAGAGAGTGAGAGAGAGAGTGAAAGAGAAGGAAAAAGAGAGAGAGTGAAAGAAAAGGAAAGAAAGAGAGAGAGTGGTACTGTGACACAGTGAAGAGTGTCAGAGTGACACCATGAAGGAGAGCACGGCAGAAATGTGGGGGAAGAAAAACAGGCACTAAAAAAATGGTTCACATGCCATGGAGAAAGAACGAGTGTTGACAGTAACTGACCAGATGGGTGGAAAAAAAAAGGAAGAAAGAAAAAGAGTGACCCAGTAAGAATGAAAGAGCGAGTGAGAGGGAAGTGGGAAAAAAAGTAAAAATAAATATTAATAAAAAAATAAAATAAAATAAAATAAAATAAAAGGGATAAAAGGGACAGGGATAAGAATGAGGGACACAGACAGACAAGGAGAGAAGTACCAGACAGACATATACATAGACAGACAAGAGATCGACAGATATGTGTTTATGTAAGACAGTGCTTATATGAATATGAATATTATCATGAATAGGAATATAAATATGATTCTCACAAACAGACGCTGCTCTGTTGGGGGAGTCCTCAGACACAAGCCTGGAAGAAACTGGAGTGTATGTAGGCCAGCGCCATTAGGCCATTAGTGCCGGTCAGCGCTCAACCAGGGAGCGTGTGTGCGTGTGTGAGAGAGAGAGAGATATTAGAGAGAGCAGGGTGGAACACTCATCTGTTAGGGGGGAACCACTAAAAGTGGGTCCAATGTGTGTGTGTGCATATATATATGTGTGTGTGTGTGTGTGTGTGTGTTTACATGTGTACACAATCCCAACTGTCCATGTTCAGGCCCCAAGGGCAAACTCAGTCCCCCTCATTACAGAAGAGAGTGACAGCATGCTGTCAAATTTGGGGTCACATGGGAGTCCAAATCATTTCCATCACTGACATTCCATACAGGTAAATATGTTTCAGCCGCTAATAAAGGTGTGTCCCACAGCACCTCCAACACATGATTGGAGTTCCCTAGACTGGGCTGCAGATTACAGGCATCTGTCCTATTGTCAGGATTTTCCTGTATTTGTATCTGAAAATGTTCACCGTCTTTTAGATTGCGGTGTGAACACTGCTTTCTTTGGTAGCAGAGCAGGGTTCGATCCCCTGCTCAGGCAATTACATCTCGCTCTACCAATAAGGATATTTTCCACTGGGCAGCAGAGTATGACCCTGTTCTGTTAGTAATCTGAACCCACTGCCCACGCTCTGTTTGAGCACCTGTGTCTAATATCTGTATTGTCTTCCATTTCAACAGTAATGTTAACGTCATTTAGACGTTAAAATATTAAACAAAATATTTACTGTATAGCTCTGTTCACTACACTCACTATATAGTGCAGATCACAGATAATAAAGTATAACTTTATAACTTCATAACTGCACCCAGATGGTAATTAGACAGTAGCTTTACAGAATCATAAACCTTAGAGTATACAAAACACTATGTGAGTGCAGAAACCATTATTTTATGACCTACACTGTGCCCTATGTAGGATGTAGTGAAACATATGGAATTCTGCCTCAGCTTTGCAGTGGTGTAGATGAATCCCTTATTGATCGCTCATTATTTTTGACAAGAATAAGTACTATATTAAATGTAAAAACCAAATCATAGAAAAATTTTGACAGACAGCTGCGAAAAAAAACATTATCTTCCAAAAAAACTGTTAAAACTCTCAGACCGCAGGGACAGTGAAATCAGATTGTTTACCCTGCAAACGGGGCAAAGAATGTGAAATAAGAATATGCGGCTTATGCTTATAGTCTCTTACACTCAAACATGAGTGAAATAACATGATCACTGAAGCTTGTATATGATCTACGTATGAATATACACACAGATTTGGTCACAAGAGCAGAGAAATAAAATGTTTTCCATTAGATCCTATGACATGAATGTAATATGGGTATGATTTAAAGTCAGATCATCCAATAGAAATGAGCCAATTGCAGTAAATATCTGTGCCTCAATTATCATCTGAGATACTATCTATAAAACAAGCTGTTTCCCAAATGTGCATTTTTAATAACTAGTCTTAGAGAGTAGCTAGTATAGTTACAAGTGTCTAAATGCAAGTGAAAATCTACAGTGCATACTCAGAACCAGTCATTTTTTTTGAGTATGTTAATGTTGGACACTGTTGTTCCACAATTCAATGGGAAATGGAAAGGGTGGAACTTATTAAATCTGGAAAATTTTCACTATAGACTGTGTCTCAAATAGAACCCTACTCCCTGCACAGTGTACTTCATGGATTATAGCACTACACATAGACAGGACACTAAAATTTAGACAGAGTGACATGAAGCTTATATTGAATATAAATGGATTTAGTACCTGACTTACAATTCACTATTTTAGGAAAGAGTCATTTTATGACCTACATTGTGCGCTACGTAGTGTGGAGGGAGATAATTGAGTTGCAGCGTTTGGAAGAAAAGCTGCAGCTTGGTATGATGAGTGTTGTCATAGTAACAGTTAATCATGTCCTGTTAGTAAAAATGGTGTAATATGTTAATATATTGTGTACTATTCTGCCAAATTCACACTATTAAGATTAGTACATATTATATACACTGTACTGAATTAGTGTGTAGTGCACATTTTGAAGCCATAATTTAAACACAAAACAACTTGATTTATGTAACATTAACAGATTCCTATAAAGTCACCCTTTAAAGAATTTTCCATGACAATGACAATATAACCCTAGGATGAAATATTGCTGCTAGTAAAAGCACGTCTGTGTATTCAAGAGCTCTGGGCTCCTGTCTTGTCGGCAAGTCTCAAGTGGGAGCTGCTGGATGTCTGTGTGTCTGCCTGTCTTCACTGAGTGATTCACTCGGGTATTACCTGCATTATAAACCATTTCCTCATTATAAACTGCCTTTGTGAGGTAACGTCTGGCTGTGGAAGTAAGGGACTGGGACTGTGCCCCTGAGGTCCTCTCCATAACTGGAACCTATGGCCTAGTCGCTATTAATCTGATACAGGCTTGAAATTTGCTTGAAGTTGAACGCTGTAAATGACACTACTAGAAATAAAGGTTTCCAAATGACTCATGCCTTGAGGAGACAGTTCAAGGAAATGCAATGGATGAAAACATGGTAAAGAATCTTTAAATTCACAGCTCCAGTTAGTAAAGTTCATTGGCAGCCATAGTGGCATACCAGTCGGCCATTTAAAAATCCTGTACTGGAACCTGGTTCCATGCTAGTAGAAAAGCGACCAGGTAAAAATAAATTGAGCCTTGCCAACTTGAATTGAGCCAAGCAGATGCCATATATCGGAATATATAAGCGTTTATTTTTATGCTACATTTCCTGTAATGGGCTTTCTGTATGTTAAACTGACCTGAGATTTGACTCTATCTGTAGCCCGAAGACTCATGACTTGACTCAGACTTGTATTTGGTAACTTGTCAACATCTCTGATTTTATCCCCAAAAGCAACAAACAATGTTTATGAGAGTGATAAATTTGCTTTGCAGTCTTATGCTTCAACTCTTATGCTCCATAAATGGGTCCCACATATGGGGTTGGCTATGCCTGAAGCAGGTTTTGTAAAAAATCTGTGATACACCCAAGGCATGTTTCATAAACTAAAAAAGAGTCATTGAGAGATTTGCTTAGTGTTTCTTGAAACAACCCTCCACTGTCAGATTCTTTAAATACCTTTATTTCTGAGAGTGTGATAAAACCAATTTCCCTGAGGTTTTAGGAAGCAAACACAAATTACTTTTCATGGTAACCACCTTCACTCTAATGGATTTCATAATATGAAGGTTATTCATATAGAACTGAGAACAGTTTCAGACAATAACTCAGCAGAACCCCTCACTGTTTGGGGATTCATGGGGGAAGGATTACACCACATTCCTGCTCTCACTCCCTCTCATTCTCTCTTCCTTTCATCCGCTGACCACAGACTCCGCTCGGTCGGGGCTTGTGTTTGTCCAGATTTGTGCTCAGGCTCGCCAGCTGCACTCAGGTTTCCTGTTGGCCAGTTACAGCGTAACTGAACTCGGTTTGAAAACATGGCTAATGCAGCCTGACCAGTCTCTCTCTCTCTCTCTCTCTCTCTCTCTCTCTCTCATGTTCTCTGTCTTTCTCCTTCACTCTCTTTTTCTTCCTCTCTCTCACTCTCCATTTGCAGCTCCCTCCTCCCTGATCATTCCACTTTGTGCCGGATCCTGCAATACACATTGATGAAACCAACAACGTCCTGTGGGTGGCATGGTTGTTGGGTGGTACAGTGGTAACATCATTGGCTCCCATATGAGAGACCCTTGTGGGCAACCAGTCTGTACTACACCAATAAACGTCTTTGGGTTTAACGTACATTAAACGTAATTTGCACTGGATAAGACCGTCTTCCAAAAATGCATAAATACAAAAATGTAAATGAAACCAAGCCATGAAAAAGCTTAAAAACTACATCAACTTTGACAAAGTCCACCGGACTTCCCAGTCCTCCCTCTCTCTCATACTCATATGTTCTAGCAGAAAACACAGTTTCCTACTCTCTGGCAAAAGTTATATAGTGCAGTTTCTGTAGTGCTGAGCCTGAAGTAGTAATGAGAGAGGCTCTATTTTCCCTATTTCCCCTGGTAGAGGGAAAAATAAATTACCTTAACTTTAGATGGAAATCAATATAAAAACATTTTATTCCCAAGTAATTTTGGAGCATTATATTGGTCCATTTATCAGGGAATATTCACAATGTGAAGGATAGCTGCTGAATGCAAATGACATAGTAAACTAAAAAATGGGCAAAAATGCATATTTTACATTGGACAGCAATGATACATACGCCGATCAGCTATAACGTTATGACCACCTCCTTTCTACACTCGCTGTTCATTCTCTGAGTTCCACTGGCCACTTTATAGTTTTATAAATACAGACTTGTTGCTCTGTATATTTTATCTTTCCCCTTTCACCTTGTTGTTCAATGGTCAGGACCCTTACAAGACCACCACAGAACAGTTATGATTTGGGTGGTGGATCATTCTCAGCGCTGCAGTGACACTGATGTGGTAGTGGTGCGTTAGTGTGTGTTGTGCTGTATTAGACACAGCAGTGCTGCTGGAATTTTTAAACACTGTCTACTCACTGTCTATTCTGTTGGACACATACCTTATTGATCCACCTTGTAAATCAGAAAGAGTAGTTAATCTGTTGCTGCACAGTTTGTGTTAGTCGTCCTCTAGTCTTTCATCAGTGGACACAGAATGCCACTCACAGGATGCTGTCGGCTGGATATTTTTCTTTGGTGGACAACTCTCAGTCCACTGAGGGGTTTAAAAACTTCAACATCACTGCTGTGATTGATCCCCTCATACCAGCACAACATATATGCATGATTCATTGCTCAAAACACAAAAATCACTGGGTTTAGTTTAAGCAGGGCTTTGGTTCCACGTCACTGATTAAATCTCTTGATGTTATCACTGTTTAACAACAACATTTACTGTTGGATCAAATGTGCACTGTACTCAAGCATGCTTGAATTGACAGCTAATGTAGTTATTTCTAGACCTTCTACAGGGCTGGCCTAGAAAAGGCATTTTCACTTACTGAATGACTGACTCCTAATGTTGAAAAGCGCATGAGGAATAGTAATTGTTAGTTTAGCCATATTTCACAGAGAGAACCTAAGGTGGCGCTACTACACCATCTGTTGTTAGTTCAGCCATATTTCATATTCCAGTTCATGAACCAAATTGGGAACTGTTCAGCGCGATTCCACAGACATAAACTGATTCGCAAACCAGAAAAAATTGTTCCCAGCTGGAACCGACAATCAGTAGGTTCTTCAGCGTGAACCGTGGCTGAATACACGAACTTGCTCCGTTTGTGTGTGTTTCTGGGGCTGAGTTTGGCACAAGACCATGTACATTGGCCAGAGCCTCGACTTGGCATTGGTTAATTCATAAGCTCAGCAGGACAGCTCGGAACTGCAACATTTACACACATCTCACAGAGAGAGGGGGACTGCTTAATTTGTCTTATTTCATAGAGTGTGTGTATTTTGCTGAAATGTTGTTAGTGTTTTTATAAAACTGTGCCAGAAACACCTCTGTGACAATGGCTATATGGCTAAAGGCGAATGTCTAGTTGCTCTTGTTTTTCCAATGCTACAGTGAATTTGCTACTGTGCTGTAATTTTTCCACAATGTCTCAGCACTAACTCCAATGCGTGAATACAGGCAGTTGGGAATGTGGATGTGGACAGACCAGTTGAATTGAGAGAAAGCCTTAATTTAATGCATCCTCTCATTGCTGTGTAGCACATCTGTGCTCATGACTGACTACAGTCTCTGCCTTTGTGTGTGCTCAATAAAGCCTGCAGAGGAGTCTCCACACATGAGGCTGTGGGTGTTGGGGCCATGGTCACTAACGGTCCTTCAGAATTAAAACCATGCAAGACGCTTTGATGAGGGGAAAGGAGCTTGTGCATATGGTCATCTGCACAGGAAATGTTCACACTACACTGGAGAGCAATGGTTTTAGGGGGAGGAGCGAAGAGCGAGGAATAATACGCTGGCGCTCAGAGTGTGCGTGTGTTTATGTATATGTGTCCCTGTGTTAAGCAAAACACTGCTCTTGTAGATGACCTCTGTCTCGTGCCTTGGCCACAGGAAGTCTGAGAGCGAGAGAGAGAAAGTGGGGGTGTGAAGGAATCCTGTTTGTTTTATATCTGGTTCTGGTGAATAAAAAGACAAGAATGTTTTGACTCGGGTGTAACTTTGCCGTTTAAGGTCGTAAAACAAACCCTGCTTTTTTCAGGATGGTGTATCATTAAAAGATGGAGATCGCATGGCGTCTGGAGCCATCAAAAAAAAATGATTTGATTTAATTCAAGATTAAAAACATAAAACTGAGCTTGTATGATGTTAATAGTTTCTCAGTTGGGATAAGTTTGTCATGCAAAAGGATTTTATTTTAATGTATTATTTTTTTTAAATCACACAGCACCAATATTTCTTGTATTAATCTCCCAACAACATACATCATAAAATGGTAAATAAATAAATATATAAGTCTGAGATGAAATCCACTGGGTTTCTGGATATTTTATAATGAAGTCTGTTGTTGTTGTTCAGGCCTTTTTTAAGGAACTTTTTTCCCAAAAAAAGGTCCCCAACACACAGACGCAGCAGTGAAATTAGAGCATGATGCAACAAACTGCACTGTGGTAGAGTTTTATTAGGACTCCTTTGAAAAGGCACAAAAAAAGCTTCTCACTTGCTAACTCTACTACAAAGTTCTGTGGTGGGCTTTACGCTGTCAGTTCTGAATGATTCCAAAAGCTTTCATGGCAAATCATACAGTGAAGGACCCCAGAGAGACAGACTGAGGTGACTGTGGTCGCACACAAGCAAAAAAGATGCACATCTCCCTGGCATTTAAGAGTTATGGTCTCTTATTTTTAGGCTCCCTTTTCTAGAACCGTCTTCTCATTTGCTGTCCTCTGTCAAGGCTAGACAATAATCCACTTCACAAGGCTTTAGAATCGCTTTTATACCTTAAAATTACACCTTCAAATCATTCAGTACTGTAAATGGGGATAATAGGGCCTATGTTGTTGTTACTCCAGGATGAACTTCTGGAGGAGGATAGACTGACACTATGATAGGGGGATATTTATTGATGGGTGGACTTGGAGAGAACTACTAAATGTGGAGAAAATGACTGTGGAGCTGAATGACTCCTGATGTCACAGTCTAAAAACGGGTGGAGAAAAGCACAAGCCCAGTAGCCCACTGGAGTTGTAAGTTAGCATTGAATTTGGATTAAAATAGAAAGGAATTAAGCTGTAAGCAGACATAATTCTCTGAAAATCCTTCACTGGACTCTGTGCTCACAGTTATATGGGTTTATCCTCTAAATATGTGCGTTTTGAGCCTCCATTCACTGAAAAATCTGCTGTGATGTGCTAAACCACAAGTGCCTGTTAGCGGCAGCTGTGCTTCTAAACAGAAACAGGTTTTAATCGTCAAAGTGTGTGTCGGCCTGTGTGCTCGACTTTGTGCTCAAAGATATGAGGCTCATATGCATGCAGCCTGACAGAGCACTCCCTCTGCATGGTAATATCGTATACCGAGATAATATTTTGAGATGGTATTACGGTATGAAAAATTTGGATACCACCCACCCTAAGTTTGTTTATTTATTTATGTATTTATTTATAGTGGATATTTGATTCTTAACCTTCCAAAATCAATGCATTTTAATCACTACTTTCAGATCAATGCAGCACAATACTTTGTTCCTCATTTTTAAATTATGTAAGAAATATGCTGAATGTACAGTCCAAAGCACTGAAGCCCCAAAAGCAACTTGTGGGTCTCTGACTAGCCCCCTTTCATAACACACCCCACCCTCTTTCTACTGAGACCAGGTGGTCCTGCCACGCTTCAGAGGTCTGCACTTCCTCTGACCTCCAGACCTCTGTCTGGGGGCTGGCTGACCCTGAATGCCCGTCGAGGAGGGCCTGGGTCCAACCCTCAGCCGTCTATGAGAGAGCATTAAACTAGGGGGAGATGGAGGAGGGGTAAAGGGAAAGTGACAGAGCCTTACCATAATTCAATAACACTAATCCCCAATGAAGAGACAATGAGACAGCCAGTGGAGGAGGGCCTGCAAGGCCCTGGGGCCCAACGGAAGGTTGAGGGGTGGGGTGGAGTCTGGGGAACTGGCACAGCTGGGTAAAGGGGCTGTGTCCCCCTCTCCCTGGACTGGAGTTGGGAAATTAGTAGCTGGGGGTGAGCAGTGGGGTTCCAGCTGGCTTGCTGTCAGTCAAGTGACTTAGTGCCTACCCTTGCTAAGCGTATGAATAAAAAAGAGAGGGGGGGAGGGACGGAGAGAGAGAGAGAGAGAGAGAGAGAGAGAGGGAGAGAAGGAAGGGAAAAGTCAGTACACATCAATCGATAATTATTTGAACTAATCAATCACTCAGCAGGACACATTGAACTCTGGCTTCTGAGACAGAGTCAATATGGAGTATAATTCTACTATTCACTCCATTCCTTCACCAATACAGTAACCTCTCCAGAAACACTACAATTAACTCTAAAATAGTATATTCTGACTGAAATTCCTAAAGTAACTCTTTATTTGGTGAATATATTTTTCTGAGGATCTGACTGTATTCCACCATAAAAAGCATTAGTGAGCTCCATCACACTAGTACACTACAGTAGAAACCAGTACAGGTGGTGTTAATACACCTCTAGCTGACACTTGGCATTGAGCGTTGTGAACTTAGCAGCTCTTTTCTTGCATTTTCAGTTCCATCCTAAATGTCAGAACCCCCACCACCCCTGTACTTACTTTATACACCACTGAGTTCTTCTCTGATAATGAAACACTATATATATATATATATGCCCTACGTAGTGAGCTAGTTTGCATTTTGGGAGAAAGCACATTAAAATTTCCTCTCTTGGTTCCTTTCACAAATGTGAGGACGAAATGATAGCTTTGTTTACATGTGGTTTTATTATGTGATTGTGTTGTACAGAAAATATGGAGGGGAGGACTAATAAAAGCAGAAATTAAAAAAAAAAGTTTTGTTCATAATATATAATACCAGTATCTGTGTTTTTCTTGTTAATTTTATTTAAAAATAAATACTAGATGATCTACCACCAAAGACAAAGAAGACCAAGAACATTTAGTTGATTTTAAGTATTACAATTACATATTTACTCAATATAACAAGTTAAACCACATGAAGTTTAAGGAGGCTGTGAGCAGCTATATGGGTTTTATAAACATACTAACGCCACAAAATGTCTCCCCACGACTTCCCTTTACAATATTTCACATTTGTGTGAAGTAAGGCAAATTCAGCAGTCCTCCTATCTCTGTGAGATATAATACGTATGTAAATGTTGCCTAGTTACGAGCTGTCCTGCTGAACTTGTGAACCAACCAACACCGAGCCGAGGCTCTGGCCAACAAGCATGGTGTCGCACCAAACACAGCCCCAGAAACACACACAAATGGAGCGTGTTTTTCAGCCACTGTTTGGGTGGAAGAACAAACTGTTCTTTGGTTCCAGCTGGGACTTTTCTGGTTCGCAGACCAGTTTATGTCTGTGGAAACAAGCCGAACGGTTCCAAATTTAGTTCACAAACTGGAATGTGAAATATGGCTGAACTAACAACTGATGGTGTAGTAGTGCCACCTTAAGTTATCTCTTTGAAATATAGCTGAACTATGCATGCACGTTTCAACATTAGGAGTCAATCAGTCAGTTACATCAAAGTGTGGGCAACTGGACACAATGAGTGCACCTTAATGTAGAATTCACCAAGTGGGGTCTGAACACACTGTACTCACTGTACACCCTAGTGGCAGTATTTGTGGACTCACTGGACACATACATGAGCATTCACATGGTTGATTAAGTCTCCCACTCACTGGCATCAATTCAGATTGAGATGAGTGATTGAAATGATGGTAATTCATCATTACCATTCATGATGTAATTAATGCTATCAGTGCTATGGACACGGCCACCTCTGTCCTTGACTCTGGTCAGTTGCGTTCTTCACGCTGTTAGCCACTTCATTTACTCAACCTTCATCCTTGTCTTGACAAAACAACTCAACTGGCCTGGCATTCCACTGTCTCTAAAAAAAAAAAAAAAAAAACTAATTTTTTCTATGTAAGCATGTGCCATTTCAGGTCAGTGGAGCATCAAAATGATTTGAAAGTTGTAGTTTTGAGGTAAAACATGCTGCATAGTGTTGCTTTAAAGGGTAATGTCAAGCTTTAATGGTATAATTTCCGCCTTTGGAAATTGTTATATATGGGGCCAATTTCCTTGACGTGGAAATGCATATTAGACTAGGCTTAATACCAGACTATGAAAGCAGCCCATTGGTAGTTACATTTCTTTAAATCATATGAGACATGGACGGCTCCACATTCTGACACGGCATAAAAATGTAAAAAGCATTTGAGGATTTCTCAGTCCTCCTTTGTCAGGGTTGCACAACGTCTACTCAGACACAGCCTTGCTCAGTTTCACACTCAAACACATACATGTGCAGCAGCTGTATATGTGAAGGCCTTGGGGAGTGTATGTGTGAAAGAGAGAGAGTTGAAGGCTATGGTCTGATAAACTCATTGAGATTTGCTGTGAGCTATAGAGCTGGACGGCAGCTGTAGCAGCGAGATGGCTGATGAGAAGGCCAGCTCTGTTTGTCCGCTGTCTTCTGTAACACGTCAAAGATGATGGCAGCTCATCATCCTACTTCATTGGTCTGCCTAAGGCCATGTGGCCTTCTACTGCTCTTATATCTGAAACCCATTTTAGAAAAAACTACAGAGGACACAGCTCCAGGGATTTGGATGTTGGGGTTCGAGCCCTGCTCCGGGTCTGTAAGGAGTTTGGTGTGTTTTCCCCATGTCTGCATGGGGTTAGCATGGTGAACTCAGGCTCATGTGCAGCTACAGGGGTTCAGTTTTGTTTGTATGTAGCATCAGATGACGTATCTTGAAGGTGGAAGGAACCTTTGAAAAACTACAATTGCTGTTGTGCTGGATTTCAGAGGACGGGATGTTTGAAATGCTAATGTTAGCTTGGCTGTATTTGGGCATATACACTGGCTTCCCTGGCTCCGCTTGCAGTCCTGATTGTTTGGGCACCGCAGGGATTCCCAATGGCTGTATGACTTATTTGCATAATGCATGCTGGGTGTTGCAGTGAGAGAACACTGATGAGCAAAAACATGAAAGGGATTTAACTTTCTGAATTCTGTCCAATGGAGGCTGAGGGATACAAATGCTGTATGACACAAGAAACAAAATATTACACTCCAGGCCCACAGTGTACTTTTTGTACATCCAAAGTCTAGAATACTTTGTGGGTCAGTACATCGCATATACAATACTTTGTGAGTAAGTGTGTTGTAAGTCTGGACCCAAGTTCGTGTTTTGTTACACTGTATACAGAAAATCCAGCAATTTTTGGTTTCACACTGCAAGTTAACTACATATGTTGTGGCTGAAATCAAGATATGTCTTATGTAAGACACAAAATCAAACATTGCTTAAATATGCACTGTGGAATCAAGGATAACCCCAGGTTACGAATTCTACTGGAAGGAGACATAACAACTTTGGCAACTGAGATTGAAAAACTGATTCTATTAAGAGAAGAATTGAGCTGATACGTTCAATAAGTTCTAACTTTAATGAGTTATCACTCCTCTAGTAACTAATTTCTGAAAGACATGATTCCAGACTAAGTTCCCTTCTAATTTAATGTAAATTCAAATTTAGTATTGTCTATACCCAATGTACTGCGCTAGTGTGCAGTTTGGAATAGAATTGCGCAAAAGTAACGCAGTGAGAAATGAAGTTGTTTTTTTAGCTTTTTAAATGTAATCTCTGAACTGAGACCACCTTTTCTGGTCTGACTACATTTTGGTTCTTTGGTCCAGACCATGCTCTGAGGTCTACCTTTCACTTCTGCTATTGTGGTTCAGACTAAATATTTGGAGCAAACAAGGCAGTGTTTCTGCATCCGCTGCGTCACAATCCTATGTAATGTCAAGAAATCCAAATAAAACACCTCTGCAGAGGGCTTTTAATTTGAAATGATGGACAGGAGGAGAAGACGAAAGTGAACAGTAGAGTATAGTAGCTAACATTAAGTTGGATAAATTTTACAGTTGAAAAGTATATTTGCAGAGTAACTTAAAACCTGTCGAACACTGACTTAAAATTCACACAGAGAAATGTAGACAGTCTATTGGTGAACAAATACTAAGGTCAAGTTACGTCAGCTAATGTTTCTATCGCAGGGGGCTTCCAATGCTGCTGAAAAATATCCTAGAGGAAACACTGCAAGGTATGTGTGAAAGCATCTTTAGCCAGTTTTTCTCCACTACGTTTGCTTCAAAATCAGGACCTTAGTTCTGAAAATGTACAAAGACAAATACATACACAGAGCTACTGAAATTGTGAAAGAGAAAACAACCCCAAAAGATCCTTCAGGGATATGCTTATTATGCCACAAAGACAACCACAAAAATGCACACACACACACACACTCATAGTGGACGCTAGAGACTGTTATTACCAGAGGAGACAGGAAGACTACATATTTAAGGCCAAGAATGGCCAAAACTGCGCTTTAGCGATGCTGGCTAAGGCATGTCTATTGTTTAACAGCCTCTAGAAATCTGACTCTTCTTGGACCGGAACAAATTACAGTTATTACAGCTCTTATTGGTGGTGCAATGATATTGAAAGCCAGACATTTTCTCCAATGATTCTCTTTCATGTTTTGAAACAGCCATTATACTGACACCTAGTGGTCTGAATGTATTAAAGATACATCCAGTTTATTCATTCATTCATTCATTCATTATCTGTAACCGCTTATCCAGTTCAGGGTCACGGTGGGTCCAGAGCCTACCTGGAATCACTGGGCGCAAGGTGGGAATACACCCTGGAGGGGGCGCCAGTCCTTCACAGAGCAACACACACACACACACTCACACCTACGGACACTTTTGAGTCGCCAATCCACCTGCCAACATGTGTTTTTGGACTGTGGGAGGAAACCGGAGCACCCGGAGGAAACACGCGGACACAGGGAGAACACACCACACTCCTCACAGACAGTCACCCGGAGGAAACCCACGTGGACACAGGGAGAACACACCACACTCCTCACAGACAGTCACCCGGAGGAAACCCACGCAGACACAGGGAGAACACACCACACTCCTCACAGACAGTCACCCGGAGGAAACCCACGCGGACACAGGGAGAACACACCACACTCCTCACAGACAGTCACCCGGAGGAAACCCACGCAGACACAGGGAGAACACACCTCACTCCTCACAGACAGTCACCCGGAGGAAACCCACGTGGACACAGGGAGAACACACCACACTCCTCACAGACAGTCACCCGGAGGAAACCCACGCAGACACAGGGAGAACACACCAACTCCTCACAGGCAGTCACCCGGAGGAAACCCACGCAGACACAGGGAGAACACACCAACTCCTCACAGACAGTCACCCGGCGCGGGAATCGAACCCACAACCTCCAGGTCCCTGGAGCTTTGTGACTTTTTATTTATAATTACTATAAATAATCTGGTTTATAACATATCCACTTCCATATGGAGGACCCAGAGGCTACAATAAAATCTGATTCTTAATCTTGTGAGGGTTGCAACTGTAAAAATAATAATAAATAACAAATACTGCTGGCTATTTTTCCATGGTAAAACTGATTCCTTGCTCCTTTAAAACTCACTGAAACCCTCTTCAGACTTTCAGATGACATTTGTCTATAGTGGAACATGTACCTCACCTTCATGGTCTTTCTCAACAGAAAAAGGGGAGAGAGGGAAAAAAAAAAGCAGCCTTATAGTAAACATATAGGTGAGTCTAGAAAAAGAAGGAAAAAAGGGCAGCTCGCAATGCGATGACCCTCACACTTCCTCAGACAGCACAAACTAGACCCTCAAAATGAGACACTGCATGCAAGCAAAAAAGATTTGAGTGAGCGATGGCTCTCTTGAGGACCCTGTCCCTGGCTGCCTCCTACATACTTGCCTAGTGAGAAAACTTCCTCTCTTAAAAGAGAGAGAGAGAGAGAGAGAGAGAGAGAGAGAGAAAATAAATGAACTTGTTCTCCACAAACTCTGAATGTAAAGTGTTTATTTTTTAGTACATCAGTGCCCACTTGGACAAAGCCATACACATTCCAACAGCAAGGTCTAAGCAACACAGCAACTGCTCACAAATACGAACACATTACAGACACAGCGAAATTAAGCCACTGAAATATTTTGGCTGGATTTTCATACACTTCTTTTCTTTTCTTTAATGAAGAACCTCAATTCTCAACACAGTGTAGTCCAGCACCAGGTTTAATCTTTGTCACAGGACACAAAATAGATCATATCCAAATGTTTGAGCATATGTCATAAATAAATGAATCGACAGGCGCTGAACACAGCCAAACTAAACACAAACTGAGCATTTTCCTCTTTTTATTTCCTTTCTATTTTTTTATGTTTTCAAATCAGAAAACATGAGTTATTTGTTCAGCTTCTTTAGCTTGACACGCTCACACAGATGGTCATGGTTTGTGTAAAAGTACCTGCTATTTTTGGCTCCAGCTGGCAACGTACCTTTCACATTCTGGAAAAAAATTATGTTGGTGGAAATGTGTTGAACCATGATATGCATGAATGTAAAACGGGCTATCAGGTGCCTTGCACCTTGTCTTGTATAAGTTAAGTTGTGTGTATATTGCTTAGTAATACTTGAAGTCAGATTGGAGAGTTGGAACTAACTTTGGTATAACATTCATTCAATCATTCATTCATTCATGTTCTGTGGTCAAAATATATCAGTAGCCTGTGGACACTTTTGAATAACCAGTCCACCAACCAGCATGTGATTTTAGATTGTGAGAGGAAACCAGAGCACCTGGACGCAGAGAGAACTCCTCACAGACAGTGATCAGAGGTGGGGCTAGAACCCTGAGACCTTGGAGCTCTGTCATTGTCACTAACATGTGCTGTCCATAAACAATAAAATATACATTAATACATATTTTACACAAACATTGCAGAAGCCCACTCTTGGTAAATTAAGATGTACAACTGCACATATGTCAGCCTCTGCAAATAGCTTTTAAATGATCGGATGGACGCTGCTTCCTGCCAGCAATTTACAACGAGCGAGTCATTGGATTTCTGTGAAATATATCAAGAGGAGAGTTTAATCTTTAAGGCAGGTCACAGTGATCCTGGAAGGATGAAGTATTAAAGGTAGGGCTGAAAAAGACGCCGGCTCGAGTGGAGCAGATGTTTGCTTTGAGTGCTGAGATATTAGTGAGTAATCACTCTCCTGTGGGAACCTGCACTTCTGCCTGAAACCTGTGTCTAGAGCACGCACACACACACACACACACACACAGAGGGTAGCTCCACTTTCTCTCATACACACATAAACACATTTTTAGACTAGGTGACTTTAGTTAAGGAGAGAATACGTCAAGACATGCCGGTAAACTTTACTAGCATTTGTCCGACGCTCTTACCCAGAGCAACTGTACAGTGCTAGGGACTAATGCTGTGTTTCATTTGAATGTGGATCTCAAATTTTCCGAGATCCAAGTAGGACATTTGAACAGCCTCACAAATCAGATTTCCTACCTGGAAAGTTGGGGTGAGTTCAAAATCCAAGATAGATACCCGCTCATCCACAGTGTTTAAAAGCACTAGTATCATAGTTTATGAGTGGTGTTATCTATATATGCACACACACACACACACACACACACACACAGACAGACAGACAGACACACAGACAGACAGACAGACACACACACACACACACACAGACAGACAGACAGACACACAGACAGACAGACAGACACACAGACACACACAGACAGACAGAGAGACAGACAGACAGACAGACAGACAGACAGACACACACACACACACACACACACACAGATGGAGATCTCTCCTCACAAAATGTATACATATCCTCGTGAATTAATCCCTCAGTCATCACCCACGTAAGTGTAAAACAGGAAGCAAACAGCCACATACACACTACACACCCCAAGTCATCAGCGGCGATACAAATGGACTGATAACAGAGCCCTGAGTCACAGGCTGTAATATCAGACAGTGGATTTCAGGAGTTAGCCGCCGAAATTGCTCCGTGGAAACAATATAAAGAAAGAAAGGTTGGGGGAGGCCGTGCCCCATTAGGAGGGCAGACCATGGTGGAATCCTGATAGATGAAAAGATGAAGAATAACAGATGCCCTTTTCTCCCAGCTTCTAAATAACATAATTAGTACATGCAGAGCCAGTCCAGCAGCAGAGCCTAGTCTGAATGACCTATTAGTGCGAAGGCGACCCGGAACAAAGGCATGGGGTCAAAGTCTGGCAGCTCATTGTGAAAGAACTCACTGGCATGTGGAGGAAATGGACGTCAGGAAGCATGCATTCTTTATGCCCGCACGTCAGTAACGGCATCTGGACATGTTTTGGTACAAGAAAGAGCAGTGCTCATAATTATCACTGCACTGATGTCCTAATTACAGCTCGTCTATTTGCTGAGGATGTCCTTTCTGGTTTTAATAAAAGAGCAAGGAAATGTCAAATGCCTACGGAGGGTCTCAGTCTCTTTCTCAATAACTTTTTTCCCTCTCTTTTAAACTTCGAGGCTCAGAGCCACTAAAGGAGAAATCCTAAAATAACATGAGCTCGAATAAAAAATAAAAAGTAATAACAGTATCCCGCAATAAAGCAGAATATCTACACAAATAATACAGAATATCTAGTAATAATAAATAATAATAATAATCTTCCGCCAAGTGAACAATGGCAGAAAGCACAGCGCAGGACAGTGTGAGAACAAATGGTATCTCATGGGAAGGGGAAAGGGATTGTGTTGCAAATTGGCAGAGGCATAGCAGAGATACCAGAATAGTTTGCTTTAAAAAAAAAAAATCATACAAGAAATACTTACTCAACAATCCTGAAGCTACAAAAAGCAATTTCAGCTGTGATTCTATTGTTAGGCCTTCCAATCTTCTTGTGCAATGTAAGGCGAATAGAGAGCAGCTAGGATTGAAAAGTGCACTGCCCACAATATGAAATACCCTGTCGTAAAGGAGGGAAAGTAGAGATTCCCTCAGCTTTGGGTATAAATCAGGCTAATTAGTCTGTAAATGAGAAGGCAAATGTCAACGCCCGCTGGCTAGCGGGGCAGAGAGGACAGTGCTAGGGGCCTTTTTTGCGGAGAAAGACAGGTCAGCATTTCTAAATTTGTCCTTGAGTGAAAAAAGGGGGGAAAAAAAAACTTTCATTCAAAACATTCAAAGTGGCTGCAAAAAACTAAATAATTAAATAAAGATGACAAACTGACAAGGAAAACTAAACTTTTTTCCTTAATGACTTTTACATTGACAACCACAGTAATAGCTAAAGAGGTTTCTTGGCTCCCTCCACTGAGGTGCTGAATGTGGCAGATTAGCTCATTAGCGTGCTAATACTATCAGTGTTCTTGACTTTGCATTTCCATTCACTCAAATTGAAATTACATTTTCTGTACTGACACTGAGGAGGAAGGGCTAAAACTGATGAGGAGACCACTGCCAAGATCATATGGACAGAACATTGTGCAAAATAAATAAATAAATGAATAAAAAAAAAAAAAAAAATGTGGCAGGCTAATACTATTCAGGCTGGTTTACACGTGTTGTTAACCTTCGTGTTGTATCCAGATAGTATCTGGAAATACCACATTCCGTTTTCACTAGTTATTAAAACACATCTTACAAATGCATTTTACAAATGTCAAGTTTGTGCTGGATGTCTGCATTTCATTGTGATTGACAAGTGTCTTACGCCAGTCAGGGCTCTGTGTGTTTTACACATCAAAGTTTAGTCCCTACTGGTCTCGCCTGGAACCACGAGCAAGCAGGTACTGAAAATGCACCCGGTTCCAGGTACCAGAAACCAAATTTGTCTAATGCACACGTGTTAGGCTCCATTCCTTGCGGGCCCGTGTGCTGCAGGCTTCATTAAGATCACCTGATTTAACTCATGAGCTAATTAACAAAGCCTTCATGAACTGAATTCAGAGTGTAGTTGAGGGTAAACCATAATCTCTGCAGTACTTTGACCTGGAATGAACCAAGTTCAACATTTGTCTAACGGAAAAGCAAAAGAGCTCTATCCGAACATGGAACATTCATTGTTTACACTCATGTTAAATTTGGACAAGATCCCTCTCTAGCAACCTGTGGTTTGACTGACCCATATCCCAGTGCGTCTTGAGGGTTTTTACACTAGGAAATTCATGAGGACAAGCGGGATCCAAACGTGATCTTAACACCAAAAATGCATAGTGACGACAGGTGTCAACAGGCCTTTTAGCGCTCACATTGGATTGGTTTCATACACCAAGGCTATACAGTATCATCAATCTGGTAGATAAAGATCTTGTTCCACTGAAGCAGTGTTGAAGAAAACATCTTCCACAAACATGTCCAAACACATTCAGAGCACTCATTAATTTTAATCCAGCCTGTTTCTAAGGATTAATGGAGTGTGTTTTGAAATTGCCAGGTTGTTCACATTTTTTCCACTGAACGTTTTGTCCACTGATGACCAGGCAACACAAACCCTGAACATTTACTAAATTATAAAACAAAATATAACTGAAATTGCCATATTTGTGTCCCAAAACCACTATTAATAATACTTAGAATCAGGGTGAGTTCCAACTCTCAGTCGAAATAAACTAGAGAAATAGACTCAAGGGGGCATTTGTGTATGTATTTTGCATTTATGTGCCTTTTAAAATACAAGTTAGTTAGTCTGAAATCTAATTTTAACTTTAAAAATCCAATTTGTGTGGAGCTATCCAGTGGCACTGTGTTAGCAGCAGTTTGATAACAAAGTAGTCTCAGAGGAAGCGTGTGCTTGCCCTCACACTCCCAGGTTGGTGCCATTGTGTTGTGACCGGGGGAGTCCAAGCTAATGGGTGGACGTTTTTAGGAATAAATTGGAGAGAAAAACAACCCCACACACATTCACAGGACGTCAGTAGGACCCCCAGTCCAGCTTCCACATTTGAAGGATGTCATTGCTTGTTGTTTTCCTGTCACAAATGTGAAGAGCAGCGGGGTCCCTTCAGCTGTTCGCTTCAAGCGTATGCTTTCACTCAACAGCCAGTTTTAAACCCCGATCCCCTCCCCTCTCACCAAACCCCCCTCACCTTTACAGTAAATCAAAACCCTGCTGACACTTAATCTAGTGACTATAAAGAAGCCCACTCCTCCGAGTGGACGGGGCCCCTGGCACATTCAGACAAATAAACTTTCCCTGACTTTTAAATAATGCTGAGCAGAACCCCCCTGAAACCCCTCTGCATGAGGCCTGGCGGTCGTCCATATGGTCCCCTCAACCACACCACAACTACCCCACCATCCTGGCTTACGTTAAGAAGCTGAGCTGCATAATTCGGTGGCCAGGGGAGCCATTAAAAAGCCATTAATTGCAAAGTTGAGGCCTCTCATGGCAATGATATGCTAATATTTTAAAGCATAGAGGAGCTCACTCCGAGGAGCAGAATAAAATAAGATGACGCTCAGACAAAAGAGGCAGAGTGGTTTAGGGAGAGCGAGAGAGACAAGAAAAAAAAATGGAAGAAAGAGGCAGGCAAAAAAATGCAGGGTGTAAAAAGAGACCAAGCCACAGGCCGCTCCAGGTCGCCTCTGCAGCCCAGCGCTCCCGCAGACAGTGTGCTGCTCACGTACTCTCTCTCTCTCTCTCTCACACACACACACACACACACACTTACACTTGAGCATACTCTGACACACACACAGTGGGAGAGAGAAAAGAAGCTCCAGGCTCCGGAAAACAAAAGGGTCAGTGTTCTGGAAAACATTGAGTCTGAAATTTAAGTGATGTGATTCAACTCTGTCCCCTCAGTCTGAATCTACATTGGAGTGTAGAACTGAAGCAGAGAGACCCAGGGCCTGAGAGAGAGAGAGAGAGAGAGAGAGAGAGAGAGAGAGAGAGAGAGAGAGAGAGAGAGAGAGAGGTGGGATTGTGCACATTTGGATCTACACTTGTGCAAAAGTAGAGATTGAGAGACAGACAGAAATATAGAATGAGCAAAATACAGAGAGAGAGAGCAGGAAAGCAAGAGAGAGACAGAAAGTGTGTGCTCTGCTCCCTCTCCTCCAGCTCTTTTCATCTACCAGTGTAAAGTGTTTATTTTTCCGAGCAGAGCCCCATTCAGAGGTTGCGCTTATCTGAGGTTTTCTCCATTTCAGATGGGGCTCAGGGAAAAAATCAGAAGGGCTAAGCCCGGCACAAGCAGCTTACCCAAACACAGCCTGACCAGGGATTTGTGCTGCTTCGCCCAAACAAGATTGACTCCTTTTCACTAGCAATTACTAAGCATACACACTTTCTGCACTTAGAGCAGCAGCAAAAAATAAAAAAAAAAAAAAAAAAAAAACAAACGCAGAGCGACCTGCTCCGGCATGCTTCTCAAGTACCATGTAAGCAAAGGGAACCTGCTAGATCAGCTACAGGGAAAATAAACAGTCAACAGTGCAAACGGCTAGCAAAGCTAAGGAGTGAGCGACACTGGTTATTGCGCTGACACACAAACTGTGCCAAAAAATATGGTTTTGTGCACTGCAAATAAAAAAAAAAACTGCTTGTGTTTAAAGAATAAAAAAAAAACTCAAGCACAAAAAAATATCAAGAAAACATGAACGCAAAGGCAGCAATTTTTTTAGATCATAGTTTTTCAAACCCTGGGTCATGACCCATCCAAAGTCACAGTGAAAAATAATCATAATTAAAAAAACTAATTTTAACATCCACGTAAACACAAAATGACTATGTACACAAATGCTACCTTGTGCAGGCTTTATGTTATATGCTGCAGCCCAAACAGTCTAGTTTTTGAGTGCCACTTAGCAATGAAGTTACACAGTGCAGTGGCTAAAATCTTTCCCTGAATTGGGACAACTATTTAAGATCCCAATACATCATCAGAAAACAAACAAACAAAAAAAAAAAAAATAGCCATTCCTAGGCTATTAGCTGTGCACCGGTCTGCAGGAGGAGAACTGCTGGACTACTTTGTAACTTTAAGGCGTCATATGACTTTAGAAGTATTCAAAAAGCATATATTATGACAGCTTCCTAACTCTTCTCTGATATGAAACTGAATTGTAATTCAGCAGCTATTTTTTTTAGAACATTCTGGTTCCACCTTAAATGTTCATGTCAGAATGTAACTGATTCACATTAAAAGTGGTAATAGAAATAAACTAGCACCTAACAAGACATCGGTGTGCTGACAAAAAAGGCCATAAAACATTAAAATTACATTACACTAAAACTATTGTTATCACAGCTTTAATGGAGACAAAACTCACATATTTGAGTTTATTTCTCAACAAGAACTGAGTCCCCTACCCCTAGGCAAAATGGAGAGATGGGATTCACCCTAATTCTGAATATTGTTAACAGTGGTGTTGGGAAACAAATATGCTAATGTGAGTTATATTTATTTTCATAATAGTAAAGGTTCAGAGCTTCTACAGGTACAGGTCTGTAGGAATAATAATGAAGAACAAATTCTGACATCGGAGAAATTCTGGACTTTTCCCCAAATATATAATAGAGAGCTGATGCAGGCCAGAGACACAGTATGGTACCCAAGGCATAATCAGCACCAGATTCTCAAAACCAACACCCTAAACTCCCACACTAAACCATACAGACAAATGCAGCATGGAAATGTCAACTACTCAAGGAATATTTGACTTACTTTGTACACAATTCTACAGCATGTCACTGCATGTAGCTATGTAAAGTAGCAAGTTAGCAATTAGCCAGTGCAAACCACATTAGCATACATTAAAAACCACATTAAGATGTTATACACAGCTATCAGATATAAAACTAAAACTCACTGTTTGTTTTATCAGCTCCACAGAGCGTATATAGTTCTATAATTACTTATATATGTTATATTATGTTTTTGTTTGTTTTAAACAATAAGTCAAACAGTCACAGAACAGGCTAGCAAAGTGTGCAGAGCAACAGATGGACAATAACATTTCATTGTAGATCTACGCAATCAGTGAAGAGGGTCAAAAATGGGCACAATACACAATAAATATCTTGGTTGTTTGAAATAAAAAGAAAATTATACAAATATGAGTTTGTCCAAAAAATATTTCTTTTGCTAATAGTTAAAGGAGAAGGGGAGAAGCCTGTGGAGATGTCAATATCTAATAAAGGACATTCTGAGGGTGGAGAAAGGGAGCGCAAGGAAGAACATGAGTACAAGACTATTAAAAAAAAAACCAAAAAACTTAATGGGGCTGTTAGGCTAACCACAGCCGGCTGCTTTTTGTCTGCTTTACAGCCCTCTGTTATGTCTTTGTTTCTCTCCATCCCCCTCTCTCTCTGCTCGTTTTGATGTGGTAAGCTTGTCTCTGTTTGGATGTCTGTGGCCTGCGAGGAGGACTTGGAGTGAAAGGATTAAGGAAGTGTTTAAAAACGCATCCGCTAAACTCCCAAGGAGAAGGCCCTTTCGGATAGGCTAAAAAAGATCTCGACAAATGGCAGCATGGCAAGACTGGGAACAGAGAGGGAGACACATTCCTCCTGTTCATCCTCCAAAACCCCTGTCAGCTCTGTCTTCGTCTCCAGGAGCCGATATGGAGTTTGGAGCGCAGATGCATGGTGGCCTTATATGGGATTGTAGCTCAGTTTCTAACTGTAAAAGCTGAGGAACAGAGAAAGAGAGAGAAACAGACATAAACAGAATCACGTAAGACTGAGGGAAGCTGCCGCCCAGAGGCTCTCTACCCACAGTAAATATATTGTTTTCCTTCACTGACATTTGCTGATGGTTCTTTTGGGCTTCTTTGCAGGAGGAAGTCATTCTAGTCTGAAAAGGAGAAACAATTTCCTCTCCGTCTCAAAAGGCAACAATAGCATCCAGTGGAGACGCATCAGCAGCTGAGGCAGACAGGGCCGCTGCCGCCATTTTTAGTTACTGAATCCCAGAGGTCCGATTTATTTTGTTTGCAGTCCATCCCTGGCATTGCCTGCATAATGAATTAATCAGGCCTTCAGAGGTGGTGCTTAGGGCCCAGGAAGCCCCAGTCACAACAGCAAGTCACAACACCCCCCCCCAAACACACAAACACACACCCACCCATCATATCTAAATGTGTATATTAGCTAGGAGTGAGCGCAAAATGCTTCTCCCACTGTCTCCACAGCCCTATTCAGAATGACCAGTTTCAGCACCTGTTCCTTTAAATGAGAATAAACATAGAGCTCAGTTCAGCACAAAAGCTCTGGATTTTAGCTGTTTATACACAGTTCTCCTTCTTCTCTATATAAACTCTCATTTCTCCATGCTTTTTTTTTGTATTTGTTTTGTCTCACGTAAAACCCAGGTCCAGCACAGTGATTGGAGAGACTCTGACGAGGAGATGGAACAATTCTAAAATTTCTCTACACTACGCAGTATGCAGCGCAAAATCAGAAATCACAATTTTATGCCATGTATTCAGACCAAAAAATAAATAAATAAAAAATGCTGGGTGGTATTGGTTGACTATTTGTGGGTGTGTAGAAGCTCCAGCTCCCCAAATTATTGTGCATATACAGTTAAAAGATATATTTTTCTTTCCCCTTTATAATTGTGCTACAACAGAAGCAGGCTCACATGGAACAACATTGGTGAACCAGCCAGATGAATGAGTCTGCTGTAAGATAAACATAATTGCATTTATTAAACAAATATTGGCAGATTTTGGATGATGTATTGTGGTGCTGGGCTTTTATTCATTTCACAAAATAAATATATTTCTAAAGAAGTTTTTCTGGATCAAATATTCTACATATTGTAACCATATCAGAATCAGATCACAATTTTGCCATTTACTGAGGAAACAGAGGTGCACTTGCCTTCTGTTAAGCATCAAATCACACACACATCCAGGAGTGATCAATCACTACTCTTTCGTTACAGTTCTTAACAACAAAATTACAAGTTTCCAAGTTGGCAGAATGATTATGTGAGTAATTTAAACAGTAGATTTTCCATCAAACTTCTGGGGATTTTGTGCATGCTGTGGTTTTCATTCCTCTAACACACCTGGCTGGCCTCATGAAGAGGACTATAATTAGCTGACGAATTTAATCAGGTGTGCTTGAGCAAGAACAACACACAAAATCCCAGAAGTGGGATGGAGAAGGAGTGCTGACTTAAAACAGTGAGAGAATGGGAGAGTGCCAAGTTGCAGAAAGTTTCTGCCACGAGAGTGACTCAGAATTATGAAGAGCAGCCAGTTGTGAAAAGAGAGCCCACAGAAACGGGCCAGGGAAAGTAAGCGAGGAGGTCGATAGCGAGCTTTGGAAACCTGATCCCCTCCCGCCACACAGATGCAAGTTCAACTTATCAGACTCACTACGCTCTGTTTAAACGTGCAAGCTCTCCAGGGAAAGCGCAGCCCAAACATCAGAGATATCACGTTACAGAGGAGAGACCCAGGAAGCCTAAGCTGTTACTGGATCCACACCTTTCAGTTTTTACACCCAGCGCCGAAACACTGTGCACCTGGAGCCGTAGCTAATGTAGCATCTGCTGCGCATTTAGTGGGATAACCTCTCCTTGAATTGAGTTTAGTAACCACCTAATGAAAGCTACCGTAAAACTGTAACCGAATTAAGCCATATTTCCGAGCCCTGTTAGCGCCCCCTAAAGGAAATCAAGAATGAAAAGATTTTTTTTTTTTTTTTTTAAAAACCTCTGATGCTTTGATATTCCAACTGAGAAGGGTGGGTTGGGGGTGCTTTAAGTTCATTTTCAGATGTATTTGTGTTATTCCTCTATTTCTAAATTGTATGTTATAAAGAGGGAAAAAAAGTGTACGTCAATGACGTCGTAATGATACAGGGAACCCACAGCTTAGGATTATCTGAAGTTTATTCAGCATGATGATACAAAACTTCTAATGCTGATCTAGCCTGAGGTGCAGCTGTTTACTTGCCCCAGCGAGGGTAAGAACAAACAGACTATGGGTCACACACACCAATCTACCCATACATACACAGAGACAGTGCCTGTAGGCCCGAAACCCCTGCTGGGACAGCAGCTGGTTTTAGCAAAGCCAAACTCTATATATGTGTGTGTGTGTGTGTGTGTGTGTGTGTGCCATATTAAACAACACTCCCTGCAGAGGAGACCCCTGTCTGATTCGCTCAAAAGCTCAACATCAGCATGTTGACAGCTACCGAGTGAGGTCACAAATCACTAGTACAGCATATAGACATGCTCCTAACAAAATCTCTTATCTGAAGAATGGTAACTTTAAATGGTGCTAATAAATAATTAAATAAATGTATACATTTTCCTAAAAGCCTAATAACATCTACATTTTTGTCACATTGTAAACTTTTCTATAGCACATTACTGCATTATTTTTGTAACATATAAGTCAAAATTCGTTGTGTAGTATAAAAAATGACATTTGGTCAGTTTAAGTACTTTAAAATGGTAAGGGAGAAATAATTATTCCTCATTTGTTATCAGTTCATCAAAGTCTTCAAAAAAATAAATAAAAACATCTGTGCAGTGGGATGTTGGGTTAAACTTTTCTATTTATGTATTTCTATATAATCATTCATTCATTGTCTGAAACCGCTTCCTTTTCAGGGTCGTGGTGGGTCCGGAGCCTACGTGGAATCACTGGGAACAAGGCGGGAACACACCCTGGAGGGGGCGCCAGTCCTTCACAGGGCAACACACACTCACACATTCACACCTATGGACACTTTTGAGTCGCCAATCCACCTACCAACGTGTGTTTTCGGACTGTGGGAGGAAACCGGAGCACCCGGAGAAAACCTACTTGGACACAGGGAGAACACACCAACTCCTCACAGTCACCCGGAGCGGGACTTGAACCCACAGCTGTGTGACTGCGCCACAGTGCCGCAATGTATTTCCATATAATGACTATTGTAATTTTTAATACTATGCCACAGTTACCATAGTACACAAAAACATTTTAAAATTAATTAGTACACCTATTATACTAAGCAAATACTAGAAATCCCTCCTGTGGTGATCCTATGTCATTAGCTATGTCGTTTTCCCATTCCACTTTCAATACACACAGCAGAAAGTGGTTTTCCTTGCCTTTAGAGGGGAAAACCTCACTCTACAGACTCCAGTGGTGCAGCTATGTGAAGTATGTGTCTCCTACAGACTTGTATTTTCGTGTCCAGTTTGGCCCCTGTTTGCAAAGTGGCCAAAAAAGTCAATGATGGAATAGACTAAGTCATTTCAAATCATTTCTACTAGATCATTCATCAGTGTAGAGAGTAGCTTTGTTTTCGATGTAAATGAAAACGGTTATGAGGTTTTGATATGCTAGTAATGTTATTCGGCACAGAACTGCCTGACAAATGCATATGTTGTTTAATATCTGACCTTGGCTAGCAGCATAAGAGCAGGTTGTGATTCAGTCATATCTAAAGCCATTAAGGTGTAATGGGTGACATCAGTTGCCAGCATTTTAGACTAGATGACTTCTGCTGCGTTCTGCTGGCATATTGACCCCGGTGTGCTCCCTAAACCAATTCCATAACACACACACACACACACACACACACACACACACACACTCTCTCTCTCTCTCTCTCTCTCTCCCTCTCTCTCTCTGATCCAGCCAGTGCATGCCCAGTCAGATCAGTAAGCTAGTTTGTGCCTCCTGCTCGCTCCATCGCTCTCTCTCACTGATTGTGTAATGGCATTACATGGCCCTGACCTTTCTCTCTGTTCCTGCACTCCTCACGCTCTCTGAAGCAACTCCCTGGCACCACATAATGAAAAAGACCGGAGCTAGCAGACCGCAGAGCAAGAGCGATGCTGACGGGATTCGAAATGAGAGCCGAGAGAGAGAGAGACAGAAAGATATCTTGCATCTCTAACCCTCGGTCTGTAGCGCAAATCTCTGGGCCCTTAGGGTTAGGCTGAACACCACCTACACAGAAACACAACCAGGACGCTGGACCCATACCCGCCTACAGCTTTAGTGTGCTATGTACAAACAAAGTCCAAAGGTGATGGAAGGGAAGACATGTGCACAGACGATCTAGAAGCCGTAGTCTGAATTTAGAGTGCCAGAGGTTTCTCTCAAGTGTTCATTGAAAATGTGATACAGTAGATGTGAACACTGTTGGATGTGCAAAATGTTTTACAATATTTGGGGATAGAATATAGCCGTGAGTTTAAGATAATGTCACTGTACAGTAGCTGCCATGTTGAGTACTCACTCATTACTTAAACACACAACTCAATTAATTTTGTTTATCAGTTTAACTCGCAATAAAACATTATCCTCCAAGAATCTGCTCCACTCTCAGAGCACAGGGACAGTGGGATTAGATTTACCCTGTATAAAAACAGTGGGCTTCTGTGCTTCCCAGCATTGTGAGACTCTCTCCAGCACAGGGACAGGAGCTGTGTATGAGATAAATTTATCCATCTTTCCCATCTGCTTACATAGTGCTGGTGTATACTCTTGCTACTCTGTGAGTAAAATGATAGTTATGCAGATTTTACTGAGCACTGTGAAATTGCTAAGAATAATGGTACTAACAAAGGTAATTATGCTAAATAAAGCATGTGATGGCAAACTTGAGATGATAATCATATGCCTTACTGAATATTACAGGATTTGACTTAAAGCAGTCTGAGATGAGCTGGTTGGTTCATCTGAGCTTGTCAACAGCAGAGAAAAATAGTTAATGTGCCTTGTGCCATGATGAACACAGACCCAGACCCAGATAGTACACAGATGCAGAATTTTCCTGTTTTTATTTATTTATATTTATTTAAACAACATGGTGCAAATGACACCATACAGCTCCTCAGTGCTGGATAAGCCTTTATTTGAGGCTCTGTGCTCTATCTGGAGCTTATTTAGCTCCACACACCTATAGACGCATTAAGGTTCACATTGAAGTATATTCTTTTCCTTGGTTCCAGCTGGAACCAATTTGCAAATTTAATTTAATTTGGGGGCGGCACGGTGGCGCAGCAGGTAGTGTCGCAGTCACACAGCTCCAGGGGCCTGGAGGTTGTGGGTTCGATACCACAGTTGGTGTGTTCTCCCCGTGTCCGCGTGGGTTTCCTCCGGGTGCTGCGGTTTCCTCCCACAGTCCAAAAACACACGTTGGTAGGTGGATTGGCGACTCAAAAGTGTCCGTAGGTGTGTGTGTGTGTTGCCCTGTGAAGGACTGGCGCCCCCTCCAGGGTGTATTCCCACCTTGTGCCCAATGATTCCAGGTAGGCTCTGGACCCACCGTGACCATGAACTGGATAAGCGGTTACAGATAATGAATGAATGAATGAATGAATTTAATTTGGTGGAAACATGCTGAACATTTCCAATTTAGGTTCACAAATGAGAACTGAAGCAGTTTCACGTTGGTGGAAAAGGACTACCCTCTTAAAATAAATGGTTCTTTGAGCGATGCCAAAGACGACCCTCTTTTGGTTCCACAAAGAACCATGTTTGCATGAATGTGAAGAACTTTCTAAAGGTTTAAAAATCCATCATTGAGTCCTAACGTTCTTTACCAGTTTAAACATATTAGCAAAAATATTTCTTTATAGGACCAAAAATGTTTTTTCTATGGCATTGCTCAAAGAACCTTTAGTAGCACCTTTACTTTTAAGAGTGTATATGTGTTGTAAAAATCTCTGAGGGAAACACAATGAAAGCATTTCAAAGTGTCCACAAGGATGCTGTATGTTGTATAGCTGTGGAATTGTATTCATCAGTATCAGGCCATTGCAATGTGCCATTTAATCTAGTACGCCTCACTGTGCCAGGTAAAGAAAGTGGTGGCAATACCCAATAGCTAAGAATAAAGTCCAGCTTACAGTTTTACTTGATATAGGCTGCAAGGAAAGTACCCAAACATGCATGGCAAGCATCCTCCAGGCCCAGGGCCAAGATTCACATGAATATTTCTCAGTTGGGATGATCACATTTAACTCCTCAGAATAAAAGACATTTAAATGCATATGGGGAATGGAAGCTGTCAGTGCATATTAGGACCTTCTGGGAATGGTGTCACAGAGCAAGCACCCATTGATCAGGCAACACAGGGGCGAGGCTTGCATCTCTGCTCCCCACCAAGCTGGGCATAGCTGTAGAAGTGAGGAGAAATGTGGTCGGTAATGACTTTTCTGAGGAGGACATTACCCATCGTTTGAAACATTATCATGTGCTATTAGATAGATGGCAGAACTTATTAGGGGTGACAGTCTCTGGCTTAAGCCCCTGGAGCCTTGGTGGAGCCAGCTCCTCCAGCGCTGACAGAGACCAAGAGGTAGACGGCAACAAGAGGAGACAAGAAATTACCACTAAAGTTTGGAAATGCCCAGGAAAGTGACCCCAGAAGACCATGCAATCCCTGTGACACAAAAACAGTACCAGTGTGAATGTTGCTCCCTTGCTGATGAAGGAAAAAAAAAAAATAAATAATTATAAAAAATTAATGCAATATATATATAAAAATTATATATATAGGAACGTCAGGAGAGACAGAGGCCTGCACACATTAACGGCAATTTCTGTTTGGTTGGAGCAGTCACTTCTTTGCAGTCACTGTTTGGTTGGAGCAGAAGCTTCACAGCTGGTCTGTATTAAGATGTCGCAAACAACACGATCAACATGCTGCCATAATATTAGCTTCTTGGCTAACCATGGCTATACACTTTGCAACACACAAATCTGCCAGTTACACGGATCTGTGTGCACACCTATGTCATGGTGAGTATAAATATCTCATATAATTATGTTCACGGTGTGTTTTTAGTGTGTGTGTAAAAAAAATGTCTTACTTAATGGTGTTGATACTCTATCCTTGTATTTGCCTTTTTCAGGACCAGCTTTGGGCATGCTTGTTTAGCAACTGTTTGAATGTGTATTGTAACTGTGGAGGTGACCCTATAACCATGTGCCCTCAGACATTTCTGTTATTATTATTTCGATCAGTATTAACACGATACTTTTCTCTATTAAATACTTAAGCTCTCCATGAAACATTTAATGTGAAAATTAAGAAATTTTAATAAAAGAAAATTAAATATTACAATAAAGTTAAAAGTATGGTTTTGTCTTGCCTGTTTGTTATGCATATTTACACATTTATTTCCCTCCCACAAATGGTTTCCACAAGGAAATACTAGCATTGCATTTTCCAATCTATGGACGCTATTAATATAATGAATATGAATATAATTCCACTGTGTATATCTTAAACTTTTACATATAAATATCCATTGTTAAAAACTGCTGTCTTAAGAAGGCACAATTAATCCCAATTAATTACAGTAAAATGTCTAATTATTATTATTATTATTCATTATCATTATTTTAAATCAATCAACAGCCCTAGTTTGTCTTCCAATTACTACCAAAAATAGTACAATAGGTTTAGACAACTTACATTTTACAGTCTATATAAACAGTATTCAAATGTTGGTGCTAATTAGACCTTACACTATTTCCTTAATCAAATAGCACGGATTTCTGACACTACACAAAAGGAAAACCCAATTTGGAATGCTTACATAGATCAGTCAAGCCATGGAATATTTTTCACACAAAACGTGCCTTCTACAGAAATAAAAAACCCCACACACAACGGCTGGCTAAGTGCCTATAGCTATGGCCTGAGCCATACTAGCCTAATCGGTTTAGAGCGCACTCCACTCAGCCTTACGTGCATGTAGAGACCATTTCAAGCTTATCCCATCTACCCTTGCTTTTATCTAATTTTCTCCCACTCCCTAAGACTACAGTAATGAATTGGGTAATCACAGATATCTAGCCCATTCAAGTACTTTGTAAAGTAAATCAATACAGTCTGGCAACAGGCCAGCTGACCACTTTGATGGACAGTACAAATCTATATTTGGACTCACTGCCAACGGATGCTGTTCTTTAAGTGTGCTCTCTCGCTATCCCCGCCCCCAGCCCCCACCCCCTCCCACACACACACACACTAATGCAAAAAAGCTGTGTTTTACATATCACAATTTAGCCAATGGATATTTAGAACTTTGGCCTTGAAAAAAAAAAAAAACCTCCAGTCTATACTGTGGCGTTTCCACAGAAACGGATCATCTGAGCAGACGCAACTGATAAGAATTTCCATGAATTTCAAAAGCTATCCCTGTGGTGCAAGTGTTGGCTGGAAGCTGCAGCAGAATATTGATAAGCTGATGGTTAGCCAGCATAATCAGACCACAACCGTGGTCCTGAGAAAAGAGCCCTCTTACTTCCCGACATGAGATGAGTGGCAGAAAACCATGAGGCTTTTCCGATTTAAAAGAAAAAAATTAAACCAGCTTTGCCGAGCACATCTGTTAGTCATGAACCACACTGCTTAATCTTTAAAAATGCCTTCTCAGGACAACATGGATGCAGGGAAGAAGGTGGTCCCTTATGTGGTTTGCCAGTTTTGAGGACACTGCTGTCAACACCAGTGGGGAAAGCACTGCTCCAGATTCACATTACTCTCAGGGTGGGCTGAAGAGCAGAGCTGGATTACTAAATACATGTAGGAAACTGGAAAATTTTGGGTCTAGAGAGGAGGAGTACACTAGATTATTATACATTTTTACTGGAGAGACACTGGCTTAAACACCAGACAGAGAACTACATTTTCATCTGCATTACACATTCAAAGCTTACACTGTTCTTTGTTACCACAGATTAAACCCGGGAAGACAGTACAGCAGGAGTGGATCCTGGGGACCACAGCTGAGGCTCTCAGGTGATAGGGGACACTAATCATGGCAAGGCTCGTTGATTTGCTTCCTGACGTGCAGAGTGATTAAGGTAGCAAGCCAGTGGGGTCATTTGTTGCGCCTGAGATCAACAGCGTGCAATGGGAAATAATAAGTGTGTGTCTGTGTGTGTGGGGTTATTGGCAGGTGTTAAATAATGGGGACGAGTGTGAATAAACAGACCCTGCGCCATAAGGTCCTGAGGGGCCACAAACATATAATCAACAAGCCAGGCAAAAAAAGATTAGAGTAACAATCCAGCCTAGTTGTGTTTTAGTGCACCTGCAGCGTGTTGAGTGTGTGTGTGTGTGTGTGTGTGTGTGTGTGTGTGTGTGTGTGCGTGTGTGCGTATGTATATATATACCAGCATGGCAGCAATGGCTAAACTTTGACTGAAGTTCTCAATATCTAGGCAGAAAGAACTATTATTAACACCCCCCCACCCCCAATAAAAGTGATATATATGGGATGAAGTGATGGCTGGGGAATGAACCCAACAATGATCATAGCAAAGGGAGCAGAAGAAAAATAGTGCTGAGGGGAGAAAGGGAGAGAGATGGGAAAATAAAGCCTGAGACAGAAATAAAACATCCATCTATTGGCATGATGGGTAGTGAAAGAGTGGAAGCTGAAAGAGATGAGAAAGAGATGGTGGGAGGGGAGTAGGTCTGAACCACAAGGAGAGAGAAGTCGAAAAAATGAAGGAGAAAGCGTGTGTGAGAGAGGAGAGGAGAGAGAGAGGGAGAGAGAGTGGCAAGAGAAAAAACAAAAAAGGAAAAAAGGGTTGAGAGACAGATAAAGGAAAAGTTTTATGAAATAAAAGTGGCAAAGAAAATGGAGGGAAGATAGAGAGAAAAAAGGAAGTAATATAGTGTGTGTATGTGTGTGTGTGTGTGTGTGAGAGAGAGAGAGAGAGAGAGAGAGAGAGAGAGAGAGAGAGAGAAACAGAGAGCAAGGAAGGCCAGCTTTTGAATGTCAGTAATGAGATCACTGCAGGGTGGGCAGTGTAATGGCAATGCAATGAACTGAGCAGAGTGAAGAGTGAGGAGACAGAGAGGGTGAGGGAAAGGGAGGAAGAGAAAGATCAAGATGGAGAGTGAAAGAAAGAGAGGGAGACATGAGGGAGACACACACACAAAAAAAGAGAAAAGGACAGCTGGCTGACCACCCCACCTCCCACCCCCGACACACACATACAGAAGGAACAGGGCCATGGACGCATGACCGTAAGAAGACAAGAGGAGGACTTAAGACCCAGCCAAGGAGATAAGTGGCCAGGGTTCAGGGGCAAGAGTGTGCGTGTGTGTGTGCCTGCGAGGATTTGTGTGTTTGAAGGCTGAATGGAACAGCAGGGGGGCTTAACCGGGCTCTTCAGAGTGCTCTGGGTTTGAGCCAAGCCAAGGCGGCTGGATCTCTCTCCCAGTGGCTTGAAAGATTTGAATGGAGAGGCTCACCTCTGCTGCCAACAGACCGGTCAACTGCTACTGCTGCTACTTCATCTGTTAGAAAGGTTAAACACTGAGATAGCAGGGGTCAAACTGAAGTCAATCACCTGAATCTGGCAGCTGAAAAATGGTCATTTTGCTTCAGTGAAAACAAAAAGATGTTAATCAATACAAACTTAATATATTACTTGTGGTAGCAAGTAAGTAAACTGACTTTATTTAGTCATTCATCCATTCATATTCTATAACTCCTCCTTTCTCATCAGGGTCATCTGGGGGTCCAGAAATGACCTGGAATCATTGGGCACAGCACCCCTAGGCAGGGCTTCAGTGCAACACAGTTCATCATGCACACACCCTCATACTTACAGTGCTTTTCCACTGTATGGTACCTACTCGACTCCACTAGGCTCTACTTGGTTTTTTTGCTTTTCCATTAGACAAATTTGACACTGGGAACTGGGTAAATTTTAGTCCCTGCTCACTCATGTTTCCAAACAAGCCGAGTAGGGACTAAGTATGATGTATAAACCTTGCAGAGTGCAGACTGACCAGAGACAATCATGAAGAAATGCATACATCCAGCACAAACTAGCCATTTGTAAATGAACATCACACTTGTTTTTTATCTGCAAACAGTGCAACAAGACACAGAAAAAAATTCTACTCATCTGTCTGAAACGGTTCTGTCCCAGAAAACAACAACACACAAAACACGTAAAGTAAACAACAATAAATGTGGATTAGAAAGCCCACTGTTCTTGTTAGAGATGATGTTATGCATGTCGTCAGTGGCTACACTTGATGAGGACGGGTCTGTTGTACTGGAAAAAGAACCAGGTACCATGGACCAAAAAGCAAGTAGATTTAAATAGAATAGGTACGATGCAGTCGAAAAATCACTGTTATGGACACAGTCAATTTGCCTACTAACATGTTTTTGGATTGGGTTAGGAATCCGGAGACCCTTGAAGAAACCTACACAGGCACAGGGAGAAAACACCAAACTCCTCAGAGTGACCCAAGGGAATGCTTGAAACCAGATTCTGCAGCACCCTGGAGCTTTGTGGCAGCTTCACTACCTCTTGTGTCACCGTACCCTAACTGCCTTTATTTTGACTGAATTTCTTTGAAAGTAAGAACAATGCAAACGATTTTGTGAAATAAATGTGTACTATTTAAAAACTAGTAACACAATAAGAAAGCGGATACACAGCTAATAACATTACACAAAGTAAACAAATGCTATTTCACATTACATTTGTTAGAGTAATGGACTAGATGGAATTCCTCAATTTTCCCCTAAGATTTGAGAAAAAAGAGCACTGCAGGTAGTGTCACTGACACACAGATCCAGGATTCTGGGAGCCTGGGTTTGTTTTCCACCTCTGGTCACTATGTGTGTGAGGAATCTGGAATGTTCTCCCTGTGTCTGTGTGGGTTTCCCCCGGGTGCTTCGGTTTCCTCCCATAATTCAAAAATGCATGTTGGTATATGGATTGGCTTTTTACATAGTGTGCCGTCTTGTATTTTAAAGGTATTTTTAAGTAAGACGCTATATTTTATTATTACAAAGCAGTGCAACACAGCTATTAATGAATAAAAGGCCTTATGACGTTATTACTTTTTAAAAACACTATAAGCGTCAACTAAACCCAATACATCAACAAACAGTACTCATGCTAATGACCAATCCAGTGCTACCTGATATTAAGGGTTGCACGGCCATTCTTTTTGGATCCAAGCAGCGACTAGTAACATGTTTCATGCTGCACAGTCTGTTAGAGCTAATTCTTTATTTAGCTTTTCTTATGTGGGTGAATTAGGGTGAATGCCTTTTCTGTGCAGTTCTAGGGCACAGAAGTCTCCTTTTCAGGAGTAAAATTAGGGCGAGCTGCTCCTCAAAAGATGCCCTAGCAGCTGCCAATTTCTCCAACCAATCAGAGGCCCTCATTATTGCTGGGAGGCAAATTGAAGTTCAATTGCCCGGTGTACAGTAACATGATTAAGAAGATTGTTTGCAATCTTGCTGAGAGTCAGCAAGGTAGTGTTTTGGGAGCAATACCAGCTGAAATCATTGCAGATGATCACTTTTACTGTAATAACTGACACGCTCCACAAGAGAGCTCTAATCAAACTGGATTTCTGCCATCTATGAAACACTGGAAAGTAGGACATATTGTGGGTGGGGAATCCATATAATAAAATAAATGATACGAAAACATCTTTAATGGAGTCACTGATTAATTGAAAGAAAAAGCAAACTGAAAAGAAAAGGAACCGGTAAGAAAGCCATTACTACGCATTATGTTTCATTAAAGTGCCATTAGACTAAAGCTTTCCTACAGTGCCTAAACCAAGGAGCTTAACATTTAGCTGGTATGACTAATTCTGCAGACATTATGGTCATTGGCATTTAACAATGAAAAGCATTGTGTTTTCCTCCTTGAAAAACGCACTGCTAAATATCTAAAATGCTTGAAAAGCAGACATAATGTGTGATCGCTGGGCAAGCTAAGAGACTTTTCTTTCCATAATTCACCTACATCTAAATGCATCCATACAGCAATAGCATCTCAGACACAAGCCTCAGCGAATAACACCGCAGATTTCTGTTGCCTCACAACAGTACATTTCAGCCTAGCGTTGCAATCTGTTGTGGAAATTCCACCATTATGAAAGCAATGTGGTGGGTGCCCTCTAACATTGTAGAAAAGAAATTAGCACACAATCACCAGGAAAGTTTTTGCTTAACGGGCAAAGTCGTGCAAGAGATTTCTCTGACAGGCTGGCTGCAAATGACTCATTAAGCCTTTCGGGTACTGAAGATCATTTGCACACATCCCAGAAACAAAGCACTAAGACGATGGAGAAAAGACACGGTTGGGAAAGCTGCAATCCAAAAATCATCAACTGTATCCCAGTACGTACAGCATTTGTGCCAGTGTGGATGCGCATATGTGTATAATCTTGGGCAAGGGAGAGGTTGTGGCGATTGTCCTGCTGCGACTGGTGTGAAAAATGGCCCTCGGGGGATGGACGGAGCTCTATTCAGTAGTTGCCATGAGCCTCAGCTGTTGCTAGGGACACCCTCTTCCATGCTGGTTTAGGCAGCCGCTCCTGGCACACAGGAGTGCTGTAAAACATGCTCCCTCATTCATTCATGCTCTCAGGCAAATTTCGTCTCGCTCCTTCGCCGTTTTCTTGCTATCAGAAAAGCGGCACACCTCCGGCCTGCGCTCATTAGGGCACTTGCTCAGGAAACTCTCAGCACAGGCACTGCAAGGTCATGCAGTACAAACCTTCACAAGCTTGATGAAACTAAAGGTGAACCAGGCTGTGGATGCCATTCCATCTGAGCAAATCTAACATGATACCCCCATCTAGAAGTGCTAAACTCAACATGAAAACCGTGGTAGCCGCAGCAGTTCAAAATACTCTGGGAGAAGGAAGCGATAAACCAAGCAACAAAAAAAGTAACGGGAGCAGCTGCCAGTGCTGCCCTTTTAATTGTGTATCGTTTTATGTGCCTCAGTCAGTTGTAAGTCACCGCTGTGCCCCCTGATTTAGTCCCAGAATTTGTACACTGGGTCAAACGGATCAGCTTTGTGGACAGGGGAGTGGGACCAGTGCCCAGATGTTCACTTAACCAGTTCAATCGGACATTTGTCCAATTAAGGCGTCAGGTGCCCATCAGACAGGACACACCTGAGCTAGCCCTTTCATGCCCAGCCGGAGCACAGAACAAACAAAATGCTGATTATGCGCTGGATTAACATGAAAGGAATCAATTAAATGCTGTGAGTACACAAGGCCTGGTTACCTTTGCAGTGTATATATAAAGTCCAGGGTCGCTACATACATTTTATAAAGAGAACTTTATATATGAAATCCTATGGTGCATTTCAAGTAGGGAGACACCTTAAAACTGGACAGCTTAATCCCAAGTGAAGAACTGGGAATTGCCCCTTACCTTACACTTTTCCAGCTAACAAAGGAATCTGTGGGAAACTCTTGGCAAAAAAGCCAGCTTACAGTAAGAATTAGAAGAACCCAGCATTATAAACTAGTTCAGATCTAGCAACGTGTGCCTCCATCCTTCTTTCAAAATACATGACAGAAACATCTGACAGCAGACAGATAAGTAAGCCATAGATTTTGATCGGCACAGCCCAATCGACCTCCTCTCCAGCCATGGTTTCTGCTGATATGAACAAGCACTCTGCTCAGCAATCAATCACTGAAGACAGCCCTAGTGGCAAGGAAAGGCCAGGGGAGTCTCTGGATGTCATTACCTGGGAGAGATGTCTATGGAGAACTTTCTACTGCTTCATCTGTAGCCATATCTAAATATTTCATCAAATGTATGATGATATCATCAGTCATGAATACCGGATATGGTCAACAGGAAGTCATAATAGCATAGCAGTGTGAGAAATATATTATATGACATTTTCCCTCACTAGAACAATTACTAATTCCAGAGTATTTTATCATAAACATCATGACACACATCATGAGGTCTGACAATATGATCAGAAGCCACAGTGTGCCAAAATGAATCACAACAACGATAAATATAGCCATACTGTCCACACCTAGCAAGAGTTAACACTAAAAGCATGCCAGCATCAACTTAGTGGACCTTTGACAGTGAGGACACATTTTAATTAATCCCTTCAGTAGATATTTCTCACCTAGCTCCCCTTCCCTGGTCAATCCCAACACCAAAACCCTGCCGCTACTGGCAGGACTATATCTCCACCTCATTGCACACACTACTAGGTCCCACGGAATAGCAGCCAGAACAGCAGGGAAGCTCTGCTGATAGAGAGGAGAAACAGAGTAGGAGTGTGTGGATTGAATGGGGAAGTAGTGTGTGCGGGTGTGAAGCTGAGAGAGAAAGGGAAAGAGAGGGGGAGATCGAGAAAAAGAGCGAGAGACCAAGTGCGTATATGAACGGGAGAATGGGGAAGGGTTTGCTCTTTGGGAAAGGAGCCAATCCAATTACAGGCAGCAGTGCAAGCCCAGTTTCTTCAGATGAGCTAAATTCACATTTCGCCAGTCTCTTCCCTCCTATGTCTCTGTTTGCTCGGCTGCCCTATCTCCTCTACTCCTTCGTTCTATTCGTGAGAGGAAGGTTCTGAGGTGAAACATACAGCCAGCTCTATCCTTCAAAAAAAATGCAGCAAACAGCTCAAATTCTACCATATGATGTCATCTCTGGCATCCAAATCCTGTAAACCTAGAGCTATATCCTTTGCTAGTCTGAGGGTGCGTCTTTCAAAAGGCAGATTCTCCAAGTTACAGAGCATAAACAATTGTCAATGCAATGCCAGATGCTTGGGCTTCCTATGGCTCCTGTCTCCACCTGACCATGCTGTTTGATGCAACCACATAAGGGGTCCATCCACCACTCATTCTCTTAATGCTGGGCAGTATTGACAAAATCCTAGAGCACAAGCACATCCAGGTACACTGATATTAATGGAATATTATGATCTCAGGGATATAATTAGTAATCTGTCGATACCAAGAAAATGAAACATCAATATTACTGTGTGGCACTAATACTGATGTACCCGTATAAATGATACATGAGCAGTCTTCTCTTCTTTCTCTCCCACTACCATCAGTCGGCCTGATATGTTTGTGTTCTCAAGGGTGTTTGAGCAGTGTATTGAATACAGTTGTCTCCTAAGCTAATGTCTACTGCTTCTCAGTAGTTTCTGTGGAGACAGGAATAGCCTTTGCAGGAGGGTGTGGATGTTTGTACAGCCTACTCTGCTTGCCTTTTCTTTCCCAGCTGCCGAGATATGGCTTGCTGGCGGTGTGTTTGTGTGCGCATGAGCCATGAGCATCTGAGAATAAACCAAATGTGCCATAGCACCACTGTGGCGAGCGCTGCACTCTCTACCTAATTCAATTTCACTGTGAGGAAGGGGGGGTGGAATTATTAACCTGCTCAAACAAGGGGATTACACTGAATGAAATGCTCTGATGCCACTTCCTGATTGCGCTGCCGATTCAATTAGAGATTAATTAATCACAGGAGCTGAAAATAAACCCTTGCGTGTTGCCATGTTGCCAGCATGGTAGACCATGAGGATTCAACAATACAGGTATCTCCCAGTCCATTATCCCGGCAGGGTTTACAACAGTCTCCTTTGTTAGTAATGCTAATAATATGCCTCATCTATTTAGAGCCTAGTCAAGTGTGTCCACAGTACACAGGTAAAAATTGTCCTTGGCTTGAAATTTTGGTTCCAGGAGACAAAAATAATTGCTATAACACTTTTACATTACATGGCGGTTTCTCCTGAGGCCTCTCGTGATGGGGGAATGCTGCTGGATATTGGATGTTGCTACCCAAGCTCAAGCGACAGGAGTATGAGCTAGCTGTCACTCAATCCTATGGCTGTCCCAAGAGAACTACAGGGCCATTCAGTGCTGGAAAATTGTCACAGGCACTGGCTTGTTGGAGCATAATATCCCCATTATTCGTATTATAACTGCATTTAAAATTGGCTACAAACATTTGAAAAACTGCTACAATTAGAGAAATACAGCCAATGACAAATCCCACAGTTGTCTTTGATTGACTATATCTGCCTATTCCTAGCTTTAACTAAGCTTTCTCAAATTTGAGTCTGTTTTTTGTTTGAATTGAACACTTTTAGTCCAATGTACTTGCACACATGACGTCGTTTTCTCAATGCCAGCTGTGGTGGGCTTGCTGCTGTTGGCAAAATACCTTCAAGCAATTCCTAACCACAATACCATTCACACAATCTCTAAAAGCATAGTGATTTCAACACAGCACATTGCAATGCAGCAGTGCGTAACCAGCTTCTCTGACTGATAATGTATAAATGTATATGACTGATAATGAATAAAGCAGCAGTTGCTTCTAAATAGAGCTCCACTTGCCACACATTCAGGGCTTATTTTTGGTCAGTCTTTAACTGCCATGTGAAAGGTGCTCTTAACTCAGATTCTGAGCACACATGTGAAATGTGTCATAATTACTAAGTGCTGATAACTTTCAGGAACCCAGCAGGGTTAGACCATTCACAGGGGAATGGAGGGCAGCCAGACCCAGCCTCTGTCTAGCCCCCTCGACCTAGGTCTCACTGGCAACGTGCTTATTAAAGTTAATTTGCCACTGAAGGTTAGCAAGTGCTGGCAATCGAGAGCATTCTGGGCAAAGCTGAGAAGGGCCAGGTGAGTTCTAAAGGACAGCATCAAGTATTCAAGAGAAAAGTTTCTGAATCTGCACTTTTTTTAAACTTGACATGTGGCCAGTCAAACTGCTCAATGCTGAGCCAAATGCTCAAAAGCCAGCATAATATCATGCTTGACCTTGATATAAAAAAAACTTGAGAAGAATTTCAGAGATAACTTGGCTATAAGGAAAAGCTTTGAAGGTAGAGACCTTGGATATGATAAATAACACGGACTAAACTTTTGCTTGAAAAAAAAAAAATGCCTGAACTTTTCAAAGGCCAGAATTAATAGGTCAGGTCTTGCTTTGGCCATCAACGGAGGGGTCAAGAAAAGGCAGGGTGAGATTTTCAAGGCTGTACTGTACCTTGTAATAGAAAACCTTAATTGAGCTCACCTTTTTCAGGCGTCCACTCTTGGTACCCACAAAAGCCACACAGTAGCCATTGTAGACATAGGAAGTCACTGAAGTCATGCGATCTCGGCTCTCTGTGTATAGCGTGTGTCCGGTCACGAGCTGAGAGCCGCCAAGGGGCTGGTTGATGTCCAGGCCACAGAAGGAGTCATCAATGGGCACCGGCTGTATACAAAAATACATATATAGACATAAACATTAGTAAATTAATTGCATCACATTATATTCAGCACCGAGTCTGTATTTGATACTAGAAATGACAGCCACAAGATACTTCATCTTATATATACACTGGCTTAGGGTGGTAGGGGTTGTGGGTTCGAGCCCCGCTGTGAGGAGTTTGATGTGTTCTCCCTGTTTCTGCATGGTTTCCTCCAGGTGCTCCAGTTTCCTCCCAGAGTCAAGAGTCTTATTTGTTCTATAACTTCTTCCTATTCCTAATTAGGAATGTCTCCTATTTTACATATGTATGGAGAAAGAGAAAAAAAATTAATTAAATACACATGCAGCTAATCAGATATTTTCTTTTTATGTAATGTTTTATTTATTATTTTTATGGTTTTGATGTTATTATTCTTTACATTTATTATAATTATTATGGAGGAAATTTGTTTTATTGAGTCATTTATAAATTTTGGCAGGTTTGGTCCTCCATAGACAGCTAGATTGAGTCGCAGTTCCTGAATAGCAAGGCACGTCCAGCCAAGCATGTCCTTTTGCATTAGGCTAGGCAGACAAGTTCATGCTGTGCCATGCAGTCAGTCTGCCTCATTACCTTGTGCTATGACAGTACCTCAGCACCAACAGAGACAGCACTAGTCTGGACTACACACTTATCCACACACACACACACACACAAAAACATAGGTGCTTTTACACATGTACTGAACATTGGTCCTTCGCCACATTCAAAAGGACACCTTGGTATCAGTCCAAAACCTGCATCTTGCTACTGAAACTAATGTAAGGCACCACTTTTAGCATAGCATGCTTTCAGGTAGTCACACATTGCCATAAGTCTTGTAACTTTCGCCAATTAACATGGGCAAGAACTGCCTACTACTGCAGGAAAATAAATTTGATTGACACGCAAAAAGACCAATCACAATACATGATTGACAAGACACATGGCATGTAGAAGGAGGCAGATAGCCAATCAGAATTAAACTGGCAAAATCCTGACAGTGAGGCCAGCTTAATTCACTGAAGATATTAGCATCTTAGTCAACTTTTAGGAGGAATGTCTTTTGGGCGGAAGATTATGTTACAGGTTATAACTAAGAGCATTTGTTACCCCATATTAAAAGATATACAACCTTTTTTTCCGGCTTATTTTGAGAACACCACCAACTTCCAGATGTTTTTGCTCATTAGCATTGGTAGTGCTTAGAGTTTCTGACTCCTAAGTCTATAAGTCTTCTATACCTACATAACTCAGCTACAAGATATTGGCTTTAGGAATCCATGGAGTTCTTTTGACAGATACCAAAACATCATTTGTAACAGAACCTTAAACTTAAACTTTGTGAAATTTGCAACAACATGTCAATAAATGTTTGCACATTTTTCTCTCCCTGCAGAACACTGGTTGAAAAAGTCTCAGAGACTGTGGTTTGTTTCAGTATTCCTATTTAATCATGACCTTTAACTGTGACACAGTATTGCACACCATGTACTTCTCCAACACAGACCAATTACTGGATCTGTACCTTCCTGCAGAATCTAGTTCCAGCCCTAACTAAAGAATTGATGATGCAAAATTTCCAAGAGCTTCTCTACAGTAGAGTCACCTCAACAGAAGGTGTGTTAGATTAGGCATGGAGTTGTATACCATTGCCTCAAGCATTTTACTTGTAATTGACTTGGCAAGCCTTCAGAATATTCAGCTAGCAAATTATCAAGCAGATTGGGAACCTGGAATACAGGTGAATCCAATTTAGCCAGCTACAGGAACACTGGTGGCTGGCCATGCTTAATTTATTTCATGCGCTTTTAATTTCTTCTTTTTTTATATTAAGAGGACTGAAATCCCACTTAAAATTTAGTTTAAACATTTACTTTTAAATCATAAATGCTTTGTAAATAATTATTGTGGAATTTATTTTAAACTTTATTAGAATTTTCCATCTGTTGGGCAAAGGATTAAACATCTGGCTTTTCGCATATTTAATACAAACTGGAATGTTTGATTCTCTCTCTACATCTCTCTCTCTCTCTCTCTCTCTCTCTCTCTCTCTCTCTCTCTCTCTCTCTCTCTCTGTGCATATTCCCTATTAACAAAAAAAAGTTTTTGTGTGATATTCCATTTTATAAATTCTGAAAAACTCATTCATTTAATCAATAATTAACTTTTTGTGATTGTTTAGTGTGTTCTCCCCGTGTCAGCGTGGGTTTCCTCCGGGTGCTCTGGTTTTCTCCCACAGTCCAAAAACACACGTTGGTAGGTGGATTGGCGACTCAAAAGTATCCGTAGGTGTGAGTTTGTGAGTGAATGTGTGTGTGTGTTGCCCTGTGAAGCACTGGCGCCCCCTCCAGGGTGTATTCCCGCCTTGTGCCCAATGATTCCAGGTAGGCTCTGGACCCACCGTGACCCTGAACTGGATAAGGGTTACAGATAATGAATGAATGAATGAAAGATTGTTTAGTCCTCATCAGGGTAGCAGTGAGACCTGAGCCCACCCAGAATCACTTGATTCTATTGAAGAACACACAGAAAGTGCCAGTCCATCACACACCACCCAAATCACTCTCACACTCCTCTAGAACGGTTGCAGAAAAAAATCCACTTATCAGTACATGTCTTAGGAGCATCTGGCAAAAAACCCATGCACACACAGGATGAACTCACCACACATCACCTCACAGACATTGACCAAAAAGGTGGATTGAACCCAGGACACTAGGGCTGTGTGTTACCAACACTACCTGTACTAGCTATATATTTCACTACTTAACTAATCAAGGGTAACATCTATGGGCCAATGAGCTTAGGTGATCTAATATGTAGGGAGATGATCGGACCTAGTTTACCATCTCGTATGTAATATGTACATACATCCAGAGCTTTAGCTATAGTTCAGGTTTAAGCCACACCCACCTGAGGGTGATACAGGTATATATTTGATTACCTTAAAAAAATAGCAATTAAAATTTAAAAAGAAGGAATTTGAGGTCTGTAAACATGTACAGTGTAATGGCAGAATCTCAAGCCATTACCATGTCAAAAACGTCTGAGGCTTCAGAGCCCAGCAGAGTGGTCAGCATGATTCAGGTCAGCTCAGGCCGACTGTGAGTGGCACTGGCCTCAAAGTGCCATGGAGAGTAAAAGGGACAAGCGCACTGATGTAAGCACACGCCTCATCACCCACAGCCCAGGAGTCTTAGCAGAAATTAACATTTAGCACTGCCTCTCTGAGACTGGTGCTGGAAAACTGTATTACCACGTGGCCTGATTTCCAACCCCAGGAGAGGGTAACAATGTCATTCAAGAGTGTAAGACACACAGGTCACTGGTTTCTTTTTCTTTTTCTTTCTAAAAAATAAAAAAAATATATATGTCTTAGGTGGAAAGGAAATGAAGCCTGTGAGAATGAGGTTTCTGATCGTTTACTTCTTCAAAGCATGAGCCAGACAAGGCCTCATACATTTAGGGGGTTGACATGTCTGCAAAATGCAATTCTGAAGCTGTGAGTGAGATCATACAGCTCACAATGTGTGTGTGTGTTTTCATTTGAAAGCACACTGTGAGGCTTCACTCTGTAACTGAGACCAGTTTATAACTTGCCATGAAAAGCTGTGTAAGTGTAATGTTGCAGGTGCAGCTGTTAGCTGTAATCTGTGGAAGCAATCTGTCCCAGAAGTTCTCAAACTAAACAAAGGAACTGCCAAAAACCTGGGCAAATGTGACATATTAAATCAGGGAACATAATAATGTATCAGCTCTGCTCTCTGTTTTTTTTTTTTTTAATCCTTTTACAATCAAGCTAAAGCTAGAAGGAAATGCTAAGGTAGCATTAGCGCAAGATAAAGGGACGTCCAAAAAAGGTAAATGGCCCAATAGTGATAGACCTTTGTATCCTTTTAACCCACTCGGGACATAAGGCATGTTTATCTCATGTGCAGCTGCTCCATAGCTTTGATTTTGAAAAAATAGACACTGTTTGCGCATAACTGTATATGTAGCCTCATGGACTTCACTGCTTAAAAGGGTGACCTACTATTATATATAAATCAGTCAGCCACAAATTTAAATCCACTTGTTTGTTACAGTGTCTCTTGTTATGGAGTGTGAAATGTTAGGCATATTCCCTCTCCTCCTGCATCAATAAGCTTTGGTTGCCCATGAACCACTTTTGGTGGCCACTGCAGAGACTCACTAGATGCTCTGACAAAAACTTTATGACCATCGCAATCTGGTGGGAGCCAATGTCTGATTAATGGCCCTGAATTAGCAGTAATAGAGTGGTTGGATATACGAGTGGGTTTCTTGCAGTTTGTTTGTCTCAAGAGGAAATTTACTGATCTCACTATCTTCACGTAATATGGATCAATTACTTTTGAGCAGTGCGAGCAGATGATTTCGGAGGATATATCGTACATGGCAATGATTCAAGCGTGCAGTCTGATTAGTCATTCAGGCATATGATTTCTTTCCCATTTTTCCTTCTTCCAACACATCAACTTCAAGAACATGCTGTTCACACGCTGCCTAATATATGCCACTCTTTGGCAGGTGCCATTGTAATGAGAAAAATAATGTTATTCAGTTTACCAGTCAGTGGTTGTAATCTTGTGAATGATCGGTTTGTAGAGCGTATCAACCAAGAGAAATAGTAGCAGCCATTGTTAAGCCCCCATTTATATTTTGAAGAGACCCCAGCAGACGCAATACTTACGCCATTCCATTCTAATCCCTCATTTCCTCTGTTATTATCATCACAGTATTCTAAGTGATATTCCAAAATCTGGTTAAATTTGAGTATATGATGTGTCATATAAATAGTTATTTGTTATAGCTGTTCAAAAATACTCTTCACATCCCAAAAGCTATCAGTAAATAAATTACCTTGGTTCTAGACAGTAAAAACTAAGTGAAATCTTTTCACTTGGATCATACCAATTGTTTGGATTGCTTATATTCATGTTAACAAAAAACAGTAATGCCACATGTGCCTGAAGGCTGGAGGCAGACTGGGGTGCAACACAAATACAAGAAGTACAGAGGTAGAAAATGCTTCCAAATGAAAAATGGCTGGATTAAGCCAGAGGGTAAAGCAGACTGAACATCTGTAGCTGCTGGGTGTTTTCATACATGTTGTACACCTTTCTCTGTGTGATGTAAATAATAGTGGCATTCCTGTGAATATTAGCCCATTCCTCTGTACAAAACTCCAGAATGTTGGTGGGCTTCCACCTATGAATGGCTTGCTTTAGGTCCTTCAACAACAATTCCATTGGATTAAGGTTAGGACATTTACTTGGATATTTCAAAATACTAACTTTATTTTCCTTCGACCATTCTTTGGTAGAATGACTTGTGTGTTTGTCCTCTTCCTGCATGGCCTACACTCCTCAGATTCAGCTCACTGAGAGATTTTCTCAAGGGGAGTGGCTTTGGAAGAAGGTCTGAATGAAGGGAGTCTGACTTTTCAGCTTAGATTATTTTTACAAAAACACACTTACACTTACTGCTTTTTACACAATCACCTACTCCAGCTATAACATGACAGGTTTATGCAAAAATGCATGGGAAGAAGCCACTTTGCTATACATGTATTTGTATACATATAATGACTATCCCAACTAATGTATGTGTGCAGTGACCTTTCAGGATTTAGCTGATTTATGATTGATCAGATATGATTGATCAGCCAAAAATGTCAGATAAGCGCATGGCAATCGTTGTTATCACCTAGGTATAAAACAAGCAATCGATTGTTGGTGGAAGTGATGGCAAGCGTGTGAGATTTGGAGTATCCTGTTGGAGCCCTGGGGCTGCTTGATTCTGAAAAGCTATTTGAAGTGCATGATTAGCTTTTCACACACTGTGGCCTTACGCTTAGTGGCGGAACGCATTTTTCCCCAGACCGGCGTTCCGGGTGGAGGATTAGTGTTCCACGTATAAATCGGGACAAGGGTCCGGATCCTCCTCTCAGAGGCCAGCTGATCAATAAAGTGTCCTCTTTAGATCAGTGCGCATACATGAGGCTGCAGCACGCTTGACAGAATTGCCTGGTGAATAGGAGGCATCACCTGAATACCTGAACACTTTCAAACTTTCATTTCACATTTCACAGTGCTAGGAAGGTAGGGGCTGAGCGCTGGCCAGGAAACTACAGCAGCTATGCCATAAATCTTTGATTTTCATTGTTGGTTTGCTTTGTTCATACTTCCTCCCTCACTCCCACAAGAAAGTAATACATAGTAATGCGTTGGGAAATCTTATGGCTTGGAATAGGGAATATCATGATATATCTCATCAGTCTAATTTTTGTATGTTGCATCATGAAGATTACATTTATTCCAGTTTGACTGGAATTAGTGAAACACAATTGTAGTGCTATTTTGGGACAGGCACATACTAGATTTCAGAAAAACTAGAAACCCATTTCTGGAAATGTTGGGAAAGTTGGGAAGGGGAACAAAAGACTGCTAAAGCTGTGTCATGCTATAAAAAAAATATTAAAATACAAGTTAACTGGCAAGAAGTCAGTGACATGACTGGGTTTAAAAAGAGCATCTGAGAGGCAGAATATTTCAGAAGTAAAGATGGGGAGGAGTTCACCATCTGTGAAACACTTCATGGGCAAACTGTGAAATAAAATCATTTTAACTTAAAATAATAAAAATCTTGAGGATTTCATCATGTACGGCACATGTCATTAACGGTTTCAGAGAAACCAGATATATCTCCAGAGATATATGCAAGGGACAAGGCCCAAAGGCAGTATTAGCTGGCTGTGGCCTTCGGGCCCTCAGATGGCACTACATTAAAAACATACATGTTTCTGTAGTGGAAATAACTGCGTAGGCTCAAAAACACAACACAAAACCACAGTCTGTAAACACAGTTCGTCAGTGCATCCACTAATGCAAGCTAAAACTCACAAATGCAAAGACGAAACCATTAATAAACAGGATACAGAAGCACTGACGACTTCTCTAGGCCTTAGCTCATTTAAGATGGACTGAAGTGAAGTGGAAAATGTCAGGTGTTTTAACAATTTTAAATTCTTTTTTGAAATCATGGATGCTGCGTCCTCCAGGCTAAAGAGGAGAGGGAGCATCCGGTGCGATATAAGCTCACAGCTGAAATGCCAGCATCTGTGACAGTATGAGGAGGCATTAGTGCACATGGGCGACTTGCTCATCTGTGAAGGCACTGTTAATGCTGAACAATATAGGTTTTGGAGCAAAATGCTGCCATCCAAACACCTTTTTCAGGAAATGTCTTGCTTATTTCAGTAAGACAAGGCCAATTTGCATTCTGCATGAATTACAGCAACACGGTTCCTTAGTAAAAAGTCTGGGAGCTAAACCAATCCAGACCTCTCACCCACTGAAAACAACTGGTGCATTATGAAGCAAAAAGCACTGAAAACCTGTTAATAAGCAAGAATCAGAAAAAAGCTCACTTTCAAAACTACAGCGACTGGTCTCATTTCCCAAATTTTTTACAGACTGTTGTTGAAAGAAGAGGTAATGCAATACATGTTTGCTGGCACTGACTTTGTACTTAATAGTACTTAATTTGTACTGTTAAATAGTAATATTGGGTTTAAATGATTTGCATAAAATGATCATGCATTTTGTTTTTATTTACATTTTGGCCAGTTTTTTTTTTTTTTTTTTGTAAATTAGCTTGCAAATATAGTGATGCATATTGTGTATCATTTATTTATTCATTCATCTTCTGTAACCACGTCATGCTGTTTAGGGTCACTGAGGCTCCCCACCCAGATTAATAGGGATCAATGAACATTCCTTCCTCTATAAATCTACTATGTCTACGTACCAGAGAAGTTCTGAAAAGATGAAATAACATATTCTTGAGACCCTCCGCTTACATATGGGCTGCTGCTTGTGGGAATTACAACGCAAAGGAGCCAGACGGAGTTTAAATAACCAAGCCTCGCAGGGTCACACTTCTGTTACCTCAGCCATACCCGAAAGGAGAGAGACCGGGCGAGATGATTCCATCTGCAGCCATCAAAAATAGTCAGGAATAACTAGCAGGAAATTAAACAAAAACAATGGCGCCTGGGCCTGAGGGACTCCACTGAGCCCTGGCAATGCTTTTAAGGTAAAAGAAGTTGATTTTCTCTGTCAGGAAAAAAAGCATGTCTGAGGAGTATATATTTCATTATATAAATATTTTCATACTCTTGCTGAGTCTTAAAAAAGGGAACAAAAATAGCTGTGTAGCTGGAAGAGGGCACTAGTGGTTCTACTCCCTCGGATGTTCGGGCTAATCTTCAAGAACATAGCGTGCTTTCTATGCGATTTGTTAAGAACCTACCTGCTAAGTCTTTTAAAGACTATAGATTAATTGAGCAGATATTGATCAGTGCATATCTTCCCCTTTGGTGAACCTCAAGAGCCTCCTCTATAGAGAAAAGCGACAACACAGAAAATTGCAGGAGACTTAAGTGTGTGTGGAGTGTTTCTAATGAGGCCTACAAAAACACCAAGGAGGCCCAGCTGACATCGTAACCCATGGACAGTCCCACTGGGGGATGATGGGAGCCTTAATGGTGCTGGAGTGGTAACTCCTACCACACACCAGCCCCCAACCCCCTTTCCTTTTAACTGCAAACAAGACCACCATGTTCACACTCTCCTTAATATTCTCCAGCAGAAACTATCACCCCTGTCATGGCACTAATGGTCAATGTACTGATGTTAATAAAGTGGTCAGTGTGCAACTCTAGGGTTCTGGGGGCAGGATAATACAAAAGAAGGCCTGATATTCATCTAGTGTAGTTCATCATTAACCACTAAAAGCTGCAGTTATAAAACACTGCATGAAGTATATACGGGTAGTTCATGGAACAAGAAATGGATATGTTAATGAATCTTAAAAACCTGGTAACTGTCCAATCTCTGTCTACTCTATTAGACATACCGATCTTGTAGATGTAAAGTCATTACATCTGAAGATATTAGCTCATCTAATGCTGCACAGTTTGTGTTGCTCGTCCTCTAGTCCTTCATCAGTGGTCATTGGATGCAGTTGGTTTTTGGACTATTATTCTCAGTCCTTTACTTGAAGGTGTTCAAAAACTCTAGCAGCACAGTTGAGTCTGATCCACACACTGCACCAGCACAACACACACAAACACCACAACCACATCAGTGTCACTCCAGTGCTGGTGGTCCTGACCATTGAAAAACATGGCAAATGGGAGCTGAAAAAGTATGCAGAGCAACTGGTGGACTACGGTCTGTATTTGTAGAACTACAAAGGGCTCCTGTATGGTCAGTGTAGCTGAAGAAATTGACAAGGACTGTAGAAACAAAGTGATAATTCTTGCAAAATTACACAAAAAACAAGCACTGAGAACACAGCCACATACATAGTCAGCAAATCATTAGCGTTAATAATACTCTGTCAAATTTCCCTACGTTACGATGTGCAGTTACAGAACAACGATGCCAGCTCTTGGGGCGGAATTCCTGAAGTGGAATTTGAAAGAAAAAAACTCAAACAAGGATGAACACTACCGATATTATGCAGGGCCTTGCATAAGATTCTATACAATCACACACACACACACACACACACACACACACAATCTCTCATCTCTCATTCTAAAGCCTTAAATCCTACCTTTATCTCACTCTAGCTTCATCCAAATTCCCTGCTAGAGACAGTTTACAAAAAGGAACACAGTACGGGGAAAAAAAATCTATTTGTTCAGTGCATGCATACATTAATTTGGGGATCAGGAGCCTACCAACCCACACACTGTAAAACAAGACCACCCAGGCAGTTTTCAACAAGTCTGGAAACATGGGATAACATGAGTTGTTCTGATTTTTGTGATGCATCTTGCTTAAAGTGCAGAGAACGGGATCCATTGTGTCACTGTTTATGTGAGAGTGCAAAGAGGAGGTTTAAGGGAAAACAAATAAACACTACGACTGCAGGAAATAAGAGTACTGGGGGAAAATGTGAGTGGAGAAGAAAGACAACTGAGCTAAAATGACTAAAATCTAGAACTCCTGCTCCTCATTCCTGGGCTCTGGTGCTGAACTGAGCTGTATGGCTCATTCCCATTTAAAGGGACAGGCGCTGAAACTGTTCGGAACAGGGCTGTTTAGATGGGCGTGGGGGGGTGAATACTGCTGTGGTGTTTGACACTTGTGGTAAAACTGACACATTATTAGTCCATTATATTGACTAAAGCTGAAAGATGAATAATTTTGATATGGTTAAATATAGTGCACTTTCCAGTTTACAGGAGCTGCAAATATAATTCTAGCTTACATTATCAATAAAATACCTTAACTGCACTGCATACACTGCACTATGTAACTTTTGAAAGAGGGTTGGAAACCACCCTTCTCTCCACACTCCCTCTTGATTTCAGAGATTTGTCCCTTAAAAATTGTTTAGCTCTAATTCTGACCACAGTGGGAAAATGGTGGCACAGGGGATTTGAAAACAGGTCTATTTTTCTTACTCTATCCCTCCCTTCCTCCCTCCCCTCTCCCTGCCTCTGAAGGGTCTGTTTATTTGTATTGCACTGGAGGAGTATATTACCACTTTGATGCTTGCCAAGAGAAATAAACTCATTCTAATTTGTGAACATATCTTATTCCGATAGGTTTTAATGTGGCTACTCATCCACTATCAGAGCTGTGAACCAATTACCCTTAATTATGGCTGGTGGAGGCAACATGATAAATCTGCATGCTAAACAGATTTGGACAGGATTGTGGGCTATATTGGAGCCTTGTTGTGTCTGTCACGCTTCATTCTTTATCTTGTAGGTTTATGGGTCACTGCTTGGTGGTGTTGCAACTGAATGCGGTCACATCTGAATGAGAGAGAGATAAGATGATGTTTGAGCTCTAAATAGCTGCATGAGTATTCTGCAATTATATGTGCTGCTGATAGAATTCTCAATGGACACCCCAAGAAAGCCCAGAATGAGCTAATGACTTTGTCTGGTGCGCTGACGTTTTCTTGAGGAGTGAAGAAGAGGGCGCAGGAATGTGTGGACGAACTCAAAAGAGAGCATGCAGCCGCTGCTACTTGACAAGCTTTAACATTTCAAAATTATACTGCGCCAAGCAAATGCAATTACAGCATTTAAGATCATTAGGCAGGAAGCTGAACAGCTTGTTACTTGAATTATTACTATTTTAGACTCATTACATAATAGAACAAGATGGTTCATCTGTGCAGCTCATTAAGAAATCAAGAACGTTGTTATCCAACTTAATGCAGTGTTTCCCACAGGTCTTGAAAAAAACCTAGGCTGGACGAGGGGTTTGAGTGTGTGTGAAAGGAGGCTGGTGTGGGGGATGGGTGGTATACTACTGCATATAGATATATGTATTATTTTATTTTACTTAATCGTTAAAAGGGATATATTATGAAAAAATAATCCCTTGTTCAATGCATGAGCTCACTAATTTAGGGATTTGGAGCCTACCATCTCACAAACTGGGAAACAAGGCGACTTTTTTCTTTTTTCAACAGTTTTCTGTTGGCTGCCGAAGTCTGAAAACGTGAGATTCAGGTTCCATGCCTCATGTTACATTGAGTGCAGAAATTTAAGAATTCTCTCACCACCACGTCTGAGAGTATTCAATCACATCACTCGACTTGCATTTAAATGAGAGTGCAAAGACAAGGTTAAATTTAGCAAAACTAAGACAACATGTGGGGAGAAATAAGAGTACTGATAAAATATTGAGAAAATGTGAATGGAGAAGAAAGAGAACTGAGTGAAAACTGCTAAAATCCAAAGTTTCTGCTCCATGTGCCTGGGCTCTCACAATGAACTGAGCTGTAGTTCTTTCTCATTTAAAAGAACAGGCAGTGAAATAGAACTGTGTAAACTTGTGGAACAGAAGTCAAATATGTACCCTCTAAATTAGGCATAAAGGGTTTCAAACATCTTGCCTTGTACGTTGTTTTGGACAAATGTCAGTATACTTTGGAGAGTAATGTAATTCATCAAATGGCTAACCATAAACAAAACAAGCATCTCTTACCGCCTTGGTACACTGAACATCCTTCCCCAAGAGCCAGTTGAGCTCCAAGTTGCCTTCCCCTTGGTAGCAGGACTGCAGGCGCTCCTTGATGCGGGTATTGATGTCCTTGATGGTGAAGACGCAGAGTGCCGAGTCATCTGGTGGCCGGTGGTACTGCTTCTGGCCTTTGGAGAAGACTGCAAAAAGAACATCGTCTGTGATGCTGATGTTGAGCGAGGCAGCTAGAACTCTTCCCGGTTTAGCCAGATATGCTGCCTGCAGTAGCCGGTACTCCACACCATTGCGTACGCAACCGATAGGCAGTGACACATAGGAGTGGAACTTGTGGTCATCTTTGCAAAGGCGGACAATTCGTGAGGTGTAGAACAAGTCATTTGAAGAGCCACTGGAAGCCATGCCATTTTCTGGGGTCTCTGGCTGGACAGTCAGGAAATATACAAAGTTTCCGCTGGCAAATCCATAGATATAGTATATGTCAAAGTGGGAGACAAGCGCAAGGGTATCAGAGGGAATCTTGATGAGCGAGGAGACAAAGTCAGTGTGCATTTCATAGTCAAGCATGGCTGAGGACTCTGGATCGCGTGGGAGTTTGCGGCTGGAGATGGTCGGGAAGTAATCTTGCTTGCCGTCTACTGCTGTGCCAATGAAGAGTGTTCCATCTTTGCCCTGGGAGGGCACAATAACTCCATACATGGTGCCTGTTTGGTTGACGCTAGAGAGGTAGTGCTCCTTCTTGTGCGATGGCTCTACCAGTATAAAGAGGTCATCCAGTCGGAGTAGCTTGCACACACCCTGGTACAGGCTCCCACAGGCCAGAAGCCTGTTATGGGAGTAATCGATAAGAAGGAGCTTGTTGACATTGTTGGTGGAGACTAGTGGTTCAGAACAGGGTTGGACGATGAGGGGAGGGTAGCAGGCCTTGTTGTCGTCTTCTGGACCAGTGTCATGGGAGACCAAGAGGGTTAGGTTACCAGAGAGCTTGTAGACACGATTGACAGCACCAATGTAGAGAGCCCCTGTTGTCTGGTGGACGGTCAAGTGATTGAAGGACCATTCTCGCCTTTCTGGGTGAAAAGTAGTAAAGGTATTCCCACCACATGTAGTAGCAAGGGTCAGCAGCAAAACCCACCCACACAAAGGCAATGTGAAAGCTTTTGATGAGCTTACTAGGAAAGTCCTCTGTGAATCACACTGGCCCTCCATTCTCTGAAAGACCTGCAAGGTCACAGGAAGCAAAAGAAGAAATCTAGAAGGGTACCAGAAGGTATGACCTTCCTCCCAGCACCTGAAACTTAGCTTTATGGTCTGTTTCTCTTGTACCTTCTTCCCCGTCTTCACATGTTTCTGCAAGAGACAGAAAGACAGAGCATGAATGAGTGAAACTTAGATCATCCTGACTCACATGCAATGGAAAAAGCTGCTCATTGACCAGATTAGTGCTTCGGAGAAAAGTTCCCATTCGGTCGCACACAATGGCAGGAAGCTTATCTTCTGAAGATGTTGCTGTGAAAGTAGTTTTACTGTTGGGAGACAGAGCACTAGCTAGTTATCATATCATATATTTTGATCATTTCAACCAGTGACAATATTAAATAAGTTATTCTTGAAGAATTGCAGGAATTACCTTCCTTTAAATGTGAAACATTTTTAAATGTATAATTATGCCTTCATGACAAATGTAGAAGTGTTTCTAGAGTTGCTTCATTTTTAACAAATGTTAGCACTGCCCTTTCTTTTCTTTGCACAAGTGCCTTTGTCTCACGCCTTACTCCATCTGCTTTACACAGTTGATCAGAGAAGGGAAAATACATCAAGGACTGTATGCAATTTACATAACAGCATTTTGAAAAGGGCGGCAGAGATCTGTCTACCGCATACAACAAATCAAAAGGGTGGCCCCTTTCACACAAGTGTATCTCAGGGAGTTAATTATCTCGTCCACTGCACGGGGGAGGCCTGGATCTTATTACTGGAACAAAGTGTGAACAAATTGGGTGCCAGTTCTGCACACCCTTTTTTTTTTTAACTCTCTGCTCTTTTAGGGGGCTGTTTAAAAGGATCTGAATCTATTAATTATGCCTTCCAGTTTTGTTCCTGCGTTGTTTCCTCCTCTTCTTTTTTTTTCTTCTCCATCTGACACAATCAAACCCTAGGGGGATTAATCATTGGCAGCAGAGCAATCGTTCCTAAATGAATCAGGCCACCATTAGAGATACTAGTGCCGTCATCCAACTACATCTACTGCATTTGTATGCTTTGCTGCTCCTTCCTGTTTGATCCGCATACATTATCGGAGGCGAGCAACATAAGGGGCCGGCAAATGGAGACAACGGCTGCACCTCTGAAAATCAAATATGATTAAGCAGAGCAGCCCGACATAGGTAATTACATCCAACAAGTTGGGAAGTTTAACAGAGTATGGCTGCACTGACGCAATGAAATCTGTCAAAAGTTAGACACCATTATTTCCCATATTTGCATTTGGAGGATAATGGGGAGACGACGTGATCAAAGGTAAAAGACAAGGGTAGAATACTGAGCAGCACTTTGGTGTGCTGAAATTAGCATCACAGATCCTGATAGCCTTTCACACCCTTTGCAGCCAATGTCATTATGAAACCCTGCTGAGCCGCCTGTCGGGATTTCAAACAAGGGCTCCCTGATCTCAGAAAAATGGTTCGGTTCCTACAAACAAATGGAGCACAGCAGCATGTTTGCTGGATGAGGTGTTGAGGAGGCTCCCAGGAGAAGTGTATTAGCATGGCTATAAAGGGGGTTATAAAACCATGCCTGGGCTAGGTCCTGCCCTTCAGGCTGCTCCTTTGTTTGAGTTTGCACATGCTGGAGGTGCAAAAGCGCATCCCTCCGCAGCAGTTATCAAGGTCCTGCTGAGCCAGCGCTTCCTTGAAACCCCAAAAACCTGCTTTGAACCTTTAGGCACCAACATTTGTGCTCCTAATATCCAACTATCCCCTTTCTTTTTTTCTCTCCGATTGTCTTTCACTCTGTCCTGCTGGCTGCTGGCCCTATGTAAGAAAGAGTGCCCCTTTGCCTTTTTTAATGGCACAGCGACAGCTGCGCTCAAGAAGGGAGTGAGCGGTGTAAATAACCACCGTTCAAAGGTTAGCATCAGCGCTGTCAGGAACACAAGCAATAGGGTCTTTGTTTATTAAGGTTTGTGGATTTATTTTTTTTTCTTCGCCTCTGCAATGCCTGACAGGTCCCTTTTCATGAAGCAGTCCAGAGGCAGGATTGAATAGAGAAGACCAATGCGCTTCTTAGTGCCGCTTTGTTGTCGGAAGTAATTCTTTTCCTCCTTTGAATGTGTGAGAGGCAGTAAGAGATTACCATGTCAATGTTAGCACCTGTGAATCACAGCCGTGTCACTCCACATCCTATGGCAGGAACAGGGTAGTTGTAGCAGGGTTTGACAGTGCAGCCATTTGTCTGGGCAGGGATGAGAATGCAAGCTCGTCTGGGTTGTGTTTCACTGTAGCGGTGACTCACAACCCCACACAGAGCCAGGAGAAAGGTGGCAGCTTTCTGCCTCGGCTTGACTGCCATGACCACACAGCCACACGCAGTCCAGAGGCGTCTTTCTAGGTGAGCATTCAGCCCACTGCTCTCAGCTGATAGCAGGTCAGCTTTGATTTCCAACAGAGCTGATGCTCTGACAGTAGAAGCCATGCAAAATTATATATCCCTAGCATGCTGGAAAAATATGTCATCTCTGCAGGGGATTACATAATGCAGATTTTCACAAAAGAAAACATGGTCTTATCGGACTTTTTTATTTTCTCATCCGACCATTTCTATAGAGTATTTTATTCATGCAGTTATATATACACAGTTCTGCAGTCTTAATTATACATCTGTGATATGCTTTGGTCAAGACAGCCCAAGGATGAAACACCACAGCAGCATACTCCCCCTGTCTAATCCACCCTGTTCGGAACCTGTTCCTTAAATGAGAATGAGCCACAGCTCAGGTCTACGTGAGAGCCCAGGAGTAGAAGCTCTGTATTATAACATTTTTCGTTGGGTTCTCTTTCTTTGCCTTTCTCTTTTTCAACATATTTATTTATAATAAAATGTATAGTGGGTGATATGTGCCCCAAAACAAGAAAGGCCCAAAAAAAAAAACACCCAAATATCACAAAAAGAAAAGAAAAAAAAAAGAAAAAGCTCAAATGAACAAAAGAGCGATGAAAAAGTGTTTTTGAATAAACGATGAGGTTTCAGCTGGTGTGTATCTACTGCGCATGCGGCACAGTTTCCCCCTGAGCCCTGGGCTGACCCCGTGACGACAGTCTTTTAACAGACCGCCCCCACCCCCCGCAAACACACACACACACACAGCATTTATTTACTGTCTTCTAAAATGAGCAAGTTCTACATAACTGAAACGACAAATAATATTTATTCAAAAGGGCTGTACAAAAAGGACGGTTATCAAAGCAAAAACCTATTGAGATCCCCGCCTCTCCCTTGTTTCGATGTCCTGATCAGAGCCGACGTCATCTGGAGTTTATTCGCAAAAGTGCAGTGGATGCAAACATGACTCATTTAGCTTTTTTTTTTTTTTTCTGTCAATATCTACGATACTTTTGGATGGAAACCCAGCTTATGTTTATTTTGTGGTTTGTTCTATACCATTTAACCCCATCTTTGAGCTCTCACAAACACACGTCCAGCAAACTGACTGGATAAACTCAGGCAAAGAGGTAGGAAATTCTGAAGGGCCTGCTCTCTACATAAGAATCAGAACACCATAGTTTTTTTTACCTTCAATTTTGTTTCACAGTGTATATGTCAGTAGGCTCCAGGTCTCCAATTAATATGTACATGCAGTTTTTAAAAATGTGTCTTTTTAAAAAGTTCTGACAGCACAAGAGTCCCTCAGATAGAAAGGTTACACACTACAGATGCACCCATATGGAAACTGTGGGTCGGTACTAGTTTGTAGTTATTTTCCAGTATATATCTGCCAACGGCAGTATAGATACATAATTATGAAATGCAGCAAATACAACTGCATTTAATCGGCTACAATATGTAAGCATTTCCTTCACATTCTTAGCATTGCAACAAATATGTTAAAAACAGATTGGATATCAAAACATTTATCCAATGATATAATTCATTACCAATACCAATACATTTTTTAAATGATCATGCATTCCTACTGCACAGGCTTCAAAAGTAAAATTTATTGTTGGAAGGTTTTAAGTAAATAGTAAAGGACACTCCCGATATGGTTTAAAACATTTGTATTGCGACTACACTGTAACAACAGAAGACGGACCCTACAGTACAGTCCCTGCTCCATGGAAATGCATCCAACTGTATTTTCCCTTGGACTCCTGACCAAAGTTGGCAGATGGCACAGCTCAGATTTTATCTAAGTGTGCATTTACTGGAGCTTCACGCAAAACTCCTTTGTCTTTTTGAACCAACACTATCTGACACAATGATATTCAGGTTCAGCTCAAGATCATAGAAACAACGGCCACTGCACTGGATTAACTTTAGCACACTATATCTGGACTGAACTCCTATTTATCCATTTTTACACTTGCACTGAACTGACTTACTGCACATGCCATAATGTGGAAGGTATTGAGAACGCATTGGTTTTTCTCCCCATCAAGTCATAGTTATGTGGCATATCATCTTGAAAGTCATCTAGCTATAATCCTCTCCCATTTACATTAAGATGACCTCCTGGGCATGTTACAATGTCGATGGTATCCATATTTAGCCTTGCTAATCTCATGTGGACCATGGCAAATCCGAAGCTATACTTGGCTCAGTGATTTCTCGCTTTGAAATTTGCTGAGGCAGAGCTTGATTCCTCCACTCGTAGATTGCTAGTTTTTAATCCAGGCACATATGAATGACTGGGAGACCATAAAAGGGAGCCACAGCAAGGCTAGTCAATGCCTTCCAAACGCTGGGTTACGACTAGTCTGTGCTGGACCGTTCTGAAGAGCCAGAACAGGATGGAAACAACAGGAAACCACGACATTCCATCGTCGGCCGGGACTGTGATTATGGCACAACTGAAACTGTTGTTATTCTTAACGAACAGTGAGGCAAAGTAAACCACATGTTAGCATTCAGAGCCTCTGCCACAGAAGCGCCCAGAGCCATGCTGCCTGTGTTAGCGCTGCAACGCTGGAAAAGCTTGCCTTTAGCAGCTAGATTTTAGTCAGCTTTGCCAATGTGAACACTGCCAGCAACATTGTGGTAGCTAGCTAATCTCTGGAAGTGAAAACCATGCCATATTAGGGGTAGGATATGAATAAGTGTATTTTGATGGGAGGAGGGCATAAAAGAGTCCTAATGCCACATCGTGGTTGAAATAAAATGCTACTCATAATTCAAAGCACAGACGCACAGTCTGAATGGACAGAGCAGTCATTTCAAGCTCCACGGGCTGGTCCCTCTGCCTTCAATGAGACCAGGGTTTAGAAGCTTAGGCAGAGGGTAACAGAGCAGAGCCAGTTACCCCACCCCTAAACCCCCATGCCTTGACTTTTTTTTTCCTCCCCTTCTCTCTCACTAAGCTCCTTAACAATAGAATGAAATTTGTTTGATCTCCTAAATTCATATTTACAGCTATTGTACCGAGGCAGATAAAGAACCTAAACTGCAATCCCGTTATGGTGGAAAATCCTATTAATTGTTGTGGGACAGGAAAAAAAAAAAAGAAAAATGCACACTTTGGAATTTCATGCCTGGGATTAATCTGTCGTTCTCAATAAAGATTAATCTTTAAGCATGTAATTTAAATGGTTAAATAAAACGAATAATTAATACACCCAAGGAGCAAAGCTAATAAAACACACATTATCAAAAATCTGAGCAGTTACCAAACAAGTCTGAAAACTTGATCAATTTGGGAACGCGCAAACCTCCCATCCCCATCCCTTAGGTTCAATTATTTGCATGTTAAAAATAGAAAGTTTAATCTTCCTTGAAGGAAGCTCTTCTTTTGTGAGAGCACGGCTAAAAAACGATTAGACGGAGAGGTTAGTCCATTAGTCTTTATTTCTTGCCTGACATTCTCTGGCGGTGATAATGAGAGGCTTTGCTAGTGTGGGGTGTCATGGCAGAGTAGTGATATTTATAATTTCTTTTGTCTCCGCAGGAGCACCGACTGCAGCACTAATGGCAGCCTTGCTTTCCCTGTGCCAGCCCAGAGAGAGCGCTTCCGACTCTCTGCATATCCACTATGGCACGGAAGGAGGGTGGAGGACCAATGAAATGGTGAAAGAAAGGAAAACACATATTTCTCTGATTCTGGAAAAATACATTGAATGATCTCCACTGACCACACGAGAGCACTTTGTACTTTTTAAACACTGGAGCAGTCTTGCTGTGTCTCATCCAGTCAACACACATTAACACATTCATTCATTCAGTCATTATCTGTAAGCGCTTATCCAGTTCAAGGTCACGGTGGGTCCAGAGTCTACCTGGAATCATTCGGCACAAGGCGGGAATACACCCTGGAGGGGGCGCCAGTCCTTCACAGGGCAACACACACACACACTCATACACTCACACCTACGGACACTTTTGAGTCGCCAATCCACCTACCAACGTGTGTTTTTGGACTGTGGGAGGAAACCAGAGCACCCGGAGGAAACCCATGCAGACACGGGGAGAACACACCAACTCCTCTCAGACAGTCACCCAGAGTGGGAATCGAACCCACAACCCCCAGGCCCCTGGAGCTGTGTGACTGCGACACTACCTGCTGCGCCACCATGCCGCCCCACATTAACACACCACCACAATAATGTCAATGTCACTGCAGCACTGAGAATGGTCTACCACTCATACTTGTGCAGGGTGAAATTGGGAATAAAAAAGTATGCAGAGAAATAGGTGGACTTCACTCTGTAATTGCAGAACTACAGAATAGCTGATAAAATGGACAGCGAGTATAGGCTGGTGTTATTAATCGAGTGCCCGTGGCTGGTCCGATCACATTGACTGGCAAGAAAATTGGGGGCAAAATTCACTCAGGGAGAGTGAAGAAACAGCGCTGTCTCCTCCTTCAACATCCACAGCTCAAGTGCCCTTGAACAAGCCATCTCTTCCCGTCCTGTGGGATGGCTCCCTTCCCCCCTAGGAGTGTGTGTTGCTCACTTCTACTAGTGCATGTGTGTGTGTTTGTGTGTGTCTGTGTGTTCAATGCACAGATGGGTTAATGCAGAGGCATGATTTAATGTTCAATTCAAAGGCAGGAAACAATAATATACCATCACTTGCCACAAAAAAAAACACTTAGTATATATACCCCTCCTCTACTTGACTGTCACCTTTCTCTCTGCTGCATAGTCTCTCACACATGGTCCCCACAAAGGAACCCACTTAGCTAGGACTGCCCATGGCTGTGGATTCAGTTCAGATGACGCTGAATTACCAGCCATCCTGAGAGGCTCAAATGTGTTTAGCTTTTGCCCTCTCTCTCTCTTTTTATTATATTTTTTTCCTCTCCTGAGGGTACTCAAAGTTAAATGACGGGCAGGAACTAATGATGCTTTATGCTCATCTGAAAAACACGCCCGCACCACTCCGAGCAACAAGTAAGCAAATGTAGCTTATTAAATGAGCACCAGAGGCCAGCGATATCAGGGCACTTCACATTGTCTCCAGTCGGAGAGACACAATCGTGCCATTCGTCCACAACAAGCTGGTCAGCCTGGGACACAAACCAGCTCTATAAGGACTGCAGCTAATCAGAGTCCTCTTCATTACCAAAAGAGAACACTGGCAGATAATGCTGAAAAACAAGCCTCATTCTGAGCAGCGACTGAACAGCATACTCTTATTACACCTACCCTGGCCAAAAATAAAAAACAAAAAATAAATAAATAAAATACAGAGCCTTTTCCAGAAGGACCATTAGTACTAAAGTCATAGCCACTGGTTAGAGGTCAAACTGCAATGGCGAGGTATGATTTGAATCATTGTAAGCTTCTGCGGGAATCCTGGCAATGACTTTTTTTGAAAGGTGTTTAACTGAAAAGCCAGAAATGATCCAAATATCAAAAAGATTTTCGCACATGGACAAACAATTATTTACAAAGGAGAAGAGCAAGGAAACAGTAAGTAAAAAATCCTCAGCAGTGTCTGAGACTACATATACAGAGCTCGATTATATGGCAGCATAGTACACTCAGAAAACAAGATACAGAGCAGGTACATTAATGTTCCTGATGGTACAAACAGTGTAAAAGTGCTATTAAAGGTGTTCATTAAAAGGTACATTATATTTTCTTCTCCAGAAGGATTCATTATAGAACTGTGTTTTAGAAAAATATTAGAGAATATGGTACAATTCTGTTCCCTTACTAAAGGTACACCACCCCTCGAGTGTACCACCAGAGTGACAATCTTTCTGACAGTCTAGGTGTGACACAAAGGGAATCTCATGGAAGGATATTATCAAAAAGCTTTGCCCACTATAAGAATTATATCACAATACTTTTTATATTGCAAGAAAATCCTATATAAAATATCACAATATTGGTATAACTGAAGAAGATATGATTCTCAGGCAAATAGCAGGAATAATGAAAACAATTATTAGATGTGTTATGTGCAAAAAAGTGTAATTAACATATAACTGAAATAGAAAATTCAAACATTTTACAGCTATTTTTTCCATTGTATTTAAAATGCCATTTTATTAAGAAAAAAAATTATTTTTATTTTTCAAAAATCAAAGAAAAAAGTGTTGTAAAATGTGTGTATACTGATATGTGGCACAAGTGTATGGAGAATGCATTGTAAAAAAACTCAAGGTAAAAAATATATCAAGGTATCAATCATTGTACCATCCCTATTCAGCAGTATGCAATGGGCATCGTACAACTCTGGCCTGGGTTTCAGACAAGTCATGGACAGGATGGTTGTTGGTTTGATCCCCTCAACTGGCAGAAAAGTGGGCGGAGTGAGTGGAGCAGGAATACTGTCTCCTCCCTCAACATCCGCAGGGCACATAACAACCAATAGCTCCCTGAGTGATGGGATGGATGCCATATGCTCCAAATGGGATCCTGCTGACTTCCCCTAGTGCCCTACTTCCTGTGTGTGTTTTCACTGCCACAGATGTATGCAATAAATGCATATTTTAAAAAAAAATTCACATCTCATTTTTACTTTGTGACTAACAGGTGGGTAGCAGTGCTATAGTGACAAGGGCTACAGTTGCGTACAAGAGAAATGTTCCAATCCCTATTTTAACCATGAGCAAGTCTCCTTTGGGACCTGCTCTTTGGAAAATGTTGTACTCATATGTATGTTCTTGTATTTACCTTCAATTTGTGCAAAACCTGTTTTGCAAGAGAGCTGAACACAGCTTCGACTGAAGCATATCAAAGTCCCTCACACATCCCAATCCTCCACAAAAAAAAAAAAAAAAGGCATGTCAACATGACATCAGAATTAGGCGGCATCACCAGCTGCTCTTATCCTTGAATACAAACAAGGGCGCCTGGATATAATCTCTGCCTTTCACCCAGAACCTGCTGAGAACACGCCCTGCCTTCTATGCACACTTCAGCCTGGCTCCCTGACACAGATTTCTGCCACCACTCTGAGAAGATTAAAACATTATTGCTATTCTAATGCATTGTGTCCTCACGCCCATGGTCACACCTCCTCTGATCACACACATTGCAGATGCCCCCGTAATCACTTGCTGGAGCATTACTCTAGAATGCAGGAATGGTCTTGGCCTCTTGTTCCAGCTAGTCACAGCAAGCTTATGGGTTTAATCTTATACACACACACACTCAATCTCATCACAACTGTCAGTCAGGCCTAGTGCAGGTTTCTATTAGAGCTGATTTCCATAAATCTAAATTGTAAAGGGGCAGTGGTGGAAAGGCACGGAGCCCTCAGAAAGGCACAAGAAACAAACATGTCACTAGAGGCCACAGGAAAGCAATGCCACCTCAGAATTAGGGTCCTTGATTGACACAAGTACGGGATATAGCAATTGGGAACTCTCCTTGTCACTTTGGCTATGCACATTAATTCATTTTTATTTATTTATTTTTTTTTACATTCCCTCGTTTCAATACAAACACTGTTTATTCACATGTGGCTGGCAGAGTTCCACCAACCCCAGTTTCTTTTCCCAAAAATTGCAGGCGAAGACTCACTCACTTGACTCAGATCCGCTCCTCACTGTGTCTGATTAAAGCCCCAGATTCCCGATTCATCCGCACAAAAGGATTCCAAATATATGACAGACTGCAATTTAGTTTCTAGTATGCTGTCTGCCTTTTAAACTTTTGCATTCTGAATCACCTCGAATCAGCGCTGGAAAATGTTTACATTACATAACATTTAGCAGTACAAAACAGCTAAATGAGACTTAGTCAATAACATAAGGGCAAACACAGCAACTTAACAAGTTTATCATAATGGCATTATACAAAGGTCAAAAGTGAACGGTAGAGATGTTGTATTCAATTAGAGATGTCTTAGCAAGTCTCTTTTAGCTAAAACAAGCAAATATCACTGCACACAACAGTGCAGGGCTAGGTGCTAGCACGTTTGCTATACAGAGTCTGTGACCAGCAATGGGAAAGAAGCCAAAGTCAACACACGTTCAATGGAAGCTACATACAAGACGGTTTTGCTAAGCCATGAAAACAGTGTAAGGTTCAACAATGCTATAAGTTATGTTGCAGAGACATGCATCACACACACAATGCAAGCTTGCTTGTGTTGTCACTTGACAGACAAGAGCTCCCTAAAAATGGCTAAGCTGCAGAAAATAGAGAGAAAGCTGGTTAAAACAAACAAACAAAAAAAAAATATTCAGGGTGAGAAGCTAGCAGGCCTTTCATGTGAACTGTGCTCTATCACTCACTGGCTTTGCAAACAGAGGTTGTTTTTAGCTTGATTGCAGGCTACCATTGCCCTGTTAGCGCCATCCGCTTTAGTAATTTCAGCTTGCAGATTTTAATGGTTGGTTTAGGTTGCTTAAACGTTTGCTAAACAGCTAATAGCTACCATTACATGTTGAATAATTTTGGGGCAAACTCAACACGTCTAATCCAGACTCTAAATAGGTTGGTCTGGGTCAAAGGACTCTGAGGTTGTGGTTTTTCCCTTCTCTCTTTCCAGTCATCTGCAGCCAGTGTTAAGTCATATGTGCTCAGCCCAGTGTTCAAGCTTGAGAGCACTGTAGTTAGAAGTAGCACAGTGTAGAATTTGTCAGATACAGGATTACATAAACAACCAAGTGGTGCTCACAGCTGTGAGAGGCAAAAACACTACCCGGGCTTCCTCTGTATTCCCGTTCCCATGTCATTTTGGTGAGGTCGTTCTAGTTTAACCACAGCTGCAGCCAATCAACTGTAGCCTCATTCTGCAGCCGGCCAATGGACTTCAAGTTCAGCAGGCTGAAACATAATCCTCTGTCCAATAATCAGGCCAAATCCTTTCTAAATGCCACAGAAGCTGGCTGCTTAGTGGAAATATGCACCACTCATCCCTCCCACTCACTCTCTGCTTTTCAGGTCACTTTCCACTACTGATCACCCAAGTCATATGGCGCTTTTGCATGGTACCTACTCTGCTCGACTCTACTGAGCTATACTTGCTACCTGGGTACCAGGTACCTATATATATATATATACACACACACACATTGCTTGGAACCTCAAGCATCCAAACACTTTAAAAGTAAAAGAAATGTACATTATGGAAAAGCAGAAACAAACAAAAACAAAAAGGTAAAGTAGTGCCTAGTCGAGTTGAGTAGGTACCATGCAGTGGAAAAGCACCAATAAAGAAGATCAGCCCAAAAGTCTCAAGACCTTTAACTGGTGCCAATACCGTCTTTGCGAACTCTAAGTAATAGTACCCCATTACTCGGTACAGTAATTATTTATATGGACTACCTGATGATACTGATGTGAAGCTCATATCCTGGTGCCACCCAAACAATGTCTTGTGTACATACTTTGGCGATATATTATATGTATATATATTATGCCAATAAAGTATATTTCTCAAACGCTGCATTTCTAACAATAGGATCCATCTCAGAGGAATTTTTCTCTATTGCTCCTGAAGTAGATTTCAGCAAGATCTGGGGCCTAGCTGGATGGATGGCTGGCAGGGAGACAGGCCCACGTGAGGCTCGGGCACCCGAGGGAGAGAGAGAGAGAGAGAGAGGCAGAGAAACCCCAGCCATTCATTACTCCAGCTGGGCAACAACCCGTTACAACAGCAGTCACAACTCCAAAAACTGGCACCCGCCTGAGCACAGACCATTATCTACAGCAGATTTACACACAGAGAGAGAGAGAGAGACTAGAAATAGTACCAGAGAGAATAGAAGGGAAAAAGATAAAAGACGGAGAGAAACAAAGAGAGACAAAAGAGATAGCTAAATACAGGGAATGAGGGAAGCCTAAGCGTGTTGATTTTATAGCTTTAACGTATCCATGTGGTGTTCGTTACACAGTGAAGGCAACAAAGGCCAATGTTACTTCAGTAGGCTTGGCGTGCAACCCTGGCCCTAAAATCCAATCCGGTTACATAACTGATTCAGTGAAATGAAAAGGGACGGCTGTTGGGGTAATCCGCCCATTCTGCGAGTACTGTTACTGTGAGTACATCTAAAGCCCGGCACTCTCTCGCTTGCTGTATGATTAGTGTAGGAAGACTTTAGCTAGCTGCGTGATTACCATATAACCACGTAGCTTAAGTATTAAACACACAACCACTTCATGTGCAGTGAAGGTGTTTGAACGCACTTGGAACCCTATCCCCAAGCAAAAGACATGCTATGCTAACACAAATCTGAGCCCTGGCTTCCGTCTCGCGACTCTCGTCCCTCTCAGTGGGAACACGAGCACAAATCTGATGAGAGCATTTAGCAGAGCGGCTGCTTTCGCCCCACAACCACATGATTGTGTCCCTCTCTGTGTCTCACTCTGGCTGTGCACTAATCAATTAGATAGATGCCAATCCCATTAATCTCAGCCTGCTGCTCTGCATCCCATAGTGCTGCATGATAAACAACCTCGGCAGTGCGGCTAAACCATGTTGCTCAACAGATTGGGAATAGTTGTGTAGTATTAAACCCTGCAAAATAACAGGTCAGGAATTGTGGAATGGTAGAAGGATTACTCTTAGCATAAGCTGTCACTGCCTTTATTCACTACAGAACACTACAGAATATATGATGCATTGTTATTGGGAGGTTGGCCTTTGCAACAGTGATTATGCAGGAAGCAAAGATTTTTTTTTAGATAACCATGGGAAAAATAACAAAACGTACATGTAAGGGTTAAATTGTGGTGGACAGAGGGGAATTTGAATAAAAAAAAATAAATAAATAAAAAATTTGACATACACCTATCAACCATAACATTAAGACCACCTTGTTTCAACACTCATTCATTATCTCACCTCCACTGACCACACAGGAGCTCTTTGTAGTTCTGCAATTACAAACTGTAGTCCATCTCTTGCCCTACATATTGCTGTTTGCTCACATCCTCCACCCCAGATTCAGGTTTTGGATCATTCTCAGTTCTGCAATGACCCTGACATGGTCATGGTGTGTTACTGTGTGTTACACTGTTATGTGTGGATCAGAAACAGCAGTAATCACATGGGAAACACATGTAATCCTTTTCACCATCTCAAGAAGCCTCAGTTGACAATGAAAAAGGTCAAAAACACAGTGAGCAGACTGTGCAGACACTCATACTATTTTTCTGTTATTCACTGAGAAACTTCAATGGTTATTTTTTGTTTGTATAATTGTTTACATATATTGTTTATATGTATGTACAATATTTTACATTTAAATTTTTTGGTATTTTTATTACATTATTTTATACAATACAATAGTATGTTCTTGAAATTACTAAAATATGTTAGTGTTTGGTCGTATTGCCAAAAATATCCTAATCAAAAAAATACCCTGAAATGTTGTGATATTATTTTAATGTCATATTGCTCTGCATATTTTACAGCAAGAATAACAATGCCATGGTCTGTCTCCCTCAGGCCCCTCTGGCCAGCCTAACTCTGTTTATAATCCTCCACACAGTTAATAGACATACAGGATATTTCTCTCCCCTCCACTGCTTCCTGACTGTCACTGAGCAGATTTCATCAGTAAACACAGTGCTTTCTGATGGCCGGAGAGCAGCAGACTGCGACTCTGCTGTCACAGCTGAGGCGGCTCAGGCTCTGGGTCCAGCGCTATTCTCCTTCTGGTGTCCATCAGATACCATACCTGCAGTCTTTAAAAGCGTGTCAGCTGTGTTTAGTTCAACAAACGTGGGTAATAGCAGACTTCCCCCTGGGTTAGATGTATTGTTCTTTGGCCCATTATCTCATTGGAAACAACATATAAAGTACATGAGCATGTTTAACAGCACATTAAAAATGCATTAGAAGCCTGTCAGTCCAGAACATTTATACTAGTAAATGACAAACACTGATTACAGCAAACTGTCCGTCTGCCTGTGTATACCTTTCAGTTAAATTTGCTCTTCTGCTGCTGTGCAATTAAATAGAGAGGCAGTGTAGAACATAGAGATGTGTCAGTTGACCCCTAATAAGATTCTGCGTGGTCAGGACATCACTGTAAATTACACGTCTCTTTTGCTTCTCCGCTCCATGGGCTGTAGAAAGCCAACGTCGCACAGTACAAGAAATTAAGAGTTAACATCTCACATATGGCTTCTCCAATAATAATAATAATAATAAAAACTTCAGGAGACCCTCTTTGTCTTTTCAAGTGAGACTTTCTCATTCTACATATCATCGCTGTCTGTACTTTTGTTAATTTTTACTTTTTACTGTGTTTCACATTGTGTGTCCAAAGAAAAACACATATCTCCAAAATAGTAAATTTGCAGGAGAGGGGGAAAAAAAACAGCTTAACTTTCAATGGAAGCCAGTGTAAAAAGATATAATTCCAAGTAATTTTGGAGCATTTCTATTGGTCCACTCAGCATGATATTTTACACACTATATGAAGGACAGCTGATGTGTTTAAATGATGCATTAAACAAAAAAACAAATTTTTTTCAATTTTTTATTTTATTTTTTTAATATTTTGGGGGATTTTATATGCGAGCTTACAGGAACACTAGTCAATTCAAAAAACAGTAACAAAAACAGTAAGCCATGATGTTTGGAGGGCAGACGTACAATCACAGGCTGTCGGCCGTCATTCGCTATGCTGAGAGGATCACTTCCATGCTGGCTGAAGAGGCCAGCTGCTACCAAAGCCCTACAAACCTATTTTTGGGCTTGAATATGCCAATCTGTGCCAATCCACTCCAAATGCTTACTCTATTAGCCCTGGCAGCATAAGCTGCGCTTTAAAAGGAAGTATTGAAGACCACTCTCCGAGCTTGTAGACTGAATTAATGGCTGCAGAAATGCAATTTGAGCAAAACTGTTAAGCGGAACAACAATCGCTACGTTTCAAGATTGAGAGGTTTCATTTACTGAGAAACGTTTATTCCTCTGACGTTGTAGCCGACATGGAGGAAACGTGTGGTAGATGTGTTTCTCACCATTTCTATCCTCAACACCTCTCTCATATTGCACTCTGATACCTTCAAATCTCATTTAAAGCTCAGACGCCCTGTGTCAGAAGCCTATATCGGTCCATTATAGATCCAGCCCAAGCCATCAGAGAAAGAGGATCACTTTCTCTAGCATGCTAACTCTCTTCCTTCATCTCTTTAACACCCTCTCACTCTCCTAAACAAGCCGTGCCTCCACAACAAAAGCCGTAATTTCATCAGAGATGATAAAAATCCGGGCGGAATCAAGTCGCTGGCTTGTTACTTAGCCTAATATCCGTCTGGATAAGAGGCAATAACAGAGAGAGAGGTGTCTGTATTAGTCACTGAGGACTTTTGCCGACCTCAACGCTCACCAGGGCCTCGCTAAGGCTACATCTTTCTCTTCATAAAAAGCCTCACATTTCTACTTTATTTTCCCCCTCGCTCCACTCTCTCTTAGTCAGGATATTAGCCAGAGATGCTTCCATTAGCTTACAAGTGTAAAGGCCAATCTGACGAGGCTTCATTTAGGCTGGCTAGTGCTAAGCAGACATGCCATTGACTGAAATAAACCACTTCATGTTGTGGCTGGGTGGACTGAAGAGGATACTGATAGAACGCTGGCCTGGATTTAAATAAATGAAGGTAATTAGTAGATAGGTATGATGGACAGCGGTGACAAAATTAGGTCAAAAGTTGCAGGACTGAAATAAAGGCAGGTCAAACGTAGTTCTCTGAAACCAGCAAAATGAGGCCATGACTGGGTCTGACAATTACTTTTAGAGTCCATTACACCACTTATCATAATCATCATATTGTGCCAGGGCACTAATGAAATGTTAACATAACTGTTCTTTCTGTACTCTTAGCCATTAAAAGAGGATGGTCAGTGAATCCAGTATTACATATACTGCAACAGACCTTTATAATAATAACAACAACAACAAAGAAAACAGTAGATAGGGGAGCCAGGAAACATACGACCATGAGTGATTGTCTGAAGTGTTCATCTTTCTGACCCCAGACCTGACAATGCTACCAGATCACCGGAAAACTCCAACATCATGCTTTCCGGACTAGTCCAGTGATGCTGGCTTTCAGAAGTGCCTAGTCATGCTTTCCGCTCAGCCCAGAGCGATTCACCAACAGGATGGAAAATAAGAAGCATGGACTTCCTGCGTCCTGCAAGTTTTGGCATCATGTGACTCCAGTCACCAGAGTGCAAATTTCCTTTAGGCTTTTCACAATTACGCAACTAGTCATAGACAAAGCAGTTCAGATAGACAAAGTTCACAGATAAGAGGATAGTACCTCAAACAGTCTACTTAGGATCACTTAACCAATTCACACTTTTTGAAGTAAGTATTTGATGATGTGGGCTTGTGTTTTTCAAATTTAGCTTCCACTACTTGGTTAAATTAGCTTCTTAGGTGTAGTAAATTACATTGAAAAAGCAATATTTGCTTAATTTAACACATACTTTATACAGTTGCTATCTGAGATAGTTTTTACGTTCTTTCTCACACTTTATGACATACTACTATATATAGAATTGGACACGCAGCATGAAAGCTTCTATTACTTGTTAGCAATGTTAGCATCATATTTCTACTGCTAAAATAACAAAGCAAGCTACCAAGCTTAAATCATACAACACTTCTAAGCTGTTAAGAAATCTCAAAAAAATATTTAAATTAAATTACTCAATTCATCATACAATTCATGTTTATAAGCAATATTTAAAATAAAAAATAAATAAATGAATAAAAAAGATATATCACGCTTTAGAACAGACTATAAAAATGGACAAGCAACATAAAACTTCCATTATTTGTTAGCAACACTAAGGTATACACTAAGTAATCTCAAATATATTTCCTCAAAATTCTCTCTCATACTTTATGACACTAACTTTATGCTACTAACGTATTGCTAATAACATTAGCCTTATAGCTAGCTTAAATCATGTCATATACCACATGGACGCAATACGCCATGTAAAGAAAAATACATTCGTGTTATTTCTCATACATAAGGAGATTCTTTATAAAAATGACACGCAGAGACATTATTTTCAATTACTTGTTAGTAACATTAGCCTCACAGATGTAGCATAAATATAGTGAAGTAAATCACACATGATGATCATCACACACTGCATGGATTTGATAGTTTACTTTATCACATACTCTATAAAAATTAACATATCGCATATAAAGTGTAACATTTGCATTGTAGCTCCAATTTAAAAAAAAAAACAAATAAAATAAAAAAAAGAAACGGAGCACCAAATATGTATTGGAAACATATTTTGAGACAGGATTTGAGTGAAAGTAAATTTGTAATTACCTCATGTTACAAGATAGGGTCTGGTTTATACAGAGCCAGAAGAAGGTGGAAAAATACTGCGAGCTCAGTGCAGCAGATCAGTAAAGCTGCATTATGATCGGTGTCATGACCTACAACATCTGATGTGCCCATTCTGAAAGCGCATTCATTATGGACGTGATATTGTCGATCCACCCGCGAAGGTACTGGGGGCAGGAAATGTCATGCTGACCTACTAGTGCAGTGATGAATAATCGGATGGCATGAAAGCAAGCAATACCAGGGCTTTGCCGAACTTTTCTCCGCACCAGGGGGCTGAATATAATCCAGCAGGGCAGGCGTGAGAGAGAAGGTTTTATTGCAAATGTGCCAAAAGAAGCATGAAAGGGTTCCAGGCTGAATTGTAGGGAAAAGGCAATGTTTCCTGTGTTACAAAAGATTTAAAAAATAAAATAAAATAATTAGGAAAAGCTGTGCCAAAGAGGGGAACCTGTGGGACTGATTTCATGCCTATGATTTCAAAGGCAGTGTCAGTGCCTACCCTACTACATGCCACAGAAGCAGCCTTGCTCTCTCCAACACTCTCCCTCTGTTTCTTTGGATCTGCAGTGAGACCAACAAGGACACTCAGGGTATCTCAGGCCACTGAGGCTCCAAAGAGTTGGAGGGGAGAGGGAAAGAATAGAGGAGGATGAAGGCTTATGCAAGGCTGTCAAAGACACTCTGGCTCCACCATTAAATGAATTCTCCAGCACCACTGGGAGAATATGTGTAAGCCAGGAGAGAAAGGAAGAGTGAGAGAGAGCTGAAGATGATGTAAAAAAGGGAAGCATTTACAGGCAGTGAATAAGACCCAGCAACATTATTTTAAGATTATAGCTTGAAATGTTTGGCCCACACTGACAGGACCCAACAATTTGCACTGCATTTGATGTATTGGATTTGGGTCAGGTTCAAATTCAGGCATCTTTCATAGGGGTCAGCTTCATTCGTCCTCCCTGCTGTTATCTTGGGTTGAGCTTGAGAAAGACCTGTTAGTGAATAGTTTATCCAGACTATCTTTGTCCAGTATGCTGTTTGGTATTTATTTGGACTTTCATTCATTCATAGTCAATAACCACTTGCTGCTGTTCAGGTTCGGGGTGATTCCGGAGCCTACGTTGAATCACTTGGTGCAAGGCAGGACACACCTTGGCCAGGATGCCAGGCCATCAAAGGGCATCACACACTCACACCTATGGACAAACTGGAATAGACAATTCCAATAATCCAATTAACGGTATTTAAACTGTTTCGTTTTGAACTGTTGGAGGAAACAGAGCAGCTGGAAGAAATCCGTGCAGGCACAGGGAGAACATAACCAATGACAAAATATTGCATCTGCACATACCACGAACTTCACCCTTCATCCAAGACTCTTCGTAACCCCAGGATATTATCACTTGGAAATACGTCACGATACAATGATTGACACTGACTTTAAAGACGTTGATGGCGATTTTTTATTTTTATATTTTCTGGTGTAATAATTCTCGCACACTGAGATGGAACAGCTTCGAATGTTTACCCCCCCGCCCCCCCAAACTGCCTCATCCTTGGGAGCATGTCAGGAATCACCCCATAACTCATTCTGATATGGCTGCTCTAATGGAGAGACCAGGGTTAATGCAACACGCTTATTGATATTATCACATGCCGGGACCCGGGCCTACTTTAAGAGAGAGGGAATTGAAATTCTGAGCAGGGATTCACTAAATCCAGCCCACTGTGTGAACAGAATAGTAATAGAACGGTAGCTTTACAGACCGCATTAATACTCGGTTATACCTGTTGTCCTTGCCTAAGGAAGATGGCAAGGGGCTGCTTCTTTTTTTTTGTTGAAGGCTCTCCTTTATTTGAGTGCTCAGGGAGCAGGTTTGGAAGCGCTGCGTGAGGCATTTCTTAGACTCAAGTGAACGGCTTTGCCTCAAAACCTTCCCTGTACTTAATTTCTAAATTTCTCTCTCACTCCATCCGTCATCTTCTCTCTGGCTCTTTCCATCTAGGCCTAGTATCTCTACATATCGGCGCTGGAGAAGAATCTGTGCAGATGAAAAGGGCAATTTTGCTCTCCCTTCCCATGCAGCAGACACTCCTTGTGCATTAAGTTTGATCAAAGCCTAATCTGTGCGCGTGCAATGATTAAAATTAGCATCTGTTTCAGCTGGGCAGGGAGGAGGAAAGGATGTCTGAGCCGTCTGAGGGAATGGTAGAGGGAGAGAGAGAGAGAAAAAGAGAAAAGCAAGCAAGAGCACTGAAGAAAATGTGCGTGATGGAAAAAGAAACAGAGCCGGAGAGACAGGCGGAGAAAGAGGGAGACAGCGCGAAAGCGTGTGACAGAGAGAAAGAGACACAGCGCGACATGGATGGACAGACAAAGATTGATAGAGACAGAGAGAAAATGTGTACATAGGGCAGAAAAAAAAATTATCTGTGAGTGGGCAGTTATAGCTGATGGCTGGATCATCCTGCAGATTTCCTTCATTTGCGTCTCCCTGCCTTTCCTCATTAATAAAAACCATCAGAGGGGCTGCCGCAGAGGGGCCGGCAAATCCAGCTGGTTTTGACAGATTCAGAACGGTGAGCCAGCATAATGAGACCCAACATGGCCCAGGTGAATGGGGATCCAACTGGGGTCCTCTGATAATCACTCCAAGCGGGGTGAGGGAGAGCACTTCTTCATGTGTCTAGTGCACTGGGTCAAATTGTAATTTATCATTCCACATAAACAAGCATCAGACATGTTCAGGCGGTTGTTTTTATGCAGCTGGAAATTCAAGTGTGAGGCAACTGGCAAAATACGTCAGGCAGTGGAAGCATTTGGGAATAAGTAAGGGGACAGTACGTTACAAAATGTAACTTGGCATATCGTCGCTGTCCGATTAAAAACACATATCTCTATTTTTAGCGGTTCACACTTTTTTGTGTGTTAAATGTGGGCATTAATCATAACAGCTAATATCAAAATGGCCAATGACAACTACCATCTCCTAAATGCTAGACTTGTCCATCAATACTGCGTATCTCCTCCCCTTTGAGTGTCTGTGCTAAAGTTAACAACAGACAGCCTGTTTGCGGATGAGAATTATTAGACCAGCATGGCTATAATTAATCACAATAATCACAATATGCTGATTTTGATCAAGTTTAGTAACGATAGACTGAGCTTTTGCTAAAACATGGATTAATAGAGGCAGTGTTTTAGGAGAATCGCCTACTCGCTGGAGTTCACTATAAATAATCCACGTATGTCAATTTTTGCTGTCTACAATACACACAAGTCCATTTTACATATGCAACCTATAGACATTCATTCATTCATTATCTGTAATCGCTTATCCAGTTCAGGGCCACGGTGGGTCAGGAGTCACTGGGAGCAAGACAGGAACAGTTCTGCACCTGAATTTATTGGCAATTTAAGAGAAGGAAGTGTTGGATCTATGGCGTCAGCGTCGGCAACAAACAGTACATATTGTACCTATAACATATTGGGCGCCACGTATGGGTTAAATGTGGAAAACACATTTTGTAGTACGTTGTACAATGACTAATATCTGCACATTATTATTATTATTATTATTATTAGACATAAGCCACATATTCCTGTCTCAATCTTTCCCCCTGATCCCACTGTCCCTGCACTCTGAGAGTGGAACAGATTCTTGAAAGATAATGTTTTATCGCAACTGCCTGCCTAAATTATTTCTCTGGTTTGGCTTAAAGTTTAATAAAAAAGTTATCTCTGTCTGAACATATGAGTGATCAGTTAGAGTGGTTTCCATGCCACAGAGAAGCCAAGGCCAAATCCCCAGTGTCTGCCTACACCCGCCGTAGGGCACAGCTGGACATAAAATAACAGTTTGTGCACTTATGTAGTGTGTGTATGTTGACAATTATTTTAGCGAACTATACGTTTCAAGTTTCCCTGTCAAATTAGCATCTATATATTGTCTGTATTATTAGTTTTATTATCTATGATATCCACTATGTAGGTGGCAGAGCTCCTCTACTGATTGACACAGACGAAAAGGGCTCTGTTTACAAATATGGTAAATGGGTAGCTGTCAGGATCTATACTTATATTTCTTTATTTTTAATGCCTAAATGAGGACTACAAGTCTTATCAGTTTTTATTTGAGATTTATTAGTTTTATTTGTACTTGAGTAACAAGTAGGTCCCCAATATGGAGGCTACTCTGTTCTGAGACATCAGCTGCAACCCATGAATAGGGTTCTTCACCCAACCTCCCAATACCTGAGTCAGCCTGCAAATCCCTGACATACTTGCCCAATCACTGACTGTGAAAATAAGAAACTTGAGTCATGAAAACATTGAATGAACACAGGTGCAAGACTTCTTGAACTTGAATGTTTTCGTCCGGAATCGGTCAGTCTACCAGTCTCATGCCAGCTTTGTCCCCAGTGGCCGGTATGAAAATCACAAAACCCCTTCCTTTCCGGCTCGTGAGAATAGTCGCCACCATCACCATGCCCCATCCGTCAGACTTCCGCCAAAGGCAGCTAATATAATACCCCCTCCCATTCCTGCTTCCTTCCTGTTGCCGTCTGCCTCAATGTCACAAGAAACAATCCAGCACAATCCAGCGGTTCTCTATGGCATTCCTCCAGAGCCAAATGTTCTTCTGTGGGCTGCGGATGCTGTCTGTCAGCGCCTCTGTTGAAAACACTGGAAAACCAGGACCACGACAGAACAGTTCCTGTCCTGACTATTAGAGCAAAAGCTGAAGGAAAACAACCTAAGCTTCACAACCTATGTCTGAAGGTTTATTTTTTACCTTTACCATGCAATGTCCTGGAAGAATTCCTTGAAATAAGAAGTCGGCACAGATTTCCGAAGGCAATATGGAGTATCAACAAATGTGGTGGAAGGATGGGTTGACTTTATAGCAGAGTTTCTAGTAGTTTGATCAGAGGAGGATGGATCCCCTAGTCTTGGTTCCTCCCAAGGTTTCTTCCTCCAGCCTCAAGGGAGTTCTTCCTTGCCACTGTCGCCTTTGGCTTGCTTGCATTGGGCTTTGATTTAAATGATCTGTTCTGATACAAATTATGTAAAGCTGCTTTGTGACAACGTAAAATCACTATTTGAATACATTTTGATTGATTGATTGATTGATTGATTTACAGCAGTTGAATTCATGATTGGAAAGTAGGGCTTTTCTGAATACAATTTTTAGCACTCTGGAGCTTCAGCAGTGATATTTGGCAAATATTTGAAGCCCAAAATTAAAAATAAAAAAATCTCCATTGTGCATCTGCTTTAAAATCCCAATCTCCAGGCTACTTTCATCACAGATTGCTGTGGCTTACAGAACAGCTTCGCTCTCTAGCCACTCTTAAGAGCACCATGTAAATGTCTGGATGTACGATACTAACAAAATAAAAAATAAATAAATACAATATTAACAAATAAACAACACCCTATGGCATCGCCACACTTCGTTATAAGTAGTTCAGTTTTGTAAAAGAGAAGAAATGTATTGGTAAGTTCTTTAGTTTCAGTCATACATGGACTTTATGTTGAAATGGTTGGCGTGGAGGTTTTCGAAAGCAGATCAAAGATCTTTGTTTTTAGAGGTTAGAGCTGGAAAGGCTGTAGCTGCGTCCCAATTAATACTTAAAACTAATTCTAACTAGTGTTAGTGCGTAGTATGTAGTATAATTACAAATGTCAAAGTTGAGTAGGCAAAAAAATTCACATTGCAAATTTAGAACTAGTTGATATTTCAGTATGCTAATGATGGACATTAATGTCCCACAATCCAACAAAAAACAGAAAGGGATGAGCTTCTCACATCTGGAAAATATTGGCTCTGCGCCAATCAGTGCCCTACTCCTCATGTCCTCCACTTCACCGATTATAAATCTAATACTACTACACACAGACAGTGCACCAAATGTTAGACAGAGGGACCAGAAGCTTACATAGAATATAAATGATTTTTACTACCTGACATACAATGCATTATTGCTGTGCAGAAACGGTTATCTCTGGAGGGAGATACTTGAGTTTAAGACTTAAAAAAATAAAAATAAAATAGCAGACATCATTGCAGCTGCAGCTTGGCATGATGTGCGTTGTTCATCAACAGTTCATCATGCTGCATCACACAGTATTTGGTGTACTAGCCTGCCAAAGTCACCCTTTTAATGTTAGTATAGGCCTATACTGTATAGTATTACACAATTGGGATGCAGCCGCCATGTTTCTGCTCGCCATGTTTGGCTCGTTTTTCAGCAAATTTAAAATTAATCAGTGTAATGGACAAGGAACGTTACAAAACTTTGCAGTTCACCTTAATCAATAGCCTACATTTAGCATGTGTAAATAAATACACATACATTTGCCCAGAGCAAACATATTAAATAGAAGATTATTCAGGTCTTGGCCTGCTATAAAAAGACGATAAAATTTCTCAAGTGTACATGTAGATACTGTACATGAAAACAAACCTAAAACATAGCTTAGTACAATAGTAGGATTGCACCTTGACACCTCATTTTCCGAAACTCCTGCACTTCTTGCAAAGACAAGCAGAAAGGTGTGGAATGATCCAAGCCAGTGTAGTCTTTGTGGGTGGCCTCAGGTGATTGCGCCGGACAGGATCAGAGGTGCGTGCAGCCTGGGACAGGGATGACAGCTCAAGTTGTATGTGCTTTGAGCATCAGTAGACAAGCCAAACAAAGAGCCTTCATCAGTGGAATGGACAGGAAGGCACACAAGAGACAGCCACAAGATCTATTCCACAGTGCAGAGACAGGTGTGTGGGTGTGTGCTCGTGGGTCTGTGTGTGTGTGTGTGCCTTCAGCCCATTAATATGGTACCACACTGGGCATCTGCCAAAGTCCTGCAAAGATTATTGGGGAAAGCTCCATGCTAGAGATAAGACAAGACTTGACAGCAGAGGGCATGCTAATATCCCCACTGCAAGATCAATGCATACACACGTACATACATATTTATATACACACATGCAGAGTCTCCTCCCACTCCATGTTCCCTTGCGTTCCCTCGTTTTCTCTCCTCCCCCTGCTAAGAAAACAGGCCCAAGAACAGAGGGAAGGAGGAGGAGCAGAGGGTGAAGTGTGAGGGGGGGATGCTCTCTGTTCCAAGCTGGTAATTGTCAGCTTTGAAAAAGCCACAAATGAAACATGGAAATAAACAAATGAAGGAAAGACAATGCATTTTTAATCCTCGCTCTCCTAAACAGCATTATTTTCCAGCGCGGCTAACTAAATACTTCAGCACAGTCTTTAATTGACAGTTTTGCTCCAATGTACGCTAATGACTGGGAGATCTAACAAAATATTTATCGCTTCCGCAAACAGCACCATGAGCTCATCTCTTGCATAACAAGCTATCCAGTTTCGGTCAGTACAGGCCTGCGACTCGAAGTGTTCTGCTTGCTCCCTTCACCTCTGACCTATGGCCAGTGGCACTGAGTGCACTCTTAAACTCTGCCTCTTAAACCCAAGCCTAGGGGAGGTGTGCCTTGCCAGCCTTGGGTTGAAGTGCCGGAGGTCAACGGCAAAAACAAACACAGCAAATTCAACTGAAACGCTTCCGGGAGTTTTATTTTTTTTTTGGTAGGCAGAATGTTTTGCAAATGAGCAGCGTCTCTCAGAACCCTGATCTTTCTGGCCAAACAATGCGTGTGATATAAAGCCAGGGAGAACAGGAACAAGGGCATGCAAAACAGCTATGCCAGCGCCATCCTGCATAGCCTGGGGACAGAGCTGCCTTATAATATGGATAGGTTCACATGTTCTCTTTCTATTTATCTCCAATGTACTACATCAGTCACAGCATATTCAAGGATTGACATGTGTTTCATTAAATCATTTCTGGAGCCATGGTGCTAATAAGCAGATAACAAAAGCTAAATCTATGCTAATCAGTGTCATGCAAACTGTTGCTTCCTACACCAAGTTAATCATTCATTTACACCTTCAAGCTATTTCTGACATTATAAGGAATATTGATATATAAAAATGTAACAAACACTGATAAACCTCCTTGTACCTACACTCGATGTCCATTCTCTCAGCTAAATTGACCATACAGGAGTTCTGTAGTTCTACAATTACAGACTGTAGTCCACCTGTTGCTCTGCATACATTATTTACCTCCTTTAATTATTTGGGTGGTGGATCATTCCTTGTGCTAGTGTTGTGCTCGTACATGTGGATCAGACACAGCAGTGCTGCTCGAGTCAGCCCTTACTCTCACTGCTGGACTGAGAATGGTCCTCCAAACTAAAATGTCCAGCAATCACCTGTGTCCACTGAAGAAGGACTAGAAGAAGATCAACACAAACTTTGCAGTGACTAATGAGTTACTGTCTCTGATTTTCACTCAAGCAACACTGCTGTGTCTGATCCACTCATATCAGTGCAACACACACTAACACAGTGGTTCTTAATACTGGTCCCAATGGGCCACTGCTCTTCACAATTTATACATCTGCAATATACAACAACCCAAGAGCAACAATCTGACTACAGCCTGATATTACAGATTTACAAAGTGCTCCGGTCTGGTCAGTGGAACTGAAAATGGACACAAAGTGTAGAAACAATAAGTTGGTCATAATATTATGGTTGTTCAGTGTAGTCTACTCTTTTTAAACAAGTTAACACAGTTCAGGAGTTTAATGAAGCATCTGTGAAGCATAATGCTTTCGTAAAAATACCACAAAGATCAAACAGCATTTCCTCCCCGTCTAAACAGCCCTGTTTAGAATGGCTGCACTCAGTGCCTGTTCCTTTAAATTTGAATCAATAACAGTTTTTATAAAATTCTTGGTATTTCACCATTTGCTGCTCTCTGGTTTGTTTATGTGCTGGAAATTGATCTAATGTATTTACAAAACCCCAGTGTCTGTAAAAAGGTAAAATAGAAACAAAGGGTCTCAGTCGAATATGCTAGGCTTTCTCTCTCGCTCGCTGTTCACAGTAGTTGTTTAGACAGACCATAGGTGGGTAATATTGATTTATTTTTGATGTCTCACATTACTTTAGGTGATTTCAGATTATATGGAATCAGATTTGTGCCAAAAAGAATCGCACAAAATTTCAATGCAAATGCAAACAAAATATCCAGCTCTGACCTTTGTGCTCCATGACTTTTGTGCATGAGCTCTGAGTTCTGCGCGAGAAAAACTCATTAGCCAATGGAAAGGCACCCCTGAGAAGTCCCGCCCACACGAGAGCTTTGTGCCAAAACTGCTCGCAAAACTCAGGGATCAGGCGCACAAAACTGAGAGAGCACGCACACAGAACCCGTGCATCTGGCGCACAAAACTGAGAGAGCACGCACAAAGGTCATGGAGCACAAAGGTTGGATATTTTGTTTGCAAATTGTAAATTTTACGTTTGAGGTAAAAAAAAAATTGTGCGATTCTTTTTGGCACAAATGTGATTCCATAAGATTACTCCCTAAATTTGGGAGAGCGCTAGCTACATGAAAGTAAACACAGAACCAAAATGATACAAAACTATATAACCTATGTTACAAATGAGTTTCTGTGGTAATTGAAAAACTGAATTAAAACTTAGACAAATTCAAGTCAGTGTCAAAGCTCAGGGGTGAGGAGGATTTTTAGCCATTTTTGCTCAGTTCTCTTTCTTCTCCGTTTCTTCTACTGGTAGTCAGTGACAACTGTAATCAATGTCAGATAAACCCAAAAGGCCTATCCACGCTGCAGTGGATAAACCTAATTCCAAAGGCAAAATGGCAGTAAACGAGTGGCAAAGAAGGCATCCTTCTCACCTTTTATGTGTCAGGCATTAAACAGCATTAGTGTGTAATCCCCAAATGTTACACAATGCAACATAAGACTATATTCATTCACATCTTTCAAGCTGAAACCTGCCCAGCTCCCTTCCCACCCCCTCCATTTTTCTCTCTGTCTCTTTCCCTCTCTCTCTCATTTTTCTCTCATTCCTCTCTCTCTCTCTCTCTCTCTCTCTCTAGACATGCACTCCAGAGCAGTCATATTTAATCAACATCTCGGCGGACAACACAGGGGCTCTGCAGTCCTTTGCCAAGGCTCTCAGCGCTGTCACACTTGGGATAATTGTCTTAGATACCCTAATTCGCCAGTCGCTCTCCTTAAACGCGAATGAAAAAGAAGCGTGATTGACCTACATTGCTGTTGATCTGTGAATTATACATGATGTCACCGTTTGATTATTTCCCGCGGTGTAATTTGAGAGCTAAACGCTGATGTTCATTATTGTGCATGCTTTTTTTTCCCAACATTTTTTTCTACGGACGGCAGCACACAAGGCTGAGGGGAAATGTTGCTGTCATGTCTCACATTGCATTAGTTTTGACAACAGAAGAGTCATGGTATTAATTCTGCCTGCCTGCGTGGTATTTGTTTATTTATATTTTTCTGATACCACAGTATCACTTGGTGGTACCGGCAAGTTTAAAACATAACAAGGGAACAATATTTGGATCTGTGTGTCCCTTGGCACCTCACGAACACACTGTGACATTTCCAGACAGGCTGTTTTTGTCAGGTTTACATGTATAACAATTTATGTCATTTTTCCAAGCTGATGATGGGAGGGCTGACAAGCAACGAGAGAGAAACTGTAGCGATGTTCACAGAGTGCCGACCGCATTTCGCCAGGCAAACATGCCAGCCTGCCTCTGAAGGTCGTTCAGGGTTGAGTCAATAGCAGAAACATCCATAGACCACAGCGCTTTGGAACTGGCATCTGTTCTGCAAGCTTCATTCTGCTCATGAAAAGGGTGCCTTTCAAATCAAAAGCAACCTCCTTAAATTTCATCCACGCTTGCAGTCGCTAACGCTCAGGAAAGGTTCTTAAATGCTTACTGACTCGTAGTCCTAAGAACAACCTTTAGTGTGAGACGATTATGAGGTAAGCCACTTGTAAAATAAATTGAGGTTTAAAAGAACAATGTACTCTTTTAAAGTTATTATTACACTTTCCAATAGAGGAGGGTAGGAAACCAGCCCCCTTCCTCCCCCTGGGTGGTGGATCATTCTTAATGCTGCAGTCACAATGACATGGTGGTGGTGGGTTAGTGTGTGTTGTGCTGGATCAGACACGGCAGGGCCGCTAGAGTTTTTAATGTCCTCAGTGTCACTGCTGCACTGAGAAACATCTCCAGCTAATAGTATCCACTGGCAGAGATGGGGGACTCAAAGCGCACTTAATTCACTGAAACAATGACTTCAGACTCGACTTGTGACTCGCCTTCAACTGACTCTCACTCAACTTGGACTCGAGATTCAGGACTCATGTACAATCTTTGTTTAATGTAATTATCAGTTAAATTGACCTGCATTCATTTCACTTCAGACACAGATATCAGCACTGACCACGACAGCAGCAAGTTCATTCCTTGGAGTTTAAGGAGTTTAAGACATAGGCCTATATAAGACAAAACACTAATTTTGCGACATCTTGTCTTTATTATCACTATCAAATTAGTCAGCTGTCCAAAGGACCAGGCATTATGCAACTAAAAGTATGCTCTCAATATCAGACCTAGCCTATTTATGTTCAATAAAATATAAGGCCTAGCCTATGCAAAGTTGAACTATTACAGTACAAATAAAGTAAACCAAAATCTTTTTGATAAGAATGGCCAATTGGTATGAAAAGATATCAAAATAAAAAATAATAAAAAACAAATCAAGCTGAGGGTCATTTGGTTTAATGAAAATCGATTGCATTGATTTGCAAGTTTCTTCTTGTTGTGCTCTTTTCCTGTGAGACTTGCACCATGTCGCTTCATATCATATTCTCCCAATGCCCAACTGATAAACTGCTTTTACATAAAATGCAAAAAGCTCTCTCTCTCTGTTTCGCCATCCACCGGTCTTAACCAAGAGTATGTTGTGGTCCATTCACTACTGAAACCACACCTTCTCTTTTTTGTGGCTACACTGGCCATGGCTGCCGAACATAATCCAAAAAACATGCTCTCAAATTTGAGATTGTTAACAATATTGAGAAGGCGTTTGTGTGTGTGTCAACAGCTTGTCGACTAGGGCTGGGCAATTCATCGAAAATTAATCAAAATCGACATTCAGAACTTCTAACTGAGATAATATTGTCTATATCGATTATATCGATTGTTTTTAACAGTTGTTTTTTTATAATTATTATTCTGTTATGTCCCCACTGTGTGTCCATGTACCTTTAAAACCATGCTACCAAGCTGTAGTCAAGTGATTCTGCCCCGCCCCCGTCTGCCACATGGAAGCATCCTAAACACCGAAGCAGACCAAGCGACTCGAGCAGCTTGTACGAAAGAAAATAACGGTGTCTGTGGTTTGGATATGCTGTGTTTTGACTGTAATTAATACGACACTGAACAAAAAGTCAAATGTAAATGGTGAAAAAGAAAAAAAAAAGAATAGTTTCCGTGCCCAAAGCACAAGCACACACCAAATATAAACAGTGCTCAAAAAAACAACAAGCTCCCAGCAACATTAGAAAAAAATATATCAGCTTTAACACTGGAGCATATTTACAGTACAAGCCTCGTCACTGAACTACGAGGGTCAAAAACACTGAAACAAAATAATCATTCATTAACCGTAATCGTGGTAAAATGTACAATTAATCGTGATATTGATTTGTGCTCACATCGTCCAGCACTACTGTCGACTACCGCTTTTATTTCTCAAGAGTAAGCCTATGTGTTTTTGTTTTCAAACAGCTAAACAAACCTAAGTCACAATTTATAATTCATATATGATACAAAAAAAAAAATAAATATATATATATATATATACATACATACACACTCACACACACACACACACTCAAGCAGCACCGCTGTGTCTGATCCACTCATACCAGCACAACACCACTGCAGAGCTGAATATATATATAACACCCAAACCACATCCCTGCTTTGTGATGATAAAATGTACAATGAGTATAAAATGTGTATTTTAAATGATGTATTTGGGGTTTTTCTGGTGCTGAAAAACAAGATAACTGTTAGACTGTAAACAAGTGAAGGGTGGTCTCTGATTTTTCCACAGTACCTTGTGCTAAACGCCTGGGTGTAGATGAGTCAAATACGGCAGATGGCCAAATTTACTCAGGCTTACAAGGCCAAAAAATAGAAGCTGAGCACAATGGGAAGCAGAGAAAAGGAATGGAAAGAAGTAGCTCCATCCCGGAATGCTCCTCCAGTTCCAACCGTCTCTTCCAGCGTCTCATTCAAAGAATGGCTGGCCTGCGTTTTCAGAAAAGTGTGTCCAGCACCCCTGGCAACAAGCTGCTAGCTCCTCTGTGATTCCTGTCCCTTGCCAAACAGGGATGCCCTGTCGTTTCTTGGGGATTTTGAATTCCGGGGTTTCAGGGTCTTTCATCATTGCTTTTGGTTTTTGGGATTGTTTTGGTTGTAGCTCAGTAAAAAAAAAATGTTTATCTGGATGACAGGAAGTATTTCTGTGTCCTCCTTTCTCTTTCTCTCTCTCTCTCTCTCTCTCTCTCTCTCTCTCTCTCTCTCTCGTCTGAGGAGCTCCGTTTGCTATCTGGCTCAGGAATGAATTTGGAAGGCTTATCTCTACTCTTTCCCCAGCTGAGGCGTGGAGGATGTGTTAAGGCGTCTGCCTCCCGACAGGAAAGACGAGCTATATCTCGACAGATAAGGCCACGGCCGGCTTGAGAATTGTAACAAAAGCAGACAGCTCCGATGCAGGTGAGAACACGTCAGGAGGACGTGCGTGGGCCCGCAGCCAAACGATTCGCAGACAGTTAAAGGAGGGAGGTGGGGCAATTAAAGGCAATTATCTGCCCACAACAGAGGAATTGTTCCCCTCATAGTGCGGCAATGAACATCTGAGGTCCTGGAATAAAAAAAACATTTACCATTATTATGTGTTTCTTAGCTTTTAAGGGAACAACGTCTAAGTTTATGACATTTACTTGTATATTCCCTCTGTGTTTTCGTTCCTGGGCTCCCCCTACAGTTTCTGCTGTGCTGAGCCTGGAGTACCAATGACAGAGGCTCTATTCTCTTTATTACAGATTAGTGAAGTATCACAGTGATTCTGAAGTTGTAAAAAGGTAAAAAGGTAAAAAAAATGCTACGTAGCGTTCCTTTAAAATAACTCCAAGCCAAAATATCTAATGTTATGACTAGAAAAATGAAAGAGGTCAAAGCAGAGGGTATAATATCAGTACTCATTCATTCCGTTGATTTACGGATTCAATGTAACTTGAGATTGCGATATCAGATGTTCATATCTTTAGGATCCCTGCTGTTCTGGCAAACCATCAAGTAAAAATGCCGTCAAATGCTGAAAGATAATACACACACAAACCTTCTTCAAACACTTACAAGCAAGTTAAATGAACACGTAATTGAATATGATGATGATACACTAGGCCTTTATATATTGAAACTAGGGCTATACTTTTCATGTAAATATTTAAGGGGAAAACAGTCGAATCTCTCAAGATCGATTCCCAAGGGGGACATAAAATATCTGTGTACATTTATTTATTTGTTTTTCTTTTCCAATTATCCAATAGAAAATAGAGATGACACAAATCAAACACAAAGGCACAGCAGCATCTGCCGCCAGTTCCCTGGATTATGAGAAAGTGTATTCTTTTAGTCGATTCTGCTTTTATCTTAAAACCGCCCTGTTGTCCAATGTCTCTCTGCACAGTGAGAGCAAGCACAATAAAGTCTAAACCTGTTCACTGATTAGGAGTCGACTCTTAAGAACTGATTATTTGATTCTCTTTAGTGAATTGGGTATCAATTTGTGATTCAATGATTCAGAGAATCGGGACTCTTGGAGTCGACCCAGTGGCAGTTTAAGCAGCAGTTTCAAATTAACACAAACCTCAATCAACTGAATGACTATGATCTGAACCTGCTGTTCTGAACAGTGGATTAATCATGATTCTTTCCTGATTTTATTCATTTAACCGTGGCCTGTTAACTTTTGTGAGCCACTTCATAGCAGAAAAGCCCAAAATCGGTTAAAATACACAGACCTGGAAACCCTTGTGTTGGTAGTGGAGCCAGTGGAGCAATCCATTGTGAAGCATATGAAGGGGGGGATGCAAAAAACAAAATAACTCATTTTTTTATGTATATTATTAACACGTTTTTTCCATTTATTGTTTTAAAAAAATTACACAATGTGAACAGCCCAGACGTCTGGATTCTGCGAGACTGAGGCAGTGTCCTGTCACTGGCGCATGACATAACACGGCAGGGCCAAAACTGCCTTTAGTAGCAATGGAAGAGACAAGCCTACCCCAAGTGCCTCCTCACTGTAACCATGGCAACCATCAGGAGGCCAGACTAGTGGCATCACAAGGGGGCAGTGTGGACCTTATAGAAGTACTTGAACACGTTTGTGTCGTGTTTCTTTGTAAGCCCACACACACACCTGCCGAGTGCATTTGCCCGATTGTCCAAATCCACTTGGGGCCCTCTCACTACTGCCTCCTTTCATTGCTCGGCTGTTCTCGACTTCCACGCGCAAACAATAACGCATATAACGCAATCTCATAGCATGACATGAGCTAATTGATTATAGACGCTGCCGGGGTTGGTGTCAAACTCGTACAGAAGCTGAGTGAAAGAGCCATGCCGAGTCTGAAAGGATCGCTCGGAAAGTGAAGGCTTTGTGTTATAAAAGGTAGTAACTCATTTAGTGCTCCTTTTGTTTCCAGAGGTATGTACGCTGCTGTGGTCTTGGGAACTGTTTCAGAAAACAAGTAAGAGTTTTGTGGCGAGGGAGGCAAAGCTTCGGTGGTCTGCACAGGAGACAAAAGCCCTGGGTGAGCTCACCACGTTCCGTTTTGGAGGCCCTCTTCAGGCTGGACATTAGCATTCTTGTAGGGGTAAACTTGAGGGTCTGGTACCAACTTAGAGCCAAATATGAAGTTCTTCACACTCACACACAGAAAAACAAATAATATGTTATTCTCGGCCCGAGGAGAGGAGTACTGACAAGAGAACACAGCACGACGTATTACAGAGAGAGAGAGAGAGAGAGAGAGAGAGAGATGAAAGGGCAGAAAGAAAGGAAACAAGAAAAAGGAAAATTTAAATGGGTGAATAAAGAATGAAAGACTGAAAGAACGAAAACTGAAAGAAAATTAATGTTAAATGTTAGAAAAATTAAGAGTGTAAAAGAAAAAGAAAGCAGTAAAAAGTTGTAGAGAGTGAACAAAAGTGTAACTAATATATGAGAGAGAGAGATAGAGAGGTGTGAATGCATGAGGAAAGTGTTGTTTAAGGGCACTGGTGTATTGAGTGAGGCAGGCAGACGGTGGCAGACTGAGGCATTGAGAAATGGTCGTGGTGTGGGGAGTCCAGCCTATGGAAATGTGTCATGAAGGCAATTCCATTAACATCTTAATAAAGGCTGCCAGGGCCCAGGAGAGCCTTGAGGCACTGGCCTGCGCTCGCGACCGCTGGCTTGGGCTGAAAAAGAAACAGTTGCCCTGGCACTGCCTTGGCTTAGGCGCATTGTGGCTGCATTTGTTTTTGTTTTGTTTTGTTTTTTTTTGTTCTTTTGGAAGTCCGTTGGTCTTCCCAGAGGAATGGCCCCTGTGTGCACTCCCTCAATCATGGTCCACTAGCTCCCGTCTCTGCACTGTGTTTCATTTACTGTCTTCTCCTCCATCTGCCCAACTGCAGATCTAAACAAAAGCCTTTGTTTTGGCAAGCTGGCGGCTGCAGGGGGAGACCAGGAGAAGAGAGGAGTGGGGAAAACTGGGTTCGACAGCGGCCCCCCAGATCTGACTGGGCACGGCGAGCTGTACGGCCCGGTCTCTGTGGCAGGAAACGTTTTCTGCCATCACTATATCTCTCCATCCATCCTTCCATTCTTATCTTTCCCTGGCGTGCTCTCTCTATCTTCTAAAACCTTCTGAAAATTCTGCGATAACAGGGGTCTTATAGGCTTAGAACATGTCACACTGCAGGAGATGACGCCAGTAAAATCTGGACCAAATTCAGTGGCAGGCTATGAAATATGATTTTTGGGATTCGTTTTGATTTTGATGTAAGAGAATGATGTCAATTGTTTCAAGCTTTGGCCAAAATTTCTCACACAAATAAAGGGCCTTTGGATAGTGGTCATGCTGAATCTAAAATTGACTTCCAAATATAGGACCCTCAACTTCTTCAAATGTGGAGTTGGATCCAGTTTCCAGGCCAGCGTTTTAAAATGGCCAGCTGATATAACACAAGCGTGTCTGAAACTATTCACTATATAGTTCTGTGGTTAGGCAATTTTTAGTAGTGTCTGTAAAAACATGCATTAGGTTCACTACCTTCCTTAATTCGGTACTCTACAATAGTGCACTGTATATTGACAGTCTCTGAAATGGCTATGATGTGGTGGTGGTGTGTTAAGTGTGTGTTGCGCTGGACTGAGAATAGTCCACAAACCAAAAATGTCCAGCTGACAGAGTCTTCTGTCCATCAATGAAGGAGTAGAGGACGACCCACTGATGACCTACTATCTTTGACTTTCCATATACAAGGTGGACCAATGAGGTAGGAGTGTCTAACAGGGTGGACACAGTTTTTAAAAACTCCAGCAGCACTGCTTTATCTGGTCCACTCGTACTAGCCAACACAATCTAACACAGTGCCGCTGCAGCACTGAGAACGATTCACCACCCAAATCATACCTTCTCTGTTGTAGTTTTTGGGGGACCTGACCATTAAAGAGCAGGGTGAAATGGGAATAAATAAGTGGTGGACTACAGTGTGTAATTGTAGAACTACAAAGTGCTTCTGTATGGTCAGTGGAGCTGATAACGTGTACAGTGAGTGTAGATACAATGTAGGTGATCATTCAGTGTAAGCACTTCATACATTTTTACCCACAGTTGCTTCATCGTGATCAGAGCACGAGGCAGGAATGCATGAGACAGCGTGACACACACACACACACACACACAAAACCTTGGCATAGTCTCTAAAAAGCAGTGCAGGGTCCGGTCATGTATTGTAGAATTGGGTTTGGAGAGCATGCATTGATTTTTACCTTCTGCACTATGTGTTGTTCATACTAAAGCAGCCCTATTTGACATTGTTGCTGCCCCATGGCTATCAATCTGAAAAGGCCTCAATGAGATGGCAAGCTAGCGTGCAGCACACAAGCACTCAAGATGATGAAGGCTGTGAAAGAGTGACTGGCCTTTTACTTACATGCAACTGCCTCTCCCACTGAGCTGTCCTCTAGCACAGAGATACCTCTTAACTTTCATTGCCATAATGTGTGTGAGTACACAAAGTAACAGGGAAGTACCTTTGTGACTGCATTAGGGAAATAAATACTACATTTACCACTGACAGCAGACAGCCGAGACAGACACGACTGCAATTGCCATGAGAACATCTACAGAATGACAATGACAACTTTTATTCTTGCAACTGTTCTTATCGACTTAACAGGGAACTAAACATTCCTTGCACTTAAAGTTTGGGAAGACACTGTCGTAAAAAAAAACAAAAAAAAAACATTTATTTTACAGTCATATAAAAGGTGACTGGAATTTACACTGTGAAAATGCCATTACAAGACATGTTGACACACAGTGGTGTAGTTACTCTGTGGATCATGATTCTGAATGGTGTAAAGTCCTCTATATTACACTCATATCACTACACTCTTAAACCATAAAGAATGGTTCTACAACCAGTTTTGCAAGGAATAAAAAAAGTAAAAAAAAAAATACAGGATTCTAAACAGAACCATTGTCTTTAATGAAGAACCCATGAACAGCTGTATTTTACAGGTGTACTTGTGCAAATCTTGGCTCAGGAAGGTATATGATATTAAAAAGCTTATACTATAGAAGAAGGATAAGTCGTATATAACCTTGGGATAGTATAATATGGTCCAATATATTTATACATATTGTATTAATCAATGTTTTTATATTTTATGCTCTGTAACAGCCTAAAATAATGCAGTTACTTTAATAATGCAGTTAGGCACTGGTGTGTATGCTTTTAGTTTATTAGTTTTCAGCCAAAAAAAAAAAGGCTTAACTGGCAAAAACCAGCATTCAGCCAGAAAAAAAACATTATACAGACAAAACAAATCAAGTTTAACTATAGTCTCCTCTCCCAGCCACCATTGTTCATGGTAATGCAGCTTCAGTTTTGTGCATTTAGTTTCAAGTGAGCTTCTTATCGTTTACCACCAGTTCTACATTCCTTTGTGGTATTTAAATGTTTTTTTTTTTATTATTTTTGCAGATTTTCAAGTGTAACTATTTGAATGTAGCCACCATCTAATCAAACAGCTAGCCTATTAAATTTAGTACAGACAAATAACTTATTATCCATGCCCGAGTGATATATACATCAACATTATTTGGTAATTTACAATTGTTCACAGTGATCTAGTCGTCACTAAACTCATATGTTTTCCACTGTAATAAAAAGTGGGCAGATGAATGCTCTGTTTAAAACTTGCTTCAGGTGCGCTACAGGACCCGGATTTAAAGTCGAAACTTGAGCATATCTCATATTTGAATATAAAAATTTACTGAAGCAAACATTTACATATTATATATACACAACATGAAAATATATATATACAAACATGTACACACACACACACACACACACACACACATATATATTCCTCCCACGTCCAAAAACACATGTTGCTGCTGGTTGATTGGCAACTCAAAAGTGTTCATAGGTGTGAGTGTGTGTCACCCTGTGAATGACTCCCGCCCCCTCCAGGGTGTGTTCCTGCCTTGCGCCCAATGATTCGGGGTAGGCGCCGAACCCACCACGACCTTGAATTGGAGGATGAATTCATAAGTATAAAAAACTACTAGTACTTAACTACAATACTGCACACAAAAGCCTATTGCAGTCAATGAACTCAGACTGGCCACCACCTGTGAAGGGTGACTCCTCCCGGCCGGGAGTGCGAAGCTGTAAATGTGTCAGCACCCACACTTAGTTGTGACCAATCTGGACACTGGCACTCTCCTAGCGAGAGTCTGTCCACCAACTGCTCCTGATAATTAGCCACAACGCGAAACATGGGCCTAATTAAGGTGTAGCTCGGCTCCGGGGTCAGCGCAGGGCTTAAAGCTGAAGGTGGCGCGGCAGCGAAGACAAATTATCGCAGCACAATGTTTACAACCTTTGCCAACTATAAAGGCAAACACTGGGAGAGGGGCATATGGTGAGGGGACTTAAGAACCAAAGGACAGAATGAGGAAAGAGTTGGTTCCGCTTCTCCTTTTAATTTTTTTGGTTTCTGTCTTTTTTTGACAACACAATCTACTTCCATGGTCAGTTTCTTCATACATTATTCATCAATGTCAAACACAGACTGTTATCTGTGCAGCCTTGTTCCATGAGCAGATAAAGACATGTAGACATATCTGCTCAGATTCAAGTATAAATATATATACACATACACACTGTTCTGGAGACTGAATCAACTTAAGGGTCAGGTTGATAGAGATGTCTGCTGTGACAGCTGGACTGGTGAGAAGTCCAGACAAACAGGCCAGCCGTGAAGTCATGAAGGAAGAGGTTAAGACAGGCACATAAGACAAACAAACAGGGCAAACACATGCTCGCTCACTCATTCACACAAACATTTGTTTTCATACAACATCAGGATGTTTGTTTAATAGGCTGATAAAATTACTAACACAATTACAACTGAAGTACACGCCTGCAGTTCAGCTCCTTTAGTTTTTTGAATGACTATTTCTAAAATGTCATGCTGTTGTTTGCTATATTTTGTATTTCAATGTCATATATTACTAATCATTAATAAGTCTTTAATATTTTTTTTATTTGTTTTTTTTTTTCCCTGCACGCAAACACGTAAGGAAAATAGACTGTAAATGATTGTGTGTGTGTGTGTAAGTGTGTGTATACGCACGTGTGTGAGATCAGTGATTCAGTGGGGGGTGGGCACAGAAAGCACAGCCCCCCAAACGCATTTTGTACTGTTCACTCATTAAGAAATAGGTCAAGGATTCCGGCTGCATGCATAGCAACTTGTCAGAATCTCTCAGGCTAAACAGGGGAAAGCCTGCCTGCCACTGGGAGAGGGAGGGTGGGGGGTGGCGAGAGAGAGAGAGAGAGAGAGAGAGAGAGAGAGAACCATGGTACATGGTATGCGCCAGTAAGGTGCAGTAGTCACTGGTGACACAGCATGTATCTAAAACAATCACTGTCTCATTCATGACCCACCGACCTCACATGCACCACTCTGCAAATAAATTCAGCTCACAGGCCTCAGGGAACTGTTTGTGTGTGTGTGTGGGTTGAGGAGTGGACTGGGAAGGCTAGGCCATTATCAGTCTGAAGTCACAGCTTTGTACTCCAAGTCATCACTAAGGACTCACAATGTCCTGCTCAGCTAGTAATAGCCTTACAACCCAAAGGGGGCGCTATTGAGTCACATTTGCAAGCCTGGGGTTGTCGAGACCGCTCTGAAGACATAGGTGCCTTACGCTTATCTTTGCAGCTGTCCTAGTCATGTGCGGAAAGACAAGCTCCTCAGCAAACTGCCCCCCGTTTCTGATGAATAGTGGCACACATGAGTGAACAGACAGCAAATGTTTTAACAGCTTCGTGCTGTGCCTTCACAGCTGCTGAGTCGAGCCGCACTTACAGAGAACAGCAAATAAAACAATACTGCTAGTAAAGCGGCCAAACAAGGTGTGTTGATAGCCCTCACCTGCCTCTAAACACATCTGGCACTCGGTGTGGTCAGAATAATGAGCAAATTTTAAATTCACAGAACTTAAATATAACATAACCATTGCACATTATTTATTCCCAGCTCTCGAATACAAGCAACAGAGGGATTTGCAGTCCCTTCTTTCAGCACATAACACCTCCCCATTACCTCTAAGGATACATCTAACGTGTCCGACCGACATAAGCATGTCCATACTTCGCTCGTGTGTTTGACCATCTGACTCCACATTCAAAACTAACTGAAGCAGCTAAGTAAGCTAGAGCTTTTCCCCTTCTCCGCATGGCTTGTAGATTCATGAATGCGCTTCCAGAGAAGTGCTAGGCAGTGAGGCAGAAGGCTCATGCTTCCACTGAAGTCCTATCCCTCGGCTTTGTCTAGTTAACCTTATTGACTGAAGACCGTGTGATGTGGAGCCTCTCAACAGTCTCTTCAGCCTCCTGTTGCCTCATCAAAAGGAATAAATCTCCACGAGGGTCTGCGCTCCAAACAGCATGTAATCCGACCCTGTTTAACTGACCACAGAGGGAAGAAATCAGCACTTTCTGAATTCAAATATGCGAGTTTTGCAGCGCTATGATGGTGTGGAACGCAGTGTGGGGTCACTCCTACAGCCGCTGTGAAACCTAAACATTTCGATTCAGCTTGGTGATGATTCACGCTAAAATGATCGGCTACATAAACACACTGATGTTTTCTTTCATGTCGTTCATGTTTCTTTCAGCAAACTATTTCTCCGAATATTAAACTGCTTCTCCCAAATCAAAGGCATATCCGATTCTCCGATTCTCTGTGAGTGGGGATCATAGAGCATATTAGTAAATGTGTTTACTGTGTTAGCATTAACTGATCGCTCACTAAGAAACACTGAAAACTCGCCATCCGTCATCCAAGCCAGCGTCGAGGTTCAAGCTCTGTTTCACTCTTAAGAGATCAGAAACAAATAAATAAATAAAGAGATTTTCACACTTTCAAACACAGAAAAGTATGAGTAGTTCATAAAAACCTGGTTCTAGCCATGAGCCATAGAGTTGGGAGATATGACCAACATTTATATCACAATATATTTCTTAACTTCACTTGATACAATATAATTCCAATATGGAATGGACATGAATATTATAAAGCATACAGAAAACTGCCAAACACAAACAAGAAAACTGACATCACAGACAAACATAAACCACTTAGATATGTCAATATTAACATTAACTACAGTTAAACTAACTATACAATTGAATCCAATGACCTGATGACTGTACCTTGTAATGAACGTCTGTCAGTGATGTATAAATATATATAAAACTGGAATATTTTATGACTATATTTATTGATATTGAATTATTGCCCAGCCCTAATCAGACATCACCATAACACTACATGCTGGAAGGGAGACGTCCTGGTCTACACCTCTAAGACCCCAGTGTATGGAGATAGAGCTTGGCTTCCAGTGTAGGTTATAACTGAGTACAATTAACTTCCAGCCCGCTTGTACTGAGTAGGTTACATAGCTGTTATTATCACAGCTGATATGTTCTCTCCTTCAAATTCTGTGGATAAAAACTGCCCGAAAGGATTAGAAGTCATTAAACGAGAAAAGGGCACCAAAATCTGCCCGCAGAAATGCAGCAACCGTACTACAACTATCTCCTGTTTGAGCTTCCCTCTCAACAGTGCTGAGTTTCTCCCTCCCTCTCTCTCTCTCTCTCTATCTGCAAGTCTGCAAGCCCACAGGACATTTCCACAAAAAGCTAGCTCAAGAAATCCTCACAGCACACCATCTCCATTATTCACATGTCTAAACTGTAGCTGTCTGCTTTCATTATAGAATAAAATCAGTCTCAACCAGAGATGCCTCACCGTCACACAAACAGGATTAAAGTAATATAGGTAGGAAGGTTTGGATGTAGGCCAGAGTGTGTGTGGGTGTGTGTTTGGGGAGGGCACCTGAGATAAACATCATTAATGAACACCATCATTCACTAATCTAATCACTACTCCACTGCTCTCTGGGATGTATTTCCCTCTCCCAAAATCCTATATCCCAGTGGTCACTAATCTTGCTCTCCTGCTCTTGGAGATCTACCTACAGCTTCGTCCCAAATCGAATACAATTAGGCTGAAGTGGATTGAACTAGAGCTGGATCAAATGCGTTGGATACGTGAGCTTTGGAGATCTCAGGAAGGCAGATCTCCAGGTGAGGTGTTGGTGAGGTGACCACTGGACGATGTGCTGCTTTGGTGTGTCCATCCCAGGACTAATATATGTAAGAAATGTCAATTAGTGGTGTGTATATATCCTAGTGTAACCTATCACTCCAAAGTCCCTGACCACAGGGGTCATACAGCTGCAATCATTGACACCAAGCTATGAATGACCTACCATTCATCTTACCCCGGCTAAAAACTACAATTCAATGACCGAGCAGCCATCTGTACTTGAAGCCCCGTCCACAGCTTCTTTTTCGCTTCCTCCACTCCACCTTAAACGCTGCAGCGGTTAAGGTGGCATGAGAAATTCGACCAAGAAGCCATCCCCAGTGAAGCCGGGCATTCAACACATTAGTATTCGTGGCCACACACATCTCGAAGCAGCCCTGCAAACTGGAACGTGGTGAGAAGTACGTTTTCTCGACACTCACCTCCACACAGTTGAGGTTAGTGGAGTCGAGCCTCAGTGAGGATGTGCTTCTCTGTGTCTCTCACGTTGGATAAATCCCATCGAGTAGAAAAAAAGAAAAAAGCGTCCCCGGCTCGGTAATGTTCAGGAGGGCTTGGGAAACACGGAGCCGCTGAAGCCCCAGCTCTGCTCAGATCGGCTCTGTCTATGCCGCGGCAGTCAGGGGCATGTCCGGCTCTTCCGTTCAGGGCGATGCTCGAAGAGCGGCGAGCTCCACCACATTCCCTCACTGGAGGAGAGAGAGACAGAGAACGGGAGTCCTCCTCCCACTGCCGGCTCGACCTCGCTCTCACTCGGGCTGCAGACTCGCTGCGGACATCCACAACATACACACACTGTCTCTCTCGTGTCTCTCTCTCTCTCTCTCTCTCTGCGTGTTCACTTCTCCGACGGCTGCACGCCGGACTGGCACCGGAGCTTGACGATGTACGGCATTACACTCTCTCTCACTCACTCTCTCTCTCTCTCTCTGCCACTCTCACAAGCGCTCTCTCTCTCTCACTCACTCACTCTCACAAGCTCTCTCTCTCTCTCTCTCTCTCTCTCTCTCTCTCTGTGTGTGTGTGTGTGTGTGTGTCTCACGCTCACAAGCTCACTCTCTCATTCATAGAAGATTTCTGTCTTACTCATTCAGGCACACCTTAGAGCTCTCTCTCACTCACACACAAACACAGAGAGAGAGAGAGAGAGAGAGAGAGAGAGAGAGAGAGAGAGCAACGTTTAAATCCAGCACCCATTCGGTCGCCCTTATTAACATGTCGCATGTTTTAACCGTTCAGGCTCGAGACAACACACGAACACGAACGAATAGAGGGATAAGTGTGGCAGCGTGTTTGGACGCCGATATTGTGTTGGAATAAGTATGGTATGTATCACGATGTAGGTATGTTTTATAGAATGTTGTGCGTTAGTTTCGACGTAGCAATAGGTTTGGGCCACGCTATTCTGCGACGACCAGGACCACCACGTACGATTTGGGTGTCAGATCTCTCTCAGCGCTGTGGTGTTACTGTGCGTTAGCCCTGTATCCACTGATAAAGGCTCAAAGGACGACCCACACAAACTGTGCAGCGCCACATTGTTACATCTCTGACTTTAGGTGTATCTAACAGAGTGGACACGGTTTAAAAACTCCACTCATACCAGCGCAACACACACTGACACATTACCAACACGCCATTCTCACTGCAGCACTGAGAATGATCCACCAACCAAATCATACATCTGTTGTGGTGGTCCTGCGAGGGTCCTGACCGCTGAAGAGCACTCACCCACTCATTCAAAACATCCCCCATAAACGGAGCTGTATATTCAGTGATTTACATAAATGAGTTTGTGTCCTTGCTTATATTGTTTGTTAGGCGAAAGGGGAAGAGGTCAGGCTGTTTTTCCTGAGCATTTTCTCACTTCTCCTCTTCTCAGAGCACCAAATTCAATTTCTACTTGGCACAATGTCTTTCTGAAAGCATCTTAGAGAGTTGGAAGAAGAAAAGGAGACATTTATCTCTATGCGATTTACATTCCCTACAGCGGAGAAATTTGACAACACTTTTATGGACATACATCTTACCATTTCAAACAAAGTACACTGCAGTTTTAAAGTCACACGTGTTATATGTAACATCATTTCTAGGATAAAATATTTAGGAAGTGAAAATATGCACTGAGTTAGGGGTTTTCGAGAGAGAGAGAGAGAGAGAATGTGTTGGGCTGGCAATGTCAGCAATTCTGTTAGTGCAGTGCCATCTATGGACACAAAACTGGAACGGCAAGCCATTCTCCAGTCGACTTGGTCAAAAAACAAAGTAGTAAATAAAACAGCGGATGGATTTCTGGTGCAGATATCTGATATATATATATATATGTATGAAGTGAACATGCCACCGCCATTTCCCTGCATTTACAAGCCGTTACTGTCCAAATCCACCTGAAATATTTCGACTAGACAAGGCTGGTGTTACTTATTGATTTTCCCTCCCACCATAAATGTCGTTTAGGAGGCAGATCTTATCCACAATTTTCGTTGTGTTTCGTTGTTTCGTTTAGTCAAACATTTCGTTCCACCTGTCCGTTTACGAATCTTAGCTACTGGCGCCAGGTTGTTGAATGTTGTTCCAATTTATCCATTTAAATCACACAAACCAATTGTATTATACAACCAACTATTCACAAATTTCGTATTCAAGCATTTAGTTCCACCTTAAATGGGTCTGTTAATCTTATTTATTCTCTAGCTACTTTGAATACTCATTTCCGCCTTAAACATCTATGCGAAGCTAAAGCTAGCGCTAGGATTAATAAACAAAACGCGCTTTAAACACGTATTTCCCATTTTATCTATTTAATCTATTTCCATTTTTTATCTATTTCCTTTAAAGGAAAATTTGTAATGTAATATTTTATCCTTAAAATTTCAGTTTCAGTTGTGATGCTTTACTGACCTGTAAAAGGGAGAATATTGCCTCTGTCATCGCTAATCCAGGCTCAGCGCTGCAGAAATAGTGCTTTGTAATTTTTGGAAAAACATAGGAACCAACCCTGCTCCATCCCTCCCCTTTCCCACTTGATTTCAGGACAGTGCTATTAAACTGAAGTGTAACTGTAGGGGGAGCCCAGGAACATAAATACCATATCATACCTACTACTTCTTTAAAGTTTAAAATATCACTTTGTGATACTGATGACATGTCACACACCCTTACTGTCTAATTTCATAGAAGAATTAATTATATTGCATTTAATTGTTATTATGTAAGTGTGCTTTAACCCAGAGAATGTCAAAATGAGTCTGTTGTTACTAGCATACTTAATTCATCACTTTCCTTCTTCCTGTCATAAGCTTCAGTAAGAGTCGTCTGCGATCTGCTAAAAGGCACAATGCATATATTTGCCACAGTTTTTGATGGGCTGCCATGTGCCTGGAACTCTCAAACTTGAAAATGCCATTGTGTGTGTATAATCAATTGATTTGATTTTCTCTCTCTCTCTCTTCCCCCCTCTAGTCGGGAGAAATAGATTTCACATTAGGCCCAAATTCTCCATATTTTCACTCAAAAAGAGAATCAGAAACAGAGCGTTTCGGGGCCACTTATCCTGCAATCCATCAATAATTCAGAGTAGGAAAGGGGACTGACTGCAGCCATCAAAAGTATTGCAAAACTGCCAGGGGACGATGACATTGAGCAACCGGTATGTAAGTACACTAAAAGCCTAAGCCACTCTTAAAAGATGAAGTCAATACCTGGAGGGCGTCCATATTGAAGTTCCACAGCACTAACTCTCAAATGCATCTTGGTCATTCTCTAGTAATCACATACAAGGTTTTCTCAATCCATTAGTCGCAGGCATGTTTGGAAGAAGCAGCAGGAGCAGACCTGATTAGAAAATAATTGGAATGTGTGACTTTCGGGCAAAGAGCAGGTCTTTCTTTGTAAAGTGCACTCCCCCCCCAAAAAAAAAAAAATAAATAAATAAATAAAAATAGTTGTATAAACTTCATTTAACCCATTGTGTCCCTGTAGGAACCAAAATTTCATTTGCTCTCGACTTATTCATGGGTTGCAACTGACGTTACAGTACAGAGTAGCCTCCATATCATATTGAGGACCAAAAAGTTCTCATCCCCAAGTAGCGCCATACTTCCTATGCAGTGCACATCACAAATGATAAAACTATTAAATATACAGACCATAATTACATGCTAAGTCAACATGAAAACTTGATCCTTATAACGTGTTAAAAAATTTATTTTTACGATGCAATGCATTATTTTAGTGATATTTTATAACTGACTGTGCCCTATGGAGGGTGCAGAGAGACAATTAGGATCCGTCTTTGGCTTCGCTGCAGCATGGAAACCTCTCTTACCGATCACTCACACTTTCACACAAGGAGAATTGCTTTATTGAACTTTAAGCCAAAGCAGAGAAATTATTTAGGCAGACAACCGCGATAAAATATTATCCTCCAAAAATCTGTTCCATTCCCAGAGCTCAGGGACAGCAGGATCAGATTATTTACCCTGTAAAAGGAGGGAAAAACAGAGACAAAAGAATATGTGGCTTGTGTCTTTAGTCTTTTACACACAAACAAAACATGAGTGAAGACATTTACTAAAGCTTGTATATGGTCTGTGTATAAATAACTCACTCAGATTCAGACAGAAGAGCAGAGAAACGCATTAGAGAGTGAAATGCTAGAAGTTTCCTATTAGATCCTAAGAAGAAAATGATAATGTGGCTAACCTATATTAATGTCTTTTTCTCCACATTATGCCACATGTTGCATTCATTTACCCCGCTGACATAGGGAGGAGGTGGGTTTCTGTGCTTCTGGGTGTTGTAAAACTCTCTCCAGTGCAGGGAGTAGAGCTGTGTATTAAGTAAATGTATGCATCTTTCCCATTTGTTAAGTGTTGCTCTCTGTAACCAGACAATTGGTCCCCCAAATGGTAGCTACGCCAAAAACATTATGGCACTGCAACCCATAAATTCCTTTTTTTTTAAATTTATATCAGCAAAAAACAGTAAGTTGATGTGCTATCTTGTGATCTCTCCCTTGTCTGTTTTTCTCATTAGCCTAGCATTAGCCTAGCATTAGCCTAGCTGGGAAATGCTCTCATGCTTGCTTTAAATTCACAGAAAATTAAAACCTTGCAAGTGCTTACATGAAAAGGTTTTATATATAAAGCACATTCCCATTTATCAGTGATATGTGGCAAAAGGTGCATCAGTGACTGTGGCATGCATGAGAAATATCAATTTATGTGGAGGCAAACATTGGGTTTTAGAGAGACATATGACTCCTTCACAACATCTGCGCACCGGGAGGACACGTGGACAGTCCTCATACACAGTCACTCGGAGTGGGATTTGAAGATTTTAACATATATATATATATGTGTGTGTGTGTTGGAAATACATCATATGTAGATACATGCCATTTATTTGACAAGCAACAGTACAAACTTTGTCATCAAGCTTTAAAATACAGTTATATGTAATGTTTTTTTTTTTTTTGTGTCTGTTTTCCTGACTTTAGAAGTAAATGTAGGAGACATATTTTGAAATACAGAAAACCCAAATACAGATTAGAAGGGTAGAGTGTGAGGATTGTGCAGCTGTGGGCTTGAAAACACACATGCTGGGCCTCTGCCACTGAGGGCTCCGATTCAAGGTTGGCTCAAGTGCCGGCACTGGAATGAATGCTATAATTGATACAATCCGTGAAACCTAATCGCGAGCTGACCTTGGCTGTGATGATACACTCTGAGCTTAATTACTGATGATTGTTCGACTCTGATAGGCAACGAAGGCATCCAAATTGGGTTCAAGTTCCAGATGTCAAAAAAGTGAGATGCATGTAAAGTATGTCAGGAGAGCAGGAGCTCGGTTAAAATGTGCTAACCTATTCCCCACTATGAGATCAACAAACAATTAATTTTAATTTGAGAAAGTGAAGAGAGATATAGTGGCATGCATAGGTCAGGTTGTAATGATTTTAGTTTCACAGTCAGTTAAACTAAACAGTTAGTTACACAGTAAATTAATCCTAATACAGAGAAAGCTCTCAATATCCATCTGAGGCTATCAGCTCAGACCATGTCATTTATAATCTGGACATATTACACCCCTTTTCCACAAATGAGCACAGTTCTGGGTCTTAATAAAACGTCTGTAGCATACTTTGGTCAAAATAACACAATGATGACGACAGTACCATTCTCACCCTGTCTAAACAGCCCTGCTCAGAACAGCCAGTTTCAGTGCCTGTTCCTTTAAATGAGAATGAGCCACAGCTCAGTTCAACGCAAGAGCCCAGGAGTGAGGAGTCATATTTGTTTGTTCCCATTCTTCTCTATTCTTGTTTTTTCCATAATTAATCAGTACAAGGGGCATAGCCCTCCCAGTCACCCAGAACATCCCCTGTATGTGAATATTTTCAGTTTTAAAGATGCACTATGAAAATTGTAACAATTAAAAAAATTAAGTGTAAATTTACTATTAAAATAACCAGTGGTACTCTTATTTTGCTGCAACCCTGAAATGGAAAATTGGAAAAGATGAATGAATGAATGAACTCTCATCTTGTACAATAAATTTACAAGCCTTAGTTAATTAGTATATATTTCCACAAACTTTCAGCAATGTATTATGAAAATTAATGCAGTTATTTATTCTATATATATATATTTTTTTTTTCTAAAACTAGTATTTTGGCAAAGTAAGTTTGTATTGTCATATTTGTTTTATAATATTTTATATTTCATTTAATTAACAACCTTATTAATTTTATAGTAATAGATGGATAAATCACTTTATTGATCAGAGAGGAAAATAAATGAATAAAAGCAGCACAGTAGACAAAATGGAAAATAACACGTATAATGAAGTAGAGAGCAGCACGGTGGCACAGCACGTAGTGTCGCAGTCACACCTACGGACGCTTTTGAGTCATCAATCCACCTACCAGCGTGTGTTTTTGGACTGTGGAAGGAAACCAGAGCACCCAAAGGAAACCCACACTGACACAGGGAGAACACACCAAACTCCTCAAATCCACCCAATGTGGGACTTGAACCCACAACCTCCAGGTGCCTGGAGCTGTGTGACTGCAACACTGCCTGCTGCACCACCCGCAGTGTTCTTGTACTTGTTTATTACATTTAACATTGCATTTGCGCTCTCACATAAATGTGTGTCCAGTGCTGTGATTGGAGAGGCTAAGACGAGGAGGCGGGGCAATGCTAAGTGTTTGAAATCTATTTAAGGTGCAGCATAAAATCAGAACAATTTGTTTTATCCCATGTTTCTGACTGGCATCTTACAAAAATAAAAAAAATTACAGCATTTTTTTTTCTATTTCATAATATGTCCCCTTAAAGGTCTGTTGCATTCCAGTGTTAGCTAAAACAGTTAGCTAACAGTCCCCTAGGATGGTTGAGGTATCAAGTCAACATATATATATATATATATATATATATATATATATATATATATATATATATATATATATATATATATAATTTCCCCTTATTTTAACCTTTCCATACTATATGAAAATAGCAAATATAATAGTTAATACTCACCGGCATTCTTGGTCTTCTCACAGTGTGATAAACTGGATCACCTCAGTACATTTCAGTGTGAACGTTTGTTAGCTAAATGTTACATGAGCTAAGAAACATCAACAAATAACTAACTGATTGATGGAGAAGAGGGAGGGAGCGCGATTCCCCCAGTATTTTAAGAAGTCCATGTAAAGAAAGCTAAGTTTCAGCTTCTTACTGGACGTAAGCAAAGCCTAGAGACAGAAGTGAGCAGTTTGGAATTTATTACAAAAATGGCATAATGGAAATGAGAAAACAAGCTGAGACCAAGTCCACAAAATGTATAATTGTGTTTAAAATATTCAGCTTAGGTAGAGTTCATTGTTTTTTTCTCTGTAATTGTGTAATTGTTTTAGAAGAGTTTGTTGTAAAGAATGCAAATTCCAAGTAAAATTAAACAAAACATGCAATTGCACCCTGCCTCGGAGCAGAGAAAGAATGAGGGGTGTACATGTTCCTGTGGTAAGACACATAGGTGCTACTTGGAGGTTTTTTGGTTTGATAATGGCACATATTTGAGAATCACTGTTGTAATACATTTTGGATGAATTAAACCCGTGTTTGTGATCCAGAACTAATCATCGAAGATCAGTACAAGACTTCACTAAAGTTCTTGTGGAGAGAAGTAGTGTAAGTGCTAGGTGTGTAGAAATTCTTTCTGCAGCAAAATGGACTAAACCCCTTGACGTCATTCATTTGAGAAGAAATGCTGGCTTGGCATGTACCCAAACTTTAAACCATATAATTTACTTTCTTTGGTATATCATATTCCCCTGAAGCTGAATAATACCGGACAAATACTAATATACTTTAGATGGAAGGTCATGCTGACCTGGCTTTCCTTAAAGAGCTGGTCAGCTTACTTTTTAAAGATGACAGCTGTGTTAGCAGTGTATGCAGGCTGGAGCATATGGTAATTAGCACACACAGGCTTGTAATGGCACATTCTGTACTGAACCATAACACATAAAACATTGTAAATAGCCGAAAATGTGCAGTGTGGGAAAAAGGTGTGCTTCAAAAAAGAAAAAACCTCAGCGATCCCTTGGGGGAACATGATGTAAAAGGGGTCTTAGTCCCTTGCTAGAGAAAAGGTGCTTTTGTCAAAATGATCCTTTCAAAGAACACATTTAGGGCACATTTTACCAGGGCACATGGAGCCGTAGTGCATTATTCGGAGAGCTTTTTGAGAAATTTCATTGACAGTGAGTTCACAAGAGGTCATGTTTTTTACAAACATGCACTTAAAAGTGCCGAATTGTTTTGTATTTTAAGTGATGGTTTACCATCAAAAATAATACATTTTTGTCTTTAGGTAGTCTGTAGTCAGATTTGCTTAGCATGCAATGTTTCAAATAGGGGCTACAAGGCTAATGTAACTAACAAGACACTGAGGATTATGGCAACAGTTCACATTAACACAGTGTCATAGCATACACAGCAACTCCTAAAGTATGGCCACAATTTTTGCTTTAACTTTACTAACTCAGAAAATGAGTAAATTAGCAAGTAAAACCCAGCATATCACAGAAATTAGCAAGCTAACTGATGCTAAAGCTTCAAATTCTTACAAAGAGTAATTCAACCAAAATACAGTCCAAAATCATACTCTGTTGATAGGCTTCAACTTACAGACCTATTATATATAATAATCAGCAAGATCTAATCAATCATACCAGCATGAAAAATGATATGATAATCTTTAGTAGCCTACCTTCACACATTTACAGCCATTCTATTTCATAGGTACAGATGGCTTTTGAACATTCTGGATAGCCCCTTTTATCTTGAGCACACAGAAAACTTTATTTTTTTTCCAAATAGCACGCTGCTGTTTTATTCACTTGGATTTTGCTTAATTAATGAACTCCTGGTTACACATGCTAACAAACAAGAGAAATCAGATGGCATACATATTTCTACAATTCCTCTCAGCTCTTAATCCAAATCTTCTTTAAGGGCACACACTACTGTATTTTAGGACCTAGTGTAACATATAAAACTATTACATTTTCTCAACACTGTAGTCAGCCATCTTAGACATAGCTATTGTGTCATATACCACTTTCACTAAGTCACACATACGTCAAACAAGCATGTGGAGCTATGGAAGATCTATGCCATTTCTGTTTGTCTTTATTTTTAAATTTGAAAATTATTTTATTTACGGAACGACAAATTCAGATGCAGTTGTAACACTTGCCTAAAATGTCTGAGCCACAACACTGAGCGCCACAGTGAGGTTTTTGCATTTTTCTAGCTTACAGTAAGTCATACTGTGCATGACAGGTCTTTGGCAAATCTGATTGACTTTAATATCGATCTGGATGCAGTTAGAGAGGCTGCACAAAGTTCTGGACATGTATTTACAAAACCATGTTTGTGTATATTGATTTCTAGCCTTGTGCTAACAGCTCACCATACCATCATCTGAATGTATCATGTATTTGCAATATGCTCCAAAATTACTTGGAATTAAATCTTTTTATATTGAGTTCCACTTATTGACTTCCACGGGCTGCACGGTGGCATCAGGTGGCAGCAGGTAGTGTCGCAGTCACACCACTCCAGGAGCAATGGAGGTTATGGGTTCAAGTCCCGCTCCAGGTGGCTGTCTGTGAGTTTGGTGCATTCTCCCTGTGTCCACGTGCGTTTCCACCTGGTGCTCCAGCTTCCTCCCATGGTCCAAAAACACGTTTGTAGGTGGACTGGTGATTCAAAAGTTGTCTGCAGGTGTAGGTGAATGGGGTTCTGTAGATTCTCCTCCATGTCCACCACTAACCCAATGTCCCCTACTCCCATCACACTGTAGATTTCAATCCTGTAATCCTATGCTAAAGTGCAATGGATAATACTAAACACCTTTACTCAACGACACCTCCACTGTCAAGTTCCTCCATTAAACCCTTGGGATTCTGCCACAGCAATGATGTGAATAGGTGTGTGTGTGTGTGTGGGTGTGTGTGTGTGTGTGTGTGCGCAACATGCCTCACCAGCTACCAGGCCTGACATTCTATGCTCTGAACGGGCATACAAAAGTGTGTGAATCATCGCTCATGCTGGTGACAGCTTTCTGTTGCTTTGACGCGCCACAGCATCCTAGCAGCCGTTCCCTGAGGATGAGCTGACAGGCCTTTCCCAAAAGAACTTTAATGATAGCCTTTGGAACACGTTTGCAATCAGGAACTGGTACTTCCTTTTTGGCCAGAAAGCCTTAATTGTAAGTATTAGGAAACTGTGTAAAGTTGCCTTAAAAGACAAGCCAGAGGTATGGAAACAGTTGAATATACATGTTTATCATCATCTTTAAAAGACTTTATACACTTTGTGTCTTATTTTTATGAACTTTAAGTAGTATTTAAAAGAGAAAAACTGCCACGGTTATTTATTTACACAACGATTTTCCAATCATTTCTGGTCCCTTAGCAACAAACAGGTGGTCTCTGCTACTATGCTATTAAGACAATAAAAAGTTTGAACAAAAAGTGGGGAACATTAATTTATTCATTGTTTGTAACCCCTTTTGTCCCCTACATGGCAGGTCCAGAGCCTACTCAGAAAGGCAGGTATACACCCTGGAAAGTTAGGCAGTTCATCACAGGGCATTACACACTCCCCCAGTCACTCACTCACACCTGTAAACAGTTTCACACACACACATACACACACACACACTCAGTAACTCATGCTGGAACACTGGAAAATTATGTAAAAATGCAGGAGAAACTGCACAATTTTTGTGTGTGAAAGTGCTGTGTGTCATTGATTGTGAGAGATGTAACACATTGTGTAACACAGTTAAATTCATATTATTTTAAATATTCTGCCAGTCACTTCCGGTGGAAAACAATGACCATTTCTCAGTATGTTTTTGTGTATTCTTACATTCTCCTGTTCTTACTTGATGTCATTTTCCACTGTTGAACTTACTTTCCAATACTCAATGAAAACAAAATCCAAGAATGATAAATATATCTGGATGTTCTCACTCTGCCCAAAATAACAAGAGTGCATCGGTCCATTATTTGCCAAAAGGTGAGATCTTGGTGATGTGCTGAGTTGATTTTGTGGGCGATCATTTGACTGAGAGAGTCAGGTCCAGGGCAAAATGAAGGCATGCTGTGGGTAATTTAAGCCGATGGCCCGCAGCAGGGCTGCCACTCAAGCGTTTGGGAATCAAAGTGCTTGCTGGCCGTGGTTTCATAGCAAGCTGGAAGGTTTCAAAGGGGTTCTCGCTCTGACGCGTTCTTACCCTTCCCCTCACGGTGTGTGTGAACATCACAAGGAGGGAGGCATCCTGCAGACCCAGCGGGGCTTCCATTCCTGCTGTCCTCTCAGCCGTGCCACTGGACACACAGCACATAACCCTCTCAGCCAGCTAGAATGCTGTTCAAAAATGGACAATGGAAGTTGCTTTAAAAGGCTAGTAAAGCTTGTATGCCTTACGAAATGTTTGAAAGGCTTTAAAGGCAATGTCTACCACTGTGGGGAACTGCTGTTCTCTCTGGTTTGTATAGGTTCAGAAGCTCTGTGTATTTTAAGGTGGAATGATATGTTGCAGGACAAAAACGACTGTTGTTTGCACATGGCTGAAGTTTAACTAGTCTGTGCATTCGTATTCAGTTTGAATTACAACAGAAACTAATTTGTAACTCGAGCTGTTTAGTTTTGTAGCGGATTGGTCTGTGTTTACTTTCATTCAGTTCTCTTCATATCAAGTTCTCCTTGATTTGGAGTCAGCTCCACATTAAGTAAACTGTAACAGCAAAAATATAATATTAGCTACCTACATAACAATATTTTCCTCTCAGTTCATGCTTTTTAATGTTTGGAGGTCTCTTTATTGTTGAAAAACCTACAGATGCCGTTTCTCTCCCTTGAACAGGAAAGACTAGCACATTGGGCAGAGACTTTTTTTTTTTTTTTTTAACCAAGTTACAGACACCTCTCTCTGTCCTGGCATTAATCCCACATTGTAGGGTCTGCTCTTGTGCACAGCGCTCTCCATTTGGTGTGGTCTAGGGTGTCTTCAGGAGCTGCATTGACAATCTTCATGCCTGCATTGATATCCCATACCATACTCTGAGTTTTTTTGATTAAAAACGTAAAAGTCACCTTTAACAGATTAAAGTGTTTCCAGATGGAGGGTAATATAAAAATTAGGTGTTGATATTGCTAAAATATAGTCATAATTACAACTCTAAACCACCTCTTCCTGACCTTAAAAAAAAAAAAAAAAACACACAAACACACTCCACAAACCTCACTTCCTAAATGTTGATATTTATAACCCACTGAAAACAAACCGGGCAGCACGGTGGCACAGCAGGTACTGTCACAGTCACTGTGAGTTCAACCTGTAAGGAGTTTGGTGTGTTCTTTTTGTGTCCGTGTGGGTTTCCTCCTGATACTCTGGTTTCCTCCCACGGTCCAAAAACACACATTAGTAGGTGGATTGGTGACTCAAACGTGTCCTTAGGAGTGAGTGTGTGAGTGAATGTGTGTGTTTGTGGCATCCTATGAAGTACTGGCGCCCCCTAGGGTGTTTTCCTGCATTGCGCCCGGTAGGCTCCGGACACACCATGACCCTGAACTGGAGCGGTTACAGACAATGAATGAATGAATGAAAACAAACACACCTTAAGCTCAAATAAACAAACAGCATTCATTACTATGATCTAAAGGTGTAATTTACAAACCAGACTGAATGAACTGTAAATGAACAACACAGAATAAATACAGACACAGGTGAACACATGAAGGTTAAATGGTCAAACACACAGAATTTAAACATAGTTTTAGAAACACAACAGTGGATTGATGAAGGCACTGGACAAAAGGGGCAGAGCACAAAACACGACAATCAGAAATAAGGCAAAACGGAAGGGTATTTGCACAGGAAAACACTAAGACAAGGGCTGAATTTGACAAAAACACTGCTCACCACTGCCCCTGTTTTTAATAAACAAATAAAATAATTTACCTCTTCCCCTAATGGTTTTATTAACCAACATCAACTAAACAATCTTCATTTACTGCTGCCCTGTAAAGTGTTAACATCTACAGAACAAATTTTGTTCATAACTGCCCTCTAATGGTTATATTTGCAAACATCAAATAAACAAACATTAGTCACTACTGCCTTTAACAGGGCAATGAATAACTTCAACTAAATAAACATCATTGATTGCCACCTTCTAAAGCTGTAATAACAAAATGTCAACAAAACCAGCATCACTCACTGTTACCCTCTAAAGGCATTATAAAACAACATCAACCAATCAAACATCACTTGCTGCTGCATAATTAAGGCATTTCTAACATCAACCAAACAAACATTACTCACCATCACCTCAAACGGTTATTAAATAAACAAACATTGCTAATTGCTACCCTCTTAAAGTGTTTTAACCAACATCAAGTAAAGAAACATCACTCTCTGCTGCACTCTAAACGTGTTAACAAAAAATAAATGAAACAAGCATCGTTTACCCTCTAATAATGCTATGAGCAAACATTAAATAAACAAACATTGCTCACTGCTGCCCTCTATAAGTGTTTTTTAACCAACATTATCTTAACACATATTAAACAAACAAAACGCCCTAAACAAACACTTCTCATTACCTCTAAATGATTTAACTCAATACATATCTTCTCTGTTAGCTTTCATTATTAAAATTAATTTCATATATCCTTATAAGGCCCTTGTTCCTTATTTTGGAGCCTACCTGGTATCATTTGGCACAAGACAAGAACACATCCAGGGCAGGGCACCAGTCCATCACAAGTCATAACACACTGAGCCCTTCATCCACAGGCCATCGATCTAACTTGTTTTTGGACTGGGAATACACACTAAACCCCTCACAGAAACTAATCAAATTTGAGGATGAAACTCAGGAGGCCAATAACTTGGAGCTGTGTGACAGTGACCTGTTGCTTCACTATGCTACCTTTATATGGATTTGCATTTGCTTCTACACACCTATTTCACAGTCACTTTGTTGTGTTGTTGATGATGCTTTAAATAGTCAGTAGGTAGTTGCTTCAAGAACCACCTGGACAATGCCATTGGTTCAGTACAGTGTCCTCGTCAGTGCACATGGGCACTGGGAGTCACAAAGACTGAAGGGACAGTGCTCCCTTTTGGCCCCACCAACACCACCTCCAGCAGCCACACACACTCTCCTTGGAGGTCTCTCATTCATGGTTCAAACCTGCTTAGGTTTATTAGATTTGCATTTTCTAATGTGTAAGTGCTATAATGCATGCTAAGCTAACATATGTGGAAGGCAAGAGCTTTTAATAATTGCAATTTGTCAACATAAGAATAATTTGGCATCAAAACTGTATTCCAAAATCTTGGCCTTTTTCACGTTTGAAAAATTCCTGATTCACGTGACGATGCATGATATACTAAAACAGACTGCACTTTACAAAACTCCCTAAAAAATAAACTCAAAAAACACAAAGACTTTTTTGAGAGGAAAAAAAAAATACCTCACGGTAGGGGACATTTTGCAGCCAAGTAAAAAGAACTGAAAGGACTCCAGAAAACTTATTCCCCACTTCTCCACTTCCCATAATGAAATCAGTGTGCAGAGCAAGTAGGTAGTGCTGTGCTAGCAATGGAATTGTCTATACACAGAGCAGTATTCAAAGCTTTCAGCACAGGTCTGTCATTGTGTCTTTGACTTGGCACTATGGGGACACCACTGTAGTTTCCATCTTGGTCAGCAGAGTTTTTAGATTACAGTGGTCATTCACAAAAGGGACAGGTGCTTTAAATCCTGCTCAGTGTGTGGGCAGGCTGAGGTCTGACCAAGGCCTTTTGGATCAGACTGTCTGAATGGGCTTCCGTCCTGTAGTCCTTGATATTTGCCTTTGTAGTCTCCCATCATTTTCCCCAAGGGTGGAGCCTAGGGCAGGATAACTCCAGGATATTTTTTCCCTTGATATTTAGAAAATAAAAAGATTTGAGGTTTGCAAAAAAGGCCGGTAAAGTAAGAATAAAGGAAAAATAAGGACGGCCACTTAAAGTGGCAAATAATTCTTGAAAATATCTATTTGTATAAATAGTTTGAGAAGGCAAGATAATAAAAATAAATTATATAATAGTGCAGCATCAAAGGTCATATACAACAATCAGCCACACAAAAACCACTGAAAAGTGAATAGCATTCATTATTTCATTACTGTCACGGCTGCGCAGGGAGGACGAGGTGACAGACGTAAACGCAAGGAACTTTATTAACAGAATCAAAATAAACACGGGTAGATACACAGAAACTAGACAAGACTAAACTATGAATTAACCAAAGACAGAAAGGAGACAGCCATGAACCAGGGTAGACATGTGAGACACACAAAAACAGAGTAGCACACAACACCAGACAAAGGAGCACTCAAACCACATGGGTATATAAGGATAAGACAAACAAGGAACACCTGGAGACAATAACGAGACAGAGACAGGACTAAGGTGGGGCTAGGGCGGAGACAGGAACAACAAACAGGGCCAAGTGCTACATGAGCACATGGTGGGGAAAACAGACAGGACTGGGCCAGGATGTGACAGATGCCCCCTCCAAGCCGCACAACTCCCGGAGCGAGTAAAGATAGACTCCCCAGGAGCTGGCGCAGGAGGGGCCAGGAAAACAAAACAGAATTAACCCACAAGACTCAGGACAAGGCAGGAAACGGAGCTGGGGACAAGAGACTAGACCGAAACAGACACTGGACAGGACTAGAAACAGGAGACGGGACTCGTGACAAGACAGGGTGCTGGACCTTAGACTGAACACTTGACGGGGACTGTGACAGAATAGGAGCAGAGACATGAGACTGGATGCCACCTTCTCAGGAGCAGGAGCAGGAGCGCCCCCCCCCCCCAGAATCCTCCTCGGCTTGAAGGGGCAGTCCTCTGGCAAGGGGGACACTTCAGCACGCTGCTTCTGCCGACTCCGTTGTTTGCGGGGTGTGGAGGACACCTTAGCCTCCGCAACGTACCCCACTGGAGTGCCAGGACCCGAACAGAACGGAGTACGCCTAATCGCACACCGAGCAAACGGCTGTGCAGGGAGGACGAGGAGACGGACGTAAACTTTATTAACAGAATCAAAATAAACACGGGTAGATACACAGAAACTAGACAAGATTAAACTATGAATTAACCAAAGAAAGAAAGGAGACAGCCATGAACCGGTGTAAACATGTGAGACACACAAAAACAGAGTTACACACACAACACCAGACAAAGGAGCACTCAAACCACATGGGTATATAAGGACAAGACAAACAAGGGAAACCTGGAGACAATAACGAGACAGAGGTAGGACTAAAGTGGGGCTAGGAACAAGGGTTAATGTTCCATATATATTATGTAGTAAAGTAAAAGATGGAGATGCATGTTTTTCATTAAACAGGAATGATGTATAAAGTTTTCAATTTAAAAAATTCAACACAAAATACCGTAGTCTCACAATTAGGAATCAGGTGTTATGTCAAGCACACAGGATCAACTGACAAACCAGGGGTGCTTGAGAAACAAGTCAATAAATCAAATATGCTACAAGTTTGTTGACTCTGACAATTGATTGCATGTTAGAAATATGGCTCTAAGACAAGTATGTTGTCCAAAATTTTAAGGGAAGAAATCGTAGCCATGAACAATCAAAGAAAAAATATATAAAAAGAGTCACTGAATGCTCCTAGACAGAAGGAATAGCATAGTTCGTAAGTTCACCCAACCATAGAGTTATTACAAAAGACGTTCATGAATGGCAGCAGACACTGAGGTTGTAGTTTGCACAGAAATACAAATACTAAATACCCCATGCCTGAACTTCAAGAGGTACATCCCTGAAGACCCTAAAGCAGAAAACTTGTTGGCTTCAATATGCTATAAATAAACCACACTTTGCCAAGATTGAAGCATAGTGGTGGCTCAGTGTTGATCTAGGGCTCCTTTGCTTCCTCTGGCACCTGAAACCTGCACTGTGTGAAGGGCAAAATGGATTCAACTATTAGGAAATGTATTAAGTACTGAAATATTCTGAGATTGCAGTAGTCATTGATTGTCAATTTATATATTAGTTTTGTTGTGCTATTTCAATTGTTCTTGCATGATTTTTTTACTGCAAACGGCTGAAAAAAATTTGTAACCTTTACTGATTAACCTACTTTGTAAAGCTGATGGAATAATTGTGATTGTAACTGTATTCAACAGCAAGCAAATGGTCAATTCTTGTGATGGTCATAATGGGTGCTCATGGTATGGATCATAGTTTACATCAACAAGGTGGACCAATGAGATAGGTGTGTCTAATAGAGTGGACAGTGAGTGGACACAGTGTTTAAAAACTCCAGCAGCTACTGCTGTGTCTGATCCACTTGCAACTAGCCCAGCATACACCAATACACCAGCAGACCAACTCAAGTCATATTTGCTGTATAGTAGTCTTTTCAGAGACCTGACCAGGGTGAAAGGAGGTAAAAACGCAGCAACGTGTGGACTTCTGTCTGTAATTGTAGAACTACAAAGTGCTTCTGTGTGGTCACTGGAGCTAAGAGAATGGACTTTAGGAGGTCATTTTAATGTCATGATTTATGGATTTTCTGAGCGAAAATAAATTAACATACACCCGTTGACCTTTCCTTGCAAACGTACAGACACACACTTGGTGTCTCAGTGCTGTCTCTAGTGTTGGCCTCCAGGGTCTAAACCAATGTCCATCACAAACACAGGTGTTGGTCTTTCACTTCTTTTGGGCCTTCCAGTGAGAAATGGCCTGTGGTTAGAGCTTCCGCCACAACATTGACACAACCTCACAAACACAGTTCCTTTTCTTCTTCACCTTGTCACTCTGCAGAGTTGCAACTGAGAGTGAGAGACAGAGAGAGTGAGAGTGAGAGAAAGGAGGACAAACATCTAAAGGAGTGGAGAAAAAAAAAACAACAGTTATCAGTCTCGCACTTAAACACACAAAGCCTTGTTGGAAAACCAGAGGACAGGGTGAGCGCTAAAGGTCACGGGTACAAAGCCTGTTTGAAGAAAAGCAAACTACCCCAAATGAACTCTATTACACAGGGGGTACAGACCCAGATCTGGGGCCATAAAGGTCAACCTCTACAATGCATTGTCATGTTCATGTTCGATCTCTGTCTAGACAGTCACTCAACTTTGCGTTATAAGCCTGGCACTCTGAGAACATACATCATCCCTCTGAGCCCACCATGATAACAGCTGATGGATCTCAGATCCAAGGTCATAACCATGAACTAAATCTGAGTCTCACCTATGACACTTAAATAAAGAAAGCCAAAAAGTTAGGAAGACTTAATGATAGGAAGACTTGGTCAGTTTGAATTCCAATCGCCCCTTCCACCCTAAATGAAATAGGCTCACGAACATGGCATCATTTAAGGTGGAACAGGAAAGTGCCAGCAAGCAGGTCCTGAGTGGTGTTCATGGTATGAAGCGAAGTCTTAAAGTGTGCAGTGACAAACGAGCTACTGTATCTGACTTTACATCTACAAGGTGGACCAATGAAGTAGGTGTGTCTAACAGAGTGGAGAGTGAGCAGACACTGTGTTCAAAAACTCCAGCAGCTACTTCTGTGTCTGATACACTCACAACACCAAACAGAATAACCATGTGATTTCTGCTGAAGAATAGTGGTCCTTTCGGAGTCCTGACCATGGAGAGGGCCAAAATATTTACCGTATTACCTAGAAATCGAAAGGAAAGCCCAAAAGATAGGAAGACCTCATCAGCTCGTCATCTGAAATTTCTCTTCCAATTTAAAGGGTGAGTTGGTCATAATCTAGTCCTACATCAGTGGACACAGGATGCTGTTGACTGGATATATTTGTTTGGTGGACTAATCTCAGTGAAGCAGTGTCACTAAGGTGTTTAAAACTCCAACTGCACTGCAGTGTCTGATCCACTCATACCAGCACAACACACAGTGATACACCACCACCACCACATCATTGTCACTGCAGCATCACTGCAGCACTGGGTATGATCCACCCAAATTATACCTGCATAGAATTTGGTCTGACTAGATTCAGGGTTGGGGAAGATGTCGGTATCTGCTCAGTGGCTTTATTTATTTTGAGATTAAAATCTGAGTCCTGATAATAACTGTAATGGAAACACCTCCAGCTGGTGCACTCGGGGAACTTTGAAAACTTCATCAAACAACAAAACGGGACTTCTCCATACTCAGGAAGGCAATCACCCACTGGGGACTCAGTAATTGCCAGCAGCTTGAACACATTTGGCATTGCATTTGTGTGTGTGTGTGTGTGTGTGTTTGCATGCCTTCGCATTTGTGTGCCGAGTGCTGAGCAATGCTCATTGTGGTGAAGTGTTTATTGCTATTTTGTCCTTGCTTGAAGGCATCTTGCTGACAGGAAGGCGGTAGGAGCGAGCTGCAATCTCACACATCAAGTGTCCCGCACACACATACGCACAGACCCACAGATGGCTCAACCTTCAACACGTCAGCGCTCAGATCACAGTCACAGCCACACCATCAAACGTCTTCAGGAGTGATCAGGATAAACAACAACAACAAAACAATTAAGCTCTCTCTCTTCTCTGAAAACAGAGAGTAAATTACATCCCTGCTTTATTTTCCAGGAATAGATCCTTTAACACACACACACACACACACATATACAGCAACATACACTTAACAAACTTAAGCCCCGTCAACACATTGGGGGTAGTGGGTGGGGGGTGCTGTGGTTTGTCTAAGCATTGGCTTCCCATCCACACAAAAACTGCGTTTTATGTCACTAAAAATTGAGGTTTTCGGAAACACTATTCAAGGTGGAGATTTATGAAAACGCCATTGTCACTGTTCTTATATGGACAAAGGTAAACATTTTCGGAAAGGTTGAAATGCAAACAACTCCTGAAGTACATACATCATTTACTTATTCATTCATTCATTCATTCATTGTCTGAAACCACTTATCCAGTTTAGGGTCACGGTGGGTCCGGTGGATTGGCTACTCAAAAGTGTCCATAGGTGTGAGTGTGTGTCACCCCGCTCCGGGTGACTGTCTGTGAGGAGTGTGGTGTGTTCTCCCTGTGTCCGTGTGGGTTTCCTCCGGGTGCTCCGGTTTCCTCCCATGTTCCAAAAACAATCGTTGGTAGGTTTATTGGTGACTCAAAAGTGTCCGTAGGTGTGAGTGTCTGAGTGAATTTGTGTGTGTGTCGTCCTGCCCCTCCAGTGTGTGTTCCGACCTTGCTCCCAGTGATTCCAGGTACATAAATCAGCCAACTACAATATACATGCAGCTAGCACTAGATTTCAGATTCCCACATTTGAATAAGCATAAATGATGCTGTATTAAATATATATAATGCACTATTAAGGTCTCAATTCAGTAATTTCCTCATAGGGTTGGACTGTGTCTCATTTTGTGTGAGGAGGTTTACAAAATGAGTGAATGCAGTTACCTTTGACTGCTGATGTTAAAGTTAGGTTTAGGTATAGTGTTAATTATTAGTTACAGCAATTATTATGCCTATGGAATGTCCTCACAAGTATAGCAAAACCAACGTTGCTGAATGTGCATGTGTTAGATATATAGTTTAAAATACAAAAAAATGTTAGGTAAGGGGTTTGTGTGTGTGTGTGTGTGTGTGTGTGTGTGTGTGTGTGTGTCTTTGACCTTTTGATGATCCTAACAATTTTTATTTCTGGTGCTTTAATGTGCAAAACTAAAAGTGTACATTTATTTACATTTGACAACTGATGTTAAGGTTAGATTTAGGCGTAGCATTAAGTATTTGCAGCGCACAAACCCACACACACATACACACACACAACCAAACCTCTGCACAAATCCTTGTGCCCTCCCTTACACACATTCTCACTCACTCAGACATTTAATGCCCAACGTACGTCCTCTTAACTCTCATCCATTTCAGTAATCAGATGTTTATCAGGCTGTGAATTGTGATGTGGCAATGATGTTCCTATTCTGCTTCAGCTCCGCTCGCAGGTCTCCATAATGCAGTTGCTTTTAATTAGACACATTTCCACTCCTCAGTGCTAAGAGAGCCCTCGTTGAAATGGTGATTCTTTGCCGAATGAGCAGAATCAGTGGGGGGAGGACATGTCCCAGTGATTCTGCACGGCTCCGAGCAAATCAAACCCTCTGCTATTAAGCCAAACGGCGTTGCTTAATAGGGTAATCTCCTGTTGATTTTGTCATTATGCCCCCTACAATCAGAAATGAGGCATAGTGCATAAGCAAGATGTGCTGCTTTGCAAATTAATGAGGAGCCCTGAATAAGTCAGGGGAGAATAATATGAGAAAAAACGTCCTCCATTTTAAAAGCTCAATTCAGGACATTTTGAGCTTTGATTTTTAATTTTTTTTTTACTTATTTATTTTAAACAGATTACAGCAGATGGGGCATTTTCAACATGTCCAGACTGGTTTAATACAACACTTATGCTACATGGTCAAGGCCTTAAGTTTAGTCATTCCGAACAGCATTTTTGGAGCCGTCTTTATTGATCCAGGACTTAATTTAGATTCTCAGCGTAGATTTTCAATTGACCTTCGGCACTCCAACAGCAACTGCCTTATATCTCGCTATGCCATATCAGAGCCTGTAGTATCAGGCTAATACAACACGCAGCTGTGTTCCACCTTCAGCTGTTGATTTGCATTTCTCAGATCAATGCTATAAAACTGGCATCAAACATTGTTTGTTAATAAGAAGATATAGTCTGGACTCACTGTACAAATAATAAACCTTGTAGAAGGATTCATCTTCCATACACACATGGGAACATATGCTAGCAGCTCACAGGACCAGTGAAGCGAACACGGTGGTGGTTTGTTAGTGTGTATTATGTTGGTATGAATGGATCAGACACACCAACTGCTTCTGGAGTTTTTAAATGCTTTTGAGTGTCACTGCTGGACTGAGAAAAGTCCAACCCAGTATATCTAAACCCAGTATTCCCAGATATTTTCTGTACCCCAACCCCAACTTTTGACACACACATTCAAATCTCTTTGTTCTACACTTCAATTTATTATAAATATTGCAATTTAAACACAATTTCAAAATAAAGCTTACAGTGGAATTACAGTGGAATACTTGCATTATATTTCATCTCATTAATTTGCCTTGCTCTGTCTCCAACACTCAATGGGCAAGCCCCCCACTTTGAGAACCACTGGACTAGAGGACGACCAACAAACACTGTTCAGCAACAGATAATCTACTGTCTCTGACTTTACATCTACAAGGTGGACCAGCAGTGGACAGTGAGTGGGCACAGTGTTTAAAAACTGTAGGAGCACTGATGTGTCTGATCCACTCTACACCAGCACAACACACAAACCCACCACCAAGTCAGTGCCGCTGTAGCGCTGAGAATCATCCACCACCAAAATCCTACTGACACTGGGGTGGTCCTGACAATTGAAAAGTAGGGTGAAAAGTAGGTTTATATCAGAGCATTTGATGGATTACAGTCTGTAATTGTAGAACTACAAAGTGCTCATACAATAAGGACACTTGTTATCTACCGTACTCCAACACAAACACCAACAGATAAATCAAGGCATTTACATCCATAGCTATGTGTCAGGGCGCTTGATCTTCAGGGGGATGGAGGCAAGGGGTGGGGGATAGGTGATGGTTCAGACTGATGGGGGTTTACCTGCTGCTCTTTCCCTCAGAGAGGGTATTAGTGCTTGCGGCTGTCGTCTTGTCTGAAGGCACTGATACCTTAATCCCGCCTGGCCTTTCGCACAGAGCCTGCACCAAAGCCTATGCAGATAGGTGATGCAAATGGACAGACAGATGAAGGATGGAGGGATATAGTGGATCACAATGTGACATTGTCATTAACGCTTCAGTCAGCCGTCACACTGAAATCATAGTGAGGGGCAGGGGTCAGAAGGATGATCTCCATTGCCTTGATGCTTCACAATCATATCTGTACTCATGGTCTGCTTAAAGCAAGACTAAGTAACTTAAAAATCACTGTTATACTCTTCACTGACTTGAAATATGGAGAATAAAGCCTCTGTCATAGCTACTCCAGTCTCAGCACTGCAGAAATGGCACTATGTAACTTTTGGGGCAAGGTAAGCAGAAGGCTCCATGTGCAATGAGAAGGAATCTGCAGATATTGGGCGGTTGTTCCAGAGACATGTAAGTTCCTTCTCATAGACAAAGCTGCTCAGATGTCAGTCAAATTTGGATGCCCCAAACTGGACAGTCTCCCTTCCAAATAGCCAAGGAGAAAACTGAAAACACCACCTATGCCAACCTGAACCCATATACAAACAGGATTATGGATTCTATCTTCAGGTGGACTAAAGGAAGGTCAAGGAATCACAGAATTTGCAGAAAGAGGTCAGACCCGATATTATGACTTAGTGGAGTATGAGTCAATCATCATGGCCCACTAAGCACACTTATTTTTATACATGCTGCCTATATATATTGAGAGTAACTGAGACGTAGTATGAGTCATTGGAAGTCCACTTGGGGTCTGCACACACTTGACTGAATACCAGGCAGCCCTTTGTTAGACACAGTGAACTCAGTTGTAGTGCCTTTATGTCATGACCTACATAGTGGACTACTTAGGGAGTGCCATACTCCCTGCTCCATTTGAAATTCAGCCAATCAAATTCAAACTAAAATGGAACTGTTTCTGCTATTAATGAACACAGGATTGGAATATATTACTCTGTATTAGCTGGAGTGTAGGAATGTGTAATGTGTCCTGGGGATGTAAGCTAGCATAATTACTGTAAAAATTGGAAGTTATGAGGCTTTTTAGATTTGTTTATTGATTATATCCTTTTATTTATTGAGGCGCACATGTCAATTCTTACAGTGCACATTTATTTTTTCCAAAGACGTTTCAGGCAGTCAGAGCAAACAAACACAAGGGTCTAGGTGTATGGTGTTTGAACATTTCCACACATTGCATGTTAACCAATCATTTCCATCCCCTCCTGTTGGCAGGCAACCAGTTACATTGGTTTTTCCATTTGCACACAAGTGTTCACTGCCATAGAGGCCTTAAATCTGGTGTCCAAATTTCACTCTACTTCCAGTCAATGGCAATTAAAGCATGTTTCATGTTTCATAACAGCAACTGTAAACGTATATGGAATCTGTCTAAAATATCTTCAGAGATCTGGGCAAACATTTGGTCTCAGGGCCAGATGTCACTGCAAATACCCGTGAAAAGAGTATTACATAATACACCTAACTGTGTGTGTAATATAGTATAAATAAAAATGCTAACATGAGCACAGTTATGCTGGAATCCCATTCCTTTAAGCTTCAACCTCAGGTCAGTGCTTAAGGGTTTGTGAGTGAGTTTGTGTGTGTGTGTGTGTGTGTGTGTGTGTGTGTGTGTATGTAGCACGCACTCATACACACCACTCTGCAGCTGTCTATTCCCACTTGGTCTCTCCATGAAACTCTTCAAGCAGCACATTTAAATTTAAATTAGATTCATTCAAAGTTTCATTTTTTAATCATGCATTATTCAAGACCAAATCACTGCCAAGCACCGGTGAACGCTCTCCTCTAGGATGGCTTTTTGGACTATCATTACCTCTAAAAATAATATTAAAAATGGAAGACCTGTCTTAAAGCTTTCTTCAAAATTTCAACGTTTATGTGTTCTTGTCCCTGGGCCATTACACAGACATCAGGTTGGGGGACTTGATTTTAATATGAATGGTAAATGAGAGAATATTCCAATCTCTGTAAGCATTGGTGTACCTTACATTTCAAAACCCCTTACAGTGTTTGACTTTAACTACGTAAAGATGCCTTAATTGTAGACGTACACTTAATTGCTGGATTAGGGACACCTTCCTTATATCTACATTCACTGGACTGAGAATTGTCCACCCCACAGCCCACAGCGTCCTGTCTCACTGATGAAAGTCTAGAGGATGCCTAACACAAGCTGTGCAGCAACAGATGAGGTAATGTCTCTGACTTTATATCTACAATGTGGACCATAGAAGTAGGGGTGTGAATGAACATAGTGTTTAAAAACTCCACAGAGGTCCTTCAAGGCCCTGATTTTTTCACCAGACACCCAGTTTTTAGGGACGAGATGCCATAATAAATAAATAAAATGTGTTAAAATAAAATAAAATAATGAAAATAAACCAATTATAATATTCATTTTGAGGGGCGCCCCACCATTGTGCAACAAATCTATAGGGCAACCTTTTTTCCCCTATTTCAATGGCAGGATGAAGGCCACTACATGCTTCTTTCATGACATGTGAAGCTCCACTTCATCTTCATTCTACCCAACCAGAGAGTGAAAGAGACAAAAAGAGAGAGAAATGAACATCATTCCCAATTTAATGTTCTGACAAAAAAATGACAGGCCCTTGACCTTCAGTTGCAGTGCAGATGCATTGACTTTGGAGACTCAAATACTCCAAAATGTAATGAAACTTTATAAATCTAAGTTTATAATTATTAACATATTGTTAAGGAGGCACTGGAAGCAGGACAATGAGACATTACTGCACTAGGCAACAAAGAAGCAAGAGTAAAAGCAGCATTTTTTTTTTCTTTTCTTTTTTGAGTAGCAAGATGCAGGGCTACAAAAAGCCCAAAGACCACCATCTACAGCCTATTTACAGTCTAATATCTGTTTACAGTGTCTGTAGCCTGCAGTCAATTAGCAGCTACAACCATTTCCCTGCACTTAGAAAAGAACTAACATCCAGTTCTCAAAAAGACACTCTGAGCAGAAGCCAGTGGGCAGCTGCTGAATTCCTGTCAGGAAATGTGTACAAAGGGCCGGCTTGTTCTATTCTGCAGCTCTAGGCAAAACATGATTTGCTGCCCCTGGCTGATACATGAAATCACGATGCAGTGGACAACAACACACAAAGACCAATGCTTCACCCATAGACACCAGTGAAATAGTGTTATTATATGGCTAATAATGTGTGGACAACTACTCATCCAGCACTGCTTCTAAAATCATGGTTATTAGTAGGTAGCATTTTCTTCTAATCTTTATACAACATCTTCGTATAAAAGGTGGATTTAGATAACATTAGGCCACATTCAGAACTGGTCATCGTGATTTTAAAGCAACACTAGGTACATTACATTATCAAAATCATTGTGAAACTCCACTGACCTTTAATAGAGAGAACAGCACCTCTGTCATTGCTGCTCTGAGCACAGAACTGCAGAAAAAGGACCCTAGAGCTGTTTGACTGAGAATGGTGCTGTGTGTAAAATAATTCACAACCACGTACCTCATAGTTGTTTCATGTAAAGTTAAACAAAACTTGTGCAGATGAAATTTACTCATCAGAAAGTATAGAGTAGCAAATTAAAGACTTGTGGGTCATAGAAATGCTTCCGCACATGAAGTAGAGACTATGATAAATTATCTTAACTTTCAACACATTTCTATTTGAGGCTATTGTAAGAAACTGTAGAGTTGAGCAGAGCTCAGCTGAAAACAAGTGAACTGTGTTTAAGCCGTATTAAAAACACACGATGGCATGCAAAGCCAAGAGTGTCCCTGGCTCCTTGAACCCTAGAACACTTCCACTCTCACATCCACTTTACTCACCAACAAAAACGTCTACACAGTGTACATTTCAAAGAAGAGTTTAGGGTTTAGAACAAGGATTGGGATGGAGGAAAACCCTAGACCATCCCAGCTAGATGCATTATTTAGTTCCCAAAAAGTGGACATGTCTGATGAAAGAGGACATATGGTCACCCTAAAAATCTTTGTAACTTGAACGTGCAACTGCAACTTCATATTTCTGTGGACATTTTACAAACTTGACTATACCTTTTAAGAATGAAAAAGACAGAGATAGGAAGAGATGGATGGGGAGAAAAAAGAAACACGAAAGAATCCAAAAACGGCAGGTATTTTTAAAAGAAATACACTATGAGCATGAAATTCTAGCTGACATGATGTCCAAAGACAACCTCTAGCCCCTCTAGCTCCACTCAGCCATCAAAGCATTTTAACCACTGACCATGTCAGCACTCCTCCCAGCACCACTAACATGTTGTCACGGATAGCTGTGGTCGAAAGAAATGTCAGGTAAGATGTATTTTTAACTTCAGCAAAGTGTCCTCTCCAAAGTAAATAGCACAGTCTGCAGAAAGTGAAGCTTGTGGTGGGTTTGTTATTCTTTTCAACAGTTTCCTTTCTCCCTGTTTAGTTCTGTTATGGCTGTACATGTTCCCCATTAATAACAGTTCAGGGTAATTGTTAACATTTCCATGTCTGAGTTTGGGAACCGAGTGTCCTTGGTTCCCTCTGTGTGAAGGTGTAGTGTAGCATGTTCACATGGAGGCCAAGATGAAGCACAGGAAACATGAACTCAGCAGTGTTAAAATATTATTGCTTTAGAGGGCTGTCTCTGAACTGACCATGACACTGATCAGGATAAAATGGAGGTGAATGGACGAATGTAAGATAAAATGAGAGAGAAAGGCTGAGTAGTGAAAAGAGATGTACAATGTAGTCTCTACACCATATAACCTATTTATTTCAACCTGTTCCTAGTGCACAAATAAACATATGCTTGAACAATTTAAGGTGTAACTTAATGTTAATTTTGGCAGCATAATATTATCAAACATTATTCTCAATTTAAGGCTGGGGGGAAAGCATTTGAATATGTCAACAATGTTCATAATTGTAATACAAAAAAACCAAAAAAACACTTTTTATACCATTCAGAAGATGTATCTTTACCATGGGCTAGCTTTCCACTTTGTTTGAGTGTCTAATGTGTTTACGAAGCCCAAGTGTAGGCTTCCTCACTCTTTGCAGGAAAAATGGCATAGAGGCCTCCAAACATTAAAAATCCAGTAAGAGATGAGGATAATTGCATTATTCCAGCTCCATAGGTGGGTAATACTGACTTTTTATGCAGTCTTTGATTGATATGTAGGAAGCCACTCTAAATTCAGGAGACTGGTAATTCTAAGTGCTACAAAACTAAACAGCTCAAGTTAGAAATGAGATTCTGTGGTAAATCAAACAGTGATTAAACTGTTTGAAGTAGCCAAGCTCAAACATAGGGCATAGATATGGCAGAGCAGCAGAAAAGCAGGATCAGCTAGGGGTCAGGGACGGTGCCCACCTCAGCAGTTAGCACTTAGCTGCCATTAGCAGGAAACAAGGAGAATGGTCGCTAATTGTTCTGCTAATCGCTGCGTAAATTCAAGTAGCAAGAGGCACAATCAGATGGTAATTGTGCTCTGAGATACAGCACAATCCTGAAGCTCCTGGCTCACACAGACATTATCCCTGATGAGTAGACAGAAACTGGGCATGTACTTTAGTGTCATGAGTTTGTAGATACCAGTACGTCCAGCATTTCTTCTAACATGAAGTGTCTTAGGGGTCCACAAAAAATGTGATATCTTCTGAATAAATTGTGACCTACAAGCCTATTGTTTTCTTCAATTTTACATAAAACAGGTGAAAGCTCTAGATTATTAAAGCTAGAACACTAGAGAGTGAGGGATGAGGCTGCATATCACAGCACTGTTCTATCAGTCAGACATTTATATGGCTTTTATATGATTTATATGATGTGTTTAACAAAAATGTCTGGTTCCCCAGGATGCTCTGATCTTGATCAATGATACAATTAATTATGGGTGAAAAAATGCTGTGCTTGCTTTTAGAAAAAAAAAAAAAATCTAATTTAATATGTAATCATGTTGGTTCCTGTCCTGATTAAAGTTTTCTGGTGTGTGCTGGCTTTAATGTAAAAAAAAAGTGCTGCAGTTTTGTAGTTTGGTGTGAACAAAAAAATACAAGAGAAAGAAATAAACTGGTGATTTAAATAATACTAATAACAAATTAATTTATAAATAGACCAAATGCTGAATAAAAATTTATCTGCCCTGCGCCACCCCCCACCCAGTCCTATTAGTAGCATGAGGTATAATGCTGCACTCATCAGTGGTGGTTTGGTAGCCAGTGGAAACCCAGTGGTATTTGGTCTGGACTTTGTGCTGTGTAAATAAGACAGAATTAAAGGATTAATAGGTAAGATATGGTACTTGTGCTCCTAGTCTCTCACAATGTTTCCTGAGAGTAATTCACTTAGTGTCGCAGTCACACCGCTCCAGGGACCTGGAGGTTGTGGGTTCGAGTCCCGCTTGTGTCTGTGAGGAGTTTGGTGTGTTCTCCCCGTGTCCATGTGGGTTTCCTCCCACAGTCCAAAAACACACATTGGTAGGTGGATTGGCGACTGAAAAGTGTCCATAGGTGTGAGTGTGTATGTTGCCCTGTGAGGGACTGGCGCCACCTTACATTGCTCCGCCTGATTCTGGGTAGGCTCCAGACCCATCAGAACCCTGAACTGAACAGACAATGAATGAATGAATAATTCACTTATACAACACTTATACTTACATAGTGCCATTTCTGCAGTGCTACTACAGGTCAGTAAGGCACGATATTACTTAGCATTACTTTAAAGCAACACTAAGATTTGGTATTTGTGCTTCTGGGCTCCCCCTAGAGCTGAAGAGTGTAATTAATTTTTACAGCACGTTTCTGAAATCAGTAGCGATGGTGGGGTGGTTTCTTACCCTTCTCTTAAAGTTACATGGTGCAGTTTCTGCAGTGCTGAACCCAAAGTAGCAAAGGCTGTATTCTCCCTATTATAGGTCAGTGAAGCATCACAATGATTTTGAAGTTGTAATTTTAGATGAAAATAATATGTGATGTCCCTTCAAGATAAAAATACTACCCAGAGTTGCTTAAAGGTTATGGTGGAGTGTCTGGTCTGAAGAACACTGTGGTCAGATTTGTTGTGACACAAACCTGCTAGGCTTAAAAAGCCAGTTTACTCAAATGCAATGCAAAAAGAATTGCTCCCAGCAGCAGTTAACTCTAGCTGAAGGACTATAACCAAATAGATCAACGACAAATATAGAACTGAGAAACACATTATCCTCAATCGTTCCAATATTACACATTTTACTATGACAAAAATACACACACACATTCTAAGACACTCCAATCAGCTCTACTCTGCCTGCCCTTGGCTTGATTTGTTTGCAATTTTATCACAGTAATCAGAATACGAGAAAGGCAGCACGGTCCCTCTGATCATTATATGGCACTTAGAGGAACGAGGGCAGCGTATTGTAAGAGGGTTTGTGATTGCGTACTTTTGTGCGCGACAGCGCTGACAAAAAATATTCAGCTGGGTTTATTTTCTAAGTAGCACTAAGCCACTCTACATTACTGCATCTGACTGTCATGGCGGTCATGCCTGTGCCTCGAAGACTTTGCTAAGTGCAAAGGCACTCTCGCAGTTTAACAAGACTGCACGCTCAATTACTCGAAAAATGTGGAGTGAGCATTTTTGAATGGACCAAGCAATCCCGTTTAGGTCCAGGGGGCTGGCTAATTCGGTTACAAGTGAGTGGTCCTTTCTGGTGCTAGTGCTGACACCTTCTAAAGCCCTCATCAAAAAAAGAGAACAGAGAGAGTGAAAATGTTGGCACAGGGCCAGAGAGAGAGAGGGGGCAGAAATTCATCTAATGTAAATATGAAAGACAAACACCTCATCCTATCACTCATGCATTTGCAACAGCTGACATTTCCCTGACATTTCAGGCCCGGGACAAACTAAACAAAATGGTCGCCGTGTGCCACGTTAAATGGTGGAAAAGAAAGAGGCATGGCAGTGTGTAGTGCTGATTTCCCCCTCATCCGTCTCTGTCCTATTGGGTGCGGAATATAAACAGTGAAGCACCTGGAAATGTCAGTGCTTCCCATGGTGGAGAAAACGGCTAACTGAGGAGACGCTCATTACTCTGCACACATTGACCATAAACGCTCCATGGGTCCAGGTGGATGAGCTCTCAGCTCTGTGAAAGATTTTCACTTCAGCTAATAACTTCAATGTATTCGCTATTACTCATAGAAACTGTTGTAGCAGCAGGAGGGTCAAAGTAGGTCAGAAAGTAGGCATCATTTATAATTATGAAGTTCAGCCACTTTAAGCCGGACCAGTAGTGGACAATGACATTTAGTTTGTGTAATCTCCAAAGAAAAGCTTGACATGAAACTGGATGCTGTACATGAGGTCACCTCGCCTAATGCCAAGAGTGGAAAGTATAGAAAGTGCTTCAGCATTGATTCATAAAGCTAGAGCCTTATCAAAGACACTGGACTTATGTTTGAGATTCAGTAATCTACTAAAATGCCACAAGGATCAAATACCGCAGCAGGGTTCTCTCCCTGTCTAACAGCCCTTTTCAGAACAGGCCATTTTCGCACCTATTCTTATAAATAAAAACGAGCCACAGCTCAGTTCAGGGTGAGAGCCCAGGAGTGAGGAGCGAGGATCAGAAACTCTGGATTTTAGCCGTTTTCGCTGTTTTCTTTCTTCACCCCCCACTGGCACCATTAAAGTATGTTCAGTGTCACCAGTTCCATGTGGATTTTACATATTATGTGCAAGCCCTGTCAGAGGCTCTGTGGGTACACTGATTGAATAGGTGAAGAAATGGAGATGTGTGATTCCAGCTAGAGAAATGAGGAGAGAGAGAGATTCAATCCAAATATTTAATGTGAAAATATTTTATAGTAGACAGGTGCTCACAGAGGGCGGCACGGTGGCGCAGCAGGTAGTGTTGCAATCACACAGCTCCAGGGACCTGGAGGTTGTGGGTTCAAGTCCTGCTCCGGGTGACTGTCTGTGAAGAGTTTGGTGTGTTCTCCCCGTGTCCATGTGGGTTTCCTCCGGGTGCTCCGGTTTCCTTCCACAGTCCAAAAACACACATTGGTAGGTGGATTGGTGACTGAAAACTGTCCGTAGGTGTGAGTGTGTATGTTGCCCGGTGAGGGACTGGCGCCACCTTACATTGTAGGCTCCAGACCCACCAGAACCCTGAACTGAACAAGCAGTTACAGACAATGAATGAATGAATGAATGAATAATTCACTTATACAACAGTCTACTGAAATCAAGGGTGGTGCTGGTAGTTTCCTACCCTAATTCAAAGTTTACATAGTGCCATTTCTGCAGTGCTACTACAGGTCAGTAAGGCACAATATTACTTAGCATTACTTTAAAGCAACACTAAGAAACACTGTGGTCACAGAAATAAATATACATAAATGAGGACACATAATAAGTCCATAATTAAGAATCGTTTACATTAACTGCTAAATAACCAAACAGAATTATGTTTACTCCCAACACATAACAGCTCTTGCATCAATCTACCTAAGCTAAGAACTGTTAACCTCTAAATCTGTGAGAATTTCGCCAGCACAATAACACATTAGCTGAACCACAATTTTCACCCTGAAATAACCATAATTAACTCTACATTTAATATATAAAGTCAGAATGTCTTGTTTACTCACTCCAGGGTTGAACGCCAACTTGATCTCAACAGTTCTACCTCCCTAGAGAGCACTGAACAGCAAAACTGGGAGGCATTCTCATATCATGCCTGCTGCATTAGAGAGTGACATCATCTCAAGGTGGGTGGGGCTTTGGGACTTTTTCACACATTATATTGTGTGTTCAGACTTTTAGTCTGGATCAAACAAAATTATACATTATTACATTTTAGTTCTGGTATGCATCAAGTTCACACTGATATATTTGCAATTGAAAAAGAGCATGCAAACATAAATAAATAATGTCATACTAAAAAACACTCATGACACATACATGGCACATACATGACTTTATTTTGCAAGCCAGTCATCAAAGTCATCAGAAAGGCTTATACACTTATTTCTGTATATATTTTTACCAACTAGAAACATATCAGATATTTCTCCACTTTAGGAAGCATGGCAGCTCTGCTGTGGAGAGAAAATGTTAGGAGGTTGTTGACTCATTGTTTGTTTTTATCACATTCTGTTCCCTCGCTGAGTGATTATTTTTACATCTTGGTACTTCATTTCCTGTGTTTAGTATGTATCGCATTCATACTTGAAACAAACTGCACCAGAAATTAGAAATGGACTGAGATTGAATGGATCCACCAGCTCAAGTCATCTCGATCCGCTAGTTTCGGTGGCACAAGGGTTAGAAAGGGACCGTTCACACTTACTGTAATGAACCACACTAACAGAGCAAACCAAAACTAACCAAAGTCTGAACAAGTCTGAACACACTCTGATCCCCTGTCTCAATATACCCATTTGCGCCCTAGCAGCCTTGGTTTGCGTGTGCCTGCCTAAGTGCGCAAGGTTTTAGGGTGTCCTAATTCTTTTATTTTCCTCAACAAGCGTGCTCACAAGCACCCATATGCACACTTGACGCGTCTCTGCCGTATGTCCACAGCAGAAGACACATTTGTGAAGGGAATTGCCCATGATCCACTGTGGACCTGGGATGTTCCTTATAGAAAAAAATAAAAAGACAGCTCAGAAAATGGAGAAACATTAATCATTTAACTGCAACTACAGTGTGTGCAGAATTATTAGGCAAATGAGTATTTTGATCACATCATCCTTTTTATACATGTTGTCCTACTCCAAGCTGTAATAGGCTTGAAAGCCAACTACCAATTAAATAAATCAGATGATGTGCATCTCTGTAATGAGAAGGGGTGTGGTCTAATGACATCAACACCCTATATAAAGTGTGCGTAATTATTAGGCAACTTCCTTTCCTTTGGCAAACTGGGTCAGAAGAGAGATTATACAGACTCTGAAAAGTCAAAAATTGTGAGATGTCTTGCAGAGGGATGCAGCAGTCTTGTCAAACCTTTGAAGCGTTATCACCAAACAATCAAGTGTTTCATGGCAAATAGCCAACAGGGTCACAAGAAGCGTGTTGAAAAAAAAAGGTGCAAAATAACTGCCCATGACTTGAGGAAAATCAAGCTTGCAGCTGCCAAGATGCCATTTGCCACCAGTTTTGCCATATTTCAGAGCTGCAACTTTACTGGAGTATCAAGATGCACAAGGTGTGCGATACTCAGGGACATGGCCAAGGTAAGGAAGGCTGAAAATGACCACCTTTGAACAAGAAACATAAGATAAGATAAAACGTCGACTGGGCCAAGAATTATCTTAATATCTTTTTTCCTAAGGTATTATGGACTGATGAAATGAAAGTGACTCTTGATGGGCGTGAGGCTGGATCAGTAAAGGGCAGAGAGCTCCACCCTGACTCAGACGCCAGCAAGGTGGAGGTGGAGTACTGGTATGGGCTGGTATCATCAAAGATGGATTTGTGGGACCTTTTTGAGTTGAGGATGTCGAGTGAAGCTTAACTCCCAGACCTACTGTCAGTTTCTGGAAGACACCTACTTCAAGCAGTGGTACAGGAAGGAGTCGTTCAAGAAAAACATGATTTTCATGCAGGACAATGCTCCATCACATGCATCCAAATACTCCACAGCGTGGCTGGCCAGTAAAGGTCTAAAAGAAGAAAAAACAATGACATGGCCCCTTGTTCACCTGATCTGAACCCCATAGAGGACCTGTGGTCCCTCATAAAATGTGAGATCTACAGGGAGGGCTTTTTTTGTATCCTGAGGTCCCCCTACCTGATGCTTAGAATTATTCATGTTTATAGTACTGTCAAGGAAACAAGTCTCTCTCTCACAGACACCCCCACTCTTTTTCTCTCCTCTCACAGGTGAGCACACACACAGACCTTCTGAGCTGAGGAACATTCACATTGGTCATGAACGGCTCTCAGGGCTTCAACTGATAAACACAATCTGGGCTTCTAGTGATTATATACACACACTACTGTTGAGCCTGTGTGTAATTGAATAAAATGATTTTGACTACATTATAAAACCCATATATATATATAAAGCTTGGGTTCCACCGATACAAAGTGTGACAGTTATAAACACACAGCAACAAGAGAACAGCATGTATTGCCAACATTTATGTCTGATGCTAAAAACTGATCGAATCCAGCTAAAGTTTGGAGGTGCAAACCCTGGCTCACTGCTCAGGAACTCTCTCAAACCAGATAATACTTTTGTAAACAAAGCTTATTATTTACACCACAACACATGACAAACATGTCTACAGTTAGTCCAATATTAACTCTTGAACAGCCACTCACACTGCTACTCTCCTCTTTGCTCTCTCTGCTATAAAGTCTCTACCAGGAAAACCAAGCTAGATTCCTCTTGTAGCGAGGTAAGATCTTGTGAGATATGTGCTGTAAAGTGTTATGCATTTCTTGTGAGAGATTTCTGACCTGTGTTTCTTACATTGCATGTAAGTTTTTTAGAGGAGGACCCCCAGGAGCAGTGAAAGAGACACTATTCTCCCTGTTAAACATTGGAGGACTTTGACTGAAGAGGGTAAGTGTGTCCTCTCTCTTATGACACTGACCCCTTGAGTACTTGAAAACTCTCGCCCCTTTTGCTCATACTTCGACAATGTCATCAAACATCACACATCCAGAAGGCCTTAAGACTCATGGCAGGAATTGGTACTGGGAATTAGAGACTCATACAGTTCCCCATGGACTAGATATGTTTATATTTTATCCCTGACCCTCAGAGTGAGCTATGCTACTCCAGCCCCACCTCTCCAGAGAATGTGGTGTGAAACCAAATCCCTTAATTAATCTGGCTAACTGCGTCTGCGCTCGCCATTAAATCAATTACAGTAGAACCGGCCTGGGGGGGGGGGGTTCCTGACCTGCTAATGTGGGTCACTGAGCCGTACCCCAACAAGATGATCCTACTTTCACACTGGCCATGAAGGAGTCTCTCTCTCTCTCTCTCTCTCTCTCTCTCTCTCTCTCTCTCTCTCTCTCACACACACACACACACACACACAGGCAACCCTGTCTGGAACCTTCTCATGCAGTGGAAAAGTCATTCCACCTTAATTTTCACTTCAGAAATACTATGCACACACTGTCAAAATGGAAAATAAATGGTGCCATTTCTACACTGCCGCTGTTATAATTCAGCTGACCAAACGCCGGAAATGGAATTTCATCATGTAATAGGAAACCACAGTTTCCATTTGTTATATTCAAACTGTTATGTGTGTTTATGTCAACCCATTACCAAAATGTTTAACAGTCACTGTTTTTCTTGCTATTTCACCACCACCCTGAAGCCTACCATTATTCTTCAAAGGTGCCCCCCCCCACCTACTTGCATATGTGGATCCGGTTCCAAGTCCTCTGCTTTAGTTCCCATCCTCAACATGAATAGAAGTGGAACCGTTTGCTTTACAAACTGACAGCTCGTCATCAGACTTATCAGAGTCAGACATCAAACACAAATAAATGAATGCCCTTTAAATATAGAAGAAAAAAGTGTCAGTTACACTCAGTAGAACAGAAACTTAACATGCTCTGTGTGGTGCACCACCTTTGAGCACTGTATACTATGGTTACTGCTTCCAGACTCCTAGTGCTTTACAGTAGAAGCCTGTGTTTTGAGAAGTCTGGCTTCTGAGGGAGTTCTTCAGGTTAAAACAACCACTTTCTCTTGACCTTGGCGGGTCCTCTCATAGGCTCCCTCCAGCGTTCCTCCTACAATAACAACAGATATATGAACACAGTTTAACTACATGCTTATGTAAAGGGGGGTGGGGCAATGTGGTGGCATAAATGTGGGTTTATTTAGAGAATACTGTCTGGAATAAATGTGTGTTATTCATTCATTCATTCCCCTGGTCCTTTCTACTCAAAAAGGTTCCGGAGGTAGTGGAAGAACCTGATTGGCTAGCACACACTGCTAAAAAGAATGGTTTCTTCAGGGCCACCAAGAGCAAGTAGCAAGTTAGATTATCCCCCATTCATTATCCTATACATGCACTGATCAACAATAACAAAACTACTACAAATTACAAAGTGCTTCTGTGTGGTCAATGGAGCTGTCATAATGTCATAATATCATGAAGGATTATATATATATATATATATATATATATATATATATATATATATATATATATATATATAGAGAGAGAGAGAGAGAGAGAGAGAGAGAGAGAGAGAGAGAGAGAGAGAGAGAGAGAGAGAGAGAGAGAGAGAGAGAGAGAGAGAAAGAGAGGCTTTCTAATAGCCAAGGTTCTTACACAAAGAAGAGGAAAAAAAAGGAAAGACACTTATACCTGCAGAGAGCAGAAGTACTGAGAGAAGAGGTACGTTTTCAGCTGGGATTTAAAGGCAGAAAATGAAGAGCAAAGATAAAGAATTCCAGAGCTTTGGTGCCATAACACTAAATGATCTACCACCAGCGGTAACTAAATTAAATTTGGGTATTGAAAAAACACCACTCTCAGAGGACCTCGGTTATCTCGTAGGACAGTAGGGGTGTAAATATTCAGAAAGGTGGGCTGGCGCCAGATCATGCAGAGCTTTGTATGTGAGCAGGAGAACTCTAAACTGAATATGGAGTGAGATGGGTAACCAGTGGAGCTGATGAAGAATAGGGGTGATATGAGCTGATTTTTTGGAATAAGAGAGAACTGTAGCAGCAGAGTTCTGAACACACTGAAGGGAGTGTATAGTCTAAAGGAAGGCCAATGAAGAGAGAAGTACAGTAGTCTAAACGGGAGGAGATGAATGCATGGACCAGTATTTCAGCATCCTTAAAAGAAAGCAGGAGATGAAGACGAGCAATATTACGTAGATGGAAAAAGGATGTTTTGGTTAGGGCCTTAATTTGAGGTTTGAAGGAAAGCAAGGATTCAAGATGTTTTTACAGCCACACCATCAAAATTAAGTGTGGTATCAGACATTTTTGATAGAGTGGACTTGGGGCCAGCAAGCATAATTTCAGTTTTCTCTGTGTTGAGTTTCAAAATGTTGCTGTGCAACCTGAGTCTCAAATTCCAAATGCAGGAAATAAAGGCAGAGTGGGGAAGATTGGAGGTTTGGTGCTCATGTATATTGGAGTGTCTTCTGCATAGCAATGATAATTAAGACCATGGCTATGGATGATCTAACCAAGTGGTAACATGTAGATGATGAATATTATATGTTCTTTGTGTGTACCAAGAGCAACAAAATGAGATCTAGTGGTAAAGTAAGGAATGAACCAGGAAAGTGCTGTGCCAGTTATGCCAATAGCTGAGAGACAGGAGATGAGTATGCTGTGATTAACAGTGTCAAATGCTGCACTCAAATCTAAGAGAAGAAGGATACTGAGTGCACCGGAGTCAGTAGCGTGTAGGGTATAATTTAAAACCCGCAGAAAGGCTGTCTCAGAACTGTGCTTTGTGTGGAAGCCAGACTGAAAAGGCTCAAAAAAGGTTATTGTCCATCAGGAATGACTGTAACTGAATGGCCACCACCCTTTCTTACATCTTAGCTAAAAAGGGGAGGTTAGAAATAGGTCGGAAATGACCAAGGTTGGCTGTGTTCAGACCAGGTTTTTTGAGAATGTGTGATGGCAGATGTTTTAAGGCCTATGGGGACATGACCTGAGGCAAGAAATATATTAATGAGATGGGAAATGGGACTGGATAAAATGGCGGACCATTTTTTAAGAAGTGGGGTAGAAGCAGCATCGAGGAGAACAGGTACAAGCGTTGGGTTTAACTATAAGCTCTGATATAAAGGCCGGATAAAAGCAGTGTTAAAATTCTTGTTTGTTTATGGCTGAATGAGTTTTCTAACAGTAGTGAAAAGTGTTTTGGGCTTGCTAACAGAATTATTAATAAGGTTGAAATGTATGCAGAACTGGCAGACTTTAAAGCAGTATTATAAGAAATCATGTGATCTGTATATGATATTAAGTGCACAGTAAGGCCAGAATTCTTGAAGCGCTGCTCCAGACGCCTACCAGTGGTTTTCTTGCAACCAGCAGGAACCTGTCTTGTCTTTAAGGGAGCCAATTGGTCTAGTATCCCTGAAACAGTGTTATTAAAGAGAGTCAGAATGTCTTCAGGACAGGACACCTGAGAAATAGATGAACGTGCAGAAGACTGAAGAAAGGCAGGAAACGATTGAGGTTCAATAGCTTTGATATTACGGAAAGACACAGTAGATTTACTGCACTGGCGTGCAACCAAGATGTTAACAGATGCATCAAAAAGCTTGTGGTAATAATAGAGCCTGAAACAGAGGAAACAGATAGACCAGAAGAACAAATTAAATCAAATGTGTTGCCATGTGAGTGTGTGGGAAAATCAACATGTGTCAAGCTAAAGCAGTCCAACAGAGACTCAAATTCAGCATCAACATGTTAAAATCCCCAATCATGATCAGAACTGGCCAAGGTGAATATCTCACAGAGTTCTAGGAAGGAGTCAGAGAAAGTCTTTGGTGGGGGACAGATTAACAGAAACAGGACAGGGGTTGTATTCAAATGACGTTACCTCATGAAACTCAGAGGCATACAGTAAGTGAATCATACAGTTTAGCTTAGCTAAATATCCAAAACCACTAGGTGTCAACAAATTATGGCTGGGGAACATCAAAGTTAATTCCTCAAGAGTTGTAAGGGGTTGCAAAGTGCTGGTTCCACCCACTAGACCATATGACAGGAATAGCAGAGTCCGAAGAATGATGTAAGTCAAGGTCACTTGAAAGTAAGTCAAGGTCTGGAAGAGTGGTGAATGTAGTGTGGGTGCCGGATTATGCCAAGTGACTGACATAACTTATACGTCAAACTGTCAAGCCAAAAACGAAAACAAAAAGTGTGGAGTTGCGCTGCCATGTACCAGAACACCATGCTCAAGCAGTGGTAGGCAGATAGACCAACCACAGCAGTGTAAAAATGACAGCAGCGATCGACAGCCACCATTTTTAGATCATTTGTAAGGGAGGCAGGCAGCCAATTGGGAGGGGAAAAAAAGTACACACACATATATAAATGTACACACACAGAAGGTTGTAAAAGGTGTCAATCATTTCAAATAATTAATTTGGATAATCACAATGACATTCTGTGCATAATCATGATTAATCACAAGTTAAAATGCCAGTTTTTCTTTTCTTTCTCTTTTTTTAAAAATTGTTTTGGCAAGGAGATTAAACAAATAAATGTGAGCTATAGAGAAACGAGTAAAACAAGTACTTTATGGGAGGAGGTTGTGGCCAAATTTGGTAAATTGATTAATTTAATGAATGAATTTAAGGTTAACAGCACTAATTTTACGTTATATTTACAGCTTCAAAATCATTGTGATGCTCCACTCACCTGTATTAAGGTGAACAGCACCTCTGCCAAATCTACTCTGGGCTCAGCACTGCAGAAACTCCCCTATGTATCTTCTCCTTTGCCTCATTTTCCGTTCCTTCATGCTGTGGCATTGTGGCCCAGAGGGCATGCCAAGGAGAAGAAGTGTGCCGCTTGGCAGAGCTAATAAGAGCCAAGTCCAAGTCTTCTGAAAGGCTCATTTAACCCCAGTGATCCTTCCGGAGAATGGGAATTTGATTGGCTGGATGGCTAATGTACTAGAGGAGGCCTTAATGAAATTTGCAGGCAGGCCTGTGGGGTGTGTGGGGTGAGCATGGGGTGTTTGGATGGGGGGGGGGCATGACTATGGAAATTGTAATTTTGAGACAAAAGTCAGGAGGTGGAGGTCTCCTGATAGAGGTCTGACAAAAGCCAGTGGCCTGCGGCTTTATCTGGGAGCTCAGGAGGACTTTGTAAGCAGCTCTATAAAGTGGGAAGTGAATGGTGGGGACCTCTGCGGGCCCTAATTGAATTCCCCGAGCCGCTAACTCATCTTCTGACTGGCTCCCTTTGTTAAACCAGAGGTGCCATCTTTGCTCTTCACACAGGAGATGGAGAGAGAGAGCGGGAGAGAGAGCGAGAGAGAGAGAGTGCACAAAGGACAGACAAGCAAAGAAAGAGAGAAGGAGAAGTGAAAAAGCGGGAGAGCAAGTGACAGAAAAAGAGAGAGAGAGAGAGAGAGAGAGAGAAGTGAAAATGGAAATGTGATAGATAAGTATTAGAGAAAGAGAGAGACTGCCTGAGAGACAGTGGGTAACACCCACCTCACCATACCCCACCCTTCACTACTTACAACATATACACTATAAATAAGGATGTATATATTATACAGGGATGCATATAAAGCGTATGTATGTATAATTATGTTGCCAAAACTTCTATTTGAATTGCTATTTTTATTCACTACCTTTGTTACTTCTTTGATAATTATTTGCTGCTTTCCTTTCCTTTTTTTTTTTTTTATTGTAATGCTTTGGCAATATTGTTCTAATAACAGTCATGCCAATAAAGCTATCTGAATCTGAATCTGAATCTGAGAGCACAAAGGACAGACAGGCAAAGAAGTGAAAAAGAAGGAGAGCAAGTGACAGTGATAAGAAAAGAAAGAGCAGTAGATGCATATTTTAGCAGTAGTGCATGGATTTCTTTCAGGAACGTCTGAGGATTTAAAGCACAAGCATGCGTCTGTGGACTTCACCCAGCTCCGCACTCTATCAGAGAACTGAGCGATACACACTTGAGATAGAAGAAAAGAGAGATGGAGAAGCGGTGTGGGTTTTTTTTTCTCTTGCTGGCTGGAGCGCCGCATGAATCCTCAGAATCATCTGAATCATTGGAATTGTGGAATCACTGCAGTGTGAGCTGGGCTCTGGAGACGTGGCTCCATCCTGAAAACATGTAATCAGTGCATCGGTGCCGCTCATTTAACATGTTGGCTGAAAACCTTAACGCTTGTCAGTTACCAACGGTGACAGCCCATTTTTAGCACATAATGTAGTGAAGATGAGTGTAATGAGCTTTCCATTGAGCAGAGAGAGAGAAAGAAAGAGAGGCATGAGAGAGGAGTGAGAATGGGAGAGAGAGAGAGAGAGAGAGAGAGAGAGAGAGAGAGAGAGAGAGAGAGAGATGAACAAGGATCATAGAGAGAGGAGCAAGAGAGAGGGAGTAAAAGAAGGAGGAGTAAGAAAAAAAACAGAGTGAAGAGCAGAGTGAGAGAGTAGAGAGAGCAACGAGAATGGGAGAGAGAAATGAGTGAAAAGTACTAGAATGACAGAGAGGAGCAAGAAAGAGATTAAGACCAAAACAGAGAGAGAGAGAGAGAGAGAGAGAGAATAGAAGAGTGGAGGGAAAAGAGCAGAGGGAGAAAGGGAAGTGCAAGAGAAAGACAGAGTGAGAAAAGGAGAAGAGCGAGAATAAGAGCAAGAGTATCGCAAGAGGGAGAGAGTAAGAAAAAAGAGAAAGAGCAAGAAAAAGAATAGTGAAAAGAGTGAGAGAGGATTGAGCAAAAAACAGAAAGAAGGGCAAGAAAATAGAGAAAGAGAGAATAGTGAGAGAGTAAAAGAAAAAAATGTGGCCTACAATAAAAAAACGAGAGGCTGAACAACAATGAATGGACTGAACTGATAGAGAGAGCAGAATAAAAAGTGGAAGAAAGAAAAACAATCAGTGCTTTACAGAAGTGTCTGGAACAGCTTAACACACTTGGAGGAGAGCCCTAACCTCCTCTTCAGTGTTGTAGCTCTTTGTTTTGTGACACCAGCACCAGCACCGTTACAGATGATGTTTTGTCCAAAACTGACGGTCGATCTTATCCCATTCAGGCTCATTCCCTACATGGCCACACACGGCCGGTCTCCATCCCACTGCCCCTGCCTCTTTCTGGGCAGTAGTGATGGCACGTCAAGGGGAAACAGCTCCGGCGTGGCCATCTCATTCTAAAGAACAATGCCCACAGATGTACGAGCAGCTCGGCTAATAGCACGTCCCCTCTGTCCTGCCGTCCCAGTTTTTGAAGCCAGGCTGCGATTGGGTGACATTTATTTCTCCCTCTGCTTCCATGGGCGGGCAGCCGTGTCGGTAAAGCGTGCGAGAAATTGCATGTCTCGGATCGCACGTTTCTCGCTCCTTGGGCAGAGTTTCCTTCTTAATCAAAAAGCTCATTACGGCTGGAGCAGGTTGCCATCTTTATGTCCTGGAGAAATAAAGCATGGCGGGCACTGAGAGATGCTGGAATAGAACCTAAAAAGGGTGCATGAAAGGAGAGCTCAATGTTAGAGAGAAAGAGAAAGAAAGAATGGCCTACACATTGTTACATTCTCTTATTATTATTATTATTATTATTATTATAGGATCTTTTACTGATTACCAAAAACATTTGTACCAATTACATTTAAACAACTGTTCTCACAGCAAAATTAACTCCCAATATGTTGTGTTCATTCAGAAGCTCTGCATCTTTTAAGGGGGAGTGGTAAGTTTGTGTATGTTTTTGTTCACACTGAATTACCACAGGACCTCATTTATAACACAAATTGTTATAGAAAGGTTTGTAGCATTTTCAGTTCATATTTAATGCTATGTAGTTAGCTGAATTTGGAGTTCCACCTTAAGTAATATAACAGTAACCTTACAAACAACTGAATATTACTCCCTTATGGAGCAGGAATAGAGCAACATACTCTTCTCTTTTCATACTTTTCAACATTTGTTTGAAAATTGGTTTGTTTCCAATTTACTGAGCTACCTCAGTAAAGGACCTGAGGACCTGGGGTTGTGGGTTCGAGAAAATGGTCCATGGGTGTGTGTGTATGAGTGAATGTGTGAGTGTGCGTCACCCTGCGAAAGACTCGCGCTCCCTCCAGGGAGTGTTCCTTCCTTGCACCCAGTAATTCCAGGTAGCCTCTGGCGTCAGCACAACCCTGAACTGGATAAGCTGTTACAGACAATAAATGAATGAATAAATATAAATATGTATTATATATTATAATATAAAATATTTCACATTTGTGAGCTGGTATATTCACAAAACAATGTGAGCTTGCATTCAACAAGTGATTTCTTTTTTTATTTATTTTCATAAAATATTCCATTTGAGGGCGGCGCGGTGGCGCAGCAGGGAGCTGTCTCAGTCACACAGCTCTAGGGACCTGGAGGTTGTGGGTTCGATTCCCGCTCCAGGTGACTGTCTGTGAGGAGTGTGGTGTGTTCTCCTTGTGTCTGCGTGGGTTTCCTCCGGGTGACTGTCTGTGAGGAGTGTGGTGTGTTCTCCCTGTGTCTGCGTGGGTTTCCTCCAGGTGACTGTCTGTGAGGAGTGTGGTGTGTTCTCCCTGTGTCTGCGTGGGTTTCCTCCGGGTGACTGTCTGTGAGGAGTGTGGTGTGTTCTCCTTGTGTCTGCGTGGGTTTCCTCCGGGTGACTGTCTGTGAGGAGTGTGGTGTGTTCTCCCTGTGTCTGCGTGGGTTTCCTCCAGGTGACTGTCTGTGAGGAGTGTGGTGTGTTCTCCCTGTGTCTGCGTGGGTTTCCTCCGGGTTACTGTCTGTGAGGAGTGTGGTGTGTTCTCCCTGTGTCCGCGTGGGTTTCCTCCGGGTGACTGTCTGTGAGGAGTGTGGTGTGTTCTCTCTGTGTCTGTGTGGGTTTCCTCCGGGTGACTGTCTGTGAGGAGTGTGGTGTGTTCTCTCTGTGTCTGCGTGGGTTTCCTCCGGGTGACTGTCTGTGAGGAGTGTGGTGTGTTCTCCCTGTGTCTGCGTGGGTTTCCTCCGGGTGCTCCGGTTTCCTCCCATAGTCCAAAAACACACGTTGCAGGTGGATTGGCGACTCAAAAGTGTCCGTAGGTGTGAGTGTGTGAGTGAATGTGTGTGTGTGTGTGTTGCCCTGTGAAAGACTGGCGCCCCCTCCAAGGTGTATTCCTGCCTTGCGCCCAATGATTCCAGGTAGGCTCTGGACCCACCGCGACCCTGAACTGGATAAGGGTTACAGATAATGAATGAATGAATGAATGAATATTCCCTTTGAGCGAAATTTGGAAAAATACCTCAGAAATCTCTGAACAGGACCATCCTTATACATTCACAATTTACTGAAAACAAATATGAATGACACCTTTTGAACCCTGTATTTGTCCATCCCTCCCATGTACAAAGCTCAGGAATAGGGATTTGATTCAGTGTACTCAAAAGGAAGCCATAATGGTTCAAATGTGTGCCATTGTCTGGGAGCAGTCACCATCCAAAGCATGGGGACTACTCCCAGCCACCTGGAACAATATGTGTGAGAGAAAATGACTCTAATTGCGGCATATGCCTCCATCGTGACAGATAAATTAGCTACTGTCTGCATGCTGAGCTAAGAAGCCTCCCTTTTTAGCTCTTCAACAGAATGACAAAATGCTCCTTGTTTTGTCCCCATACTCCACATGACGAATCGTGGCACAGAAATCATGTTGACCAAAGCAAAGGTGGAAGGCAGAAGAGATCAGGATCTTCTTTGGTGAAGTACAGTTGTCACAGCCTTTTCAGCTTTGATCCGTGGTACGATGTTAATGAACATTAACTGATAACATTGCACTGTTCCCAGGCCCTCGTTGAAAGATGTTGCAAGTCATGTTTGGAAATGTCTCTTATCCCCTCTTTGTTTTCCACTCTTCCAGATGGGCATAAATATGGATATTTGACCCACTTTCAAGCAGCTGGTTCCACATTAACTTCACAGGGCCTGGGCGGATCTCGGTGGAGGTGGCAAACAAAAGCTCAGCTGGTTGGTGCCAGCCATGTTGAAAAGCTGCAGATGGGTTTCGTATTGGTTTATGTCGAATATAGTGGGCCGCTGGAATGAACGAAACCTTGGCATTGCTTCCTGCCTATTCCTTCTGGTGAGGGAGGAATGCCAAGAGCTGAACCCCATTGGCGATGTCAGGCCAATGATGAACTGGGCTCAGGATGGTCCCCTAATCACAAATTGGGCTCACAGTCATATGCAAAAGTCTGAGAAACTCTAGTCAATCACGTTTGCAGGAGTTAACATGTGGCTTGTAGAAAAGTTGTGGCCCATTTCATGTTTCATTCCTTCATTCATTATCTGTAACCGTTTATCCAGTTCAGGGTCGCGGTGGGTCCAGAGACTACCTGGAATCATTGGACGCAAGGCGGGAATACACTCTGGAGGGGGCGCCAGTCCTTCACAGGGCAACACAGACACACACACACACACACATTCACTCACACACTCACACCTACGAACATTTATAAGTCACCAATCCACCTACCAACGTGTGTTTTTGGACTGTGGGAGGAAACCGGAGCACCCGGAGGAAACCCATGCGGACACGGGGAGAACACACCAACTCCTCACAGACAGTCACCTGGAGCGGGAATTGAACCCACAACCTCCAAGACCCTGGAGCTGTGTGACTGCAACACTACCTGAATTGTATAGACATGTTTTTTTTTTTAAATGACAGTTTGTAAAATTTGACTAAATATTTAAATTCTCTTGCCTAGCAGCTCCCACTTTTCTGTGTTTTTCAGGGTTTATTCAAGGTATTTTTTGGAGTTTGGGATTGTCATTCCGAGGTTGTGTTGGGTATTACATTCTCTGTATGTGTGTGGTGTGTGTGTGTATATGTATGTGTGAGATGTGTGAGAGCACATGTTAGTAGGTGGATTGGCGACTCAAAAGTGTCTGTAGGTCTGAGTGTGTGGGTGAATCTGTGTGTGTTGCCTTGTGAAGGACTGGCGCCCCCTCCAGGGTGTATTCCTGCCTTGCGCCCAATGATTCCAGGTAGGCTCTGGACCCACCACGACCCTGAACTGGATAAGCAGTTACAGATAATGAATGAATGAATGAATGTTTTATTTATTAAAATGCTTAATCTTACAAGAAATGTAACAATTTCAAACATTCTGCATCTTATATTTTGTAACCAAATCACCTCCACACTACTATAGTCACTCCCCTTTATTTGGAGCAAATTCCTTCACCTCAGAACCATTTTCTGACCATACTTGTTGCTGTGCCTAAATGACTCATGTAATTATTGAATTCCATATTATGAGTAATTGCATGCCATCATTACATAAGCGAGTCAGAATATCACTGTTATCACAAAATTTATTTTAGCATTTTAAATATTATATTGATATTATCATGAACAATACAGCCCTAATATGACCCTAACACAGCACTACTATGTAATTTTGGAGGAGGGTACGTGTCTGGAGCAGGGTGTGGATAACAGTTGTTTTAACAAACTACACTAACACAACAATCGCATGGTTTCCTTGTCAACACATTAAACTCGTTGATCGTGAACACACCTGTGCAGAAAACCCAAGTCCCGTACGAGTAAATAGTTTTTGCTAGAGTTACAGACAGTGTAAATAAAGCTAGAGTGGAGTTCTTAAAGTCCTGTTTATACCTAGAATTTACATTACATTCTTGGACACTTGTCCAAATGCAACTTTAGTTCATGTATTTTCTTTAAAAATACATTTTCTTTTTTGAACACCAACAAAAATAAAATGTGGTAAAATTATGCACCATATTGTCACTCTCCAGTGAAAAACATGCATCTCTATTTCTGTGAATTTTTAGTTTACTACTTTTAGTTTTAGTTTGAACACAACAGCTTTCCTTCAGAATGTGTCAACATGTCATGTCGAATGAACCAACTGCTCAGAAATTACTTGGAATAAAACCTTTCTATATCCCATTGACTGTTGAGAAGAATTTTTCTTTCTCTTGTAAGTCACTATTTTATAGATTCATGTTTTCTCTGGACAGCGACTATGAGATCTACCCTTGAAGCTCTCATCACTGTGACAGTGGAAGGTCCCACAACATTGTCCATTTTTGTCCATTGTCCAAATGTTTACAAGTGAACTAGAATTACTGTTCCCCACTATATTATTGACTTCACCACAAAACACTTACAACATTAAAAGCAACGGGCCATATTTGGGACATGGTACACTGCCACCTTGAAATCGCACTCATGCCCTGATATGATTTTGAGAACAAAGATAGTGAAACCTCAACTTCTGTCATCTAAAATCACCAGAGCTTAACCTATGAATTAACTGGTGGCACCCAGAGAAACCAAAAATACACCTGACTGATGTGTCCTACAATTAAGGCAGCAATCCTCCAAAAGCCCCCTACTTATCCTGCTCCATGTAGAGTCCTCACGCAGTGGGAGCAGTCCTGGCCGGCATGCATTACGGAGCCGTGCCTGGCTTCTCTTAATGGGTCTAAGGCTAATTACGGCGTGCCAGGAGACGTTAGCGGCTAATCAGTTTCCACTGATTGAGAGCGAGCATTAGCAGTTGTTTGGAGTGTTTTGAGAAAGGCAGACTGCCATGTGATGCCCATCTTACTGAGCCCATCAAACCACCAAGAAACCACAAAAGACCACCAAGAAACCACCAAAGCCAAACTACAGGACCTCTACTGTCAGGTAGACAGAAGCATAAGCCATTAGATGTCTAAAATCAGAGCCTTTTCCTTATATATTTGGTTCATATTATATAAAGCTGCCTAGTAAATTACACAGTAATAAATAGGGAATTACTGTACATTTGCATATAATTAACATTTTGTAGTGAGGGGTTCAAGGTGGCATGTTGGATTTTTGCTGTTTGTTTCACTGTCAGGTTATTTATTTCTCAGTATCAAGAATGAATGGATATAATATAATATAATTAAAATATAATTAACATAATCAGCCAAAACATGAAAATGACCTTGCATCTACACACACTGTCCATTCTACTTTTTTGTAGCTCTACAATAATAAATTGCTGCTCTGTATACATTGTTTACTCTACCACATCTATCTCAGATCTCAGTCAGTAAAGATTATATGGCTTCTTCACATACTTACACACCCATATCATTATATCTTCTTGTTATAGTGAAGGATGGACACAAATGTTATGATTCCCATATATTTGTGAATCCTTACCTTGTCTGTGGATAATAAACTACAGCCTGGTCATCAGTTGATTTAGAATTTCTTTTCAGCACCATGGACAGAGAGATAGGCTAAAACATTCCAAACAATAGTGTAATAATACAGTAATTACATAGTAATTATATAACCTAACCATATATTATTATTTTTATTACTGTATTATTATTATATTAGTGCTCAAAAAATGTGGTCTTACCTCTACACTGGAATCAAACCAGTGATGGATGGACCCAAAGCCTAGTGGATTTTCTGAAAAATGACAGCTGTATTATGTCAGAAGTTTTCCCTTTGCATTTCTTCTTCATGTGGACCTTAAATCTGATGTCCCCCAAAATATATATTTTAATGTAGTAATGGAAGTTTGGTCTCTGTCTTTTGCAACATTCTGCAAAATTAAGAAATAATTCAACAATGTATAAGGCATATATGCAGTCGAGAAAATATGTGGGTTTAAGTGGGGTGTTTATGTGTACGCTGTGGATGGTGGAATATATTACACTTAACTTCACAAAATTACAAGCCCATTTAGATACTTAAACATGCAAGCAGATGCACATGTGTATTACCATGGTAATCTTCACAGCAGCTCAACTGTACCTGGCTGAGCTCCGCAGTTTTTTGTTATGTATTTTCTTGATGAATACATGTACGCAATTTGCCAGGCTCACAGTCTCACCTCATCTATTGCCAAGCTAGCAGAAATACAACTGGAATGGAGGGTGAAGATTGATGGGAAGATATTCTGAAAGCAGGCTGGTAGGGATTAGTCTATAACAGGATGTAGCTGGTTAATTAATTCGGGAGGGCTATACTAATCTTGTAATCTGAATTTCTAATGATTTTAGCGCAGGAACAAGAAGCAGGTGTTCACAAACTGGATTCGCCGTGACTGTCCTACCTAATTTCTCTGTACCTGACTAATTAGACAATGTGTGGCAGGGAGTTTTCACATTTGGAAGCAACTATGAGAAGCTAATCAGTCAGGAGGAGTTTTGGGAAATATGTATATTAATAACAAATGCAATACTAATTACAATAATCATAAAGGATGCACTGGAATTTTGAAAATGTTGCAGTATATGAATAAAAAAATGTTTATACATAGGTGTTGATAGGTTGTGTGTATGTGTGTGTGTGTGTGTGTGTGTGTATGTATGTATATGTGTGTGTGTGTGTGTGTGATATGTAGATATTCTAGCATAGTAACCCAGCATCACCAACCATCATCATTCTACAGTACAGTAACTACATGATATACATTGAACTGTCAATCAAAACAATAGTTGTGTGATATGATTCCAAAATCTTTTTGATCCCTCACTCAGATCATCAGTTGACTCAGAAATGCTTTTCAGTACCATGGACAGAGAGGGAGTAAGATTAATACTATTTTAAGCAGTAATGTAATAATATAGTAATAATGCATTAATAACTTAATATTAAAATATTAATAACATACATAATTACTGTAAATAACTATTATTACTATATTATTACATTATATTATTACACTATAATATTGGAGTTAAAATATATTAAGACAGCTCTGTAACCACTGGTCAATCTTAAGGTTATTTAGATATCGATTCTGGACACATAGATGTGTGCTAATTACATTAAAAATGACATATACTGGGTGCTACTGGCCTGACACTATCCTAGCACATGGAGCATGGTGAAGTTACGTACACATATAGTTTTTTTTTTTTTTTTTTTTATTTCAAATATGTATTGTAATGCTGGACTTAAGCAAGAAAAACATACTGTGATTTCCCAGTGGAGCTTGTGTTTGGAATTGGCTTGACCTGTGACTCCATCTAGAACTACAGTGGGCTCCCTCAGTGGTGGATGAGACTGTTACGGAGAATTGGGGGGTGGGAGTGTGTGAACGGTGGTGTGTACAGTGGGCCGTCTCCCCTGGGGACGGCACTGTTTCTGCATTAGCCCCATGCTGGGAGCTGTAGTGATGACACCAGCAGCCTATTATTAATGAAGAGAGTGAGAGAGAGAGAGAGAGAGAGAGAGGGTTAAGGTAGTAAGAGAGGGAGAGAGTGGTGGCTCTCCAGCTGAATATTTTAAAGCCTCTGTCAGAGGGAAATCAGCACACTCCCCCAGCAGCCCCTAACAGCCTCCAGGGAGTGAGTCATGCAGCATGAATTTGGGGGAATGCTTCCCCTCCAGCACATGTGTTTGACTCCGGTGAGGGATTGCTGAGGATTTACCCAGGAATTAGAACTGTATAGCCATGCATTATTGAGGACAACTGCCAATAAAACCAAACAAACCAAAAATCCATTTTCTGATTAGCAGGATCATTACTGTCTGTTTTTCTAAATTGGCGTGTACCATATATATACACACATTTACGATAAAACAACAGCAGCTGTGGTTGCCAAGATTTCGTAAAATATATGGTGAAAATTTATATGACAGTATTATTTTTGGCAATCATAAAATTTACACTCAAGAACTTTGTTTACAGTACTTTTCAGTTAAAAACACACGCCATGAAATTAACATGTAAGTAGTGTGAAATGAGAGAAGTCTCAGCTCCTCCTTTGACAATTGTACTGCCCATAATGGTATGTGAATTTAACAGTGACATAATGTTTTTTTTTTTTTTTTTTTTTTTTTTTTTTTTACAGTAAAGAGATGCAAAAACTAGTGTTTTAACTGATAAAAGTGTCTATGATATTTCACTGTTCCAGGAACTGTTTACAAGAATTTTTGATTTTACAGTCATTTACTGTCATTTAATGACATTTTTACAGTATGAGTGAGTGAACTACAAGCCAGGTCCATGAAGTGCTTCACATCTAAAATCAAGGTGAAATATACAACAGCCTTGAAATGCCACTATGGACCTCTCTTACTATCATGGGCCTGTCTTGCTACTACTGAATTATCTTACTACTATCGACACATTGTGATGCTATGCACTTGACTTGCTACTATGAACCTGTCTCGCCACACTTCTTTGCAACAATGGACTTGTCATGCCACTATGGACCCCTCTTGCTGCTCTGTATACGCATGTTGCTACTATACCAATTTGGACCAATATATTTATATATTATTATTATTATTATTATTATTATAGCTTTAAATGTATTGAGAATTAAAACAAAAATCAAAATTTATATCCCCAGTTGAGCAAGCCAAAGGAGACAGTGGCAAGAAAAAACTCCCTTGAAGCTGGAGCACAAAACCCAATACCTTGGAAGAAACCCATCCTCCTCTGGTCAAATAAATGAAAAAACAATAGAGTTTAAATTTAAAACTGCAGGTAGAAGCAGCCTTATAATCTGTATAGATCATGGAAGTCTTTAGTGAGTGTTTGCTGAATTGTGCTGCATGGTTTTGACAGGGCCACAGATGTAGTGTGAAGGTACAAAGTATAGCAGAAATTAGGAATGAAAGGCAGGTAACTGGTCTCAATGTAGGAGAGGAGGATTTATGGATTATAGAAAATATGTATATTGTCAGAGTGTGGTGAGCGGCTGTGGCAGATTTAACTACAACAGCTAAACTAAAAGGAGAGAACCAGCAGGTAACACAGACCTGGAGGCACACTGAAACGCTGGCATCCCCTGGTCCCACCATCAGCAAACCTGAGTGATCATGGGTTATTTTGTTTTTCTGTCATTTTATATTGTGATTGTTATTTAATCATTATTTTAAAATGCAGGAATTTTCACCAGAAGACAATCCATCAAGTTATAATATTAATAGTATTTAAAAGTTTCTTAACCTAAATAAAGGGTTCCTCTGTGAATGATGAAAGGGGTGTCTGGGGTGTAAAAAAACCCCATTAAATTCTTAGTACTGTGTAATAACTCACATGTGTGCAACACATCTGGGCAACAGCAAACTTGTGGTCAGAAACTGACCAATGATGAACATGGTAGAGCAGGGTTTGTTATATCATCTGGGATGGTAAGTCATCATGCTGAGCCTGAGCAAGGGGAGTCGCAACTGCAGCCAGCAACAATTTGGTCCAGACTTTGGCAGTAGAACGCTGAGAGATATCTGTAAAAGCTTGCTCAAAGAAGAGAGACGCCAGACCCGTAAAATCAATCCCACCTGACAGCAGGGGAGGAAGCGGGAGTCCAGCGATGCCATGCTTAGATTACTCTCCGGAGTGGAGCACACTCTTTCCGAGGCCCGATCGATAACGATCTATAAAAAATGAGCAGTCAAATGCATGTACACCCTGCATCACCAAGAATAATATAACTGCCAATGCTAGGTAGGTGCACTTAAAAGGAAAGAGATTAAAGAAATACAAACTGACATTGTGGGGTTATTTGATGCAGAGGTGGGTTGGAGGGGGGTGGAATTAAAAGAATGGAGAATGGAAACTTTCAACTCTAAAAATGTGCCATGTTGGCTGAGCAGGTGTCCTCAAACTTTTAGATATATGTTTTTTACAAAAAAAAAACCAAAAACAAAAAAACAAAACAAAAAACAAAAAAACAAAACAAAAACAAAACTGTTTGTAATGAATTGGTTATTTTTTATTTGTTTATTTATTTATTTACTTTTTTTTTTAAATGTTGGTATTCCACTTTACATTATTTATTTATTTATTTATTTGTTTATATATTATTAATGATGTGTTTGTTTGTTTATGCTTGTTTTTTTTTCTGTGTATTTTTAAAAATTGTTGATATGTTCATTTTACCCTGTCACCACACCATGAATTTATTTATTTATTTTGCAGTTTAGCAAATTTTTGACATTTTATTTGACATTATTATTTATATATTTATTATGTATAATTATTTATTCATTTTGTAATTACGCAGATTGTTGATATTTTTATTTTACCTTGTCACCATATATATTAATTTTATTAATTTATTTATTTACACAAAAAATCAACAAAATATTTTTTAATAATTATGTGTATATTTTTCTGATATGATTTATAAATTGTAACAAAAGGCTTTTCTAAAATGTAAATAAAATTCTAATGACATTTTAAAATTCTTATTTCAAACTAACAGTAATGTGTTTTATTTCTTAATATTTACAATAATATTAATTCAACATTATCCAACTTTTCCAATAGTTCCAGTAGTGTCCACTGTCTCCACTGGACCAGATGAGGTCTCAAGGGAGACGGACAAATACGCGAAGGAGGTGAACGTCAAATCCTTCCACCACACCCCAGCCCTGGGGGACAAGGTTAAACAGCCGGAGACACATCCAACAGCCCAGAACCCTGGTCATGAATAAGTCACTGAGACATGCTGTCAGAGCGTAGCCGGGAAAGCTCAGCCGGGTGTGACCGAGGGGACGGGGATGGGGATGGATGTGTGTGTGTGTGTGTGTGGAGAAGGGGGGTGGTGGGTGGGTTCATCTCTAAAGTGACCTCAGAACGGGCAAAATACCCACTCCCTACAGCTGTCCACCTGATTCAGTGTTAAGACGTGAAGAAATGGAGAAAAACAGTTTTTTAAAGTATTAATTCTAATCCACTTTTTCTTAAACTATGTAATTGCTCCACTCTCACTGTTACTGGGGTCTCCTTCAATTGTACAGTGTACATCCAACAGTGAAGGCACATGCTACCAGCTCACCGGCCAGCTCAGCTCAAGACACTTGGAGGAGAACACTAACTACCCACATCTTTTATGTAATTTCAAGACCCCAGATCTTAAAATAGGACCAACCTTTTGACCACAATGCTTCTCTTGAGCCTAAGACTTAAGATCTGCAATGTTAGGGTAGGGCAGTCGTGGTGGCTGTGGGTGGGCATCGTTCCAACACAAATCTGGAAAGAAAATCTATTACAGCTACAGAATAAAGCCTAGAAGAGACAAATAGCCTGGCACCCATTTGTGTATTGAAGAAGATAGATACAGAAGTGAGGAGAGATAGGGGATGCGAGACAAAGAGACAGAGAGAAGTAGCAGCATTGAACATGTTTGCGGAGGCGTATTGTGGCTGTCGCTCAACTGTCTCCTGTGTGTGCTGAGCGCCCAGAGTCTTGTAGAGCTTGATTAAGAGCAGAGATGGGAGAAGTCAATGCAGTGTGTGTGTGTGTGTGGGTGAGCATCAGCCAAAGGACAGAAACGCACACACAGACACACATCATTGTACATATCACTTGTCTGTCACAGCGTGGTAGCACAGTGTGAGATACAGATGTAATTAAGGGTCCAAGCACTGAAAGTACAAGTTGCGAGATGTACTTTGAGAGTCTAAATTTAACAGAAATGGAACAGAGTTCCTCTCCAGAGTTGAGGTAGGTACTCCAAGAAGTAAGATATTACTTAGGTGGGCCTATATCGTATAGCTGGAATTGGGTCAGAAAAATATCATTAAATTATTAGATACCAGATGGAAAAGGCTGATCCACATACCGATCCGTATTCCAGTCCTCAGCTTCCTCTGGACCATGAATCAGCTGTAACTACATAACATCAACGATCCACATTCTTACATCACATCATAACATTACATTCATAACATCACATAATACCCTGAACCCACGGCTACTTCTGTAATTGAGGCTCTGTAAATGGGGAGAACATTTCAAAAACACGTGAGTATACAGTCGTAAAAATAAAACTGCTGCAGAGTTCTTTGATATATGACACTTCTGGTTCCATAAAAATATGTTTGTTTAAGAGCTGTGTAAAGAACCTTTTAGAGAATTAAAAATACATCACTCAATCTTAAGATTCTTCACACATTTAAATATATTAGTAAATATGGTTCTTTATAGAATCAAACTTTCTTCTAGGGCATTGTGACACCTATAATCATAAGAATGTACAATGTGAAGATTCACATTGTCAGTGCGGTTCTGTTTAACTCAAAACTGTGCTCTTAGAAAATACTGCCATCAAACTCTGAGCTGTGCAGCTTTTACTCTGTTCAGAATCTCATACTGTTTTATATCAAGTGTGTGTGTGTGTGTGTGAGGGAGAGAGAGAGAGAGAGTGAGAGCGAGATGGACAAACCATGACAACCTTGTCTGCTACAGATTCTTTTGTGTTCTATTGGAGGTTTTAGAAATGATATTTGCTATTAGAACACAGCGAGAGGGATATATATTGAGACAAATGAACAGAGGAAAGGCAATGCAGAGATGAGAAGTGAAAAAAGTAGAGAAATTAAAACAATATAAAGAGAAAATATGGTAACACTTTACAATAATGGTCCGTAATAACCTAGTCAGTATACAAGGACTGCTCATGAACAAATGCAGTAACTACTGGTAACAAGTAGGTTGTTATACCTTACAACTAATGAACAGACATATGTGTTCCCAAATCAAATCAAATTTTTACAACTGATGTTGTCACAAAGCAGCTTCACAGAATTCCAGTAAGACAGATTTTTGACATTAAATGTAAAAATGTGAGGTGAGCAAGCCAAGGGCGACAGTGGCAAGGAAAAATTCCCTCAGGTGAGGAAGAAACCTTTTTTTTTATATATATATGTTTCTTAAGTAGATATGAACTAAGTTGTTGGGCCACAGCATTTTCTCGATCTGGTTTTATTATCTGCTTTGTAGAATAGTGAGGGGGCATACATATATTATGACTAAGACGTAGTTCATATGAAATTAGCTAATGGTCAGAGATTGCTGAGGTTTAACTAAGTCTAAAGTGTGACTGCAGTAGTAAGTAGGCCCTGTTACATTTTGAGTAATACCAATAGAGTCTAGGATTGAAGTAAATGCCTTTTTAGTGAGTCATCTGCCTTCTCAAAATGGATATTGAAATCTCCTACAATTATAACTTTATCACTGCACTCAGCTAAATTTGCAGCGAAATCACTGAATCATTTAAGAAATTCTGAGTAAGGCCCTGGTGGTCTGTAAATGTTACATAATAAAAATGCGTCCTTTATTGTGACTGGATTTGTAATAATAGTGGAGAGAACCTCAAAAGAAGTGAAGGTGTCACATTGTTTAAGACTGATGTCTAAGGTATTTTGGTAAATTACACATACTCCACCTCCTTTGCCTGATAATCTTGGGCTATGTACATAATTATAGTCTAGAGGGGTGGCTTCATTTAGTGCTGAATATTCATTTGGTCTAAACCACGTTTCAGTGAGATAGAAAACGTACAATTTATGATCACTTATAATATCATTTACGATGGCTGCTTTTGAGTTTATTGATCTTATATTGAGTAACCCAAATTTTAGTTTTAGTTGTTGCAGCTATCATATGTGTATGATTTAATATTGATTAGGTTGTTGAAACAGAATAATTTTGTTTTGTACTTCTACATTTAATTCGGTGGAAGACACAGTCTCACAGTCAGTTTAGAGTGTCTGACTGCAGCCTGGTCCCGGCTCTGGATTGTCAGCAGATGTTTACACTACTCTGCTGACTAACTAAAAGACTATGTGCTATGCTGCAAGAAAGTAAGGCAGTATCCTCCCACGTTGGGTGGATACCATCCCTACCTATAAGACCAGCCTTGACCTCGAAATGTAACCAATTATCTATATAAGTCCACTTGATTTTCGAAACACCACTTGGAGATCCAGCAGTTTAAAACCAAAAGTCTGCTGTAGGCTTCAGCGCCGTGCCGCATTGGGTTAATATTTTAGTTAATATTGAATTAATTCATAATTGTTTTACAACAATTCCTTAGATACTTAGTAACTATACATGATCAAGTCAAGAACTAATATAGTAACTATATGTGGACAAATCATCAACTAATATACAAACCTGATTCCAAAAAAGCTGGGACACTAAACACATTGTGAATAAAAACTGAATGCAATGATGTGGAGGTGGCAAATGTCAATATTTAATTCGTAATAGAACATAGATGACAGATCAAAAGTTTAATCTGAGTAAATGTAACATTTTAAAGGAAAAATATGTTGATTCAAAATTTCACAGTGTCAACAAATCCCAATATTTCCAGCAATAAGTGGCTGGAAAAAGGAAATTGAGCATATAACGAACAGCTGGAAGACCAATTAACACTAATTAGGTCAATTGACAACATGATTGGGTATAAAAAGAGCTTCCCAGAGTGTCAGTGTCTCTCTGAAGCCAAAATGGTAAGAGGATCACCAATTCCACCATTGTTGCACAGAAAGATAGTGCAGTGATACCAGAATGGTGTTACCCATCGTAAAATAGCAAAGACTTTTAAATTATCATCATCAACCGTGCATAACATCATCAAAAGATTCAGAGAATCTGGAACAATTGCTGTGTGTAAGGGTCAAGGCCGTAAAACTCTACTGGATGCTCGTGATCTCCGGGCCCTTAAACGTCACTGCACCTCAAACAGGAACGCCACTGTCAAGGAAATAACAGAATGGGCTCAGGAATACTTCCAGAAAGCATTGTCAGTGAACACAAACCACCGTGCCATCCATCGTTGCCAGCTGAAACTCTACAGTGCATGGAAGCCATTTCTAAGCAAGCTCCACAAGCTCAGACGTTTGCACTGCGACAGGGGGCTTTTAAAATGGAGTGTGGCAAAATGGAAGACTGTTCTGTGGTCAGATGAGTCACAATTTGAAGTTCTTGCCATGTCATCCGGACCAGAGAGGACAAGGATAACCCAAGTTGTTATCAACACTCCGTTCAGAAGCCTGCATCACTGATGGTATGGGGTTGCATGAGTGCTTGTGGCATGGGCAGCTTGCATGTCTGGAAAGGCACCACTAATGCAGAAAACTATGTTTAGGTTCTAGAACAACATATGCTCCCATCTACACGTCATCTCTTTCAGGGAAGACCCTGCATTTTTCAACAAGATAATGCCAGACCACACACTGCAGCAATCACAACACCATGGCTACGTAGGAGAAGGATCCGGGGACTGAAATGGCAGCCTGCAGTCCAGATCTATAGAGAACATTTGGCGCATCATAAATAGGAAGGTGCGACCAAGAAGGCCCAAGACGATTGAACAGTTAGAGGCCTGTATTAGACATGAATGGGAGAGCGTTCCTATTTCTAAACTTGAGAAACTGGTCTCCCCTGTCTGTTGAGTGTTGTAAGAAGAAGGGGGGATGCCACACCGTGGTAAAAAATGGCCTTGTGCCAACTTTTTTGGGATTTGTTGATGCCATGAAATTTTGAAACAACATATTTTTCCCTTAAAATGATACATTCTCTCAGTTTAAACATTTGATCTGTCATTTGTGTTCTATTCTGAATAAAATATTAGATGTTGGCACCTCCACATCATTGCATTCAGTTTTTATTCACAATTTGTTTAGTGTCCCAACTTTTTTGGAATCCGGTTTGTAGTAACTATTTGGAGAAATCATCAACTAATATAGTAACTGTGGACAAATCATCAGCTAATATCTGTATGTGGACAAATCATAAACAAATAAAGTGGACAAATCATGAACTAATATAGTAACTATATGTTGACAAATCATGAACGAACTTAGGAACTCTGCATGAAAGTTTCCCACTTTACAATAGGGGCACAAATATTCATAATTAGTGATGAAAGTATTAGTAGCAAATTATTACTACTATTAATTAGTCATGATTATTCCAGCATTCTAAGTAAGTGATCAACCCAACACTCTCCCAAAAAATTTACTTACTTGAAAGTTACTTGAAAGTTCACGGTTCATAGTATTTTCTCACATTAACTATTTTTTCTTAGCTTTGTAGTCTAACCATGTTGTATTATATGAAATAAATAATAAATACCTGTGATGAAATAACCTAATGTACACATGCTAATTTTTTTTTTCATTTGGGAATCATCTGAGCCTGTAATCAGTTTAGTAATCTTATGCTACTGTTCCTAATATATATGCAGTTTGTTTTGGTGAAGTTGTGAAAATGTATACAAAACTAAAACATACTACTACAACCATTACATTAATAAATGCATACTATAATACTTAAAATCATACCATACATTAGTTCCTGTATTGCTTAATAATTTGTCCTTGATATGTTCCCATAGGATTTCATTGTTCTTGTTTCATATGTTTTTTTTTTTTTTTTTATGTAGTCATTTGTCCACATATAGTTACTACATTGGTTTATGATTTGTCCATGTATAGTATTTAAGGTTTAGTTGTAAAACAAAACAAAAAAATTAATTCAGTATTAACTATTAAGGGAACACATGATTAATTGTTCATTAGTTGTAAGGCATAACAACCTACTTGTTACCTGTAGTTACTGTATTTGTTCATGAGTTGTCCTTGTATAGTGACTAGGTAATTAAGGACTCTTATTATAAAGTATTGCCAAAAAAATAGATTTCTAGTCATTTTTTGTTCTCATATAGATGTGGATATTTTTTGAAAATGCTGTTGGAGTTGTTGAGGAGGTATTTTGAAAATGTTTTTGAAAGGGTCTGTTCTAAAACCTAGTGAGCTGTCTACATAGAGATCATTTTAAGTCATAATGTGCTCCCAACACATAGGCTGTCCCAAGTCTTAGATACATTACACATCCAGCCATCCTTAATTTGGCTGAATTTTAAGGCAGCATTGAACTGTTCCTCAGTTGCTAATTTAATCCCATGATGCAACGCAAGAACAAATCCCATCTATTTCACTTTTTTCCAAAAAAGCACTAGATCTGAAAACCAGAATCCATCATGCTGACATACTGAGGCGATGCTGAGCAGCTGAGGTTGCATTCCATGGTTGGGGAAAAGCCATGACACAATCGGTTTTTAACTAGAGCATCTCAATTATCTGCCTTCACTAAAGCTCATTAGATTTTGGAACAGAGCTAAAATGTTATCTTCATGTTACTGATGTTTTCAAAATATATGTGTGGACTAGGCCTCGGTGAGCACATAACATTAGCTAGTAGTTTGACTAGATTATGCCCTGGTATAATCTGCCATCCAGAAAATAGTGCTGACAAGAAAACAATAGAATAAATGTGTGGGCTTAAATGTTAACCTTAAGGACCTGATAAAATGCAGATCAGCCCATCACTATATTACACCCTGTGTATTTTCATGTGTGCCCATTGTATACTCATTGAACCCAAATTGCTGCAAACCTGGGCAAACCTCAGGTTGATATGTAAATCATTACAGGATTAATCTCTGCCTTATAAATAGATGACAGATACTACTTTTGAGTAGTGTACCTCTTGGTATGAGGTGGTTGCCTGCAGGATGTTCATTTCCTCAAACTGCCCAACAAATTGGTTTAAGCCATTCTGACTTAGGAATTGGAAGCAGTGGTGTCATAAAGGAAAAACCCGGAATGCCATGGTTTGGAACCATGTAGTCTTTAGCGATGGATCCAAGTTTTTTTGGGGTTCAAGTCGGGTTCAAGTATGGAGGCTTGCCCCAACTGCTGGTGTGATGGTATGGCGAGCCATCATATACAATAGTGATACAAAAGAACAGCTCAGTGATATCTGCAGGACATATGTTGCTTCTCATCGCAGGGCTTCCAACTGAAAGGAATGGCTCCGCCAGACCAAAACACCTGTCTCCAGATTTAAAACCACAGCATTTATGGGACTAGCGGTGCGGCCAGCTTTTGCGACCTAATAGTGTGCAGAATCTGCAGTCCAAGCTGCAACATCGGTGGACAAATGATGCAGGACATTACATTGAAATTGCATGCCTACATGTCCAACCATATTTCATCTCTATCCAGGCTAGAGGCAGCCCAACAGGGAACTAGATTGTGCAGTTGTCCCCAATAAGTGTATCATTTTGTTATAATAGTGTAAACTCTTACATATATATCATTGTTACATTCACGCATATGAAGTTTCATTAGATTCCAAGAACTCGTTTTTGTGTTGGCACAGGAATTGCACACTTTACTGTAGAATGATGCTCCATCCAGTAATTCTTGGGTATGTCACGCTTTAAAGATACTACATACCATGTTAACCCCTATAACACTTTTCCTCATGTCAATAAGTGCAGGGAGCTTACTAATATACCACAGAAAACCCATTTACCAAAATAATTACAGTAGATGTTACTGACATGCTGACCTAAAGGGAATACAGAGCTCCCTCCCATAGATCCCACTGGGACCCTCCTGCCTTCTCTTAATCACACTACAAATGACTTTGTTATTCATGTGAGAATATCTCCAGAGTTCATTTCCATTCCGCAGCAGCTGAGTTTTCTTTTCCTCTCCCAAGAAGACAAGAAGACAAGTACTTACTCAAGAGATTGGCCTTCATTGGGACTGTAGTATCATGTTGAAGCTGAATATTTCTCTGTTCTGCATTCTCACAAACACATATGTCAAGAGCGCGAGGGAGAGGGAGTGAGAGAGTGATGAAAACAGGAAAAGAGAGTCATGCTGACCCAGCCAGATGTGCTGCAAAGACACTTTGCATGTGGTTAGAAGCTCAATCAACCGACCACAATCCATCACGCAGCATCACTTGGCAGTCGTGGTTTTGATGAAAGCCTTATCAAGCAAACAAAATGATCCACACTCATCAGCAGCAAGGACAGATGGATGTTTAGAGGCAAACAAGTTGGGTCACTTTAAAAGTGTATTAGAGAGTTGGTCGACACCTAATGAGTGTGTTCAACTATTTTAAGGGACAGACATTTTGTGACATGGATGGTTAGTTGTATATACACAGCTTGCATAATGAATTCATTGATTTTGGTAAAGACTTCATCATGATCAGGGTCAAGGGTCACTGAACACACTTTGACAGGGCGCCAGACCACTACAGGGCATCACACACTTGTGAGACACACACAAAAATGAGAATTGAGAAGAAAAAGAACTGAGCAAATCTGACTCCTAACTGAACTGAGTTGTGGCTCGTTCTCATTTAAAGGAACAGGCACCGAAACTGGCCATTTTAAACAGAGCTGTTAGAATGCCACTGGTCCTACTGGTATTTTATGCAAAAGCAGGTCGCAGGCATTTCATGACTTGGGTAGCACTTGGGAAAATGACTAGAAGCTAAGGGCAGCGACATGTACATTACAGCCAAGTTCTGTCTCTCATGGCAGGGCTTCCAAATGGCATTTTTCAGCAGGATAATGTTTGCCCACACACAGCAGTGGTTTCCCAGAATTGCTTCTGTTAGATATTCCTTGGCCTGCCAGGTTGCCAGATGTATCACCAATCAAGCATTTATAGAACAAGCTGGCACACCAGTTCCTGCAACCTAAGAGTGTGCAGGATCTACAAACCCAGCTGCATCATCTTTGGGAACTGTGCTGCAGGATGTCATATGGAAATGTCATGTATGCCAACCTTATCTCATCTTGTATCCAGGCTAGAGGTGGCCCAACAAGGAACCTCCTTTCAGCTGTGCAGTTGTCCCCAATAAACGTATCTATTTCTCTAATATTGTAATCACTTACAAACTTCATAATTACATTCACACATAAAAAGTTTCATTCGATTCCAACAGCTCCTTTTAGGTGCGGTGTGCTGTTTTATCCTGGTACTTTGACTAAAGCATGTCAAGATATGTCAGAGACATCTCAATAAGACCCTGTGAACTGTGATTTATTTGAGGAAAATGTGATAGAAATGTCCCCTTTACATATCTGTAAAGTGAAATACAGATTCATTTATTGGTTGATTAAAACAAGTCACAAGGTCTGCCAATGGAGTAGGACACTCTCTGAATAAAATAGAAATATTCTATACTAATCATTGTATATTACAAATAATTAATACTGAAAAATATTATAAATATTAAGATATAATTTTCTGAGGTGATATGTGTTTGTCTCTCCATCATTCATTCACTCTTTATTCTTCCCCACTTCCTCTCTCTGTCTCTCTCTTTCTCCTCTATGCCCTTAGGCCTTGACCACAGGGAGTGGATCAAGCGTGCAGAGAAGCTGAAAACAAGGCTTTAAAAACTCACAAAGCAGCCGTGTTTTGGCCTTAATGGCATCCCTCCAAAAGGCGGAGAAATAGGCAGTAGTGAGAGGTCACTGACCCTTCCCTGTCCCAGGACCCCTGGGGGCAGAGAGAGAGAGAGAAAGAGAGAGAGAGAACAGCTGAAACACACTGCAGTGTAGAACACAAGGCAAGCAAGAGAAGCCTCTGGAACCCCGGGGCATCAATTTGTCCTCTATCAGGAATGCTGACCTGTAGTGGACGAGGACACAAAGGCAGCCTGCGAACGCACAGTGGAGCAGAAGAAAAGAGCATCCGCAGCAGCACCGCTGTGGGCCAATGAGGGCAGCACTTTGTACTGAGAAGCTCTTAGGAGTGGACTGAGTGAATGATGGGCCTTGAGGGCTGTCTGCAAACACAGGGACAGTTGCACGCTCCATAAAGCAACAGTAGCTCTGCAGCTGGAGATGACAAAGTCAGCAATGTCCATTATGTAGAATATGTGAATTTTACTGTTATGTGTAGCATGACATGCTCTAGAATATTCACACACACTCTAACGACAGCATTTCATGTGTCTCAACCTCTCTTAACAGCCTACCTCTGGATATGTATCTCATATAATCTTATGATGAGATGGAATGGAAAATGATGAGTGTACAGATCCAGAATAAGTCTGAACCATAATACTGTGCTATATTATCTCCAAAATACTCATAAAATATCCATAAACAATGAATTTGAATTACAAGCATGTGGACATACCCCAGAGGTTTAATCATTTTGCAGATGTAGACTCTGGAGTCCATATATACATGCATCTTCTTTTCCGCTTTTCCATTTCAGGGTCGCGGTGGCAACAGGGCGAGCAAAGAAGCCCAGACGTCTCTGTCCCTTGCAACATCCACCAATTCCTCCTGGGGGATCCCAAGGCGTTCCCAGGCCAGCCGGGAGATATAATCTCTCCAGCGTGTCCTGGGTCTACCCCGGGGCCTCCTTCCTGTTGGACGTGCTTGGCATACCTCCAGTGGGAGGCGTCCAGGAGGCATCCTGATCAGATGCCCAAACCACCTCAACTGACTTCTCTCAGTGCGAAGGAGCAGCAACTCTACTCCGAGCTCCTCCCTAGTCACTGAGCTCCTCACCCGTTCACGGAGAGTACGCCCAACGACCCATTGGAGAAAGCTCATTTCGGCCACTTGTATTCGCGAACTTGTTCTTTCGGTTATTACCCAGAGCTCATGACCATAGGTGAGAGTGGGGATGTAGACTGACCGATAAATTGAGAGCTTTGATTTATGGCTCAGCTCTCTCTTCACCACAACGGTGCAGTACAGTGACCGCATTACTGCAGACGCTGCATCTATCCTACGTTCAATCTCACCATCCCTCTTCCCATCACTCGTGAACAAGAACCCGAGATACTTGAACTCCTTCACTTGGGGCAGGTTCTCACCCCTTACCTGAAGGGAGCATGCCATCTGTTTCTGGGAGATAACCATGGCCTCAGACTTGGAGGTGCTGATCCGCATACCGACTGCTTCACACTCGGCTGCAAACTGCTCAAGTGAACGCTGGAGGCCTCCGTGCAAAGAAGCCAGAAGAACAACATCGTCCGCAAAAAGCAGAGATGCCACCTCCTGAGCTACTCGACGGAAGCCCTCCTCGACGGAAGCCCTCCTGCCCCAGGAACAGGAGTGGAGATAAGGCACAGCTCTGACGGAGTCCAACACGGTCATATGCCTTCTCCAAATCCACAAAGCATGTGTAGAGTGGAGTAGCAAATTCCCACGCCCCCCTCAATCATCTGTGAAAAAGTAAAGCGTTGTTCCATAGTTCCGAGTTCAGAATTTCACCATCCTTGCTGAGCACAGCTTGGACAGTGTCCCCCCTCCCCCTCCTGAGCTGTCGGAGTGTTTTCCAGAACCTCTTTGAGGCCGCCCGGAAGTCATTCACTCTGGAGTCCAGATATTGTTATTGGTGTAGTCTGCCTACCCAGGTGAGCATTAAACTAGTGTATTGTTAATATGTAACTGCATAGTTATAACTGGTCAGCTCTACTTGTGTAGCTACATATTAACAACACACACAACAGTGACTTAACGGTAATATATTAATTGTTACACTAGTACAACTTAGTATAGGTCACCTGAAAGCCAAACACAGAAGTAATGACACAAGTGTTTTATGGTAGTTACATTATAATTACATGTTATTACACAGGTATACATGTGTATTTACATAAGACTGACTACATGTTAATTCGTCTGTAAAGGTAAACAGACCATGAAAAGATACAGATTTTGATTTTCTATGGAGAATGTACACAAGCTTGGTGCAGAAGTGAATTTATGTTAGGCATGTTGGGTTAGGCATTGGAGATTAAATATTATTATAATTAATCAGGCTTTTTACAGAGCATGAAAGAGAACGACTGATTGCAGACAGTGCAGATTGTGGACGTTTGTGCCACACAAACTGTTTGGAGACCAGAACTGTCTTCACCATCACATACTGTGAGCGCAGTGTGTGGTGCAGGTGTGTGTAGTGGAGCTGCTGATTGACAGTGCTATTCCTTGGTGCTGGAGAGGATCCGGGCAGGAGGGAGAGGAGTATAAATATCCCCCGTATGCCTGATGTTCTCCTAATCAACACTTTTTATTTGCAGATACTCATTAGTCAGTGAGTGGAATGCCACGAAAGCTCAGCGAAATATGGTATCGGCATCTTCAGAACGTTCCAGGAATGCAGGAGCGTCTGCACAAATGCTTTATTTTGCTCTGTAAATTTTCATGTTTATTTCTGATTGAAGAGGTGAAAGGTGCTTGTGAGCACAGAGGATGTGTGTGTGTGTGTGAGTGTATGTGTGTGCATGTGTGCACGTGTGTGTGATTGTGTGTTTGGCTGATGCGGTGGCAGACTCTCTCATGTCTCTAAGCTTGTCAAGCACTCTGTTTCTTAATTAACGTCTGCTCTCCTCTGGCCCGGCTCCGAATCTACTGAGTAGCAGAGTGTGACAGGCAATGTGTCAACCATAGCACTGTATCCAAGGGTCAAAGGCAGAGTGTGTCTGTGTGTGAGGTGGACTGTCACCTTGTAGGGACCAAAATCTGTTTACATACTCACATTTTGGGGACTTGTGAACGCGTGGTCTCATAACGTATTTGGTGTACAAATAAGTTTTAAAGCATTTTTCTGTAACATATAATTGTAATATTGTGATTAAAATACTTTCCTGCACTCTATTAAAAATAAAAATGATCTGCTTTCCAAGAACCCAAAGCACTTACAATGATAAAAAAATCAAAGGACAAACAAAGACACAGCAATAGAAAAAACTACAAAACAGCACCAAAAAATAGAAAATATATAATATATATATAATAAACTTTAACTATAAAATATAATAAACCATCACTGTGGCACTGAATTAATAGCAACTAGTGCTGGTGTTAGCCACCTGCAAAGCACTTATCAAGCATCAGAGCATCAACCTCAGGCTTCCTCGATCCACAGACCCAGCTAAGAGAAATGGCAAAGACAATCAGGCAACTGAAAAACAGCAGTGAGGAAGACAGCAGGACTCTGGTCAACAGGCCCAGCTCACAGCAAGCAACAGCAGAGGAGAAACACCTGCTGAATGAAGGTACCCGCACAGGCAGCCAGACACAATTTAAACAAAATGACTGAACAAAAAGCAAACAAAACACGGGTAGAAATGCTCTGGTCTGGCAATGAGGTCAGACAGACAGACATTGTATCCAAATGTACGTGTGAGTTTTGGTTTAGATGATTAAAAGATGGCTATTTCCATGTTAGCAATTGTGAATGTACTGTGATAAGACTTTCACAATACGTTTAATTCTACACAAAATTTACCATAAAATGACAAAAAAGCAGGACAATGTTTGAATTCTGATTTACAAATATACACTACACAAAAACCCTTTCAAACTAATTTGTATGCAAAATAAATTCTCCTGTTATGTTAGTAGTAGTACACTGTAAAAAATGTGACCCATTAGTTACTTAAAATAAATATGGCAACAAAGTGACACGTAATATTAATGAGTAGATTCTAATTTTCCAACTTTTAAGTAACATTCATTGAATAAATTAACTATATTTAAGCAAGAAAATTATGTCAATGTTAATAAAATGCACAGTTAAAATGTGTTGGATTTAGTAATAACATGCCTAAATATGAATTAATATAGCTCAAAGATATTGAGTAAGTTCAACTTAATTTCACAAGGAAAGGACTATTTATGTGAGTAAACTTAATTAATATTTACTAAATATCTTGCAAGTATTGATTTACATTTACTAAATATCGGGCAAAAATGTAGTAGCATGTACTAGGATTCTGGAGAAAGCTTGTTTCTATTTACTAATTATAGTAACTTTACATCTATTCAATAATATCACGTGTCACTTTGTTGCCATATTTTTTTTTTATTTTAAATCTACTTAATTTGTCCTTTTTGTGCCATGTTCGAGTCAACAGGTCAATGTGCATAAAAATAATACCAGATAAACATTTATTCATCTCTTGCAACATTTATTCATACAAAAATTGAAAATTGATACAGCTACAACAAGGATCACAAGCAGAATATTTTTTGGGGATGTGATGCAAGATCAAAACTTGCTGGTCCACTTAAATCTCAACAATGTTTTGAGACTGCACTCATCTTATACCAGATCAATTTAATTAGGATTCAGTATTCACCTGCAAATAGATGAATATTAGCTTTAACTTCATAAGCAAGTGTAATGTTTTAGTGTTGGTCTTTTCTATTCATCTATTTGCAGGTGCATCCTGGGTCCTAATTAAATTGACTGGGTATAATTGTTAACAAAATATGATCTCTTGTATTTGAAATACATTATGTACATAAAATATAATCAGACATAACCTTGCTTTACAGTCAAACAATTTAAACCAGACTGTAGACAGTGAGAAAACACAGGTCATAAAATTTTATAGAAACTATTGGAATTGGAATTTTTCTTGCTTTTAATAAGTACTAATTATATTGTTTATAGTAGTGCCCTCAAGTCACCCGCGAATTTAGTTTTAGGATTCAGATTCACAGTAAAAAAGTAAACTGCGAGCCATATCAGCTACAGCCTGTTTTCAAACACTACAAAATGTCCGAAACACGAAATTAAACAATTAAACAGTGAATATAACACCGTTTCTGACACAGAAATGACATCAGCAGTAAAAATTCAGAGTGGACAGAAACCATCGAGTATATGGCGTGAAAAGAGAAAATGCTATTGGGAAATAGATAAAAAAAAAACTTAGCAGAAAACCAAAGAGATTAAAATTTAAAACAAATGTAGCTAGGTGTTCCTACACAATATTATGAAAACATGTATTCTGATATACTGAGTATGGAATACTAACATAATACGTAAACGCACCTCTATGTATTAAGTGAGAGTGCGCTCAAGCGTTGTTCCTCACCATCAGCTAACTCTCCAGTCTTTGCTCTAAACCGGTCTTTATGAAGCACCAGTGTTTGTAAATAAACCGCCTCAGTCCGTTACCCAGGTCTCTCTCTCCCTGCTCATAGCAGAGATGTCTGGTGTTGTTTTAGACAGAGAAAAGAAACCCAAACGTTGAAAACAACGAACAGAAATGAGGATTACTCTATTCATGCTCCATGGTTTTGCGGTTTCGGATCTCTTAAGGTGGAAATGCCTCCAAACTCCGGAGACGGCTAACTGTATTAGCGACAGTGCTACAAACTAAACACCTCGAGTTACAAATGAGTGTCTCTGGTAATTCAATCAGTGAATTAAAAACTTACAGACAAGTTAAACTTCATCCACATACAAACTGTCGTTTTTCCTTCTCAAACACACCGATCCACCTTAAAAATCCGGAGCTTAGAACTGCGTTTCCCCACATTTAAGAGCGCCTCAAACAAAATACACAATTTTAGATAAAAACTTTTCTTTTGCTGTTAATAATTTAAAAGCTGTTCACTTTGGGAAGTCCGAGGACGTTCAGAACCCAGTAATGCTTGTGTCCACGAGTTTCAAAATGCGTTGGGCGGAAGTGTATGATTAAAATTAAAGACCTCCCAATGAGTAAAATCTATTACATTTTCTGGATCTTTGGGGTTACTGATAAAATATGAATAAATTCTATTCAACATATCCCAGATAATTTTATTTAGCCAAAAATGTGTAAATTGCAATTAATACTTATTTGCTCAATTTTATTTCAAACTACATGAAGTCTTTTTATTAAATGCAAGTTACTATTAGTTTTTAACTAAATATTAATTTACCCCAGTCCCACTTTTTACAGTGTAATAATAATAATACACACTTAAAAATGATGGTCCTACAAGGGTTCTTTAGTAAAGAAAATGGTTCTGTATAGAACCCTGATCATGTGAAGAACACAACTTTTTGCATGATTAAAGGATTCTCTGCATCATGAAAGTGTCTATCAAATTGATATGTGCTGGAGAATGTGCCTATATAGCACATGTTAGAAAAAGCATCTATATGGAACCAAAATGGTACTTTTATGTTGACAACCTTGACATCATAACAATAAAAAATCTGAAGTACACTTTAATCACACACTTACACTTTAATCATGCAAAGGGATCTATATAGAACCATTGATAACGAACCCTTGTAGGACCATCGTTTTTAAGAGTGTGGTTATGATTAAGATTAAGGTTAGTGTTAGATTAGGGCTGGTTTTCCCGAATGCATCTTAGAACAAGGACGATTCTTAAGTGGTAGGGTGAGCATCAGACAGAACACTAGCTCTCCCTGTTAAGATGATTTTAACACTAAGATGTTTTTTTTGGGGGGGGGGCGGCACGGTGGCGCAGCAGGGAGGTGTCGCAGTCACACAGCTCCAGGGGCCTGGAGGTTGTGGGTTCGATTCCCACTCCGGGTGACTGTCTGTGAGCAGTTGGTGTGTTCTCCCCGTGTCCGCATGGGTTTCCTCTGGGTGCTTCGGTTTCCTCCCACAGTCCAAAAACACCTTGGTAGGTGGATTGGCGACTCAAAAGTGTCTGTGTGTGTGTGTGTATGTTGCCCTGTGAAGGACTGGTGCCCCCTCCAGGGTGTATTCCCACTTTGCGCCCAATGATTCCAGGTAGGCTCTGGACCCACCGCGACCCTGAACTGGATAAGGGTTACAGATAATGAATGAATGAATGAATGAATGTTTTTTGGGAAACTGGGCCAAGACACAACTGTGTGTTAGTGTGTCTGTGCATGTGTATGTGTGTGTGTGAGAAAGGAGCATAATAAGACCTCTATTCTCCTCAGGTTGGTGGTACTAGGGATGATTCCATCTTTTTCATTCTTACAAAAAAATCCCCAAAGTAATTTTGCTACACACTATTCATCCCCATATTTCAAAAGCATCGGAGCTTGCGTCTGTTTCAGTCAGAGATTTTCCTCTGTGTACAATAAAGCAGGAAATAAAGGAAGGCTACTGCAGCCATTTAAAAGATATATCACCCTGAATATCTCCAGGAAACACAAACACAACAGGTATGGAGAAAATGAGAAAGGATAGACAGAGAAACAAGCTAAAATGGCTAAAATGCAGATCTTCTGCTCCTCACTGCTCATTGCTAACATGGCAGTGCCCACTGGAAGGCAAAAAATCAATCACTGTTCATATCCATCATTATATCTAAAGCATTACAGGTCCAATACAGACCGTTTGTGCACCATGTCCAAGATTAGAGTCTGTGCTTTTCATTTTAAATTAAGTTCCACGCAAAAATAATTATGTATTTTTTTTTTCAAATATACCCTAACAGGTGTCATGAACAAATATTTGTGATGGTATAGAGATTCGTATTTTTCGCAGAGCCATATTTTAGTCAATATGTAAATATTATAAATCATTCAAATGGGCAGACTCTCAGGATTATGAGGATGTAAGTCAATATACTCTGAAATGTATGAATATGGAATTAAAATTACTCACATTACTGATAATACAATTTGGAAGATGTTTGCTCACTATTTGCTATAGCTCTCGTGTGTTTGCATGCTCAGAGCCCATCTTAAGTCTTTATGAATATGATGTTTCTGCAAGGCTTCTTTACTAAAGGAAATGGCTCTATATAGAACCCTGAACACATGAGAAACCCTTTGCATGATTAAAGGGTTCCTTCATGTGCTATAGATGGTTCAATTTAGCATCACTTGTAAAAGGTTTTCAAGCTTGTAACAATAGACCATTTTGGTGCTTTAAAGAACCTTTTTCAGACTGAGAATACATACATTTTGTCTCAGGTCATTTAAATCACAGCGCTCATGCAGCTGACGCTGCTCTGGTTCAGCTAAACCTGCATATTTAGCAGCGATCCATAAACCCTGAGTGCTAATGACCCCACTGGTCATTCACGGGTCATTTCCTGTGCAGGGTTAAATACTTAATGATGGGATGAAATGAAGTCAGTTCTAATTATGGAGAGGGGAACTAAAATTAGAGGAGAAACAATGATACAATCCCCAAAGATTAGTGGGGACAATAAGCGAGGATGGAACTGCAGTAAATCAAAGGTTTAAACACTCACAAAATCATGCTATCAGTGACAGAGTATATGAAATTATCTATCTATCTATCTATCTACACAACATGAGAAAAGAGCAGGAGAAAGTTTAAATTTTGATTTACAATTATATGTTACCCAAAAATGCTTTAAAACTTATTTGTACACCTAATACAGGCCTGTACACTTTTAAAAATAAAGGTACTACAAAAAGTTCTTTGAGTGATGACATAGAAGAACCATTTTGAGTTCCACAAAGGACCACAGCATTTGTTGAGGAGATGTGTGAGTGTGGAGTGCCTTTTAACTCAGTCTTAAGGTTCTTTATCCATTTAAAGTTATTAGCAAATGTGTTTCATCTATGGCATTGCTCAAAGGACCTAATATAGTATCTTTATTTTTATGAGTGTAAGTGAATTGCCTCTGTCCAGCATGTGGTCCTGCATTGTGCCCTGGATTTAATCAGGATGCAGTAGTTAGAGACGATGAATAAATGAGCAATGCTTAATATACATAAGTGAAGGTAAGGTATACATTTATACAGTATAGACACTTTTCCACTGTGTTACATGCTAGGCAGTGATATTTCTATAAGAAGCAGCTGTCTAAATAGTCAGAAGTCCAACCCACATCCAGTCTTATAGGAGATACTGTACTTAGTAGTGACATCACAAGTATCTGATGCTGCCTTTATAAGGAAACCTTAGTTACTTGTCCCGGGGGTGTGCACTCTGTAGAGAGCTCACTGTGTTTTTGAGACAACCTCGATGAATATATCTTCAGGACTGAGTAAAAAAATTAATTGTGTGGGTTTACTAGGGTTCTGTTACGACTACTCAACACAGTGATGTCACTGATCATACACTTCTTCCAATACTCCTTCTGTCCAAAGACACAAGCAGTGATGAGGCAGTTAATCGTATGGATTTCAGCTGTTTATTAGAGTTGTGTGTGCGTGTATGTGTGTGTGGGTGTGTGGGTGTGTGTCTGCTTGCCTCTGCTCTTTGTACCAGCCCCTCTTTTGATTCACTTCTTGTTAGTGGCTCTGCCAATCAAGCTGGCGGCCTGTCACTTATCAAGGTGCTTCATATGATTGCCAACACAAGTGTAAGTGAGATCCTACACTCTTTTTAGTATGTGTGTATGCTGAAGGGGGTGGTCTCATCTGTCACACACTCCTCTCCTATGACTAGCTGTGACAGATCCGCTCTGTGGACACACACCAGTAAGCACAAACTTACACACACGTCTGGGAATGAGTGAGTTGGCATTAGTCCATGGATGAATAGGGTTAGGGGCGCTCAGTTAAAACATTTTCAGTGTTTTAGGTTTATTTCAGTGATTTAAAACATTAAAAAAAAAAAAAATATATATATATATATATATATATTTTTTAATGTATGTATTGTATCCACTGACTATACAGAAGCACTTTGTAGTTCTATAATTACAGACTGTAGTCCACTTGTTCCCCATTTCTCCCTGTTTGTCAATACTCAGGACCCCTTCAGAGCCCCTAAAGAGTAGGTAAAATTTAGGTGGTGGATCATTCTCAGTGCAGTGGTGATACTGATGTGGTGGTGGTGTGTTAGCGTGTGTTGTGCTGGTGTGAGTGGATCAGACACAGCAGAGCTGCTTGACCTTTTAAAGCATTCAGTGTCACTGGTGGACTGAGTATAGTCCAACCAACAATGATGAAGCTGAAGTGTAACTATTGTTGAGCTGCCTATTGTAAAGGGTAGTGGATAACACCTATGTCTGCCACATGACTAGGGTTCCATTCCCAGCTCAGGCAGGAAGACCACACTACCCCAATGAGAATCAATGTGCAAGACTCTTAACATTGCATTCACTTGCCTTTAAATCACTCTGGATTTAAGCTTTCTGTCATTCAATTCAATGAATGTTAATGGCAAATTATGTCAGAAATGGAGCTGTGTCACATCGACAATATGTTAATCTTTTTTTTGAGCTGACAGCAAATGCTTGTCTCTCCACTTGTTGGTCTCTGATATCACACCATGCATAGGTGCCCTGAAATGTGTGTTCCTCAGCTTGTGACACGCATATGAAATCAGAGCTTGTAGCAGCTGTTTATTTTTCTGCTTGTCCAACTTCTAAAATAAAATTGGGGAAGAAATTTGGAAGTAGGCATAAGAAGGTAAAAGAAAAGGAGATTAAGGCACTGTGGAAGCTGACAGCTATATGTCTACAGGCAGGACCTTTCAGTGTTGTTGATCTTTGTAGTTACAGCAAAATACACATGTTGAACTTTACAGGAAAAACAACAGTCATAGTGCATAACGAAGAGAAATAGGGAGGAACAATGAGAAGTAGATTAAAGACCACAAGAGGCTAAATGAGAGACAGAATGGAGAGTTAAATGAGCTCTCTCAAAAATAAGGCTCCCTACATGCCTCTTGTTTTGAAGATCTACTTCAAAATATTTAAGTGGTGTGCATCTTTTGCACATGTGCAAAATCACTACTCAAAATGGTTCTGGAGGCAGCACTGAGTTACATTACCCTCCATTTAAACAAAACAAAATATAGAAACTTTTGCAACAGTAACATTATGAAACAGGACTAAGTCAGTAAAAAAAGTTATATTGCACATTTCTGACAGGCAAATACAAGGGTCTAGGCAGAGCTTTACCAGTTTATGGCGTGGCATTTGGCGGCACGGTGGCGCAGCAGGTAGTGTCGCAGTCACACAGCTCCAGGGGAGGAGTTGGTGTGTTCTCCCCGTGTCCGCGTGGGTTTCCTCCGGGTGCTCCGGTTTCCTCCCACAGTCCAAAAACACACGTTGCAGGTGGATTGGCGACTCGAAAGTGTCCGTAGGTATGAGTGTGTGAGTGAATGTGTGTGTGTCTGTGTTACCCTGTGAGGGACTGGCATCCCCTCCAGGGTGTATTCCCGCCTTGCGCCCAGTGATTCCAGGTAGGCTCTGGACCCCCCGCGACCCTAAATTGGATAAGCGGTTACAGATAATGGATGGATGGCGTGGCATTTGAAAATATCTGCCCAATCCTTTTTAACCAATCACATTCATCCTTGCCTCTTGGCTGGTAACCAATTATGTTCCTTCTGCCTTCAAGGCAGCACTGCCTCCAGAACCATTATAAGTAATGCATAACCTTTATTGAGGTTTTTCACACTCAACTGATTTACAAATATACGGTTGTATGCAAATATTTGTATACTCATGTCAATTTACATGTTTGTTCTGGTGGTGTGGGGGCTGGTATCTATCATACCTATTTTGCATAATGTAAACTTTTGAGTATACCTGCACCTATTTAAGACTATTAACAATCCAGAGGGCTCTTTGTAGAGCTCAGAGGGCTCTTTGTTGAGATTGTGTTGTGGCTGGCTGTAGTGTTGGATGTGCTCTGTTAACCCTGTGGTAAATGTCACTGTAGCTTCAGGAGGTGGAGCTTTGTGGTGCATGATGAGATTCAGAGGGACAGTCAGTGGCAAAGACCCTGAGGACCAGAGACTGCAGCCGCTCCCCCCAAACACGCTGTTTACTCCCTAACATGCACTCAACAATTAGCCCCTGCTCTACTCTTGACCTTAATACCATAGACAGACTTAACCACCCACTGTCAGCACTCATTCACTAATTGACCTGAAGACCTGAATGGGGCGATACCCAGTGACAATACTGGGAAGGCTGTGGGGGAGAATGGGATTCTCCAGAATATATATATTGGACTAGAGCCACTTTGACTGATAAAACATGTTTTGAGTTTGCTCTGCACAAGGAGGATATGCGTATGTGAGCCCTGCCTCACAAAAAGAGCTATTAGAGGATCTACGATTAAAAATTGTTGATTTACACAATGCTGGAAAGGGTTACAAAGTGATTTCAAAGACTTTTGAACTTCTCCAGTCTACAGTAAAGCAAGCAATCCACAAATGGAAACAATTTGGGTCTGTGGATACTCTGCCAAGAAGTGGGCGCCCAGTCAAGACTCATCAATGAGGTAAAGAAACAACCCAGACTGACAGCCAAGGATTTGAAGGCATAATTGATATAAGGTCACATCTGTGTTCATAAGTCTACAGTCTGTGCAGTGATTCTGAGTGGAACACCAACACCAAACCTGAACTGGATAATTGATTACAGACAATTAATGAATGAATTATTAAAACTCTTGAAATTTTTTTCTCTGTTCATCAAAGTGATGTTTATTAGTTATTTCCAAGAGAAACTTGACCCAAACATGACCCTATTGAGCTCACAAACAAGCCAATACCAAACCTCCCTTTGATTGCTAAAATGTTAGAATAAGATGTGAGAAACCGAGGTCATTTTACTAGGTATATATTCTCAGAAATGATCACTTGAAAATGATGTTATTCATTTTAATAACCCAACAAATAATACCCAGTACCTTAATTAAAAGCTTAGGGGTAGCACATTTGACGCATGTGTATACAATACAGTCAAAACCACCTATGCAATATTGCCAAATTTTGGCATATCTTGACCTTAAAAGATGCAGAAAAACTGATGCTAGTCTACTCTTGGTGATTCTAGTTCCTCACATTAGGAAAAACACTGCAGGAGGAAGTGCCTTTTTTCAGAAAGCTCCTCAGCTTTGGAATAGCCTGTTACAGTTTGGGAGTCAGACACACTTTACATTTCGATTGATAACCTACCTTTTCACACAGGTGTATGGTAAATCTTCCATTTTTAGGTTACTATTCTTTACTGGTGTCATAGCTCTGTATCACATACACTCATCCCCACTGGCATGTCAATGCTTGTTTGTTGCTCTGCCTGGCCCCTGGAAACTCCTTGAAGAGTAATTTCTTTCCTCCTCTACCATGAACCATTAAGCCCCTTATTTCTCTGCCCCTGTCTTTATTTTTTTTTTCCTCCTGTCTCTCTCATGCCCTGTTCTTGCTGCTCTCCCTGATGTTGTCCTGATCTAGCTCTGCCCTACGCATCCTATACAAGATCTTGGCCTTGTCTTACCTACTGCACCATGCAAGTATGCTGTATTAGCCCAAATGGACTCTGAAACCGTTTTTACACTCACACAGAATGGTGGTGCAGCAGGTAGTGTTGCAGTCACACAGCTCCAGGGACCTGGAGGTTGTGAGTTTGAGCCCCATTCTGGGTGACTGTCTGTGAGGAGTCTGGTATGTTCTCCCTGTGTATGCATGGATTTCATCCCATGGTCCCAAAACACACATTGGAAGGTGGATTGGTGGCAACTTAAAAGTGTCCATAGGTGTGGGTGTATGAGTGAACATGTTAGTGTGTGTCACCCTGTGAAGGACTGACGCCCTCATCAGGGTGTGTTCCAGCCTTGTGCCCAGTGATTCCAGGTAGGCTCTGGACTCACCGCGACCCTGATAAGCAGTTACAGACAATGAATGAATGAATAAAGTATAATTACATTTAACTTATTATCTCTATCAGTTCACATTTTCTGTTCTGTTATTTGTGCTCTCCAGTGTCAACCAAAGGAGGATGGGTTTCCCCTTATGAGTCTTGGTTCTTTCAATGTTTCTTCCTCGTGTGCTGAGGGAGTTTTTCTTTGCCATTGTTGCCACTGGCTTTCTGAAAGGAGGCGTGAACCCAGATAAGCTGCTTTGTGACAACTTCTGTTGTGAAAAGCACTATAGAACTAAGATTTGATTGATTGAGCTATGACAGCTCTAATTATAATAAACTAGTGTAATTAATCACAAAGATATGTAAGGAATGTCATGTTCATTTAGTTTCCATTTTTCATCAATAGGTTTAAAGGTAGTATTTTATTAAAAATAAAGTAACAATATAGCATCCACTGACAAATCCTCAACATTTTTATGCATTTATAAAATAAATTATAAACTTGTAAATGTACAACATAACTTTACTGTTTATAGCCCTATGTTTTCTCAAATGGAGGAGCTGGAAGAAGCGTTTAATAATTAAATATATGGTTTAAATTAAAGCTCAGTGGCCGAACAAAGCACAATGATCAAATCCTCCAAACAACATGAAGAATCACTCAGTGAAGAAACATTTTTGCTGTAGGTTGGTTCTGCACAATAGTAGCCTCCATACGCATTATTATGAGCATGTGTCCTACTCTTTAAGTTACCATTAAACAGTTTATAATAGTTCTAATAACTGTGGGAATGATTAGTAACGTTTTGGCCAGCTTCTCGCCCCTTATCTGTTATGAAGGATTACAAAATAAGCTAGTTGAGGGCTGGATATTTTTAGGCTGTTCTCAGAACCGTTGTGACAGTCTCAAAACTCCAGTAGCTCTGATGTGTATGATCCACATAATGTGACAGCAGTGCATGAATCAACTAACCACTCCCATCTCTTTTATTTTCACCAAGATCTCACATCAAGTGTGAATCCAACATAAATATTACAGACATTATTATTGCTCCTCACAAAAAAATAATCCCATCCGAATATATAAGAACTACAAGTAGTTCTGAGGTTTATAAAGAGCGATTTCTTTCAATTTGATTTTGTGTGGAGGCCTAATAAATCCAAAAGCATTCTTAAAGCTACTGCACTGTAATTTAGACTGCACTTTTGGCTTCCATTTTACATTGAACAAATTCAATAAATGCACCAGTGTTGCCATTGACAAGATCAAAAGTAACTTTTTTTTCATGAACTCTGCTCTGAAGTTTCCCTACAGACTTACCATCCATTTCCCCAGTCCATAAGGTACTCCTTCATTGACCAAGGGCTTCTCATTTAAAACCAAGTGTCTCCCATACACCGCTCATGCCTGCTGGGGAGCTCAAATGAAATGCAAATCTATGCAGATACCAACCCCCCCCCCCCCCCCCCACACACACCCCCTCTCAGCCGAGAAATTTAATGGACTATCTCTATAAGAATGTCACAAAAGAAATGTTTCATTTCTCATGTTTTATGGCTGATATGTCTGCACTCCTGACCTACTGGATAAGAATGAACTGCTTTAAAATGTGGAGCTTAGAAGTCAGTCTGGTGTGTTTTATTTCTGTCAAACTCAAAAAGAAACTCATAGACTCCCATTGAAACTTAAAACAGATAACAGGTAAAAATGATCTGGAATGGCCACAATATGTAATCAATGTTTGGTAATTTTCTGTGACTGTAACGTTTATAATGCACAGGCTTCTAATAAAACTCCACCTATGATAAAGGATTAAAGCACTGAAGACCCTACACGACTTCTGTTCTGAAAGTCTGGGCAGATTATAAACAGACTGGCTATTTCACACTACATGACTGGGGAAAACACACTACATAACACAGAACTCCTGAAATAGACATGCGACTCGGACAGCGTGGTCTCTACACACTGCAGAGGGAGCTGGAGATTAGTAGAATAGCACATTCTTGAGGCAAATTTAAAAAAGTTAAATGTTTCAGAAATATTGGTGGTAGCCATTGCTTGCCACAGTGCATCATATAAGGTGGAATGGAAAATTAGAATAAAGCTAAAATAAAGGTATAATGGCATGTTTTCTGGCATGTTAAGAGAAGCTTGTAGAGCACAGGTGTCCTTCACTGAACTGATGTCTTCAAATTATTACAGTAATCTAGCTGATGTTAACATTCATCAATATCCAGTTGACACAATTTAATTCAGAAACTACAAAGGTGCAAACCAATGATTGGGATAAGGCACACAGAAAGAGGGAATGTATGGTCCATTATAAGGGTGTGTGAAATTGTATACGAGAATTAATCCTGGCTGGTATAAGAGAAATATTTTGTAATGTTTACAATTACCAGTAACAGAGATATATTTCAAGTCTTAATTATTAGGGACAGTCACCCCGCCCACCCCAAAAAAATATATATATAAATAAATAAATAATAATAGTTAGGCTCAAGGTTAGTGTTAGGGTGTTTAGTGTTCAGTTTGGGTTAGTGTAATGATTAGGGTGATGTTAATGTGACACTAATGTCTCATTGATGTGTGTAATGCACTTGCTGTGAAACTGGGAATAATTTTTGTGTGTTCTCTCTTTGTCTGTGTAGGTAGATGTTGGCCAAATTGTCCACAGATGTGAGTGGCTGAGTGTATGATGCCCTGTGATGCCCTGCTCCACCCCTTTTGTCTCCACATATTTTGTCTCTCTATTTAGCCTTAGACCTATCCAAACTCATCATTGTCACTTATGTTGTGTTTAGCCATTTTTTCCAGGCATTTCTAGTCATCTTGTTGGAGTGGGGTAAAATAAGCTTGTGGGTATGTCGGTCCAAAATGGCAGCTATTCTGCTATTAATTCTCAAAAAATATCATCCACCTTTAGTACTTTAAACCCAAAAATACTAAACAAAACTCATACCATACTGTTTCAATACAAAACAAAAAAAAACTTTCAGTGTCCAAATACAGGACAATTGTCTATTTTTATGGGACAGCTTATTTGCGGGTTATAGGACCCCTAAAACAGGTCTAACAATGCCACTGAACTGAGATGGTCAGTTTTCCGCCAAATGATGCAACTTGGGGCAATTTGAGCCTCGTGAGCACTTCAATTATCTTCAGGACTAAAAAAAAAAAACCTTGCAAAACCCTGCTCATCTTACCACACTCTCCCCTGCAACCCTGTTGTTTCCATTGTGTCTTGGTCCGCTTGTATGTCTCTTTTTTTTATTATTATTGTATATTATTTTTGTATATTAAACAATTAGATGGCTATTAAGTAGCCTTTTGAATACCGCTACTTACCAAACATTGTAAAATTGAATTCAGTTTTAAATGTGCACTAATATAATCATTTGGGTGGAACAGCCAAAGTGACCTAGAGAGATGGTGGTGGGACTTTCAGTATCATGGACAGGTGCTTTAGGTTCGTGAAGCCAATCTGAAAACGTCCAGGTCCCAAGTCCTGTTCATTTTCCTCCAGTACCAGATGTGAAGAGCCCTGCAAACACTGGAGTAGAGAACAGCCCCAGCTAAGAGTGTTCTCTGCTAGCAAGGTGGTGCAGGACCTGGTTTGAGTCTCTTCCCTCTCCCAATTGACTCCCTCCACCTCCTCCACTTTCCCATCGAGGAGAGAGGCAGAGAGCCTCTTTAGTGCACAGGGAAAAAGTCTGGTTAATTTGAATTACATCCATGTTTGATGTCTTGGGAATAGCTCCAGTGGTTCTGTCTGATCTGTGTGTGCAGAATCATGATGGAGTAATAACCCTACCTTTCATTGATTATGTCCACTTCAATCTGTTTGGAGAACTATTTCTCTTGCTGATTTCCAAAACTGTTTCCAGTGATCCTTCATGCTTGTGGTCACACTGACATATTAAACTTGGATCTTTAACACACTAGCTCATTTTTTTTTGGATAGAAGTTCTTAGTTGGACCTGACCTGGAAATGGCTATCTGCTTTATCGATAGCATTGGCTTTACTTACTACTAACTGACTGCTGACCGCAACAGCAAAGCTAGCGGAAGTGTGTGTGTGAATGGGGCTTTGGTTATCTTGCTGTTGTTGTTGCAGTCAGTTTCCATCTATCAGAAGCAATGGGATTACCATCAATACAAATTAAAAACAAATAAGAGTTGTGCACGGAAACAATGCCAGGAAATCAGGATCCATTATGCTTTGATTTCTGGTGTGCTGACCCAGAGCCGGTCAGGTCAGGAAGGCAGTGAGCGTGAATTCTAGCAGCCTCATTTCCAAGCTGCCGGCCAGTCAATAACCTATTTAATTTAATGTCAGAGCCAATGTGGGCCAAGGAGTATTGACAAGGCCCTGAATGCGCCTTGGACGAAGCGAGATGATGGTAGCGGCGGAGGGGGAGAAAGGCATCCCCAGCTGCAAGGACCAGATAAACAGTAAGTGAAAAATTCAATCTCTCCCACCATGAAAACGTCGGCCTGCTTATAAATTATTAAAGCGCGTGCCCCCCCATAAAAAAGTGTATTGAGAACTTTAACTCGAGGGAGTAACAGCCGTGATTTGAAGGGGCCAGAGGAGAGCAGCAATTCCCGCCCGCGATCGCTCCTCAGCCGGCTTGGCCTTTTCCTCTTCTACAGCTCAATCAGGCTCTGGCCTTTACCAGTGTCTCTGTGCGCCCTCTCCAAAACAGTAGCTCGCCCACAGACAGAGAGACATAATGAAGTTCAGATGATCAAAACAGCCCTGCCTGCGCATGCTGTGTCATGCAATGTTTCCTTCCAACTCTTCTGCAGATTCAACTGGCTCAGCCAGATTTAGTGCCTTTGTTTCACTGGACCCTTTAGATGTAATTAAAGCATTACGTATTTAACTCATAAATCAGAACTCATACAATGAGTTACAGTACTGTGGTTGCAAACTGGCCTTCATTCATTTAATTCTCAACTTATTTCATTCAAGTCTTACAATTTGCCTTTCAACTCTCCAACTCTCCAACTTTGCAGGTCAGCTGCCCTTTGTCGGATCCACACCTGGTGGTCCTGGCATACTTGGGGGAAGCTCAGATGCTTGGTTATTCAACTCTTTGTGTGGAAAATTCAAAAGATTATTGATAAGTTTGGACATGTTCAGTTTCTGAGACATAAAGGCAATAGCGCGGACGTCTTCAAATCCAGATCATTAATCTAGGTTCGCGACCAGAATTTTTCAATGGCCAGCCAGTCCATGACTATTCAGATGCATTAACAGTTGCAGCTATAATGCCATACCAGTCAGCCATTTTAAAACCCTGGCCTTGTACCAGGATAAGGTCCAGACTTGAAGACCTCTGCAATAGTTGGTCAGACGCAAAGGATCAGGTGAAGATCTGGTGATCATAAGGGGTGCAATGTCATTGGCTGCCTGTTATAGACATGCTATAGAGAATGAGCCATCTACATATAAATTTAAAGCAGTCTGGTGAAATTCATCCCTTGAAAGAGAGGGTTAAGGACATGATTAATTTTCCAGATTCAAAATGGAATGAGGAAGGTACAACCAGTATACAAACTTCAAAAACTAAACATATTTTTTAAGTGCTTAAAGCCTTCACAGTACCTTGTACACTTCCTTGTATTTCAGAACATGTACCTTTAGTTGTGCAAAGCATACATTAATTAATTCATTCATTCATTTTCTGTAACCACTTCATCATGCTCAGGGTTACACTGGGTCAAGAGCTTACCCAGAACTATTAAGCACAAAGCAGGGATACAACATAGATAGGGTGCCTGTACATCACTCGTGTCAGTGATTCATACCAGTGGACCATTTCACACACTCAGGAGAGGAGGTTCATCCTGACTCACACAAGTCCCAAGTGGGACAGGGGAGACACATGCCCAGTTCTGACTCTCTGAATCATTGGTCAAGAGTTGGTCCCGAATACAAAGTATCGGTTCTTGGGGTTGACTCCTAATGGGTAAACAGGTTTAGACTTTATTGCACTCGCTCTCACTGTGCAGAAAGACATGGTACAGCAAGACCAAACTTTGTAAACAAACTCTGAAAGTTATTTTAAATAATTTACAGCAATATCTGTCACATGTCGCATGACTGTGAGGATGAAATATTTTCTTTTAGAGATAAAAACATGGAGTCGACTCCATTTTAGACCAAAATCTCCTCACACTCCTAAAGGAAAATACTCTTTCCTCACCATAATCCAGTGACATAGAAGCAGATACCGCAGGTATTTTTTGTTGTTGGTCTAGTGTCTGTTTATTGCCCCCATCACTGGTCTCACCTAGCAAAAGCAAGGCCAGCTGTGTTCTTCAGGTCTCAGAGGCTTGGAAGGCTGAGAGGCCTTGGTTTCCATTTTTTCTCCAAATTCCAGGGACGTCACTTAGAGTAAGCAGAGCTTAATGTGACTACATTTCAAACACACTCTGTACAAGTGCTCGTCATAAGTGACTAGCAAGCATAGTCACTTCTCACATCAAACCCCCTGCTTCTGAACCACAGTGTCCATGCCGGTGACATCTGAAGGTGAGCCCTCACATAAGCCTGTCCACTTTGATGCCTCCTGCGCCGGTCAATAAACCATTTAATCTAGCAGCTGCGGAGGAGTCGATAGTACTAACGTTGTGTCCAGGAGTTGCAGGCGTGTGGGAGTGCTGCCTGTGACTGATAAAGCACCCTTCTCCCCCATTTTCCTTTGTCTTCAATTTGGACAGGAGCTGAAGAAAATATAAAAATAAATAAATAAATAAATATAAAATGTGAAAAAAAGCCCTCTGACCATTTCAATAATTCATCTGTGTGTTTAATGAGCTCCGGTAATCCGCAGCAGTGGGCCGAGGCTGCCTCGCAGCGCTCCAAAATGAACGCGATTAGAGGATTACTCCCATGCATTTCTGCATCCGAGCACCAATTTACAAACATGACAATATCTGTCCGGGAGCCTGGCCGCCATGCCGGCTTTTCAAAAACGTGAGCCAAGCACTTTCTTTCTTCCTTTCTTTCTCTTTTGCCTTTTTTCCTCTCCTTTTTTATTTTTTAAATCCTGCCATGGCACTCTTTTGAGATGAGGTTTGGAGAACACCTTTCAGCTCCCCAGCATGGCCTTAACCCCCAAATGCATACATTTTTACATCCCTCTTCACTAGATGCATTACTCAAACCAGCTGGAGAGGTGTTCTTTACTCTGATTGTTTTCAATGTGGACCAAACGATGATACATTTTATGTTATGTAGCTGTGATCAATTATGTCATCATACATATATGTCATGTGACTTCATATAGAATGTTTTTCCCCCAAATTTGAAATATACAAACATTTGTGGTACTCCACTTGTAGTATATGTTCTAACTTTGGGGATCCTGTTGGCAGAAAAGCTGTAAATGAAACCAGTAAAGTGCATAGCAAATAGTAGCTTGTTTTTATATCAGTAAATTGTGCTAAATGCTATATTATACATTTTTTAATACATATTTATTATAGGCCTGTGAAGGACTGGCGCCCCCTCCAGGGTGTATTCCCGCCTTGCGTCCAATGATTCCAGGTAGGCTCTGGACCCACTGTGACCCTGAACTGGATAAGCGGTTACAGATAATGAATGAATGAATGAATGAATATTTATTATATTAAGATTAAACCTTTATTCTGTTATTTTTTAAAAACGGTTTATTTTTGCAAATGCCAAATAATTATATAATATTTTATATATATGTTGACAATGGGACCCACAATTATGAGTTGTAATAATGTATAATAATAATAATAATAATAATAATAATAATAATAATAATGAAAACAAGGAGAAAACTAACAAAAATTTTATAATTCAGTTTTTAAAATTTTGGAGAAACAAGAAAACTAAACCCATTTTAAACAAAAACCAAGGGTAAAATTGGAGGATTAGAGGCAATACGCAAGTGCGAAAACAAAGATGTGAGGCAAGGCTAATCTACAAAATAAAATGCTAAAGCAAGAGCTTAACACCAAAGCAGGGTGTTTTGCATTCTCTCTCTTTCTCTCTCTCTCTCTCTAGCCAGGGGAAAACAAAGAAAAGGGATATATACAGAAGGGAAGACAAACAAGAGCACCTAGAAATATATGGAAACCATAGTCACCGGTAATACAGTATAGGGAATGATGTGTGGATCAAAGTAAACCAACATCAAACCACGTGTTCAGAGCCAGTCCTCAACAAGAAGGAAGCAGACAGACAAATAGATACCAGTGCAGAAGATGGTGAAAAACCATGGAAGTCAACATTTTTTCCTAATGGTCAGTGGATCATTAATGAAAGGGATACATTTTCAAACAATTGCAACATTCAAAAGGTTTTATTCAAACGATGAGAGTAGATTACATTGCTTCAACTAAAAGTGTGTGCTGGATTTTTATTGCAGTTGATATAAAGAATCCAAAACATTGTGCATATATTGAGAGTAGTCCACACATTGCCTTGGAGTGCAGCAGATTGTGAGTGTCCTCTTTCAGTAGCCTGGTTTTACTAGCTTTAACTTGGAGCACAGAAAATGTGGAATTTTGTCTGCGCTAAATGCTTTAATGACTAATTAGCTTTACCCCGAGATACAACAGGAAAGGAGAGGTAGTGTTTATCTGATGACGACAGTTTTAGTGTGAAGCCATGTCCTGCATGGTTGTTAGGACTCCCACATTCTGTTTAGATAGCCATTAACTCTGACACTCACTTCGTTTTTATAACTATTTGTATGGGCTTAAATGGGAAGTGCTGGGAAGTGGTAGAATAATGATTGTCTGAAGGCAGCAGTGAAGCATGATAGAGGTTCTGTACAAGTTCGGGGCTGTATTTCAGCAAGTGGAGTTGGGCATTTGGTAAGGATTAATGATGTCCTCAACGCTGAGAAATACAGGCAGATACTTATCCATCATACGAGACCACAAAGACCCTAAACAAACAGCCAATGACATTAAGAGCTATCATCAGCAAAAAGAAAAACAAGGAGTCCTGGAAGTGATCATATGGTCCCCAAACAGGGCCCTGATCTAGGGGCTATCTGGGATTACATCAACAGAAGACTTGTGATTAATTCTATGAAGATTTTTGGAACAAATTCTCTGCTGACTTCCTTTTAAATCTGTGCAGGCATACTTAGAAGAATTGATGCTGTTTTGAAAGCATAGGGTGGGCACAGCAAATATTGATTTGATTAAGATTTCCCTTTAGTTCCTTCACAATGCATTTTTATTAACTGAAATAGACAAATTAATAACATTTCTATTTTTGAAGGCATCCTTAATTAGCAGCATTTTCTTGACACCTGCCTAATGCTTTTGTTGTTTTGTTGTTTTGCATATTTTATCTGTAAGTTTTAATACAGTATGTATGCAAGAATTTTATCACATATACAATGTTTCATTTTACCACAGTAGTCCTGACCCTGCGATGCGATTGGTTAAGATACATTCCAGGAGTGCTATTATTGCATGAAAATGGCACTCTGACAGAAGGTTTTCATGTGTTACTCTCCAAAATACATATAAACTAGCCAGAGATTACAAGAGAGTGGTGGGGTGCCTAGACTTTTCCAACCAACATGGTTAATTTTCAGTTTCATTTCAGTTTCAGTTCATTTTCATATCTTATTAAACAGGGAAATGCCACATTACAAAAATACTCACTTTTAACTTGAGAACTTGGCATTTAGTATATGACATATCACCATGATCTGAACCCGCTGTAAACAGGGGTTAAACCATGACATTTTATTGACTCTGTGTGTCTGTCCCACAACCTAGTGAGCTGTGTAACTAGAGAGTACTTTACATCATAGTGTGTGCACAACACATATGCTGTCCCAATTCTTAGATACCTCATTATGCTCCCACCTAAGACATCTTAATTTGGCCGAATTTTAAGGCAGCATCAAACCCTTCCTCAGCCGAGAAGGCAATCCCATGATGCAACTCCAAAACAACTCTCATCTATTTCCCCCTTATCCCAGAACAAAATAAATGTAAACTGTGGTAAAAGGGGAAGGTGTAAACCTGCACCAAGGTTCAAAAATTCTGAACGGAACAAATTAAAGATCCACAATTAATTGAAAATGACAAAAAAAAAAAAAATGTCTGACCGAATGGAACAATTTTACCTCATGGATGGTTGATAAACAAAAGAAATTTTGTTTATTTTTTATCTTAAAACCTAATAATAAATGGGGATAACAAACTGTGGTATAGTTGCAAAATTGGATCATGTTATATCTATATCTTAGGCTATGTTCACACAGCAGGTGAAAGTGGCCCAAATCAGATTTATTTTTTGTTTGTTTGTTCTACTGTAGCTGAGTCTCTCCAAACAGGATATGAGTGATAACAAAATGATTATAATTTCCATGATCCACAAGCAGCCTTTATAGCATACGGACGTGAACAATATAAAATTGATGAAGAACCACTAAGAAAGTTCTTCTCATGTTTTATAAAACCACTTCTCATATATGAGTTCATTTCAAAGTTTTTTTCTCAATATTTTGTTTTTTACATCGAAAATATTTGGAGTCATTCTCATCGTCCACTGAGTGTCAAAAAAGCTCTGAGTCGGATCTCAATACCACATATGAAAGGTCAGAGGTTCAATGCCACAAAAAAAAAAAAAAAAAAAAAAAGAAGTTTGTTTCACAGATGCAACAACAGATCGGTTTTGGGCCACTTTTTCCTGCTATGTGAATGTAGCCATAGGCTTCAGAAATGCAATAAATGGAGGGTGGTCTCTGACTTTTCCTGAGTAATAAATGGTTTAATGAGTGAGTCACCATAACCTTGAGCCTCAGAAACAAAGAAAGAGGGAGGTCTTGGAGAGGCAGGAGAGCCATAGTACTTCAAAAACAACCTCAGCAGTTCAGAGATCTCTCATCCCTCACCTTCCTCTTGTCACTCAGGGAAACTGGACAGCAGCTGTTAATCAGGAGAGTTGCCAGCACTTTATCCACAGAAGGCACCAGCAGTAGGCTGACAAGCTAGGCTTTCTGAGTAGTTGTGTCAGTGTGCACAGAGAGAGAGAGAGAGAGAGAGAGAGAGAGAGAGAAAAGAGTGAGACATACAGGCCTGTCACAAATGCTTGATTATACCTGATCACTCAATTAAAGATTTACATCCACTATGAATGGGTAATAATTAGTTGGAAAATTGCATGATGCATATTTAACTATTCTCTGATTTCTTTCACAGTACAAAACTACGCTGAGTTTTTGAGAGACGAGACATGGTTTGTTTTTGTATAATTACATGAGAATTCCAACATTTTACCAGATTTCTACATAATTAAATAGTTAAGATAGTGTCAGAACTGTTCACAGTTGTGGTGATGGGAACCAGATGTTCATCTAAAAGATACATCACTGGAAGTTATCTCATGAAATGTATATGAATAGAAAACATATTTTTAAAAGCCCTTTAAAGACATAAGGATCAGGCGGAATAGCCCCACTCATCCATCCATTCATTTTCTGTAAAAACTCATACAATCACACATTTCTGTGGACACTTTCATACACTCACCCAGGCACCCACACCCATGGGCAATTTCATACACTCAAACACTAATGAGTCCTGGTTCCTATCGCATTCATTGTACGTAAATATTACAAACAATGAAAAACAAAACAAAACAAAACAAAACAAAAAAAAAAAACGATTGGAGAGTCTCTGTAGGTTTCCGCCGGGTGCTCCAGTTTCCTCCCACATCTGTGATGGACTGGTTCCATATCCAGGGTATGTTCCTACCTTATGCCTTATGATTCTGAGCAGGTTTTGGACCCACCATGACCCATAACAAGATCACTCCAAGCATCCCAACCATCGCAGCATGGATGAGTTCTAAAATAATGGGCCTTGGCTGTACCACTTTAGAATAAGACTATGTTTGGTTTATAATCTGCTTATTAATTAGGCTGTAAACACATTAACAGTGATAAGTACTCATTTATAACACAGACAGAAAGAGTATCACTAGCCTGTTATTTGCCAAATAATGATCCCACATTCATTTACTTAGGGCTGTGAAATTAATTGAAAATGTATCGAAATCGACATTCAGAACTTCCAATCGACATAATCTTGTCTAATTCAATTGTATTGATTATTTTAATTCTGTTATGTCCCCACTGTGTGTTAATGTACTGTCCCTTTAAAACCACACTACCAAGCTGTAGTCATGTGATTCTGCCCCTGCACATGGAAGCAACCTAAACTCTGAGGCCGAACAAGTGACTCAAGCAGCTCATACCAAAGAAAATCACAGCGTATATTTCACAGAGTATAATCAAGATGACATTGCTTGTCTTTAATACTGGAGCATATTTAATACTGGAGCATATTTACAGCACAAGACTTGTCGCTGAACTATGAGGGTCAAAACTACAAAAACAAGATAATAGTTTATTAATTGTAATTGTGGTAAAATGTACAGTTAATCATGATATTGATTTGTGCTCTTGTTGCCCATTGACATTATTGTCTTCTCCATCAGTTGACATTAACCCTGTCAGTGTCAGGATCGCGGGGCGGACTGACGGAGGCGGACGCACTCGCTAAAACACAGTACTTTAATAACGAAATATAACAAAACCAAAGACAACAAACAGGGAGTCAAACAGGCTAAACTGGACACGAGGAACTAAACAGGGCAAATGGAACAGACAGACTAAAGAGAAAACCAGACTACAAAACAAAACAACAGCAAAGGAAATGAAACGACAACATGAAACGATGACGTGGAAAACAATGACGGGGAAACTGCAGAGACAGACAGACTTGATAACATGACAGACTTGAAACAGTACAAAGGAGAAATGTCCGACAAGAGGAAGTGATACAAGAGGACTTAAATACAACATGCAAACGAGACACACCTGAGACAGATAACGAGGTCAGCGGACAAGGAGGCGGAACAAAAGCGGGACATGGGCGGAGACAAGGACAACAACAGACAGAGCCATGTGCAGAGAGAGCACATGGCGGGGAAAACAGGCATGACAGGACGAGGGCGTGACAGTCAGCTTCAGCACACATTTGTTAATAATTGACCACCAAGTTAAATCAAATCAAATGACAATAATGTGCCATAACTTAAAATGAGATATAACTACATTCACATTCTCAGGTCTGAGCTTATTATTTACCTCGAAATTTTCAGTATGTTTTGACACTTTTGGTATGAGACAGAAAGGAGGTGAGTGTTATTCTATCTCTGTGTTACAAATGATTACTAATGACCTTTAAGGTGTTTGCTACATTTTAAAAATAATTTATAAACCATTATAAGAGCAGTTTTATTTTAAAGTGGTAGCATCTCAGCTTTGTGTTAAAGCTCTGATTCTGGGGGCACTATGCAGCCATTTGGTAAAATCTGACCATCAAGTGCCTTTGACTGATGGAAGACCCCCTGCTATGGTCCATGGCCCACTTCTATATTTCATTGGCTAAATGTAATGTGCTTAATGTTGTATAGATGTGGCGGTGACAATGGACAAATATCCCTCTGTAACGTTTAATCAGCCAGAGTAGCAGGAGGTAGCGAGAGATCGACAAGAGACTCACATTAAGGGAAACACCCTTCTTTTATTTACAATTGTAGTTCTACAATTAAAAACAGTAGTCTATGTGTTCCTGTGCTTCATTCACCCTGCTGACCACCACAGAGCAGGTATGGTTTGGGTGGTGGATCGTTCTCAGTGCTGCAGTGTTAGAGTGGGTTGCACTAAAATGAGTGGATCAGACACAGCAAAGCTACTGAAGTTTTTAAATCCCTCAGTGCAACCACTGGACTGAGAATAGTGCTCTTGTGTCCATTGATGAAGGACTTGAGGAAGACTTTATACCTACAGGGTGGACCAATGAGGTAGGTGTGTCTAACAGAGTGGAGTTGTTATACATTTTATATATGGTCATTACTATCAGTTTGATCAGAAAGTATGACACTATATATAATATATATGGACATGCTCATTATGATTTATGAAAGTCATGTTATCTCACTATAGATAATTCCAATGCAGATTTAGTATTCGGTCTCATTAAGCTCAATTGCTTAATTGATACTTACTGCTTCGCAGGCTTAGTGTTAACTGTCTGTATAAGCGAATTACATGTATCTTCATTTGCATTCAATTCCAAGTGCACCTCATTAAACCACCATATATTATCCAGCAATAATTAGCCATAGGACAAGGTGACACCCAATTAATTTCAGGTCCTACATGTTAATTGTTCTCCAAGTAGGAAAAAAGGCAGATGGGACCAGAACGAATGCTTGGATAAGATCTAGAGCCCCTAGAATCCCCTCCAGCCACATTGAAGACTTGGGGATGACTTACACGAACTGTGCAGCAGCAGATGTGCTACTGTCTCTGACTTTACATCTACAAGGTGGCCAATGAGGTAGGAGTGTCTAGCAGAGCAGACAGTGTGTGGACACAGAGTTTAAAAACTCCAGCATTGCTTTATCACTTGTACCAGCACAACACACGTTAACCACTAATCACCACCACTACATTGGTACCACTGCAGAGCTGAGAATGATCCACTACCCAAATCATACCTGCTCTGTGGTGGACCTATGGGGGTCCTGACAATGAAGAACAAGGGTAAAGGGGTAAATAAAGTATACAATGCCACAAATAGACTACAGTCTGTAATTATTAAACTACAAAGTTCTCCTTTATGGCCAGTGGAGCTGAGAGAATGGACAGTCAGTGTAGAAACAAGGAGGTGGTTTGGTTAGGCTGTCAAACCTGTCACGAACCAGCAAAGCGTACCTAAGATCAATCTTTTCCCTCACTTCACATCTAATTAGATTCAGATTTTACTGTGCCTGTCTACAGCAGTGAAAACATTGTTTTATCCAACTCACTACCACAGCTTGTCTTTTGATGAAATTCAATTATATTTAGAGATACATTATTGTCACTAAAATTACAATCAGAGTAAATGTACCTTTAATGGTACATTACATTACATTACATTCGTATTGTAATTTGTAATTCATATGTATTTGTAATATTTCATAATAGAACTGTGTAAAAGAAAAGAATATAAGTCCTGAAGATGAAATGGGGCATATGGAAATCAATACAATATTAAAATCTACAATTATTATAGAATTGGGTACAATTATGTCCTCTTATTAAAGGTACAGAATATGTACCCTTGAGGGTAGCACCACAGTGACAGTTTTTCTGACAGAGTATGATATTTGGAAATGTGTAAAACTGCTTATCGCTGTTGAACAAACCCTCTGTAACTTAACTTTGGCTTTCTCTTACTTTTTAAGTCCTTTTCCTGCTCTGTGTCCTCTTGTACAAACACAGTTCTATCAAGGAGTCAGCAGACAGCAATGGATTTCTTAACCCTGTGGTGTTCTTTTTCTCAACAGTTTTTTTTTTTTTTTTGTATTTGCTTTTAATTTGTATCGATCTTTCTCCCGGGCTTCAATTTTACTGATGTCAAAGAGGTGAGAGAGCATTACAATGTACAATGTTTTCTCCCCCACCCTGCTCCTATCAGGCAGGAAATGAAAAGCAAATGGCACCTTTGTGCCATGGCCATGCGGACGCCTGGGTTGAGGGGGCTTTTGAAGCATGGGGCGAAATTGAAAAGGTCATGGGTTCACCTCACTGGACAATGACAGGCCTCTTCTTCCTCTCTCCTGGAGAGATTAAAAGAGTCAGCAAGATAAGGCAGGGAATCAGCCACTAGCTGCTTTTTTCTTTCTTTTTTCCCCTTCTTTTCATTCTCTTTCTTTGGTCACCAAATTGAAGGAAGCAGAAGCGCTGGCGTTTGCCAAAAGACAATAAGACAGTGAGAGGAAGAGAGATAGACTGACCTTGGATTGATATTTGGCCATTGGATGCCTTTGTCTCTTGTTTGGAGAGAGGAGGCTGCAGGCAGACAAAAAAAAATCAATAGCAGAGCAATGAAAGGATCAGTGAAGGTGATTGAGCATGATATGCTAACAGACAGCATACTGTATGTGTATATTTTCCTTTTTTTTCCATCTCTGCATTTGAATAAAAAAGAACCTCCAGAAGTCAGTCTATGATAGCACTTTTCCACCAATGTGGAACAGGCTCTTTTAAGGGTTTGCCAACCAATTTTTTAACTTTTCCACCAATAAAAATAGGTTCCAGAACCCGAAAAGTTAGTTCACAATAGTAATCTCGTGGGGGCTCTGACAACTGAAAAACAGGGTGAATCTGGGCAAACAATGTATGCAGAGCAACACAAAAGGAACCAATCACATATTTCCTATTTTGGCATGATGTGTAGAAGGTGCCAGACAGCCAGTCAGAATGCAGTTGGCAGAATCCTGACAGCGAGGCTAACTTAATGCACTGAACATATCAGGTGATTTTGATATTAGCAATCCAGAATATAGTCTCCCGTCTCCCGTCTCCCGTCTGTCTGGTAAAGCACTTGAGTGGGCCACCGCTATTTGGAACAGTATAGTCAGTAACACGTATCCCGAATTTGTCAATACTTTCCGGGAAGTGTTTGACCATGCTAATGAGGGACGTTCTTGTGGTGAGATCCTTCTCACTCTTAAGCAAGGAGCCCGAACAGCTGCCGATTATGCGTTAGAGTTTCGGACTATTGCTGCTGGTAGTGGCTGGAATGAACCTGCGCTCATTAATGTTTTTCGTAATGGTCTAAATCCAGAAATACTCACGGAACTGGCTTGTCGAGATGACGGATTGACTTTAGATCAGTTAATTTCTTTATCCATCCGCCTGGACCAACTCCTACAAAAACGTCCTCGACCACCGTGTAAGAGACAAGAAGTTGTCAAGCGCCAATCCGCTCCTGGTTTTCTATTTCGCCCGGTACAAGGTCAAGCTCCCTGTCCTAATCCTCCTTCGGATCCTATGCAATGTGATAATATGCGACTTTCTCATGAAGAACGCCTTCGTCGTCTCCACGGTGGACTATGCTTATACTGTGGAGGATCCGATCATATTCGTCGTGATTGTACACGCTTACCTCCACGAGTCCGGACTCAAAACCTGGAGAGGAATTTTCGTGCTAATTTGGTGAGTGTACCCACAAAAGGGTTAATATCAAAATCCTTTCTCATACCTGTCAAAGTGTACTGCCAAGGAACTTCTTTTGTCGTTTCAGCGCTAATAGATTCTGGAGCTGAAGGAAACTTCATTCAACAATCCCTCGTTACCCGGCTGGGAATTAAGACAAAACAGTTGTGCAAACGGATCCAAGTCCGAGCTTTTGATGGCTGTCCCGTTGGAGGAGATTTCATCTCACAAGAGACAGTTCCTGTTTGGTTCCAGACAAGTTTCTTGCATCACGAGTGGCTTTCGTTCTTGGTATTACCCAAGGCGGATTTTCATATTATCTTAGGACTACCGTGGTTAGAAATTCATAACCCAGCTATCTCATGGAGCCAACGCGAAATCACATCCTGGTCATCCTTATGCCACACAAACTGTTTAGCCCCTAAAAACATTTCTATCCATTCCACTTCAGTGGAGAGTCCAGATTCAACCATGTCAGTAGAAATTCCTCCCGTTTATTCCCAATATTTAGAAGTTTTCAGTAAAACAAAAGCTACTAAACTACCCCCGCATAGGCCATATGACTGTGCGATAGAACTTGTTGAGGGTGCTACCTTACCTAAATCACGTATTTATCCTTTGAATTTAGAAGAAGAAAGAGTCATGGAAGAGTACGTCAAAGAAGCTTTAACACAGGGGTTCATACGTCCATCAAAGTCTCCTATATCTTCGGGTTTCTTCTTTGTCAAAAAGAAGGACGGTGGATTAAGACCATGTATAGACTATCGTGCTCTGAACGATATCACCAAGAAATTTGTATATCCTCTACCCCTTATTCCAGTTGCATTAGAGCAACTTAGAGGTGCTACCATCTTCTCCAAGTTGGACCTTCGTAGTGCATACAATCTAGTGCGAATTAAGGAGGGTGACGAGTGGAAAACTGCTTTTAGTACTACCAAGGGACATTATGAGTATTTGGTAATGAGCTATGGGTTGGCAAACGCTCCATCTGTGTTCCAGGAGTTTATCAATGACATTTTTAGGGACATGTTGGGAAAATTTGTAATTGCATACATTGATGACATTTTGATTTACTCTCCAGATGTTAAAACTCATGTAAAACAGGTCAGTCAAGTGCTTCAGCGGTTAAAGGAGAATAACCTTTTTGTCAAAGGAGAGAAATGTGAATTCCATCAACAAACCATTTCATTCTTGGGATATGTTATCAGTGTGTCGGGTATAGTCATGGACGACCAGAAGGTAGAGGCGGTCGTAAACTGGCCAGTCCCAACTAACGTGAAGGAGCTTCAACGCTTTTTAGGGTTTGCGAATTTTTACAGACGGTTTATCAGAAACTTTAGTTCTATTGCAGCCCCACTTACTGCTTTACTAAAGGGTAGTCCTCATCGTTTGTGTTGGTCTGCTCAGGCCCAAGGTGCTTTTGAACGTCTCAAGACAGCCTTCACTACCGCTCCCATATTAAAACATCCTAACCCTGAACTCCCCTTTGTGGTGGAGGTAGACGCATCAGAGACGGGTGTAGGGGCGGTATTATCTCAACGTAGTGGGGAACTTCCTAAGTTACACCCCATTGCCTTTTTTTCGCATAAATTATCACCTGCTGAACGAAATTATGGTATCGGGGATAGAGAACTTTTAGCGGTAAAGTTGGCTTTAGAGGAATGGAGACACTGGCTAGAAGGTTCTCTACATCCTTTCACAGTCTTAACTGACCACAAGAATCTGGAATATATTCGTTCTGCAAAACGTATGAACTCTCGACAAGCTAGGTGGTCGCTGTTTTTCTCCCGGTTCCGGTTTACCATCACGTTTCAGCCAGGTAATCGTAACCTTAAAGCAGATGCGCTCTCTCGTTTTAATCAGAATGAATCAGAAGAGAAAGGTGAAGAATCAAATAAGTTTATACTACCTTCCTCCGTTTCGGTGGCAGCTATCAGATGGGAGTTAGATGAACTGATTGCACAGGAAAATCGGTCAAAAGGAGTATCTGAATCTTGTCCGGAAGGCAAAACTTATGTACCGCCAGAATTCCGTAATAGGCTGATTACATGGGCCCATTCGTCACTGTCATCTGGTCATCCCGGAGAGAGACGCACTACACAGCTCATTCTAGCACGTTATTGGTGGGGGTCAGTAAGAGCGGATGTACATGAATTTGTAGCATCTTGTTCAGTTTGTGCTCAGGCAAAAACACCTAAAACCCTTCCGGCAGGTAAATTAATGCCTCTACCCGTTCCAGAACGTCCCTGGTCGCATTTGGCGCTGGATTTTGTCACTGACCTACCTCTGTCGGAGGGATTTACTACAGTTCTCACAGTCATTGATCGGTTCTCTAGAGGAGTTAAGTTCATCCCATTTCCTTCATTACCCACGGCCCTGGATACTGCTAAAGCTTTATATACATATATATTCCGTCATTATGGAATCCCAGAAGACATTTTATCTGATAGAGGTCCTCAGTTTACGTCACATGTATGGAAAGCTTTCTTTGAACATTTAGGGGTAAATGTTAGCCTCACCTCTGGATATCATCCCCAGAGTAATGGCCAGTGTGAACGGGTTAATCAGGAGCTGGGAAAGTTTTTACGAATTTATTGTCATGAGAATCCACAAGACTGGTCCCAGTACTTGGTATGGGCAGAGATAGCCCAAAACTCCTTGGTTAACTCGACTACTGGTCTCACCCCATTTCAGTGTATATTAGGTTATCAACCTCCGTTGGCACCCTGGACTGCAGCTACATCTGGAATTCCATCAGTCGACGAGTGGATGAAATGCAGTGAGGAGGTGTGGGAGAAAACTAATCTTCACATCACGGAAGTCCTTTCACGGTATAAGGAACAAGCTGATAGAAACAGATCAAATTCCCCGTTATTCCAGATTGGAGAAAGAGTATGGTTGGCTACAAAGGATATCAGGTTTGAGGGGAGGTGCAGGAAGCTCCTTCCTAAGTATATTGGTCCTTTTCGTATTTCTGATAAAATTAATGAGGTTACTTACAAGTTAGAATTACCTGCACAATACCGTATTGCTAACTCCTTTCATGTGTCTCTCCTCAAGCCTGTGATCTCTGGTCCTTTGAATGAGTTGCAGCCTGACGACGTTCCGCCCCCGGCATTGGACGTTGGGGACTCTTCCACATATGCCGTGCGAGAGGTATTAGATTCTCGTAGACGTGGAGGAACTCTCCAATATCTTATTGATTGGGAGGGGTACGGTCCTGAGGAGCGTTCATGGGTACCAGCAAAGGACATCTATGATCCGGGTCTCGTGTTGGCGTTTCACTCTCGTCATCCTGAGAAGCCGGCTCCCCGTCCCAGAGGTCGCCCGAGAGGATCGGTATCTAATCCCGCTCCGTCCCTTCCCAGGTCTCGATCCAGAGACCCACGTCAATCTCAGTCCTCCGCACGTGCAGAAGTCCATAGTTCTGGTGACTCTGTTCCGCTGGGTGGTCGTCGTCGTGGTCGTCCTTGTTCCAGGCCTCCTCCGGTGTCTTCGGGGGGGGGGGTACTGTCACGCCTACATCTCAGGACTCAAATTCCCAGAATGCACCTGCCAGTCACATGACTACCTACCGGTCTCCCTCACCAGAGTTCTAATTACTCACACCTGTCTGTCTCCCTATATATACCTCACTCTGAGAACTGTTCCCTGCCGAGTATTGTTTTGGTTCTCCCATGCATACAACGCGTTTCCTTGTACTTTGTCTGACGGTCTCCTGTTGCCTACTTCCTGCCTGTGTACCCGATTTACGTCTCCTGTCTTGTCCCTATTGGTATTGTCTGCATTCTCTGGTTTTTGAACTCTGCCTGTTTTTGACTACGATTTTTGTCCATCCTCCGAGGTACTGTTTGCTCCTGTTTTTGAACTTTGCCTGCCTTGTGATTACCCTTTTGGATAACGACATTAAACAGACTGTTAACTGTGTTCCGCGACTGTCAGCTTTCTGTTATGTCCTGACACCCTTACAACAGTGGTTCACAAACTTTTTCTCTATTGTCCCCCTTTTGCAGACGAGAATATTTGAGCACACCACTATGCTCATGTATAAACCTTTTACTTCCAGAAACCACTGGAATTTATTTTAAACTTAATTCATATAACACTGCCATTTGTATTTCAACAAAGCATTTAAAAATTACTTGGAATAATAGAATTAATATGTGGTATATATGTGGTAAGTGGTATGCATTATGTAACCTTACAATTGCCTTGCTATCCCACCTTGCTAATCATCACCAACATATTTCTTGCAACATGCTCCAGCACATATAGAGACTTTGTAACACAGCTTACTTCAATATAAGAATGAATAGGATATATCGCAGGAACCTTGTAACAATTGCTGGAAAATAGAAAATAGATTATTTGTGGGCTCCTACATAGGTGGACCATTTCAATTCAGATTTCATTTGTATAGCACTCTTTTCAACCATTGAAAATGAAACAAACTCTGCCTGCTCCAGCATGGTTCTGAGGCATGTCAGCACATCTAAATCAAACGCTTCTGTTAAAATGTTGCCCGCTGAGATCGTCTGGAGACAATTTCTAAAGGTATGCATTTCCAATGTGTTTTAAAAATCCATTCTTACATCCCATAAGTGTGTATCTTCACAGGGCAACTGCAGAAGGGACCAGTAACAACACAGTGGTCACACCAATGTAACTGGTGATTATTTATAACCGCATTAAGAAATAATAAAATATATATATAAAAAGAAAATAATAATAACAATAAATAGTAAAATATAATAAAATTTGGGGCACTCTGCAACATGTAAATACAAACAGAATTTTTGCAGTGCATTTTGGGATTGTTTGAGTCCACTGTGTTTATGGACATTGCTAAAAAGTGGTGGAATACTAAAATAGTGCACTATATAGTGAATAGGGCACAGTATAGGACACTGCACTTGTTACAAACACACAAACACTGCTGTTTCTAACTTTTGGTGCTTAGAGTTATATATATATATATATATATATATATATTTACAGAAAGGGGACAAGATGGAGTGGAAACAGGAGTCTGGAGTGTGGACAAGACAGGAGCAGAAACAGAAGACAGCACACCAGACTGGAATGAAGACAAGACAAAGGAAGGAGACTGGAAACAAGACAAAACAAAGCCATGTACTAAAGGAAACACCAAACAAGGGAAATACAAGGAACAGGGCAGAAAGCATGACACAACTCTACTCTTTAAATTTAGAGTTAGGGCTAGTTTTGGGTTTAGGTTCAGGTTTTCTTGTTAGCAACACACACACACACACACACACACAAAACAGATTAGATTAGGGGGAGATTTAAGCATGATTTTTCATGCTGAGTTGCAGGAATTCATGTAAACCTCCACAAATATAATAAGTGCACATATTAAAAATGGCAGTTATATTTAGTAGACATCCTGGAAATGATCTTTTAGTAAAATATGTACACCAGTCAACCATAACCTAATGGTCACCTCCGTGTTTCTACACTGTTACATGTTATTGCACATTGTAGTTTTATAATTACAGACTATAGTCCATTTGTTGCTTTGTATATTTTAACATCTGGAGTTCTCTCTGTTGTCTAAAAAATGTCAAAAGACTGTTGAGCTAGGAAATGTTCTGAATTTTATAAAAAAGTTTATTATTACCTGATTATTTTGTTTTACAATTGTGAATGTCACTTTTAAAAGAGAGATGTTTTGAAAAGCAATGCCAGGTCCCACCTTAAACAGCTACTTACTTATTTATAGATTCCGACATACCCTCTGTTCACATATTCATAGTAATCGTAAGCGTCTGGTTGCTTGGAAACCAAAAAGCCTGGAAACCAAATACCCAGTATTACACCAAAGATGCCGTGTGCTGTTGATCTTATCATAAGGCTTTTAATTACTGTTTAGAAAGTGGTGTGAATACATTTTCTAGGTATTAGGGTGTCCACCTGTGGACATGGCCTGGTGAGACATCAATCACACAGCCTATTATTAATTAAAGAAACTGTCCTCTGCTATTACCACATGATAAGAACCTTCATTATTGACCTTATCACTCCTATACTGACACACACACACTACGCCACACTGAGCAAGGCAGACAAATCTTGCATCACACACAAATCTCAAACTGTGTGGGGCTAGGCATGTAAACACATACTTTTTGTAAATAGGAACCAAATGAAATAGCCTGGCCTTAATGGGCACACAAAAGTTTATATCACTGTATGAGCCACAGCTGTGGAATGGCATGTGGAAGTCTTTGGACATTGGAGTGACATCAGACATTGAAAGGCATGAAAAGGGTTGAGTATGTTGTTATATTCCTGATTCATAGATGAGTTATATTGGCTTACAAAGATAAATGGCAACCACACATAAGGTACAGTCTGCTGTACAGGGGATTGTAGTGTCAGGAAATTTGTTTAAAAAAAAAAGAGATACAAAATGAAGAAGTGTGTCTGTATGATATGCGAGGCTTTCTCTCTCTCTGCTTACAGATTCTGAAGATTAATGAGACCTCCAAACTTTGAAAAGCATGAAAAGAGTTGAGGATTTTGCTCTGAAATGGTATAGGCCCATGAAGTATGCATGCAAAGACACACACACTCAAACTTGTATTTATGGATTGTGGGGATATTACATAAACGTCATGTTAAACATGCCTTCACCTTAAAATGTAATGATGTACATTGTAGGGACCAGGTGGGGTAAGGCGAGTCTCCACAATGGGTGTGTAAACACATTTGGTCCCCTTAATGTGATATTTGGCTGGCACACACACACACACACACACACACACGCACACACACAAACACAAGGATGACTAAAATCCCATCTTATTCATAGACAAACCCACAAACCCAGACAACCTTATATACTTTTGACTGTGAGAGTCTGGACCTATGAAAAAACACATCAGTGCCTCTAAGGTTAGCTTCTAGAAGGTTCTAGGTGAGAAGATGTGTAGAATAAGCCTCCATAAAAAAGAGTAAGAAGGATGGGTGAAAAGAACCTCCCCTGCATTTTTATTTCTCTTGAAAGACAATGTTTCAACTTCAGCTTCCGGCATGTTTCCTGAGAACGCCCCCCGTTGCTGGTGGACTGACGTGTTGCCTGATCCCCCTGCATCTCTGCTGGCCTGATGTTTGAATTACAGGCTTTAAATGGCAGCTCTACCTGGTGGTCTTGCTGAGTGGTCTCCACTCCCCTGGATTCAAAGGGCCTATGTGCGGGCAGCCAGCGGCTGTCGAATTTGTGTGTGCGGTTTTGTGTGTGTGTGTGTGTGTGTGACAGAGAGATAACCCACCTCTGACTGGCCCTCTGTGGCCCCCTCTGACAGGCTTATTAACAGCAGCCCGCCAAGGGAGAGTGCCCTATCATCAGAAGAGATCTGAAGGCGGGGTGAGTATGGGGATGGGAAAGGGAAGGAGGGTGGTGGGAGGTGGGGGGGTGGGGGGTGGTTTGGGGGGCAGTGGGGACAGTCAAAAATACCCTTATCACCAGGACACCAGGGATTAAAGCCTGCTTCCCTCTGATAAATTAATTATTCCCTCTTATCTGTCACTCGCTTAAGCTGTCAAACAAACCCACCTAAAGCTAAAGCTAGTGCACGGGCCCTGGCTCAGGAAGAGAAGATTACCTGGGAAAAGGACATATGTAGATGTGTCTTAACGTGATGCCACAAGATGCAGATATGGCTCAAGGCCTTGTATCAAAATCCTGTTATGCTAAGACTGTAGTTTGACCTTAATGGAAGATTCAGACACATCTGAGAAAAACCTAAAAACAAAACCAAGAAAACGTCTGATTTAAGGAGAATGCACAGTGAGTGTAGAAACAACTAGATGGTCATAATGTTATACACACACACACACAAACAGCTCTATAACTGCTATAAAACCACACCCCTATTGCAGCTTCAGGACAGAGGAAATAAATCTACACATTCTTCTCAGAAATTTGACAAAACATCACAGTTGAATAGCACAATGTGGGAATTCCTGCCACAATAAACCAGAAAAAAATTGTCATTGTAAACATCAGGTGGTAAAAATAAACACCCATGGCTAAAATCCACTGGAGGCTCAATCACAAAGAGCTTTTTCAAACCACCCCATATTCTCTGAAGCTCAACCAGTGTGTGTTAAAGAGAGATGCCATGCCGCATTCTCCGGTGAACAATAGCCCCGCAGACGCAGCCAAGATAGCCTTCTGTTTAATTCATACAAATGGCAAATTGAATTATTAAACAGATCCTTTCATTTGGACGATTAATTGTTCTCTATTGACTAGCGCTGTGACTGAAGATTATTCCCCTCTGCTAGAATTTACGCAGGGAATCAAAGCCCACAGATCCCTGAGCATAATTACAGAGCATTTTAGAATATAAGACTTATTTTCTGTCATTATGTTGCCTTTTGCATAATAGCACACAGCTTTTATGGGCTTATCTTAATTACCCATTTTACCAAAATATTATTTTCAGCCACAACCCACTGGGTTTGAGTCAAAGAGGCATCATTACAATGAATATGAGACAGAGGAGTTTTCTTTCTGTCTGCATCTCTTACAGTTTAAAGTTTTTGCATTAGGGCTGCTCAGTTTCTCATCTGTTACAGCAATATTGTGACCTAGAACTAGATTTAGATCTAGGTTTAAGAAGGTTATAAATCATGTTACAAATTATTTTTTGTGACTCCCCATCACATGCATTAATGTTTTTTTAACCCATTGCCCCCTGTCTTAAAAGTAACCACAGATTATGTATAAAGAAATTAGGTTGAAAATTTCCATTAGTCCAGGACTATTATTAAATAAACAAACAAATAAAAAATATTTTTAAGACAGTAATTTATTTTTGCAAAGTCACTTCTTACATGCACCTTCCCCCTGCAGTTCATTCTCCACTAGGGGTGTGCTCCACAGTTTAAATACCTTAGCATTACTCTCACTGGTTCTGTAGTTACAGTGCTCTACAAAGGCCATCAAGCACTAAGCAAATACAACTTGAACTCACTTAGCTGTAGGCTAATAAATACAAATATCCGGATATTTTTAACATTGAAAAGCATTACAAGAACAGTGGTTCTATCTCTATTCAGACCACAAACACAAGTATGTACTCTTTCAAAATGGGGTAACACCTAGCTACATAGCAAGCTATTTTGCAAAATGTAGCTTTGTTGGCTTATGTTCCATTGACAAGCCATTTCTAAGTCAACACATCTTAGCGAAACCCACATGGGTTGAAAATGGGCTAACTTGGTTTAAGATAAGCACAAGACTCAGGGTGAGTTGGTACCTAGGCTATTAGGGGGATCCAGGTGAGCAACTTATATATCAGACACAGTATGGAAGCCCAGTAACTAATTATATGTGGGCCCTACATGGGCTCATTGTAGGCCATCGGAATTTTGAGAGATTCTTGATTTAAGGTTGGCTGCCCAGATTGATCGTATGTTTAACCATGGTCCTGTTACTAACCCTAGAGCAAGGGTAATTATTTAAAATGTATTAATGTCCAGACAGAAAATGGAACATAATGTATAACTTGCATTATGATCAGTAGCCTTGCAGTTATAGCAAAATTTTATGTAGTTAACAGCTTCAAATTACACTTTCAATTACATTTCTGCATATTCAAGATTTAGGTATAATTAGAAATAACAAATTGTATAAATAAATGTTCCTTTTTATCATTTTACATAAAATGTATAAATAAAACTATGGTTTTGAAAAAATAAAATAAAATAAAAATGAATAAAGTCCGTAATGACTTGTCTTGTAGTTGCAGTTGACTTTACTGCTTTTCTATAACAACTATCTGACTGGCTCTAATTGCTGCAAGGAAGGATTTTATCCGTTACCAGCAAGCAGATTGGCTCTTTATGCTGAAGGATGGGGCTTTATCCTTAAACAGAATCCATGTTCACCGTTATGAGAATTTCAAACAGAAATTACGTTAATGTTTCAGTGGTGTCTGGAATCCTGCCCTGTGTGTCACTCTTTCATGTCACAGCGTTCACAGATCTGACTGGCTGAGTAGCATTATGTGTCATATGCAGAAACGCATGCAATTAATTCTGGACCGCTAAACCTGAATCGTAATGACCAAACACTCTGGTCAAAATTAAACAGCTCTATATAGTTTATCAATTATAGGTCCAGGTCCGGATAGGACAGCATCTGGGTCTGGACCTGGACTAAGGTTTGCCTATTCATGACCACTGCCCACATAACCATATGTGAGGCTAATATTTAACCCATGCACAAAACTTGTGATACTATATTGTGCTGCTCATTTGTGCACCATAAGGATGTCAGGCTTCTGTAATTTCAGTATGAAATTACTGAATTACAAATTAAATTGTCATTTGCCTACCTATGATGTTAACTACTTGTTATTGTTCTGTGTTTACTAGCGAATAAAACTTTCAAAATCTACCTACTTATAAAATTACCTCAAAATAGGTGGAGGAGGTATATTGCTATGGTGTTGTTTTCCAGCATTTGACATAGGCTCCTTAGTTGCAGTCAAAGGAACGCATAATGCTTTAACATACTAAAACATTTTGGACATTCATTCATTATCTGTAACTGCTTATCCAATTCAGGGTTGCGGTGGGTCCAGAGCCTACCTGGAATCATTGGGCGCAAGGCGAGAATACACCCTGGAGGGGGCGCCAGTCCTTCACAGGGCAACACAAACACACTCACACCTACGGACACTTTGGAGTCGCCAATCCACCTACCAACGTGTGTTTTTGGACCATGGGAGGAAACCGGCGCACCCGGAGGAAACCCACACGGACACGGGGAGAACACACCAACTCCTCACAGACAGTCACCCGGAGCGGGAATCGAACCCACAACCTCCAGGTCCCTGGAGCTGTGTGACTGCGACACTACCTGCTGCACCACCGTGCCACCCCATTTTGGACATTTGTATTCTTCCAAATTTGCGGGAACAGTTTGCGGAGGGGACCTTTTTCACAAAGAAAGGTTTGTTTGGTGTAAAAGAACTGAACTAGCCCACACAGAGCCCTGACTGCAACCTCATCAGAAACCTTTGGAATGAATCAAAATGTAAGTCCCTCTCATGAACCCAAGTGTCTGACCTAACAAATGCTCATCTATATGAATGGGCCAAAGTTCCCACCGGCACACAAAATTTGTTGAAGGCTTTCCCAGCAGAATAGAATGTTATATAGCCAATGGGGAGACCAGTTATATATTAATATCTATAGATTTAGTATGGGACAACATAAACTATCCTATAGATGTAATATGAACGTATTCTAATTCTTTTGTTCATGTAGCACATATTACAAAAATGACACAATATGTTATTTGTAATATATGTTATCTGTAATATTTGCAAGACAATTGCAGTATGGTAGGTTGTCTCCAGCATGCAACCCTTCTTTTGAGACAAACATGAAATTCTGATGGAAACATTCTGCCTCTTGTAACTGCCTACCTTATCCATTTTTGTCATGTTAGGTGGGGGTAGTAAACATTTGATTTAGCTTTGCATTTTAAGTTTCCCAGTGGAGACGTGCAGCGGTGGTAAAGCAACAAAGATCATAACCCTCTTCACCTGTTAATGAATACATCACTGTCACCTGTTCAAAAGTAAAAGACATCCAGATAGATCAAAGAAATGCAGCAATTCCTATGTGGACACTTTGGATCTCTGTACAACGCTCTGTCTCTTTGAAGATGCAAAGACCCAAACCAACTGAGGTCTTAAGTGGGATGGCTTCTCGTGCCAATGTCAAAGCTTGACCTATACTTCCCCCAGGCGCCTCCTTGAAGATACCCCTCCTCCAACTTACCACCTCCAGTCTGAATCAGATGTGTCTGGCATGACTTGTCTTGCAATTGGCAGCCGAATGGCCCTGACAGTGCCTTGGATCCGTCAACGTAACAGCATATTAAAATACTCTAATGCATGGAATATTAATGTCCTTCATCATTTATTAATCCCCAATCCATCTAAGACTTTATGAGAAGAAATCATTGGTCTTGATTGCTATGGCAAATGGGGCAGGGTAAGTGGGGGATAGGACCTGTTTTGTGTTGTGGGAAGAGTGGCATTTGGCAGCGATCTACTTGGACACCCATTATTAAACATTTAAGCCAGAGGGGGTTGAGGAACAGCACAGATGTTCGGATACATACATCTTTGTACATTTGTCCCTGTGCCTAAAACGGCTCAGCAAGTGTCACCCGATCAAGACACTGAGCCATATTAGGAGAGACAAGGCACTCTGTAAACAAATGCGAGTGTATCAAAGCGAAGTCAAGGTTGAATCACAAATGGCAGATCTCATATTTCATTATTCTAGTCTTGCTAAAATCAATAGCACTCCATAGTCTAAGGATTGAAGCACCATGATAGGATCAGACTACATGAATTCAAAATCAAAGATCTTGTCTGACATATCCAACGGCATGTTACTTGATTATGACCAATAGGAGGACATAGCGCTGTATGGTGTGCATATGTAAAAACAGAGAAGAGAAAGAGGAAAAAATGAAAAATTGACATTTTAACCCATTACGTCATGTTCTTTGCAGGACAGACAGTCTATTCTCACCTCCTCAAAACACACAGGAATGGGACCACAATTGTGTTTTCTTCCTCTTCTTCCTCATGGCTTCTGTAGCCATGATTGACAGTTTCTTGACCTGCCTCCCTGAGAAACTCTGAAAGAGACATGGCAAGGATTTATAGAGCTAATCTGACATAGTGAACGTATGTAGTGAACGCCCTAAAGACAAAAAAAATTGTGTAGTCTGATCCAGGCATTATTGGGATTATCTTGATTTAATAGTCTCACCACAAACAAACACATAAATAAATAAATTAAAATATTATGACCTATGAATAATCTTTCCTGTGTTTCACAAATTGTTGCTATATCCCTTGAAAATGTTAATGCCTAAACACTCTATCACTATTACCTCACAAGTATGATGTAGTTGGTTCTGCCCACAAACATTAAAGAAAGCTGTACATCCTCACAATTCCACTTGGCACACTCAGAGAAACTGAACAGGTGAAAGCTAACAACCAAGCAAAACTAGCACTCACAACTGAGCAACCCTATATGACCTGATTGCAGATGTTGTGCATCCCACATGTCCGAGCATTTCTGTGAGGAATTGATTCCATCCATCTAACAGTGCCTTGAAATTTTGAGGTTCATAAACATAAGTCCAATTCATCACTCCACGGACTGTTGTTTCATGGAACTACAGCCCTGGGGCATTTATACAAAGCTGGTAGACTCTTGGTGTTGGTGCTTGATAGCATGGTGACCTTAAACTTTGTGTGCAGCTGCTCTGGAACATCTTCGTTTGATTCCTGCTTTTCTGTAGAGATTAAATAACCAGTATACATACGTCTTTGTCCACAATGGGCCCAGCATAAAGAATATAAGTTATAAGTTATAAAAGGAGCACATATTTTGTAACAACTTACCTGTCTCTCCAGCATTCTATATGTGTGTACACTTTCTACAATACCTATTGTACCTTCTACAATACCTTTATTCACAAGATTATCCTTCCACCCAAAATATAGTCAATCAGTAAGACAGGGATTAAGACCAGTCCAGAACTACACAGCATTTTAAATTGTGATTTAGCGTAGAAAGGAGAATATAGTCCAGGACTAAGCTTAATCTCCATTTATATCTGCTTCTCACATTCCTCAGTGGACAAGGCCAACGTAATGAATATAAAATGACAGCTAATGTACACTAAATACAGCTTAGCATTATGCAACATGAATGCCTAAAGCATCACACACTTGCCTTAAGCCTCACAAAATGCTTAAATAATATTGATGTGTGTATGGTTTCTGACACTGGTAGAAAATGTTACTTATAAAAAATGAATAAATAGTTATTCAAATTGCTATAAAGAGTAGTGGCAGCCAGTTTGAAGGCCAAATTTTGCCCACATAATTTTTTTTTTGTTTTAAAGATAAACATACATAGTATCAGATCTGTATAAAGACATCTGTTTGAGTCAACATTAAAGCCACTTTTTCCATGGCATGTTACCTACTTGGCTCGTCTTGACTCTGCTTTTTTACTGCTTTTTGATCCCTGAAAGTTGGTACTTTATTTTGTTCCAGTTTGTGTTGAGTTCCAAATGATATGAGTAGGTATTAAACATGACATGTTAATCTTGCAAAGTGCTGATTGGCCAGGGAGGCTTGTTAATCAAGTCTCACAAACAAGCCATATCTCCAAGTTACAGCAGCAGTCACAATGGCAGCTTGTGAAATTATGCAGTGGTCTTTTGAAGAGGTTCAAACACTCCTTGGATTTGTGGCTGAAGAAAAACTCCACTGATCTAATTTTGAAAAATTCTACTGATCTATGAGAACTGGAGCACGGAGACATGTTCATTCTAAAACAGCAAAAAATTACATGAATACATGACAAGTAAACAGTGCCTAACATTACCACCTCAGTTGTTGTGGTTTTCAAAGCCCACAGTTCCTGAGGTGGGGCTTTGTGACATCATCAACTACATTCCACTGGTGGAGCTGTGGTAGTGGAACATCAACCAGGGAAAAGCGAGTTGGGCCGTGTTGAATTGAGCCAAGCTGATACCACGCAGTGGAAAAGCACATAAAGTTAAGTAACAGTGTATTGGCTGAGGCTGTTTGCATAGTGCTAACTGGAAGGACAAGAAAACACAATAAGCCTCATACTCTCTGGGTGGATAAAATGGCTGTCCTCCTCTCATCACACAAAATACTAACATAAGTGGGCATCTGCTAGCTGATATAGCAGAACTAAGCATTAGCATTCTCCTCCACTGGTGCCATTGTGTGATTACAGGAGTCCCAGCTAACAGTACAGGCAGATGATTAATTGGTTGAAAATTCAATTGGATGAAATGTTAAATAACCATATAACAAGTAAATTAATAAAGAAAGAAATAATACTCTAAACACTTTAGAGTACCAACCAGTATTAGTTGATTGAGTACTCTGGGATTAAGGGGATGATTACATAAAAATTCTCTCTGTAAATACTCAGCTTAGTTTATGAAACAAGTTAGAAAGCAATGAAGCATGTGGTGAAGGTATGTGTGTGTGTGTGTGTGCTTGGTGGTGGTCAGGGGAGGGGGACGGTTGCCGCTGTTACAGTCTCGTGAATATTGTTTATAATAAACTTATAATAAAGCACTGGGAACAAGTCTTACCCTGCACCCCCACCCCCATCATCATTAATGCTTATCTGCTATGTCGCAATCTGCTATGCGTCCAGTCCCTTTGTAGCGAAAGCAACAACATAAATTTGGAACGTTTCTCTGCTTTAATTAGTTAGTAACTTACACTAATGGTGTTTTCAATTACAACTCTCCCCCACAGGTGAGGTATGTCATTTATTATTATTTTTTTTTCACATTACATTTCTCACTCTGTGTGTGTGTGTGTGTGTGTATTTTGTTATAAGACCAAACATGGTTCATCTAAATGCAGAAATGTGTGTGTATGTAACTAGTGTTATACATTATTGCAACCTATATTTTTGTATGTTAGCATGTTCTGCTAAGAGTGAGAAATGAGATGTGAAAACTATGTACAAATAACATAGCTCACCTGCAGAGAATTCTGACTGTAAACACCACTAATGCAACTTAGTGACTAATTAATGCAGAGCAACATTGCAACAATTCCAAATTTATGTTGTTGCTGATAGTGTGTAGTATATATACACTACCAGTTAAATGTTTGGATTATCCCTACTCATGGAGAGTTTCCTTGTTTCCTTTGCAATTTTACAATTTTATACATATTGTGAATTTACAGTACCACTCAAAATTTGGACTTCTCATTCAATGTTTTTTCTTTCTTTTTTTTTTTTTCTACATTGTAAACTAGTATAGAAGACATTAAAACTATGAAGGAACACATGGAATTATGTAGTAAACAAAATGTGTTAAACAAATCAGAATATTTTATACTTTAGATTCTTCAAATCAGTAATCAGTAAAACAGATCAGTAATAAGTGGACAAAATATGGCAAATTATTTATTAACCCTATAAGTAGTTGTGTAATAGTTGGGTAATAGTGACAGGGGTATTGGTGTCAAATACTCATACACTTGTTTCTCTTTTGTTTCTGAAATGCTTTTAAATGGTCAGCTACTGTGTACATACAGGGAGTTACAGTAAATCTTCAGTATTACAGCTGTAAAATATAGCATCACTGTTCTTCAATTTGTTTTTTAAGCTACTGTGGCAATAACATCACTTCACATTCTTAACAATAATAAGGGAAATTACAGTGGGTAATTGTGGAACAATAAATCCTATGATCATGGCTTGAATCCCTGCTCAGGTAAAGTACAGTTTATTAAGAACTGATGACCAAGATCACTAGGGTTTGATTCCCTGCTTGGGTAAGGGTGTTCTTATATTTCTTTTTCGTCTAGCTTCTGGTGCTTCAATGACATTGTAGTGTCTTATTACCTAAACATATAAGAGTTCAAGGCAGTTTTCATAATGAAACATTATTTCAGTCCTACACATCATATCTAAAAACTGCCAGCCTTTCTCCCCAGCAATCCAGTTCACCCTGTTGGGCAGTTTGACAGCACAGCGGTGTGCAGGGCTTCATAGGTGAGCTTCTAACCCCCACCATCAGCCCCACCCCACCCACCATCACCTATGTGATCGTCCAGAGGAGAAGCATTTGAATAAATTTAATGAGCGCTGGAATCCATTAGTGTCAGGGACCTGACCTGGGCCAGATGGAGGCTCAGGCATTTGTAGCACTATTACCTTTAACAAGTGCAGAACCACAGGCTGGAAAGGCCACAGCTGGCATCGAGATGGCTGTGGTGTGTGTGTGAATGTGTGTTTGTGTCTGTGTGTTGGAGAGAGTGGGAGTGGGGGCAGGGGCATTCTATAGAGGAGACAGGCTTCTCCCAATCTTGCCATAATTCTTCTAAAGGTCAGGGTGATATTGCTATTGAGACTACTCTCCATGTTCACTTAAATCTCTGACAGAAACACATCCACAATGGCTAATTTGATTTTGTGGAAAGCTTGGCCCCCTATTTTCTCCCACAGCCCTCCAGTTCCTCATTGCGCCATTGCTTTGTTTCCTATTCAACTTCTTGGTGTAAAAGACAATCTGATTAGCAACAACAATAAAGCCACCTTCTTGCTTCTACACTTAAATTACATATATTAACTCCTTTCCCCATATAGGTGAGTGTAGGTGCTAGTTTTTGGCCCCCTTTTACCCTTTGACACCATGTCATATAAACGATCCACTACTCAAATCATATATGCTCTGGGGTGGCCCTGTGGAGATCCTGAGCTTTGAAAAAAGTTAGAGTGATGGACAAACTGCAGTGCACCAATATGAACACAGTTGGGGCAGGATGGTGGCATGGGGCAAATGGAAACAATTTCAAGTAATTGGAGCACAAATGAACTTCTATAACCATGCAACTATGTTAACTTGTTAAACGTGTCTGTATATTTTTATTCACTGTTTGAATTACCAATGAAACTTGTTGAAGCGTATTTAGTTATGTGGTATGCAGTTAGCAGTCTCCTGAATTTAGAGTGGGTTGCTACCATAATCATCTGGAAACCACAAAAATAAGCCAATTTTACCTATATCTATGAACCAGGAATAAAACAAAATCCTTGCACATTGCACCAGTAAGAGCAGAGTGTGAAGAGGATAATTAGCAGAGTGTAAGAGCACAGTTTTGCTCAAAATATTGCAATGCACACAACATTATGGGTGACATACCAGAGTTCAAAAGAGGACAAATTGTTGGTGCACGTCTTGCTGGCGCATCTGTGACCAAGACAGCAAGTCTTTGTTATGTATCAAGAGCCACGGTATCCAGGGTAATGTTAGCATACCACCAAGAAGGACGAAACACATCCAACAGGATTAACTGTGGACGCAAGAGGAAGCTGTCTGAAAGGGATGTTCGGGTGCTGACCCGGATTGTATCCAAAAAACATAAAACCACGGCTGCCCAAATCACGGCAGAATTAAATGTGCACCTCAACTCTCCTGTTTCCACCAGAACGGTCTGTCTGGAGCTCCACAGGGTCAATATACACGGCCGGGCTGCTATAGCCAAACCTTTGGTCACTCATGCTAATGCCAAACGTCAGTTCAATGGTGCAAGGAGCACTAATCTTGGGCTGTGGACAATGTAAAACCTGTATTGTTCTCTGAGGGGTCCACCTTTACTGTTTTCCCCACATCCGGGAGAGTTACGGTGCGGAGAAGCCCCAAAGAAGCGCACCACCCAGACAGTTGCATGCCCAGAGTGAAGCATGGGGGTGGATCAGTGATGGTTTGGGATGCCATTTCATGGCATTCCCTTGGCCCAATACTTGTGATAGATGGGTGCGTCACTGCCAAGGACTTCCGAACCATTCTGGAGGACCATGTGCATCCAAAGGTTCAAACATTGTATCCTGAAGGCGGTGCCGTGTACCAGGACGACAATGTACCAATACACACAGCAAGACTGGTGAAAGATTGGTTTGATGAACATGAAAGTGAAGTTGAACATCTCCCATGGCCTGCACAGTCACCAGATCTAAATATTATTGAGCCACTTTGGTGTGTTTTGGATTAGCGAGTCAGGAAACGTTTTCCTCCACCAGCATCACGTAGTGACCTGGCCACTATCCTGCAAGAAGAATGGCTTAAAATCCCTCTGACCACTGTGCAGGACTTGTATATGTCATTCCCAAGACGAATTGACGCTGTATTGGCCACAAAAGAAGGCTGTCATACCTATCGAGTCTCCCCACCCCTCTATGAACCCTCAGGACAGGATGGACTTCAATTCCCAGGATCCCACTCTGTCCCAAGTTCCTATCACATGCCCACAGTCAGCCAGTCAGGGAAGGCTTCCTCGTTCATCATCCCGAGTTCTAATCCGTGTCACCTGGATAACTCAGCGTGTAGGTATATTAGGACAGCCTGTTACTAGCTAGTTGCAAAGTATTGCCTTCGGTCATATTAGGTATACTGAGCTGCTATCTTTGTACTTCGATTGCTGTGCTTCTTTCGTGTTTGTGCTTACCGTGTTTTCCGGCTTATGTTATTGAGACTGTTTGTCCTTGTCCTCAGTTATCCTGTGTATTGTGTTCTGCCTCGTGAATATTCTTCCCTGTGTAAATAAAATCCTGTTTTCATGTGCAAGCATCTGCCCCGTTCCGGTTTCGTTACAGTAATACTTCGCCAACACTATGCAGACGGCAGATACCGACGGGATTCATACTGCTGTTAGTAACCAAGGACAATTATTGGGACAACACCACCAACCTCTGGATTCGCTAAGTAATTCCCTTGATACTCTTACTCAACATCAACGTGAACAGCAAGAACAAGTAACATCTTTAACAAATAATATGGGGCAACTTATTTCTCTGTTTCAACGGCAGAATCCTACAAGCATTTCTGCTCATCCTCATCCTTCCCCTGTTACAACTGAGTAAAGTCCTTTCTTTGTCAGTAAACCATCAGATGTTTGATGGTTCCCCTAATCAATGCAAGGGTTTTTTGTTACAGTGTTCTCTTTTTTGCCAATTCTCCTCCCAGTTCACATCAACAGCGCATTTCGTTTTTTATTTCTCGGTTAACAGACAAGGCATTAGATTGGGCAACGGCCGTTTGGACTGACATTGCATTTTTTACGTACAATAAATTTATCCAAGAAATCAAGACTGTGTTTGATCATCCTCACGAGGGACGCTCTTTAGGGGAATTACTGTTACAACTTAAACAGGGTACTCAATCCGTGTTGGAATATGCTCTAAGTTTTCGTACCCTTGCAGCCGGTAGTGGTTGGAACAACCCTGCCTTGATCGTAGCCTTCAGAAAGGGATTAAATTCTGATATTGTTACTGAGATGGCATGTAAGGATGAAGGATTGTCATTATACGAAATCATATCTCTGGCCATTCGTCTCGATCAACTGAGGCGTGGTAGAGGTTCACGCAAACTCCCTACGTCCACTACAGCCGCCACTTCCCCATGTTGGATTGTCCCTGTGCATCGGGATCGCTCTGAGGACTCTCGCCTAGATCCAGAGCCACCCCAACCTATGCAATGGGAGGGGGTTCGCCTGTCTCAAGAGGAGAGGCTCCATTGTCTGCAGGGAGGTCTGTGCCTGTATTGCGGGATTCCCAGTCATGTTATACGGGAGTGTAAGAGTCGCAGAACCACCTACCCCAGGAAAGCACGTGGAATCTATTCCATGCGCTAATGTGGTGAGTGTACCCACGTTGGGGTTGGTATCTAAGTCCTTTTTTCTCCCTGTGATGTTTGACTGCTCCAGATTTCTTTCTGTGTTTTCAGCCTTAATAGATTCCAGGGCGGAAGGAAATTTTATCCACTCCAAGTTGGTAGAGCAACTCCAGATTCCTGTCGAACACCTGGAGACCCCATTGAGACTGTCAACCGTGGATGGGGATCCAGTGTCTGAGGGAGTGGTGTCTGTAATCACCAAACCCATTTCTGTGTCCGTGCTCTCCACACAGAGAAGACATGTTTTTTTTGTTGTTAACTCCACTGATTATGAAATAATCGTGGGATTGCCCTGGCTCCAGAGACACAATCCTGTTATCTCCTGGGCAGAGAGGGAGATAATATCCTGTTCAACATATTATCACTGCCACTGTCTGAAATTCCCCTCAGTTAAAGTTCAGTCCACCACCATAGAGAGTCCAAATACTCTTACCCCTGTTAATATCCCCTCAGAATACAATGATCTTAGAGAAGTGTTCAGTAAAACTAGGGCCACCCAGCTTCCTCCTCACCAAGAATATGACTGTGCTATAGACCTAATAGAAGGTGCTATCCTACCCAAGTCTTGGGTATATCCCTTAATGCAGGGTGAGGAGAGAGCTATGGAGGAGTATATCAAGGAAGCTTTAGAATAGGGTTTTATACGACTTTCTACCTCTCCTGCTGCAGCCGGTTTTTTCTTTGTTATAAAGAGGGATGGGGGGCTTCCACCCTGTATAGACTACCGTGGTCTTAATCAGATATCAAGAACCTACTCTTATCCTTTGCCCCTAGTCCCGGTCACCTTAGAACAGCTTCGTGGGGCTACCATATTTTCTAAATTAGATCTCCGTAGTGCCTACAACTTAATCAGAATTCGTGAAGGTGATGAGTGGAAAACGGCCTTTATTACCACTAGGAGGCATTACGAATACACGGTAATTCCTTTTTGGCTTGAAAAATTCACCGGCAGTGTTCCAAGCGTTTTTGAATGATATTTTAAGGGAGATGCTTGGTGTATATGTAATTGTGTATATTGATGATATTCTAATTTACTCCCCGGATAGGGAGAGTCACATTCAACATGTAAGAAATGTGCTTACCCGTCTCCTGGAACATCAGTTGTATGTGAAGGGTGAGAAGTGTGAATTTCATCTCTCTTCGGTCTCATCCTTAGGTTACATAATCAGCTCTGAAGGGATTGTCATGGATGATCATAAAATTGAGGCTATTTTGAACTGGCCTACTCCAACTTTCATCAAGGATCGGCAGAGGTTCCTAGGGTTTGCAAATTTCTATCGCTGTTTCATACGAAATTTTAGCAGCAAGGCCTCACCCTTAACTAATCTGCTGAAAGGTAATCCTAAAGGTCTGATTTGGAGTACGGAAGCTCAGGAGGCATTTGAGAATTTAAAAGAAATGTTTACAACTGCCCTCATTTTAAGACATCCGGACCCCTCTCAGTCCTTTGTTGTTGAGGTAGATGCCTCAGAAGTGGGAGTTGGAGCCATTTTGTCACAAAGGTTTGGTGAACCTAAAAAATTGCATCCCATAGCCTTTTATTCGCATAAAATGTCATCTGCCGAACGTAATTATGGTATAGATGACAGAAAACTCCTAGCCATTAAATTAGCTCTAGAAGAATGGCGCCATTGGCTAGAGGGGGCGTTACACCCTTTTGTGGTGTTCACAGACCACAAAAATTTAGAGTATTTGAAATCGGCTAAAAGACTGAATCCTCGTCAGGCTCGGTGGTTGTCTATTTTCCTCTCGTTTTAATTTCTTCATCTCCTGTCTCCCAGGCACCCATAATGTCAAGGCTGACACCCTATCTCGAATATACATGCCTTCAGAGTCGGCCACTACTCCCCAACAGGTGTTACCACCGTCGGTTTTGGTTTCCCCTGTTAGATGGGAGATTGATGATGAGATAGATAAGGAACTTTCCCATTGTCGTATTCCTACTCAATGTTTTCTGATGTGCATCGCTTCGTTTCTTCTTGCTCCACATGCTCTCAGTGTAAAATTCCTAGAATCCTCCCTGCTGGCAAGCTTATGCCCTTACCAGTCCCATCTCGCCCGTGGTCACACATAGCTGTAGATTTCATCACTGATTTACCCTTGTCACAAGGCCACACAGGTATACTCACGATAATAGATAGGTTCTCACATGCAGTCAGGTTTATCCCTTTTCCTAACCTCCTGACGGCTTTCCAAACTGCTGAGACTTTGTTTAACCTGGTCTTCCGTTTCTATGGTATCCCTGAAGATATAGTTTCAGATAGAGGACCCCAGTTTACCTCTCGAGTGTGGTCAACATTTTTTGAGATGCTAGGAGTGAAAGTTAGCCTCACGTCAGGGTATCACCCCCAGTCTAATGGTCAGTGTGAGCGTATAAACCAAGAGTTGGGAAAAATTTCTAAGAATATATTGTTTTGAGAATCAGGCTGACTGGTCCCAGTTGTTGCCATGGGCGGAGATTGCTCAGAACTCTCTGATGGGCTCTGTTACTGGGTTAACCCCATTTGAGTCTATTTTAGGATTCCAACCCCAGCTTATGCCCTGGACAGCTTCTCCCTCTGAGGATGATTGGATGCGGCGTAGTGAACAAGTGTGGGAGTAAACTCATCAGTGAATCAAGGAGGCTATATGCCGTCATAAGAGACAGGCAGACAACCGACGTGGTGAGACACCCGTGTACCTCCCAGGGGACCGAGTCTGGCTCTCTACCAGAGATTTCAGATTTTCAGAGGGGAGTAAAAAGTTGTTGTCCAAGTATATTGGTCCTTTTAAAGTAATTCGGAGAGTCAATGGAGTGACCTATAAACTTCACTTACCCATTCAATACCATGTATCTAATATGTTTCATGTCTCCCTTTTAAAGCTTGTGAACCCCGGTTCGTTGGACAAGTCTACGCCTGACAGCGTGCCTCCGCCTCCAGCTAGTCTCGAGGGGTCTCCTGTGTATGCCGTCCGATGGTTGCTGGATTCCAGGAGGCGGAGAGGCAATCTCCAATATTTATTAGATTGGGAGGGCTATGGACAGGAGGAGCGTATTTGGGTACCCGCCGGAGATGTGTTGGATCCTGGCCTGAAGGAGGACTTCCATGAACGACATCCAGAGAAGCCTGGCCCCAGACCGAGAGGTCGGCCTCGGAGGCGTGGGAGGAGTCCCTCCACGGATTCCCCCAACCTTCATCCCAGAGGGCACATTCCTAGGGACTCCACGGGTGCCCAACTGGAGACTGCAGGAGGGGGAGGGCACGCTCGTCATCAGCGTCCTCGTCTTTCAGCATCCTCGGACTCTTTGGGGGGGAGTACTGTCATACCTATCGAGTCTCCCCACCCCTCTATGAACCCTCAGGACAGGGTGGACTTCAATTCCTGCGAAGTATTGCCTTCAGTCGCGTTAGGTATACTGAGCTGCTATCTTTGTACTTCGATTGCTGTGCTTCTTTTGTGTTTGTGCTTACCGTGTTTTCCGGCTTATGTTATTGAGACTGTTTGTCCTTGTCCTCAGTTAGCCTGTGTATTGTGTTCTGCCTCGTGAATATTCTTCCCTGTGTAAATAAAATCCTGTTTTCATCTGCAAGCGTCTGCCCCATTCCGGTTTCATTACAAAGGCCCTACACCATACTAATAAATTATTGTGGTCTAAAACCAGGTGTTTCAGTTTCATTGTCCAACCCCTGTATATCGCCGTTCTATATATATATATCAGCGCTCATTCTCTCTCTCTCTCTCTCTCTCTCTCTCTCTCTCTCTCTCTATATATATATATATATATATATATATATATATATATATATATACACACACATCAGCATTCATTCTATATATATATCAAAGTTCATTAAATATTTCCTGTTTGGCTTGCCATAATATATATATGATAAAATGGAGAATGAGAGCATCCAGAAGATGCTACTGCTACTGTTAAAGCATATGTTTGGCTATGCAAAATGACAGCCTGACCTCTGTTATATTAGCAATGTAAACCACAGCTCTGGGACACTCTGAAACTGTATGTTCATAGGGTCTGCTACTGAGCGTGTCAAGCTGTGTAGTGCAGAAGCAATTGTCTATACATTGATACATAATTAAGCTTCACATCCTCATTACCCTGTCACTGCTGGGGAACAGGTAAAATGAGGAAGGAGCACACGAGGGAAAAGGGCAGACCGCTTCCCTCCACTGATATATTCCAGAGAAGGGAGGGGACTCATGGTGCTGAGGGATAGGTCAAAAGGGCTAAACTACACGGTGAATAATTTAAGATTCTATTAACATTTAAATTTGACATTGATTTGACACGGCCCGAGTCTGGGAGAAGTGACGGAGCGAGTGAGAGGATGTGCTATGCTAATTGCACAGATGGCTCTTTTTTGTTCGCTGCCATATTTGGTTCAAACTAGCCACTGTTTTGAAGAAAAAGTATGACCAAACTTGGGCAGTGGTCCATAAAAAATATTTGTTAGTAGTACTACATACACATGCACAGGCCAGATTAAAGCAACATTAGGTAGTGTTTTTACCTTAAAATCACAGCATCAAAACAATCATGATGCTCTACTGACCTGTTCGCGAAGTGAGGACCACGCCTGATGTATGCAGGGCAAGGAAGGGGAACTCAGAAGGACTTGGGCTGGAGTTCTGGGCAGCTTCTGCTGGTGGAGAGTCAACCCAGAACCCCCCCCCCCTTGCCTGACAAATTCATTGGTGAAAGAGGAGGTGTACGGGTTGGGGCGAGGTGCGAATTTCATCACTAGGTGAGGAGAGAAAAGTATTTTTTTTAATAGGATGCATAATGAAGAGGAGGAGTCTGAGAGTGGTCCTTCTCCCAAACTTATGTTATTTCATAACTCCATTAATAGGGCAAACAGAGCCTCTGTTGTTTCTACTTTGGGTTTAGCACTGCAGAAACTGCACAATGTAACTTTTGAAGGAGGGTAGGAAACCACCCGCCCTACTTTTAGGACAGAAACACCCTACCCTTTTTTTTCAGGACAGTGCCATAAAAGTGACGTACACCCTGAAATTGTAATGGGAGACCAGGAGCAAAACTACTAATCTTACTTCACGTTCTACTAATATAAACCATTTATAGCACATGTGTTTCCATGCAGTCTGTAGTAGCCATCCTCTATGTGGCATCAAATCAAATAAGGTCATAAATATTTTGAGCTTCTGAAATAATATCCAGAAATAATTTCATAATTTGAAGTTGTACTTCATGTTTTGTGTGCATGTACATGATATATCATTTCAAGATTATATTTATATTTATTTTATTTTATTTTATTTGTTTTATTCATGCACTGTTCATATTTGGTGACATGAGTGTTGACACACACTGGTGGGATTAACTTTTGTCCTTGAAACTGTTTTGTGTCCATATTTGCGTTTCTTTATTTTCAGTGTCGTCTTCACTAAAGTCAAATCTCTTCCAAAAGACAAACAAAGCTTCTTTTTTTTTTTTTTTTTTTTTTTTTCTGTTTCAAACCATTCAAGTTGCTCAGTTGGCCTTGATATTTAGGTTCTCCTCCATGATGCTGATTAGAAAAATGTGTGATAGGGGACACACTGCAGGACATAATAATTTCCATTAAAAACGGGTGATCTCAACAAAGAAAAAAATACATAATAAATATAGGCACTACTAATTGTCAGTTGTCAATTAGAAGTTCTGATGGTCAGCTGTGATTAATACTTGATTAATTGCCCAGCCCTATATCATGGTTTATTAAATGCTATTTTGATTTGTTATAATATTTTAGTATAACAATAAATTGAATAAAAATACTTGGTATGTATGACTACAGTAGAGTATATGGAATAAGATTGTATAGATCTTGTTCTATAGATTCTCTTATGATTTGAGGGCCAGGAATTGACTAAAGTGGCTAGAAGGAGGTGTTACCCCTGAAAAATGTCCAAGCTTATCTAACAATACCCATTAAGTTCTAAAGCGAATAGAGCTAATAGACTTTTCCACCCCCTTTTCAGTCAGCTTTTCTTTGTTTGCCTGAGCTGAGTGAGTGTGAGTGGGATAACCTTTAGCATCCTGACAGGAGGACAGACACCGTGCTAAACAAAGAAGGGTCGGCTGCCTGGAAGCTCCAGGGTCATGGATCAATCGTCCCCAGGGTGTTGCTTACCACAGTGATGTCAAAGATAAGCAGCAGGGAGCAGACCTCCCTGTCTGCCTCAGTGCATACTCTCTCACCTGGGGGAGCTGTATAATAACAGGACCTGTGACTAATAGTAGGGTTATGGACACAAGGGACTGAAAACTTCTCAAGAAGTGCTCAGAATCAGGGAGTGTGGAAAGGATATTTGATAATGGAGGTCAGCTAATCAGTAGTCAATATATTCTGCCACTGATTTGCTGCTCATTTGTTTGTTCTAAAAAATGACAACGCATCTCTGATTGGTCAAACTTATTTTAACATGTCCTGTGCAGAAAATAGAACACATTTTTATTGAAAAAAAAAAAGACAGAGTTAGTCTGTCCGTTTCTGACTCAGTATGAAAGGTAAAATAAGTATACGGGTATTCGTTTTCAAAATATTTTTTGTTTGACTTTTTCTTTTTTTCTGTAAAAATCTAACTCTGTGTGAATAGTCTCTTAGTTGCTGAGATGAGGCGTAGTTTTTTGGGTTATGCTAAAACAATGTCGGATGGGGCAGGTTTGTGTCCAGGAGGGTCAAACCACTTTTGTTTTTTAGGGAGGAGTGCTTTTGGAAAAACTAAAGAATACAACATTGTATCTGTCACAAACTAATCATATCCTAAGAGTTTAATTTTGTACATTTTTCTCTGACTAAACCCAATAAAACTAATGGCAGACTTTTTTTTATCAACTATTTTGCAAATTTGAGACTGTAAGTAATCACTTTCAGTTCTTAGAACCATTATGATTTAAAAAAAATTAATTGTACCACTTAGTATTTGGCTGAATTTGAGTCATCAGCTCAAACTACTATTCATTCATAAACACGATTTACAGATATCACTCACCAAGGGTGAAAGTCAGTTGGAGATTTATTAAACACAATACGTAAAATTAGGTTAAAACCAGAAGAAATATTCCAAAACCGAAAAATCAGTACAGAGAGGTAAACAAGTCCAAAGGACAAAAATGAGTATAAGTCAAAAAGTAAAAAAAACAAAACAAAACTATAGCCTGTTTAAACAGGTGTCTCAGAAATAGCTCGAAGTATGCTCTGCAACTATGTAGAATGTTTAAAGGAACACTATGTATTTTTACCTTATAATTACAGCTTCAAAACCATTGTAATGCTTCCTGGATCTGTAGTAGGGAGAATAGAGCCTCTGTTGTTGCTTCACTTGGCTCAGCACTGCAGAAACTGCACTATGTACATTTTGTAAGACCTCCCCCTATCTACCAATTTCAGTACAGTGCTGTAAAAGTTAATTGCACTAGGGGGCAATTACCTAGTGTTCCTAAATGAGAAAAAAAAAACTATGTTCTGGTGCAGAGAACACACTAAAGGCCAATTTATATTTTTGGGTTGACTCAATGCAGAGCCTATGCCGTAGCCTGCACAAGTGCCCTATGCCATGGTGAAAGTTTATACTTGTGTGATGGTGTCTGCACCACCTTGCGATTACACCGCCAAACCACTAGAGCTACACACATTTTCTTCAGCCCTATGTAGTACACAATGTAGTGGTGTTAGTTTTATGAATCTGTAAAGCTCACTATTTAGGGAGTGCAGTGTAAAGGAGTTGATATTTTGGGGCTCCTTTTTTTCAGACCGCGCTGCCAACAGCATAATTTCAACACAGAAGCATAAATTGGGCTTAATACTCAGAAGACAGTGATCTCTGTTAATGTGGAGGGGCAGTACCTTGGGTGTATTCAATAGTTGATATAGCATCATTCATTGTAATTAATCTTTGGCCATTTCTGCTGTGTCCATTTGTATCAGACTAATTAATGATATTCTTAAAGACTAATTAATGACAAATAAAAGACAGGTGAACCAAGAGTAACAATTGCGACTTTTGACCTACAATGTGTTAAGCATGAGTCTTGTTTCAAACATTATAATAGGACATTAGAGCCATAATATGCAGTGGTACTTTTACTTTTAAAGTTAAATACTTCTGTACTTTTACTCAAGTGGAGTTCTACAACAACGACTTCTTTACTAGAGCAATATTTTACCTTGTGTATATGTACTTTAACTGAAGTACATGGTTTGTGCACTTTGTAGACCACTAACTGTGAGTTAACCTGGCTATATAAAATATTCTTTCTATTTTCAGCCTGCATCACCAAGGGCAAGCGGCGAGAGAAAATGGCACGCTTAAGGCTAGCTTGTTTACAGAGAGCTCCCTCCACTCTGCCTCCTCTCTGCAGGGAAGAAAAGTTTCGAGTTAAGCCCCCAACTCAGGGGACTCACTGCAGGCACTGGCTTACTGTCTGAAGCCTGCAAACTCACACGCGCCGTAATGCCATGTGGCATCCCGCTATTCTAGCAGTGCCCTTAGACACAAGCAGTTAGCATTTAGTGTCTGAGGAAGACTGGTGCCAGGCAGGTAGATTATGCGCTGAGGTGAAATGCAGGAGGTATTTTGGGGAAAGATAATGTTCCTGGAACATGGACATGGTTACAGAAGCATAATATGGCTACGCTGAAAGGATTTCAATGAGCACAAGGCCTTACCTGCCTGAGAACAGTTGAACAGTGTCCATTATTGTTCATTCTCTCAAGTACTGATTGACGAGATGGTGCTCCAACAAGTTCTAATCTTGATTAAATAATGGCCTCCTGATCAAAGCTCTTTCACTTAAGCCTTCCAAAAGAGCAGGATATTGGATTAATTGTGGTGTATAGTGTAAGTGGAATGGAGTGGGGTTTTCACTTCATGATCTTTTGAAACATGTCTGCCATTGAACCCTATGAAGGATTGGAATCATATCATTCTGCCCTTCAGATTTACTATTCCTCACAACATACAGCTGAAATAATGGAAGGGCTTTAAGCTAGTTAGGATGAACTACACAAGGACTTCCAGAGCAGAGCAAATTGCACAAGGTCACATTGAACTTGGCTGGGAAAATATCATAGATTTAAAGTTCAGGCCATTAATTTCCATGAAATACACCAATATGCTCCTTATTCCAATACAGACAGGGCGTACATTTAATTTCAATGTTGGGGGAGGACAATAACAATATAATAACAAGAATGACCTGTAGACAGCATACAATACATGAGTATAAATGTGTGATCTCACCAAACAGATTCTTAAAAGAAAAACATCATGGCTGGCTAAGAAATAAACTACTTATATCAGAATAAACTTGCAGTTTCTCATCATTAAACAGATGTATTGGAGAGAGAAAAGATCAGTGAAGTCCAACTATATTTTAGAACAAGCCCCTTCAAAAGAAAAAAAAATCCCAATATTGCTTAAAATACACTGACCTGGCAAATCTTGTGATAGTAGGGGAGGCAGTGGAGCAAACCATTGTGAGGAACATGAAGGGTGGAATACAATCCTTCATTCATTCACCATCTGTAACCACTTATCCAGATCAGGGATGCGGTGGGCCCAGAGCCTACCCAGGATTACTAGGCTCAAGGCACACACACCCTGGAGGGGGCACCAGTCCTTCACAGGATGACACACACTCGCACATTCACTCACACACTCACACCTATGAACACGTTTGAGTAGCCAATCCACCTTCCAACATGTGCTTTTGGACTGTGGGTTGAGAAAGCAATCCTTCAAAACCCACATATGAATTACTGGCACCTATAATTAGCAGAGGTTTTCAATGCATATTACTGTTTATAATTTAAAATTATGTAATTATGCTTAAAATTGTAATGGAGGAAGGGGAGGTAGGGGTCAGACAAGTCTCTGTTTCCCCCCAGGAGGAATTGTTATTTTTACCACTGCTAACAGCATTAAATGACAAAGAAGCAGGAGGATGCTTGTATATTTAATTACAATACACAAAACACCTTAAAAGTTATTTGTACATGTATAATTTATTATTATACAATAATATAACTATATATATATGGCGTATATATATATATATATATATATATATGGCGTATATATATATATATATATATATATATATATATATATATACACCATATATATATAGTATACACCATATATATATATATATATATATATATATATACACCATATATATATAGTATACACCATATATATATATATATATATATATATATATATATATATATATAATAATAATAATTATTATTATTATTATTATTATTTCAGAAGCATTACAATATTGTTAACTATCAAGTAGAGCTTTGTTGCTATGCATTCAAACCTTCATGCTTGTATTCAACAAATGTAAATGTTTTGTGTAAGGCTGGGTTACTGGAGATTCACTAAGCTCAAAAGCAGAAGGAGATTGCGAGTGTGCTCAGAGAAGCCTGCACTAGAGGAAGGATAGCTGTGCATCACTCGATTTATTTGATTAACCACTCAAGTCCATTCTCGCCTCTGAGAGCGGCGGCATGCTAATGAAAGAAAGCAAGGCCTATCGCTGCATAAATATGCCTAACTGCCATCTAGACTTATCCTCAATTTCAATGCTAATTACTTCTCCAGCTCTGCTTTCCCTTCTCACTCGCTTTTTTTCCCCTTCTTGCTCTTTTTTGGGCCATTTATTCGTCTGACAAGTCTTAATAAGTACATCCAAACACTCCAAAATAATTATAAGAGGGGAACCAACTGCAATCACTCAGAGGCTGGTGGTGGGGAGTAGTGGAGGTGGGTGGGGATTGGGTATAAAATGGGGTGTTGCAGATCAGTACTTTTCCATTGCTGGGCATGTTTTGAAAAATACAGAAAAAGACACAGGCTGAAGTGGTTGTGATTTACAAAGCTAATAGTGATGTGTACATGCACAAGAGATCTTATTCTAAAAACATTTGTAAAAACATGAACAAACATGTTCCACCAGATCCACGAATGCTGGGTTAACATTGGATGTATTAGCAGAAAGGGAGTATGATCGTAAATACCAGTATTCTGCAAATAGGGAAGATGTGTATGTTTCATTACAATTAGCACATCATTACCATAATCCAAGAATTTCAAATGACTACCATATTAGGAAGCCTTTGGGCTGAGGAATCAATGTGAAAAGTATTTGAAATTTCTACAGAAAAGCGAAATGGTAACAGTTTACATTAAGTGTAGATTAATTAATGGTACTTAAGGCATTTATTAAGTAATAAGGAAGTAATAAACATTACTGGATTAGCTAAGATATGGCACAATTAATCAATAATATTGATAGAAACAAGAATGTTATGTTAGTTAATGCTAAATTATATATGTGTATGAAATATTTGTTTATGTGTGTGTGTGTGTGTGTGTGTGTGTGTGTGTGTGTGTGTGGTACATACACTTTAATGAATCTGAACATTTATGAAAATTTTGTTTCATGGGGTTTATGTGCATATTTGATCTGCTCACCTTTCATGAAAGTGCTCTAAGTTGGGCAAACTCCTTAAAAAATATATGGTCTTCTTGAGTTGATACTAGATCTTTAATATGCTAACTTAAAGAAGACCAACAAATAAAACCTACTTATTTGTACTCACATTTAAATACAGTTAAACACAAATAAGTGTCTTCTGCTTTTAATGGGAGTTTTATATATTGTATATTGAGGCTCTGGCTTTCTACTTTGTTCACAATTGGCTTCCAGCTGTTGGTATTTCATTGTTGTGTGGAAGGCATTTGATTAGCACGGGTAATTCCACTGGCAGAATAACAAAGACTAAAAGTGCCCAAGTGCGTCTCTGGGGAGTCCAGGCTAGACGCTCATTATGCAGGTACACACTCACCGGGGCAGGAGAAGCTTCTCACAAATACCTTCAGCCCCTTTTCAGCAGCTCCCCAGGGGGGCTCTACACCTGTCACTGACCATCACCTTCACTATCCTTAATCCCTCACACTCCAGTCAAACACAGTGTGTTGGAGTACCTACTACACGTGAATGGCAAACACACACACACACACACACACACGCACACAAACACACACACACACACACACACACACACACACACACACATCAGCAGTATTCTCCACCCCAAAACATTAATGTTATAGCTGAAATTCTAGGTCAAAATTGCTACTCTCTGCTCAGCACAACAGAAACTACACTATGTAAGTTATTGATTTCAGTACAGTGTTTCAAAAAATAGGGAGCCCTAGAATAAGCAGCCCCCAACCCCCTCAAAATCTTACTTAGAGTTCCTCAATATTTTTTTACAACCCCAATTCCAATGAAGTTGGGGTTGTTGTGTAAAACATAAAGAAAAAAAATATTTGATATCAGAATATGATGATTTGCAAATCCTTTTCATCCTTTGAGGCCTACAACACATTCCAAAAGTTGGGACAGGGGCATGTTTACCAGTGTGTTACATAACCTTTCCTTTTAACAACACTCAGTATGTATTTGGGAATTGAGGACCCTAATTGTTGAAGCTTTGTAGGTGGAAATCTTTCCCATTCGTTTTTGATTTACAGCTTCAGCTGCTCAACAGTCCGGGGTCTCTGTTGTCATATTTTGTGCTTCATAATGTGCCACACATTTTCAATGGGAGATAGGTCTAGTATCCATACTCTTTTACTACAAAGCCACTCTGTTGTAACACATGCAGAACGTGGCTTGGCATTGTCTTGCTGAAATAAGCAGGGGCGTCCCTGACAAATGTGTTGCTTGGATGGCAGTATAGGTTGCTCCAAAACATGTATGTACCTTTCAGCATTAATGGTGCCTTCACAGATGTGCAAGTTACTCATGCCATGGGCACAAACACACCCCCATACCATCAGAGATGCTGGCTTTTGAACTTTGCACTGAAAACAATCCAGACAGTCCTTTTCCTCTTTGGCCTAGAGGACATGATGTCCATGATTTCCAAACCAATTTGAAATGTGGACTTAACATGACACTTTTCCACTTTGCGACAGTCCATCTCAGATGAGCTCAGGCCCAGAGAAACTGGTGGCGTTTCTGGGTGTTGTTGATATATGGCTTTTGCTTTGCATGGTAGAGCTGTAACTTGCACTTCTAGATGGAGCAACAAAGCCCATGTGGTAATATATACGTTACAGAATGATGTCTGCTTTTAATGCAGTGCCACCTGAGGAATAGAAGATCACGGGATGCAATGTTGGTTTTCGGCCTTGCCGCTTACTTGCGGAGATTTCTCTGAATCTTTTGATTATATTATAGACTGTAGATGATGAAATCCCTAAAATCCTTGCAATTGTACGTTGAGAAACATTGTTCTTAATCTTTTGGGCGATTTGCTCATGCAGTTGTTCACAAAGTGGTAAACTTAACCCCATCCTTGCTTGTGAATGACTATTTCAGGGATGCTCCCATTATACCCAAACATGACGCTCACTTGTGGAATGTTCCAAACAGGTGATTTTTGAGCATTCCTTAACATTCCCAATCTTTTGTTGCCCCTGTCCCAACTCATTTGGAACGTGTTGCAGGCCTCACATTCAAAATGAGTGAATATTTGCAAAAAATAAAAAAAAATAATATAAACAATAATATTTATCTGTTTGAACACTGAATATATTGTCTTTGTAGTGTATTGTCTTTGTAGTGTTTATTTGGTTGGTGGACTATTCTCAGTCCAGCAGTGACACTGAGGGCTTTAAAAACTTCAGCAGAACTGCTGTGTCTGATCCACTCATACCAGCACCCCACCACCTCGTCAGTGTCACTGCAGCACTGAGAATGATCCACTACCCAAATCATAACTGCTCTGTCTGGGTCTTGACCATTGAAGAACAAGGTGAAATGGGCATACGAATATATGCGGAGAAACAGGTGGAACAGTTGAACTACAAAGTGCTCCTGTATGGTCACTGGAGCTGATAAAATGGACAGTGACCATTGTTACAAGGTATGTTACAAGGTGGTCTTAATCCATTGATTGTTCAGTGTAGAAGGCCAAAAGTTCATAGACTTTTTTTTTTAGTTTATGGGAATTAACATGGAGTTTGTGCCACATTTGTTGCAGTGGGGACTGCAATTGTGAATTGTGACAAAGGGGAAAAACATCACTTGAAATACAGAAACTCTGAAGATAAGGACATACTGAGGGAGTTTGCGCAGTCTGGTACAAGAGGGAAAAAAAAAATCAAACTGCAACCCCTGGCACAATCAGCCGGATCCACTCTGAAGGAGCTAAATAAACAAATATATAAATAAATAACGGAGCCCAGAGAGCAAGAGCGATGAAAGTGGAAAGTGTAGGCTTAATGCAAACAATTGCACGCTATGACCTTCCTTGCTTTGGAGGCTGGTAAAATGTCTTTGGCTCTGCACTTTTAATCCATCAAAATTTGAAAGAACACATATAAATAAATAAGTCCAGAAGAGCCCGGCAGGAACTTGCTACTGTGGCTTTATCGAGAGGGAATAAAAAAGAGAATGTGAAAGGCGAACTGATGTTACACAAGACAGCATACGCCGCTACAGAAGAACCTCAACAGCAAATGCTGTCTGATGCAAAACATGGATGCAAGACAAGAGCTCTGACACTCAGCCATGAATGCATAAGTTGGTGAAAGAGACGTGGAAAATGAGACTTTGTCCTGTGTCAGGTTTACGAGCTTGTGTACAGTTCTGTGCGGGAGACAGCTGAAAGCTGCTTTTTATAGGGCCTGGCTCACAAAAGATAATGTCTTGTGGCCCAGGCAGAATTTACTGATACAGAGCCAACTAATGGGGAAAAAAAATTACACAAATCATTTTGATGATGTGGATACGGAATGTCAAAACTAAATAAGGCTAATGCACAGCTGCGGATTATCAGCTCTGGATTATGAAAAACACTCCAGCTCATTCTGAAGAAGTGAATGTACATCCACTTTTTGGGTGCTTTATACCCCTCTGCCTTTATGTGGCATGGTGAAGAGTGACGTTATTTTATGTACACCTGCTTCAAAACATCAGATTTTATTTCATTTTGAATGATTTTATTTATTTCATTAATAATATGAAATTCTTTTCTGTGGAAATTCTGTGTCTAAAATGTTGGATATATAATCCACTTTCACATATGCACAGAATCTCTGAATTTCCCGGATTTTATGCAGACTTTTCCTCCTAGTCACCCCCCCCCCCCCACACACACACACCTCTCGCCCCCCAGTAAAACTCCAGGTGGTTTCAGAGTGAACCATGCTTTATTTCCTGCACCCTCTAAACAGTCAAACCCCATCCCTAAAGCAGGAAGAGAGGATGGTGAACACATTTAGTTTCTTTTTGTACACCACAGTGCTGATGGTTTTCACTCAGGATTTGCCCAGTTCCTCCACTTTCAGCTTCTGGAATTTGGGAGGCATCCATTTGAGAAGACGGCCTTTTCCTCCAGGTTGGCGTGCCTTGACAGCAATATTTAAAATGATAACTTCTAATAGCATAAGGCTCAAATGTGTAGTTATTTGAATATGTTTTAATTAAAAACACATTGGTTATAAATGCTCTGTCTGTTGGTCACTGTCTGTGAGGAGTGTGATGTGTTCTCCCTATGTCTGTGTGGGTTTCCTCCCACAGACCATGGAGGATTGTAGGAGGACTGGCCGTGTGAAACTGCATGCTTTTTAGGAGTCCCTTTTCTTTGTATCGCTTTTACCTTTGTTTACACACACACACACACACACACACACACACAGACAGTTGTAATCAGCCACAATTGTTAAAATCTCATTCTTAAATATTGTTAGGCTGCGCTGTGTATGTGTATGGTTTCTCTCTCTCTCCCTCTCTGTCTCGGAATAATTCTAGGTTCTGCAGTCTGTTCCAGTCAATTTGTCCAGAGTTCATTCCACACTCTAGTCCATGTGTTTTGTCTGTCACTGTTTCCTGTACATCATCTCCCCGGGATCAATGTGAACATTGCTAGCCAGCCGTGTTTGTACTCGTTGTGTATATTGAATTCTGTGTTTCTTGGTTTTGACTTTGTACTTTTCTTACTTTGACTATGTTACTTTGTTGTAACTTTTGTAAATGTGTACACTGTGTATATACTTTTTCACCAGAGTAGGGTTGGCTGCCATTTGTTTTAGGAGTGAGTTTTGTGTGTATTTTTGTATATATACAAAGGGTAGGTGAATTGGCTTCTGTCTAATAACTGTCCTGGTGTGTGAGTGAATGAGTGTGTATGTGTGAGTGAATGTGTGTGCGCCCAGATATGGATTGGCACTCTGTCCTGGGTGAAATCCTAGTGCCCGATGCAGTCCTCCAGGTGGACGGTCGTTCCTGGTCGAGAGTACGCTGTGCGCGTTTGGCTGCCGCTTCTCGCCAGTGTGTGGATTGAATGTTCTGAGCAGTGTGGATTGTAAAGCGTCCTTGGGTGTCTAGAAAGGCGCTATATAAGTGTAACGATAATAATAATGATAATAATATATTTACGCAGTCAGTGAGGTAAGATATTGAGCTGTCTCTGACTTTTACACAGCACCGTGTTGCAGTTGTGATGAATTATTGATAGAAATTTAGCATTGTTTCTTTGAGGAACCATTGTTTTGTGCATGGATAATAAAGGTGTCCAGACGAGGTCTATTTTTACCACTGACCTAATGGTCACTAACATCATACGTGTCCAAGAGACATTATGCTGAAATGGAACACTGTGACATTGTGTCTGGAGATAGAGCTCAATTTTCAGGCTGCTCTGTTCACAAACAGGGGACTAAGACTATTTAACTAGTCAGTGGATATTGTGTGTGTGTGTGTGTGTGTGTGTGCACAGTAGTGCCACCGATGTAAGGCCTGGCTCTCAGGCAGGTACAGACTGGTGTGTGTGGGCCATTAGAAATCTCTATTAACCTAGTGTCAGAGCACCTGTAATCAGTGTCCGTCCAGACTCCCTGCCAACAGCCCATTATCCACATGATGTCATATCAATCTGAAAGGAAATAAAAGTGCCCCCGGCCCTCTCATCATCACCTCGGCAGACCACAGAAAAAAGATCAGGTTAGTAGAATAAAATGAACACTAAACCACCCACATCTGTTCTCAGACTGAAAAATACATCCCTTTGGAGATTCAAAGAAAATAAGTGGATATAGCTAACTTTCAAATCTCACTGTGGTTGTGTGGGAAAGTTTGTCACCTCAGGTGAGCATCTGTACCCTATATTCCCAAAAATATTAATTCACCCACTCAAATAATTGAATTCAGGTATTTCAATCACTTCCATGGCCACAGGTGTATAAAACCAAGCAGTTGGGCATGCAGACTGCTTCTACAAACATTTGTGAAAGAATGAGTCGCTCAGTGAATTCCAGTATGGTATTGTGATAAGATGCCACCTATGCAACAAATCCAGTCATGAAATTACCTTGGAACTAAAAATTCCAGTCAAGAGTCAGTGTTATTATAATGGAGGTTAGCCCACCAAAATGGAGTGAGGTTCAAGATGTGATGCAAAGGCAGGTTCTGCTCCAGGGCCTAATGGTCTGCCATATCGGGTGTACAAGTATGCACCTGAGGTCTTGAAGTTTTTGTGGAGTTTTATGGTTGTTGTTTGGATTAAAGGAATCATTCCAAAAAAGTGGAGAATATGAGATGGTATTCTTATCTTAAAGAGGAAGATGCTGTGAGTATAGAACAGCCCTTAAGTCTATATAACAGCCCATAAGTCTTCTTAAGGGTAAGGAGGGTAAGATTTTCGTTAGCGCAACAGCATGGAGACTTGCTGCTTATTTGAAAGCAAACAAATGTAATTATACATCAGTACAAAAGGCAGGGGTTTCCATTTTTGCAGGATGTTTGGAACACAGCAGCATGTTTTGATATCAGATTCAGACAGCTAAGAAAGAGGGTAGGGATTCACATGTTGTTTTCCTAGATTTAGCTAATGCATTTGACTCAGTGCCACATAAACATATGTGGAAAGTAAGAATGCCACATAAGGTTACAAGGCTGGTTAAAGCATACTTTGAGGATATTCAGTTTTGTTTTAGTACAGGGCATTTTGTTACATCATGGCAGTGATTAGAAATAGGTATAATGGCTCGATGTACAATTTCACCATTAGCATTTACAATGGCAATGGAGGTAGTAATTAGGACCTCTAAGTGGGTTTAGGCGGGGAAAGGTTGCATGACAGTACTCGGCTCCACCCAAGTAGGGCTTACATGGATGACATGATGATGCTAACAACTACTGTGCCATGCACACGGCGGTTGCTGGGGAAGTTAAATGATAATCTAAGTTTGGCTAGGCTGAAATTTAAACCAAGCAAGTCTAGAAGTATGTAGATTGTCGAAGGAAAACTTGTGGAAGAAAATGTTTTGATGGAAGGAGAAATGATGCATTTTGGCTTACTGCCTCATATTAGTTGGCCATTGACAGTTTATGATGTTTCAATCACAGAAGTAGAGAAGATGGAAAGTGTTATAAACAAGGCCATAAGGAAGTGGTAAGGTGTGCCGCAGTGTTTAAGTAGTGTGGCATAATATGGCAGAGGGGTACTGGAGTTAACACTAACAAGTTTAGTTGAGGAATTTAAATGTGAATGAATTGTCAGATGATTTTGTCTGGATTGAAATATGCAGTGGTATAAGCAGCAGAGCCAATCACAAAAATCAGAAGGAAATGGAATCTGAAAGTGGCTGTGCAGGTATCCAGGAGCTCATTAGAGATGTGATTGGCCATGTACAATGCGAAGAGAAGGCCTTGGGTCAGGTGATTCATGGAAAGCTATTAGTAAGTTCACATCACCAAAGAGAAGGCAAATGATGACTAGTTTTATTTGAGAGCAGGAGGAGGAGGCGTGGTGTGCAACAGAAGCATCACGGGCAAAACAAGGCCAGTGGCTTCGATGGGAGAATCTAGAGAAGCAAAAGATTTCCTGGCAAGAGCTGTGGGCGATGGAGGCAAGTCATATTAAATTATTGCTGGGAGCAACTTATGACGTCCTTCTAACACCACAAAATTTTGGACAGTGGATGGGTGAAGACCCAGGTTGTGGATTATGTACAGGGGTTGGCACGCTGAAGCATATTCTATCAGCTTGTAAAGTTAGTTTATTAGTTAGGGAAGAGGGCTTAAATAAACAAACTTAACAAGAGACACCTGACACAGATAACGAAGGTAAAGAAGGCGGAACATAGGCGGGACAAAGGCGAAGAATGAACATAAACAAAGCCATGTGCAGGGATAGGAAAACAACAAAGAGAGAGCCACATAGAAAGGGAAAACAAACAAGAAAGTGCCAGGATGTGACATATATATTATCTTGCCTTGTATAAGACCTAAAATAAAATACCCTTTTAAATCATTCTTTGTACTCCCAATGCATCAAACTGTTTTAATTTGATTCATGTTTGGTTTTACATTTTTACATAAAATCAATAACTGACTTTAACATGTCTTAAAAGCTGTTTAGTGTCTAACATGTACAAATACTTACATTTATATATATATATATATATATATATATATATATATATATATATATATATATATATATATATATGCATATCATGAACCATGAAATAATATTTATCAACTCATGACTTACAAGTATTTTCTAAATGGCATCTTTTATCAAATGAGTTCAATTTAACTGCCATATACAGTATTGAATATACTGGACCACAATAACATTTTCTGGTGATGGGAAATAACCCAAAATATGTACATCTAGTAACAATAACCAGTAAATGTCATTTTAGATGAAAACGTTTCATAGATTAATTATTTAATACTCCAAAGGTCCCTTATCCATTCACTGGTTTAGTCTAACTTGTCTCACCATGTATTCCTATGCACTGCCGCTAGCATTAGCAGTTTAGCTCACCCTTACTTACTACATACACAATATTTATCACAAAAACCTTTTCACCTTTCACCACCTGCAACTACCTAATTAGTGACATCTTGTATTTAAAAAAAAAAACATCATGTACACTTGATTTTCATGTTTTTACCAACCTGAGATAAAGAATAAAGAGAGCACATGTGTTGAGCTGACTTAAACTTCACAACAAGAGGATTTATTCTTCCTCCATTGTGCGCAGTTCTATTCTCTATCACTTGCATATCATACGCCCCCCTTTGGCAGACATATGTAATAGCCTTTATGGCCACAGCAACCTTAGTTTTGGAGTGTAAGATTCAACCTGGAATTTTGGTGGCTTCAGGTAGGAAAAGAGTATGTTGGGGCCTATGTGAAGCTCTAATGGATTGACATAGGATATTTTACATCTGTGATCAAATCATACCAGCACTGTGGTGGTCCTCCGAGAGTCCTCACATTGAAGAACAGCATAAAAGTTGTCAAACAAAGTATGCAGAGCAACACGTGGACTATGGATTAGGGAACATTAGTAATAACATCATCTGCAAGGCCCTCGCTATGGCTGACTTTTGATTATGCTGAGCGATTCAATGCGTCTCCACTTCACTTAATGACTCACCAGCTCAGACTGAAGATGATGCAGGTGGCATGTTTGCGGTAGGGCAAGCTGGGAGGTGAGCGACGGATATCTCAAGTCCTCCATGAGTGGAGGTGCAACGTGGCTTCCAGCCATTCATGACAGCAACACTGGTAATGAGTCAGCAGACGGCTGGATTTCACATTCAAGAAGAGTCCCAAGAACTGCTCCAGATTTATAAAGGACTAAATACTGCTCACCAAGATGACAGTATCAAATCTCATCAAATCAAAACTATATATTTTGCATTAAAAGACTGAAGCTAGTAGCTCTAGCACAGAAGCCTGGAGAATGATCACAGCTGAGTGCCCTTCACTTTGAATGATGTGTTACAAGGGTGTAGATCTGGGTAGATCTGATCCCAGCATTGGTAAGGACACACAAAATACTCCTATATAGCAACCATTTTTCTTTTTTTAAATTAGTTATTTTTTACTATTTATTCATTGATCAGCCTTAAGATTTCGACCACCTCTTTCTTTCCATATTCACTGTCCATTCTCTGAGTTCCACTGACCACACAGGAGAACTTTGTAGTTGCTCTGTATACTTTATTTCCCCCCTTTCACTCTCTTCTACAATGGTCAGGACCCCCAGAGGACAGCACAGAGCAGGTATGATTTGGGTGCTATATCATTGGTCCACTGACCAAAAATATCTGATACAAATCTAGAGGACAACCAACACAAACTGAACAGCAATAGATGAGAAAATATCTCTGACTTTACATCTACAAGGTGGACCAAAGAGGTAGGAGTGTCTAACCCAGTGGACAGTGGGTGGACACAGTGTTTAAGAACTCCATCGTCACTGCTGTGTCTGATCCACTCATACCAGCCCAACACACACTAACACACCACCACCACCACATCAGCATCACTGCTACGCTGAGAATGATCCACCACCCAAATCATACTTGCTGGATGTTCAGACCATTGAAGAAAATGCTTAAAGGGGGAAATAAATTATACAGAGCAACAAACGCGGTACAGTACAATTGCTCCTGTGTGGCAGTGGAAGTAGAGAAAGTACAAACTGGATTCCAAAAAAGTTGGGACACAAAACAAATTGTGAATAAAAACTGAATGCAATGATGTGGAGGTGCCAACATCTAATATTTTATTCAGAATAGAACACAAATGACAGATCAAATGTTTAAACTGAGAGAATGTATCATTTTAAGGGAAAATATGTTGTTTCAAAATTTCATGGCGTCAACAAATCCCAAAAAAGTTGGGACAAGGCCAATTTTTACCACTGTGTGGCATCCCCCCTTCTTCTTACAACACTCAACAGACGTCTGGGGACAGAGGAGACCAGTTTCTCAAGTTTAGAAATAGGAATGCTCTCCCATTCATGTCAAATACAGGCCTCTAACTGATCAATCGTCTTGGGCCTTCTTTGTCACACCTTCCTCTTTATGATGCACCAAATGTTCTCTATAGGTGAAAGATCTGGACTGCAGGCTGCCATTTCAGTACCCGGATCCTTCTCCTATGTAGCCATCATGTTGTGATTGCTGCAGAATGTGTTCATGTTGAACAAGGCTTTTGATAGCTCAGTTACATGTAAAACATATTCTATCAGATTGGACAGAAGGAGGAGCCTTCATGTGTAGAAATATGCTATTTAAAACGGTACAGTAAAATATCACATCCAGCCAGAACATTAATTCACAAATTTACCATACACATATTACCACAATTAATAAATACATTAATAAACAACAAATAAAAATAAAAACAGAAATAATGGCTGATTCAGTTCAGTAGTGTGAAGCTCTGTTACATTACTACAGATTACAATATATAAAACAATGAAATAAACTCATAATAACTCTCACAATGAACACACAATTGGGAAGCTTTTTTACTTCATTAAGAAGGAACAAAGGCAAAACCCAGGGTGACTCGAGGTGCAGGTGTTCTTTCTTTACTGTTTAAAAGTCTTAGATACACAATACATCCTATTCTACATAATCACAAGAACCTGTTCCTTATTGTTGTGTAACTTTAGCTTAGATTGTATTACGAAATAAATCCTCATTTCATCTTCTCCAATGACAGATCTACAGTCACTCACCCAGTTACATTTAACAAATACTCCCCCAGAAAAACATCATGCTAGAATAATTTTTCTCTAATTCCTCAATGGAATAAATTATAAAATCATGTTAAGGGAAGGTAAATTCCAGGTTGTCCATTGTTAATACTGTGCTGCTTGCTTTACTCAGTCATATAGCCTAATTTGTTAACTGTTAGTTTGTTGGGGAAATCCGTGGGGAATTTCTCCCTGTGGGGAAATCCGCTAACTTCACTCTCGGGTCTGTCCTGCTGTAACTCTACGGTGCTGCTGATGTCTGCAATTAACCACCGGCAACTACTGAGTGGCTCCATGATACGCTATCACTGTAAAAAAATATTCTGTTTGAGTGAACCGGGTTGATGCTAATCTCTTTCTATACCAGTGGCGGATGCTGGTCTTTCAAGGAGGGGAAGCTCAATTTTGGCCTACATCATAAAATGTGTCGGTTTATTTATACGTAAATTCTACCCTCCGTTCCATTTCAAGAAAATGATCTCTGACCCTGTCGTACCAACAAGGCGTCTTTTCTAGGGACTTGACTAGTGTCCTCTCAATGGCCAGCAGAGCTAGGCTGCTTAAACGGCCTTGGCCCATGTGAAGTGTGTCCGCCTGTGAGTGCTTTGTGACGGTGGAGGGGCTCAGCAGCACCCGCTGGACAGAAACTGCGATAGAAGTCAGAAAGAGAGATAGAAGTCAGTCTCCAAACACAAGCTGCTACAAAAAAACACCAGAAATAGAAGCGCAATTTGTCGCTAGTTGTTTTTAACAAAGAAAATGCCGCTAAGAGGTTTCAGAATGTCTCCGGTTCAACACAGAACAGAATGAAAATTTAATCTTTACACCAAAGGATCACTGATTCGCTCATTTTACTGCCAATCAAAAAGGGATTCAGCGTCAGACAGATCATCCAATCAGCATGCAGAAGCTGAGCGTCTGAGCCAGCCGAGGCCAGCCCACTGCCCCATAGACCCCCAGAGACGCTGAGCGTCTGATGGGCGGGACAAAGCCCTGCATTTATCCAATGGCTCGTCTCGTTTCGCTGCACTTCACTGCTTTGCTGTTGAACTCAGCATCCTCACTGTTTAAAGCACTGTGAAGCTGCGGGAATGATTGAGAGGAAAGCAGCGTCTTTACCAGTTTTAAGAAGCTGATTCTGAACAAAAGTTGAGTGCGATGTAGTGCATATTTATTCAATGACATGTACACACGATAGTATATATTTTTTCACATTTTAGGGGAAGCTGACCTTCCCTTGCAGTCTTAGAGCAATCGCCTCTGCTCTATACGTCTCTGGTTTTGCTGCAGTGCTGAGAGCATGTCAGAGCTGAATAACTGGAATCTTATTGCTTTGCTTTTAGAAAGAATTAATATTAGCACCGTGTCCTGGAGAAACTGTATTTTATTTAATATCTGTGATGAAAATAAAGCTGACTTTTAGAATCAAAGTAATTCTCTATTCATAAAAATCACATTGGATAATTTTATATAGATGAATAATTCTCACATTACTCCAGTATTGGCTCAAGACAGAACATGGTTTTTATTTTCCAAAGTCAAGATGTGTGGCCAACCTATTCAGGTCCTCGCATGCTCCAGCTCTGAATGTGACTCGTGTGTCCAACAACAGTGTGTCCGAACACATGCACTCGTACGCAGGGAATTAGCTCTGGCTGGAGTTGGTGGACCTTGGTTGAATTTGGGCAAGCCCAGGCCCACCATGACATCCATTAACCTCAGTCTTTATTAAAGAACCCTTGAAGAACCATGCCCCAAATTTAGTAGTTGACTATGATTGGATAGTGATTACTTTTCACTGTGGCAGAAATACAGCACTGCTCTCAGCTGAAATGCAATTCCTGCTTTGCATTTTGTTTCAGTATATTCACAGCAACACATGATTGCATTTGTAGGTGGTTTGTGTCCAAATCTGATACAAATTCAGCATTTTATTATTTGAATGGAAATTGACACAACATGGAAATTGTTTATTTCTGGTAAGGGATAGCGCAACATGAAACCATTCATTATCTGTAACCACTTATCCAGTTCAGGGTCACGGTGGATCCAGAGCCTACCTGGAATCATTGGGGGCAAGGGAAAGACATACGCACACTCAAAAATCTACCTACCAATGTGTGTTTTTGGACCGTGGGAGGAAACCGGAGCACCCAGAAGAACACACCCGGAGTGGGACTTATACCCACAAACTCCAGGTCCCTGGAGCTGTGTGATGGCAACACTACCTGCTGCGCCACCGTGCAGCCCTCATAAAATCAATGTAATGAATCTCATGTGTGGCGGCACTGTGGTAGGTGACTGTCTGTTAGGAGTTGGTGTGTTCTCCCCGTGTCCACGTGGGTTTCCTCCGGGTGCTCTGGTTTCCTCCCACAGTCCAAAAACACACGTTGGTAGGTGGATTGGCGACTCAAAAGTGTCTGTAGGTGTGAGTGTGTGAGTGAATGTGTGTGTTGCCCTCTGAAGGACTAGCGCCCCCTCCAGGGTGTATTCCAGCCTTGCACCCAATGATTTCAGGTAGGCTCTGGACCCACCGCAACCCTAAACTGGATAAACGGTTACAGATAATGAATGAATGAAAAAAAATGAATCTCATGTGCATTGCATTTTAATGAGACATGTATTTTCATGTACCTCATGAGGTAAAGTAATACACTTATGCACTGATTACATTTCAAGGTGGATTGTATCCAATGCTGACACTAATTCAGCATTTTATTTTTAAAATGCAAATGCTCATGTATTATTTTTCAGTAAAAACGAGCAGATACATTGACTATACATTGACAGAGCAATGAATTGTAATTTTTTTTTTTTCAAAATTATTGCAAGGGACAATGTTCCTACTTTCCTTACCGACCCTAACAAATTGCACGCCTTCAATGTGTTATTATTTTATTTAGTCATAACACATTCACATTAAAGTATGTCCAGTGATATACAGAATTCTGCTACAGATGGACTGTTAGGACTCATGCTACATTCTCCCGCTGGTGTAGCAAGACTGGAAATCGAACCCCAGTCTTCTGCATATGGGAACCCACTCCTACAGCAGCCACAGAAAGAAAATCTTATACAATGCCACTACAACACTGCCCTTGGAGTCACAGAGGGCAGTTGGCTCATTTTCAAGGTCTGTTCTAGCTACAGTTCTGTGGAGAGCAATATTGCTATTAGTCAGGCTGCATGAAACTGGATGGACATTTACAAGCAGTGAAACTGGGTTAAGTTTAATGTAAGGAAAATGAAAATTTGGTTTCAAGTTCGACCAAAAATATATAAATATATAAATTAATACACAGCTATCCTTTAAATGAATATGTGTTAATTTATTAATCCTCTTGGGGAAAGTAAGTCTTTACATTTAACAATCCATGTTAATGGACAGACACACACACACAGGTGAGAAAAATTATTTTACACCCTGTGCCCCATGTTTTCTGTCAGTCCTGGGGAACAGGGCCACTCCTGGACTGAGAATAGTCCGCCAACCAAAAATATTCACCAAACAGTGTCCTATTGGAGGCATCCTGTGTCCACTGATGAAGGACTAGAAGACGACCAACACAAACTGAGCAGCAACAGATGAGCTAATGTCTCTGACTTTACATCTACCAGGTGGACCAGTGAGGTAGGTGTGTCTAATAGAGTGGACAATGAGTGGACACAATGTTTAAAAACCCTAGCAACACACTGATCCACTCATACCAGCGCAACACACACCAATGTACCAATACCATAAGTGTCATTGCATCATTAAAAATGATCCACCACCCAAATTATACCTGGTCTGTAGTGGTCCTGAACATTGAAGAAAAAAGTGAAAGAGGTGCATAAAATATGCAGAGCAACAGGTGATTTTCCAGTGTAATTGTAGAACTACAATATTCTCCTGTATGGTCAGTGGAGCTCAAATAAAGGACAGTGAGTGTTGAAACAGTGAGGTGTTTACAATGTTATGACTGATACTTGGATATATGTAGATTTACGCCAGTTGCTATGACTGACATGTAGGTGTCATACAGCTCGGTGAAAACTATGGCACTTCCAAAAATATTCAGTTCAAGTCAGAAGAAAACCAGACACATACTAGCTGCAATTATTATTGCCACTTGGCCTTTTCCAGAAAGAGAAAATGCTTGCTGCAGCATATCTCTAATAATATCCTGCTGCATGCATAAAATTGTGGGCGAGAACACTTGGAAAGACACCCTGGGAATTCTTATTCTTTATGGTCATTAAACATATTTAATGTGGCTTTAAGGAACAAGGAATCACTTACTAAATTACAGGAATGTCTCTGTGAATGGCGAGCTGTGGGATCAATACTGGCCCAGAGGCCTCTGGTGACCTCTTAGCTGTGCAGAATAGCCAGACACAGGGGGGGCACAATTCCACATGGGTAGGTAGAAGAGGAAAGTTGACTCATGCAGTGTCAGCTAATGGAAACTGCAGATCAGGCCGTGTTAAGAAAAGAAAAAAACAAACAAATAAACATGCCTGACAGCCTGAGGGTGAATCACAGAATGGTAAGGCCTGATGAATAGGGTTTGAGTCTCTGCCCGGATAAAGCATAGATCAGTAATAAGTTTTGACTCTTGCTATGTCCAAAACTGTGCCCCATTCACTACACAGTGCACTATTTTAGGGCTCTGCCATTTTGTAATAGTGTCTAAGCCTATGTAACACACTGCATTGTTTGGCAAAAACAAACAAACAAACAAACAAAAAACCCTTGCGTTAGTGTCCAAAATTGTTCACTACCCTGCTGAATTAATTCCCCTATAATAATGCATATGTAAAACATATGTAAGAAGCACACCATAGCAACCATACTGAGTATATACTCAATACTCAAAAACACACAACACAAAAACTGTGATAATTAAATCGTTTTACTGTTTCTTTCAAAACTTCTAGTCATAATTTAGACATCAAAATGAAAGAACTATACATATGGATTCCTTTGTAGCTCTGTTCATTCATGTCAGTCAGTAGAGGGGCTTGGGTCATGTCTGTAGTCTCTTTCACACTAAAACCAATCACTAATACAAGTGAAATTGTACAATAACTGAAGCTTGTATATAATCTGTGTATGAAAAACTCACTCAGATTCAGACAGATGAGCAAAGTAATGCATTGGAGTCTAATGTACATAATGGAAAACAAACAGTTTGTCATTTGATTCTATGATGCAAATGCTAATGAGGCAACAGTATATAATGACCATTTTCCCACATTATGCAACACAGCGGGATACTTAACACTCCTGATGCAAAAAGCCAGTGGGATTCTGTCCTTCTGAGTGTTCTGACTCTCTCCAGCACAGAGAGAGGAGCTGTGCATGAGAAAAATGTGTACACCCGTTCCATCTGTTGCACTGTCAAACCAGGCAATCAGTCTCCAATATGGCGCCCACACCATTAAAAAAAATATTAAATCACATGACTGCATCCCATGGCTATGAAAGAATGATGGGAGAATATTAAGTGGGGATTTTCACTTATTCGCACCATTTCTTTAGCAAACACCACAAACTGCTTGAATGAATCCAGACAGAAACAGAGTGAACAAAGTAAGTTCCTTTCAGCTTTCATTTGACTTGAAATGCTCGCTCTTCAGAACACAAAAGTGCTTTTCAAGTTTCTTTGCTTTTCTTACTGTGAGAAAATGTTTTCCCAAGTGGAAAAATAGAAAAAAAGTGGCTAAACTTGCATCCATGAACCGCTAACCCTGCTAACTTTACAGACCATGTACATCTTCTTTGTCAAAACAAGCTGGCTGTTCAGGCAAATGAGGTGGCTGCGCAAGGCTAAAGCAAAGAGCTAACTTCATCTCCCAATTTACATTCCCTAATTAACAGCCCGCTTCACATGTGATTTATTTAGTTGTGCTCAAGTAAGGCAGAGAAACCATTACACAGAGAGGATAAAACACACAAGCAATCTTTCTCAACTCTCAAAACTAACGGTCACTCAAGCAAGATTGATCAGCTAATTCATAAACAAGTACCACAGAGAGCACAGAGGGATTTTTCAAGTGTCCTGGTATAATCAGCCCTGGTGGAGTGCTTTCTCTCTTGCAATTACCAGTGAGAAAATGAAGAAGCATCGTAAAGCTTCATCACCCCCACTGTATTAGTAGAGAATGCCAGCTAAAACAAACAGCCAGCACTGACCATCAGTTCCCTTTTCAAACTCACCACTCGTCATCAATTATTCAGCAGCCTGATTAAGTGGACATCCCTCTCTTTGTCAACGGCATTCGGCTGAATGGCTCTAATTAGTTGCATGGTACATTCACTGGTTCACGGTGATAAAGCAGTGCATTTACTGTAGTTTCCTATCTTGAGGACATTCAGTGGGGAACCCTAAGGAGAAATAAATGCATGCCTGTCATTTTCAGTTAATTATTTTTAACAGAAGTTTGAATTGCTTAAATTAAGGTTGAAAATTTTTATTTCTTGAAATGAACAATTAAAAAGTGATCCAGGATTTAGCATCCATAGTATCTGTAATTCTCAATGTGCGTTTGTACATATTTTATTAAAAGATCAAACACATGACTCAAACAATGTGTACTAAATATAATTGCACTCATAAAATGTGTACCAAATATATATGTAGAGGAATTTCTGGCAACCCATGATATAAAATATAATTTAAAACACCCTCTAAACCTAAATCTACCCTTAATACTAAACTTAGCCATAACTGTAACAAATAACTGGAGTGCTCTTTGAGTTATATATGTACTAATCTTCTTTCTAAGAATTTGTTATAATTTAAAGAGAGCATCTAAAATTTTGGAGAAAATTTGTGCACTCTGGTTTGTTTAAATTCAGAATCTTCACCTTTTTAAAGGTGGAAAAGTATGTTTGAGGGGAAAAAATTACATTTAATTAAGATATAAATGATCTAAAATCCTCCAAAATGCTGTGGGATCATTATAGAGCTTTGGGTTGGCTGATATTAGTCACAGACCTGTAGACAAAATCTTTACAGTCCGTAAACTGAAAACAACAATGCCAGCTGTATGTTCAGTGGCCTTTGTGATGAAGCTGAGCTCTTTAAACAGGTTACACGCTGATTGGAGGAAAACCATTAGACACATAAATTGGCAGAAAGTGTTGCTCAAATCTGTAACTATTAGAGTTAGCGTCAGCTCTGTGACACTATAAGAGATCTACTGTTGGAACGGAGGGTCTCCCTGGGTCAACTGGAGCTTCTAACAGCACTATACTAACCCAGTGTTTCTCCAAAACTTCTCGCAAACATACACTCATCATCCAAAAAATAGTTGCACTAACAGGATTACTTATAGAGGGCATCACTGTTGAATATCTGCAAATATGGCTGTTGAGTCACTCCATGCGTGTCGGACAATCCGTTGGTTCTGCCTCTCTGCAGAGCAAATTCACTATTTGTGTTAAATTAACACTGAGAGTGTTGACAAGTTTACATTTCTACACTAATGGTGTCGATTTAACATTGGTGAATTTGCTGTGTGTGGTTCACGTAGGCCTCCTGGATGCTTCATGTTGCTGGTGCATGCCTTCCTCTATCCACTGCCATCAAGAATGTGCTTTGGTAATATCCACATGACCGGTAAGATGCACATTATATATATATCTCTGGGTGCAACTATCTTTTTGATGTATGTATGTATTACAACTGTAATGGAGAAAGAACTGCTTATTCTGGACCTAGCTGTAATAGTCACGAGTCCCCACTGTAGAAATCTAGGAGGCAGTCTATGAATAGCCCAGTCCCTCTGCGTCTCCATATCGGGCAGCCGATCTGAGCACAATGAGACATTTATCACAGAAGCGACACATTTGTAAAGTGCCTATCCTAACTGGCCCTGCTCCAGCTTGGCCCAGTAAATGCCAGATATTCTGGAGTTCTGCAGCTTTCTGAGCCAGGTCTCAGGACACAGCTGAGCTTGAGTTAAATCCTCCACTCCTCCACTGCTCTCCGGAGGCTGAGAGGTTACAGCGAAAGGTTTAATTGACTGCACAGAATTCATGATGAGCTGGAGAAACTTTAGAAAGTATTTATATAGTTTGTTAAATCAAAGCTTACTTTCTTTATATTTCATTCTGTCAGGTCCTACTGCACATCAGGTAGCAGAACACATGCTGGTAACACAAACAAGTGCAAAACATGGGGTGCCTGACATTTACAATACAGAGACAGTGGTATATATTTATTATTAATATATAACCTATTGAATTATTTAGAAGGAGAAATACGACAATGCAGTTGTTTATGCTTTTGTAATGGGCAAACATCTACGACGGAATCTATGAATAAATCACATTTGTTCACACAGGTGGGTGGACATGCTGAGCATGGCAATTATGCTGAAGCATTGGGATTAAAAAACAAATAATTACACGCACGCAGTCTTCAGTGTGGCTGCAAAACAACAGCCCGGTCTTTACCTGTAGAGAGGGCACAATGCGTTCGCGTAAACGCAGCTGCTGCAAATTCACTCTAATCTTCAAACTAATTAAATTTCCTAGGAACAGAGAGAATGCACTTTTCTCTCGATTATATACACACTGTGATTCTAGCCTCTTTGCATTTGTCAGGCTGAACTAGATCAAGCTTTTTCTAAAATTATATATATATATATATATATATATATATATATATATATATATATATATTGGAACCATATTGGAGCCAACAGAAAGAGGTCCAAATTAGTAATAACCTGAGCAAATGGCAAGTCCTCTGTAGATAGTTAAATATGTATGCATCCACACACTCTCCCTGTGAAGAACTCAGTCCTGGCCCTTCACTCATATAACTGGGGTCAAATGAGACGTTGTCCTCCTTTTATTGAGGTTAATAATTTAGAGACCAATTAGATTGGGTGCGAGGGAGTGTAATGTACAGTACTCTGCTGGAGGAGGCTGGAGGGGGTGTCAGGGTGGTGAGGGAACATCCCTGCTCCCTGGCCTTGATCTCAGGGCCTGGGGATCCTGGTCATGACAGTGACATTAACAAGCCTCCACGGTGCACAGAGAGCTGGCTCTGTGCCCATTAGCAAGCTCTCGTTAGAGTAATTAGAGGACATATGCTTTAGATCAGTGCTTTCGGAACAGTGAACCAATGAGGGATTGATTTCAAGGACTGCTTTATTCTCTTTTCCAGATCTCGCAACTGGGGCACGCATGAGCAACTCTGACAGTTAAAAGAGCAAACACTGCACCTGAAACAGAGTGTTGGAACTGAACTGAGTGGGGAGCTGATAGCGGTGAGCTCGACAACATCAATGGCTTTATGACCAGGTACTGGGCACCAAGTTCCTGCCAAATATGCCTTAGAAATTATAACTTGTGTACCGGAAAAAGTGCTATTTTTAGATTCCCATTGCATATAATATATGGTATGAAGGTTTTAGCATCTGTGTAGTATTTTGGGGGATTTTAGCCTTTCATTTATTTCATTGCTATAGTACATTTTGGCATAACATTGCCATAGATGTGTTACACAAGCAAATAATTGTGAAAAAGATCATATAAATACAACATTTTCAATGTGTGTATGAGTGTTCCACAGGAGATATTGTATTTTAAGAATTGCCAAAAAAAAGGCATAAAAGTTAATATGTTTAGGTTTGGGGTATTTAAACAAAAATATATTCTATTACAAAAAACCTAATTCTTTTTCTAAAAAATGTTATTACTTATTACTATAGTTGAGGTTAAAACCTTTATTGGATATTCATGTGATGCTGGTGTTAAACATGCATGCTAATTGCCTACAAGTGTATACATTCATTCATTATCTGTAACCGCTTATCCAGTTCAGGGTTGCGGTGGGTCCAGAGCCTACATGGAATCATTGGGCACAAGGTGGGAACACACCCTGGAGGGGGCGCCAGTCCTTCACAGGGCAACACGCACACATTCACTTACACCTACGGACACTTTTGAGTCACCAGTCCACCTACCAACGTGTGTTTTTGGACTATGAGAGGAAATCAGAGCACCCGGAGGAAACCCGGGGAGAACACACCAAACTCCTTATTATTAAACTAACTAATTATTCAATGATCAGTACATATACAACAGAAAAGAGCAGCCATTGTATAAAATTAGTAGGTTAGGAGTTGATAAGATCACTAAGCACCTGGTAGCGCAGTTTTTGCTAAATCTAAACTGTTGACAATAAAAAAAATTGTATCATAAGATGATAAAAGAAATTCCTGCTACTTTTGGAGTTGGGCTTAGTTTTTGGGGTTAGGCAATGGCAGCTGATAAAAAATATTCTAGGTTTCACTGTTCCTAATTTGGAACCCTTCAGCATGTTTCCACCGACACAAATAGTTCCTGAACCAGAAGTTTGTTCTCAGGTGGAACCAAAAAGCAGTATGCGCATGAACTGTGACAAAACCCATTAGTGTGTGTGGAGTTTAAAAAGATCCAGAAAGAGCTCAGGGCCTTAAATAAAGTGTTATGTTGCAAAGGGGCTGGAAATGATCAACATAGGCATGGTATATAAATAAACAAAGGTAAATAAGAACAGGAAAGTGCTCTGTATGTGTGTATGTGTATGTGTATGTATGTGGACTCTATTCAGTGTGACATAAGACAGGTTGGCTAGCCTTTTCTCTAGTGTTCACAAGGATCACAAGTGTCATGGTTCAGAACTTTGCTACATTTTCACGTGTCTCATGTATCATTCTGATATATACCCAATGTAAATTAACATTAAAAACAAATCAACAGACTAATATTTAGAACATCATCATAATTTGCAGCTCTAATGTGCTCAGATAAAATGTATATTACATGATATGAGTAATTACATTACGCCCTGTAAGCCATTTTTAAATTATTTAGTCGCCTAAATTAGCTGTCCATCATTTGCAGCCAGTGGAATCACAGTCCCTTCTACAGGAGTTTGTTTTTTGGTGGTGTACTGAAACACTGGAGAACTTAACTTACAGCTTTGCTTTCAGATGTAACTTTGGTTAGCACCATCTCTAGATGTTGTATTTTAGACAGTTTAAATGTAGTTTATCAACAAATTCCAATAATATAGTTTTTAACTAGTAAAAATCCATGGACAGATTCTGCTTTGCCACTGTTCAGAAACCTTACTGAATTTTCCTTTTCTTGCAAAAAGACAGGCAAGTAACTCCTGGTATTAATTGGTTTACTAAATAACTGACAACAGAAATTTAGTATTTGACTGACTGCAGTCAAAAAGAATTGGGAGGTACAGGTTCTTACCTTGGGCATCAATAACCACCGCCTGCCAGATCTGATTCAGCAACTAGATGTGACAATATCACACATTTATTTACATTTCATTGCTGTCCAATGAAAACATTTTGTAATTTGCAATGGAAGTCAATGTAAAAACATTTCTTCCAAGTCATTATGGAGAATTTTTATTTATCCATTCATTGTGATATTTTTACACAATGTAAAGGACAGCTGCTGTGTTCAAATGATGTAGTAAAATTAAAAATCCAGGACAAATGGTAACATACATGTGTTTCAATTTAGGACTTAATTATTATATAAAATATGTTTATTTTATAAAGTAAAAAAATATAATAATTTTTCCAAAACATATTTCCACCAGGGAAGACAGTGCCCTGATGCCCTCTATGAGCCATCTGTGGCTAGCTTAGGGTTACACTTAGGGTTAGGGTTAATGCTAGGGGCTTGTTATAGCTTGATTTTACATGCTGGTTAGTCACCAGATATTTGCATTTACACAACTGTAAACCATAGTGTGTTAAAGTTGATGTTCATGATTTTATTCAACATTTTTTTTATAAAATTCATCATTTGCTAACTTTCCAGTATGTTTGCATGCTTAAAACCTAATGTGTTTGCACAACCCCACTGTTAATAAATGGTTGAAAAAAATTCCATCTCTGTCAGCTCTAGTCTTTCTCTCTTTCTGCTAATGGCCGAACAAAGGCCCCTGGAGAACTCCAAATGTTGAAAAGCACGGACTGAGATGAGAATATTGCTTTATTCCTGCTCCATAAGTGGGTCATATTGACTTATTGCTGCTGTTTCATATTACTAACGGTGGAATGTCTCCAATTCCACCAGAAGTGCTACAAAACTAAACAACTCGAGTTACAAATGAGTTTCTGTGTTAATTCAAACTGTTATAAATGTACACACAAATTAAACTTCAGCTACATACAAACAACAGTCGTATTTTGTCCCTCAAACATACCGTTCCACCTTAAAACCTTTCCACCCACAGTCATAGACATCCCATTTAACTATGCTGGCACAGGATAGAGTAATAGCAGCTACACAAAAACATTCACTTTTCCTTCAGCAATACACGCCCAAGGCATCACTGCAGCAAAAATGATTGATGAAATGATTTCCTCAAACCCAAAACATTAAACTTTGTGCACATCTGACCACATCCTACACACCCAGCCCACCACAGAATCCCCCAGTATCCTCATGGGAAGTTCTCCTGAAACATCTAATTTTACAGCAGCAAGGGCAGTGAATCAAAGATGATGGATGCACCTTTGTGAATGGAAGGGTGGCTGCACCTGGGTTTCTGTACTGGGTCAATCAATCAGACTGGAACTTTCTGCCAGGTTCAATTCTGCCTAAGCCTCACTAGGCGGATTATCAGGCATTAGCATCCACACACTGACTGAGTAGAAATGACTACAGGACCAAACTGCCCACACACTAAATGCTAATCTCCTCACTTTTTCATTATTTGAAGCCAGAAAAAAAAAGCACCAGGGCACATAGGGGCATACAAGGACGGCTCTAAAATATTAAAGTGTTTAGAAACTCCAGCTTAAGTGAATTTTATCGACCTATCGATATTTACATTTTGTTTTTGGTCAGATTTTTTTTCCCTTTTATTTTTTCACCAAAGTTAGAAATTGATGTTTACCTGCTTGGTTTCCGAATGACAGAATGAATCATTCTGCATCTTTCTCTCTCTCTCTCTCCCTCTCTCTCTCTCTCTCTCTCTCTCTTAGCCCCCGTATCTGCCATCCCAGAAGGCTATGATGAGGGAGCTGGCTATTTTTGAGAAATGACTAATGGTCACGCAACACTTTCTCTCATTGCTGAGCGCTCTGAAAGATACCACAATTTTGTTGAATGTGGTTTATTCAACCTCCCTCTTCACGGAACACTGCAGATACGCCCAGCACGCATCTGATTAGTTCATCTCCAGCATCTTTTTTGAGAAACAAGAGCCTGAGTGTTGAGAGAAGTCCAACACTTGGAGCAAATGGGGCAGCTTCAGTGAACTGTGCACCATTAGCCAGCTGGCCAGCGGACATGAACAAAACCTCCCATCTTTCACGCCCATCGATTCCACCTCTATCTTCATTGTGCAAAGATGCATAGTACCCGTAGGTCGATAGAAGGTTTTGGTGGTCACCTGGCCACTTTGAAGCTATAAAATACTGCCTTATGGGATTAATCTATTTCTGTATTAACCCTGTGAGTCCAAATGTTGACCCCCGATGCTACAACTCAGGGCATTCCATGTCCAACAAATCCATTGCTGTCAGCTGTGTGCAGCGAGATGGAACAGCACAATATTGTGGATGATGATTATGAATGTGATTGGGCCACACAGTGTGAAAGCTGTGGCTGGGAGATATGTGTGGCTTGGCTAGAGGGCTTCTGGATTTATAATAAATCAGGGAAACGATAGTCCTTTGTGTCCCAAACTGACATGACTTCTACTATACTCCACTGCTATATTTGTATATTACACTTTATGCTTGGCTATAGCACAGCTTACATACTAAACCTGGAACTATTTTGGATCATACCTTATATGTTATGGACTATGATTATTTATGCGATGGAACCATGCTATCCAGAAGAATGTTGGAGCTGGGAGACACTTATGGCCTGGCTGCAGGGCTTGTGGCTTCAAAATGCATCAGCAATGACAGGCATCAGTGAGCTTAACAGATGTTAAACACCTGGATCTGGAGCTGTACCTCTGGGCTCCCCGCAGTAGGTTGTAAAAAGGACAATGTTCTGTTTTTGATGATTTATATAGAGACGGGGTGATTTTAAGAACACTGGAACATTGTGAATCCATTTCAGTGAATTATCACATGGGTAAACACATTTCAAATGAATAGGATGCTCTATTATAAGTTAAAAATCATACTCTACTCAAGCCAATTAAAATTCAAACAATTACTGACAGATCAATTTCTAGACATAAACTGCAAAACCTCATAAACAGCTCACAGTAAAAGTAAACAGCTACATGAGTAAACCCAGTGTATGTTTACAAACCGGATTCCAAAAAAGTTGGGACACTAAACAAATTGTGAATATAAACTGAATGCAATGATGTGGAGGTGTCAACATCTAATATTTTATTTCAAATAGAACACAAATCACAGATCAAAAATTTAAACTGAGAGAATGTATCATTTTAAGGGAAAAATATGTTGATTCAAAATTTCATGGCGTTAGCTAATCGCAAAACATTTGGGACAAGGCCATTTTTTACCACTGTGTGGCATCCCCCCTTCTTCTTACAACACTCAACAGACGTCTGGGGACAGAGGAGACCAGTTTCTCAAGTTTAGAAATAGGAATGCTCTCCCATCCATGTCTAATACAGACCTCTAACTGTTCAATCGTCTTGGGCCTTCTTTGTCGCACCTTCCTCTTTATGATGCGCCAAATGTTCTCTATAGGTGAAAGATCTGGACTGCAGGCTGCCATTTCAGTACCCGGATCATTCTCCTACGTAGCCATGATGTTGTGATTGCTGCAGAATGTGCTCTGGCATTATCTTGTTGAAAAATGCAGGGTCTTCCCTGAAAGAAATGATGTCTAGATGGGAGCATATGTTGTTCTAGAACCTGAACATAGTTCTCTGCATTAGTGGTGCCTCTCCAGACATGCAAGCTGCCCATGCCACAAGCACTCATGCAACCCCATACCATCAGTGATGCAGGCTTCTGAACGGAGCGTTGATAACAACTTGGGTTATCCTTGTCCTCTCTGGTCCGGATGACATGGCGTCCCAGTGTTCCACTTCAAATCGTGACCCTTCTGACCACAGAACAATTTACCATTTTGCCACACTCCATTTTAAAAGACCCCTGGCCCAGTGCAAATGTCTGAGCTTGAGGTGCAGTGACATTTAAGGGCCCGGAGATCATGAGCATCCAGTAGAGTTTTACGGCCTTGACCCTTACGCACAGCAATTGTTCCAGATTCTCTGAATCTTTTGATGATGTTACGCACGGTTGATGACGATAACTTAAAAGTCTTTGCTATTTTACGCTGGGTAACACCATTCTGGTATTGCTGCACTATCTTTCTGCGCAACAATGGTGGAATTGGTGATCCTCTTACCATCTTGGCTTCAGAGAGACACTGACACTCTGAGAAGCTCTTTTTATACCCAATCATGTTGTCAATTGACCTAATTAGTGTTAATTGGTCTTCCAGCTGTTCGTTATATGCTCAATTTCCTTTTTCCAGCCACTTATTGCTACTTGTCCCAACTTTTTGGGGATTTGTTGACACTGAAATTTTGAATCAACATATTTTTCCTTTAAAATGTTACATTTTCAGATTAAACTTTTGATTTGTCATCTATGTTCTATTACGAATAAAATATTGACATTTGCCATCTCCACATCATTGCATTCAGTTTTTATTCAAAATTTGTTTAGTCTCCCAACCTTTTTGGAATCCGGTTTGTAGCTGCAGAGCTCAAAACATGTCTGATTATAATTCAGGAACAACGAGAGAGTAATGAAAGTGCAAGATTCAGGAAAACAGACCTTAGAATAAAAAAATAAACCTACTCAAATTCTCACTTCATAAATGCGATGTCCACGATTTTCACGATGCTGGAAAAAGGTCAGGTGTTTCTATCTATCCAGTGTCTCAGTCCAAGTTTCTTTCTCCCCACAGCTGTGGCTGAGAAATGGCATTTGGAGGCAGTTGGACAGTGGAGGGACTTCTGCAGATTGCAAAGCATGAAATAAGACAAGGGTGTTGCTCTGTTTCTCCTTCATAGGTGGGTAATATTGACTTATGTTTGCTCTTAAGGTTACTTACCCTTTCTTACCGTTTCTTAATTACCCTTTGGACAGTGGAGAGAGCTTTGAAAATTGAAAAGTATGAAAAGAGATGAGGATGTTGCTCTATTTCTGCTTCATAGGTGGGTAAAAATAATTTGTTTTTGCAGATTTTGTTTGCAGATACACTCAGGAGACTGCTAAATTTGCATGAAGATAATTACATACATAAGTGCTAAAAACTTAACAACTGAAGTTTCTGTGGAATAATAAACACAGAGAATGATACAACTTAACCTTTAAACACAAAGAAGCTACAGTCTGCTTTTTCTTCAAACATACCTTTCCACGTTAAAATATGCACAGCTCCTGAATGAACACATATGGAACATGATGTTGGTTATGCTTGGAGGACAATGCTAAATGCCCAGATCTGCTATGCCTGTTAACACATGCCAGTGTGTGCTAGCTTTGCACTTGTAATTCATGGAAAAGAATGGCCATGCTAAAAACCTAGAGAAAATTAGGCTTGTCAATGAGCAGAGTTTGAGCAATACTTTCTCTGCATTAGTATCAATTTGAAAACTCATTTGTGAGTGTGTGCCATGGTAAAGACCTGATGTGGTAGAAAATAATGAATCTCAGCATTCAACCTTTCAAATCCAGGGTTAATAAACCTCATCAATCCTGCGTGTCAGGCTTTCCCCTGGCTTCTCGTCATTACGGCGGCCGTCCAGGTGCTCATGGCTACAGGCTCAACGAAAGTGGGGGGGGGGGGGGTTGTGCTGGACTGAAGGTTTGGTTGCAGCAGACCTGGGTGAAGCATGATCTCACTAATGGCCCTTGGCAAATGGGCTGGGCCCAGTGCTGTGAACCGCGGCTGGGCCCATTTCACGGTGTCTGCCTGAGTGCCGGCCTCTCTCACTCACACACTCTGATGGAAAGTGGCCCTTGCTCGTCCACATTTTGGCCTCAACATCAGCAAAAATGAAGGCTTATCATCTCAGTGAGAACTTCAGAATGGGATTGCTTTCCTTGTTGCTGGAGCAGATTTCTTGTGTCGGAAGCTTGCTATAGCGTGTATGTATCAGTAAAGGCCGTTCCGGTCAGTGCTGCTCTGAGTGGACAGGAGATGGAAATCACACATCCACATATTTGGGGGATATATGAGAGAGTACTGAAAAATCTCATGGCATAGATGTTGTTTATTGTGGGCTGAATAATTAGAATATTCAGAATACTGTCAACCAATCTATTGCTCTGCATAAATAAAAAGCCTCCTACCACACTGTTGTTTAATGGATATCTACAAGAACGGCACAAAGCAGGTATGACATGGGTGGTTAATCATTCTCAGCACCACAGTGACACTGATGTGGTGGTGGTGTGTGTTGTGATGCTATGAGTGGCTCAAACACAGCAGGTCTGCTAAAGTTCTTAAAGCCCTTAGTGCCATTGCTGGACTGAGAATAGTTCACCAAACAAAAACATCTAGGTGACAGAATGTTCACAAAACTAGAGGACGACCAACAAACTGTGCAGCAGCAGATGAGCTACTGTCTCTGATTTTACATCAACAAGGTGGTCCGATGGGGTAGGTGTGTGTCTAACAAAGTAGACAGTGAATGGACACAGTGTTAAGAAACTCCAGCAGCACTGCTGTGTCTGATCCACTCATTACAGCACAACACACACAAACACACTTTCTATTTTTTTCTTACTATACACATAGTTATGTTTCATCATTTGTTAGAACTGCTGCAATAATCTTAGTATATTGTTTTATTTAATGGAGGATAAGGTAACTCAAATGTGTGTGTGTGTGTGCACCCACTCCAGTGTGTTTTTTACGCCTTTCATCCAATGACTCTGGGTATAGGCTCTGGATTCAAGCGATGAATCAGTGAATGAATTAATAATGTAACTTGCTGCCTCTGAGAAAGCTACAGAATGTTCTAATGCTTTGCTGCCTCTGAGGCAGATTCTGAAGAAGTATTTTCCTGCACATTTGAGTTATGACTGCTACCTCTGAAGGAGTTACAGAATGTTATACAAACAGAGGCAGAAGCTAAGACAAAGTGGATTAGCGCATGAATGTTGCCTCTAAGGAAGCATTATTGTATGTCATTTTGTAACTTCTTCAAAGGCAGTGATCATAAATCATGTGTGCAAAATGTACTTCTTTAGATTCTGCCTCTGAGGCAGCAGACTTTTATTGAATACCATTATGCAGCTTCCTCTGAGGCAACAAATATTACACAAATGTGCAGGAAAGCACTTTTACAGAACTTCACTCAGTGGCAGCAAAGCATTCTGCAGCTTCCCCAGAGGCAGTTACATTGGGCCTCATTCATGAAACATTCATAAGAAAACTGAAGCAAACGTGCGTAATTTACGAGGAAATTAATATTCCCAAAAACTTTCCGCCAGATTCGTCAACACTGAGTAAACACCAGATTTTGCAGTAGAATGTGTGTATGTTCAAAGCTAACAAAATTATGTTCTCAGAACATTCTCCTAATGTTCCATATTGGTTGTGGGAACGTTGCACTGGAATGTTCCCTCAACATGAATTTGTTCAGTCTTTTAACATTGTCAGAACATTTTTCTTAAGTTACAACAACGTTTCGGGAATGTTAGCTGAACCTTATACACACTAATAATTAAATATTCTAGGAAAGTTGTCTTGGAACGTTCTTAGAATGTTACAAAATTATGTCCTTAGAATGTTACCATTATATTCTATTATGGATGTTTGGAACGTTGCACTAGAATATTCATTCAGTGTGAATTTTCTTAATACTAAAGTTATGAAACGTCAGGCCAGTAGCCACCTAATGTTATCAGAAGCATTACAATATTAAGTGTTGGGGTTCATTTTGCACCAAACAAAGTCAGGGATTGCACAAAAACTGTCATTACCTGTCTGTCTGATGCTGCGGGTCAGAGGAAAAGTGTGTAGCAGTGGTTTGGCCTGGCACGCAGCACTGCATGAGTGCTAACCGAGGAGGAGGAGTGGGGCAAGGCGGGTTTTGCGTGTGCCACGGGTTTATTGGTGTAGAATTCTCATAAGAACTCAAATAAATGCCCCACAGGTATCAAAACAATTTTGGAGGGTAGTTTATGACAGAGAGGGTAATTTATATACTTAAAAGTTGATGAATGAAGAAAACAAATTGGGCTCAAACAGAAAGGGCACTTTTCTTATCCTTAGCAAAAGGGCAGGTGCTTGAGTACCACTAGGGGTATCTGTGTATATGCATGACCTCAACTTCATTTGCACTGACAATTTAACATTCTAGGAACATTGTCTTTGAATGTTCTGAGTATGTGCAATATAGAAACATCCGCTTAACCTTCTGATATGGTTGTGGAAACATTTCTTTGGAAATTTTCCCTGAAAGTGAAAAAAATCACATTTTCCTAATGTTTCCAGAACATCTTCCCCCTGAATGCTACCTCAACATTATTTACAGTGACAATTCAATGATACAAGGAACTGTGCAGTGGCAAAACTTGAGATTTTTTCAAATTATGGTCCTTTTAACATTCCATTATTTTCTCAGTATGTAGTTATGTTAATCCCACTTAAGAGGGCTTAAACATTCCCATTCGTTATTAAAAAAAAAAAAAAAAAAACTTTCTCCAAATCACTCTGATTTGATACTGTGGTCTAATTCAATAACGATATAACTCAACTGCTATTATAATGAAATACGGAGGCAAAATGAATTAAAAATTAATTTAAAAATGTTTATTATTGTTATTATCATCATCAACATCAAGTCAAAAATCCAAACTTTTTAGGGGGTCTCTTTATGTTCCACCTGCAAAGTAAACAAAAAGCTTTTTTATGTATTTATTTATTTTTATCAGTTCATATAAAGCATTTTTCCAACCTACCAAGCCAGCTAAAACACAGATATTTTGTAAAGTTATATTGCAGTTTTGATTTACATGTAGTCAGGGTGTAAGGGGTGCCGTGGCTTCTTATTCCTTCTTTATTTATACTTGTGATAAGGTTGCACTCTACAGCAGAAGTTTAAATGAAATTACTGAAGAATTTAGCAAGAACACAATCTGGTAGCTCTTTTTGTGTTCTTTTGATAGTTTATCTGAAGTTAACATTTTCTTTCTTTCTTAATTTCTTAGTCATACATTTTAGAGTATAATGGCTTATGTCCTCACAATCTTTGTTCGACCAATATATAATATGTACACATTTACCCAAATGTGGCTCCATGAACAATTTGAGTGGAATTTTGTATTCATTCATTCATTGTCTGTACCCGCTTATCCAGTTGAGGGTCACGGTGGGTCCGAAGCCTACACGGAATCATGGGGCGCAAGGCAGGAACACATCCTGGAGGGGCGCCAGTTCTTTGGAATTACACAGCCCTTTACACAAGCCCTAAATAATTTTATACTGAAATAATGCACATTAAGTAATTGTCTGATCACACGAGTGACAAAAAGTTACCCTTTAGATAGTGGAATAATAGGCTCTGAATAACAGGCTGTTAATATTTATTTAATTATTTATTCATCTATTTATTTATTTTTATTGCTTTATTATTTAGTTTATGCATTTAATACATTTTAGTAACATTTGTTTAAATTCAGTCATGTCAAAAAAAAAACTTTTAGTGTCTTTGATGTATTACGCATACTTTATGGGTCTTCAGGAGCAGGTATAATTTTTTTTTACGTACCTATGATCATTTTGATGAATCCGGATATTTATGAAAAAAGTGATTTACACGAAAATTCACTCTGCTCATGTTTCATGAATGTGTTTCAACCAATCACATCCATCCCCCAGATGGCTGGTAAACAATTATGTTCCTTCTGTCTCCAGAGCTATTTTGAGTAGTGATTTTGCACACATGCATGTTTGGTAGCCGCTCTGTTTTCTGCAGTGGTCAACATCTCAGCTGTCCAGAGGAATGTTTGGACACAAGAGAAGCCAATATGGGTAGGATAGAATTATGTTCTGTGTTGGGGAAACATATGAGAATGCCAATGCCGTTCATTTTTTAAGGTGGACCAATATGTTTGCGTAAGAAACATGTAGCATATAGGTGGCTGAAGTTAAATTTGTCTGTATTTTTTTATACTCTGAATTACCAGATAAACTCTGACTTAAGCTGTTTACTTTTCTAGCACTCTGAGTATGAGTTTACTTTCATACAGTTATAGTCATACAGTTCCCAAATTTGGAGTCAGTTCCACATTAAGTAATCTGTAATCTGTAATATTGAACCTATGGAGCAGATATAGGTTCAAGGCTCCGCCAGCAAAAGTCTTTTCCAGCATGCAAATAGACCTGTGAGCTAGCAATCAGTGAATAATTAATGAAAGTAAAATTGCAAACAATGGGCCTCATTCATGAAACACAAGCAGAACAAAACTGCACGTAAATCACTTTTCTGTAAATATCCGGATTCATAGAAATGTTTGTAGTCTCAAAATATTTGTATTAAGACTTCACAGTAATTCACATATTCATTCATGCATTCATTCATTCATTGTCTGTAAGTGTTTATTCAGTTCAGGGTTGTGGTGTGTCCAGAGCCTGGGCACAAGCTGCGAACACACCAGTCCTTCGCAATTCAAGTAATTAGCAAATTAAATAATAAATTACAGAAATAAATATAAAATCAAATTACATTAAACGAAAACTCATTTAAAACAGGCTGTTAGTCAGGAAATAATCTGTACAGGGAAATTTATGGCTAAATTATTATAATTTTTTTTTTTACATGTGGCGCCAATTAGTAAATGAATGTAGATTTTTTACACTATAAACGTGTTCTGGTATCTGTAATAGTTACCTGTGAAAGTGGCAGATCTTGTGTTGTTACTGGATATAGCAGACAGGTCTGTAGAGAGAATGAGTTTTTATAGATCGTTGAGCTTTATTAGCTGAGGATGATGATTGGCTAGTTAGTCGTTTTTGTCTATCGAGATCAGCTCTTTTGCCTTTATACAACATTTTAGAGCCAGCTTTGAGAAGGGAGACCAACAGATCCCAGGCTGTTCCTGTACCTCTACAGGCGCTGTACGTGCTTGGCTTTTTGGCTGCTGGAACATTTCAGTGAGAGATTGCTGACAGATCAGGAATGTCTCAGTCTTAAATGAGCCGCATCATTCCAGTGCTGAGATTTAGATGGCATAATCCAACTAAAGCATCACTTTTCACACACACAGTGCTCAGCAACAGCTGGCGGTCAATCAGAATTTCTGTGCCATTGCAAACTTCGCAAATGTCACTGGGACTATACACACATTTGCATCAAGGCACCATCTATTGTAAATAGTAAGACCTACCATTTAATCAATGAGTAAATGATATGTGATGCAAAAAATCTTCCATGTCCTCATTTCGGGACCTAAAAAATGCGTCCGGCCATGATTCCAAAACTGTTCGGGATTTTCTACAGTCTCCACGCTGTCCCAATTCTAACAAAAAACACTAATTCCATTCTTGAAGTGTGCACTTCGATGACGTTGTGAGCAAAAGAGACTTCGCCGCGCGTGCCTACTTGTGCTTACATCACTTTCAGCCGAGCTCCGCTCCACATCAGTGTTTTTTCCTGGAGCCTCGAACAGAAATGTATTGAAAGTTGTTAAGGTCATTTATCATAGTCTCTTCTTCGTTTCTGTGTCACACGAGCCTTTAACTTTCTGCTCTTAAAAAACCGAAAGTCGTCACTTCTGTCCCTATAATGACACAAATACACGGACAGATCTGACCGTTACTGACTCTCTGACGAGTTGATCAAGTTACATCTGCGCAATATTTCTGTTTAACATTAACTTTAGAAGAAAACAGGGCATTCACTCATTAAAGACGGAACAGGGGACTGAATTATATCACACACAGCACGTTTTATCAGCCAGACATATATAAAATATGAAATATAAGTATTATTTACATTAATATCTGGATCCTAGCGATGCTCTGTTCAAGTCTGTATTACTTCTGGTTGATAATATGTGGTGCTTGTTTTTAGTCAGTTTCTGTTATGATCATGAGTTTTCTGGTGTAAACAAGTCGCTTTAATACAGGGCTTCAGTTCTGAGGTTTGGTATGAACAGAAAAAAACAGGTTTCAGTGATAATAAACTGTCAAGAAATGACAAAAATATTATTGTATTATTTTTGCTTAGGGCCAAATGTTAAATGGAAAGGAATCTGTCCAAAAAGGCATTTGTTTTTTATCTTGTTAACGAGTATCTGTTTATGTATTAAATTTCAGCAGCAGAGTTGCATGGTTGGATGCATTTGTGCTGCCAACCTACCCCATGAGTCCTCTTTTTTGAAAACTCAAATATGACAGTTTCATCCTGCAAAGCAGTTCGGTTTCCATGCTTTTGGAGAGTGGTTTTGTAAGAGATGGCTGACTCATCAATAAGCAAATTTAAAAGGCTAGAATGTTGTAGGTTTATTAATATATATGTGACGTTATCTTCTCAAATCTTCCACCCTAGGAGACAACGGTTATCCCCTGACACTGTGGCTTATGAACCCTCAAAGTCGACAGGATCATGCTTACAATGATGCGCATCAAACCCGGTCAGTTATTGAGACAATTTCTAAAAAATTGCTAGATATGTTTGGATGCAGCAGGATGGTACACTGTTGCACAAACCTGAGAAAGTAGTGCTGACCTGCTGCATCCTACACAACATTGCCGTGGAAGAGGGCATCCCATATCTAGAGGACCCCTTTCCACCTGAGCGCAGAATACTGCTTCCCAACTCACCAATTCCCAATGTGAGTATTCCAGCTGCAGTTACACGTAGACAGGAAATAATTGGACATTTCTGAAACAGTGTGTCTTCTACACCAGCAAAACAAACAAACACAAGACAACTTGTACTTGTGCATTACTTTTTTGGACTTTTAATTGCATTGCAAATTTCTCTGAGCATGGTATTTATTTCTCTCAATGAACCATTTATAAACAACACTGCTTCATAAATGTTCTCTTGTTTCTCCAGCACTGCTTCAGTTAGAAAGTTTTGCCCACAGGTGGGATTTCATCTTGGCGGATGAATTGGGCCAAGATTCTAATGGATTTCACTACCCAGAATGCTGTAGCTAATCACGTGACTCCCAACCAGAGTCATGTGATTTCTTACCAGACTCAGTCACCTGAGTATTGATTGTTTACACCTGTATCTCTGTGTATATATTACCAGTATTTTTTTTTCACTTTCACTGCCAAGTTTTGCTCATATTATAGCATTACTAAGCATATCTGTCTTATGAGTTTATTTATTTTATTTTTTTTGTATGACCCTCTTTCTATTATTGTTCAGATATTCTGGTTTTTGGACTCTTGTCTGGTTTTGTTGTTACGTCTTCTAGTATGTTCCTTTGCTCCTGTTATGATCACTGTCACCACCAGGAATAATACCTGACAAAGTGGTTTTCTGTAAGACAGACTTGATGACGAAGGCCATACACTTGTGTGAGAAAGGGCCTGTGTGCTGATACATTTTTTAGATTCAAGCTTCAGGTCAAACCGTTTCATTTTGACCTCCTGGACTGTTCCAGTAACTGAAAAAACAGCATTTACTGCAGTAATTTGCTGCCAAGCTGCCTTTTTTAGGACCGAAAACACCACTGTGGACACTCAAAAATAAAAGGTGTCGTTTTGAATTCGCTTCCTTCAATAAAACTTACAGTACATTTTGGGGCATTTTCTACAGTGATTCCTCAGTCGCAGGGCTTCCTTTTATGGTTGTCATTTGCTATTCATGGTCGTGGGCTATGGTAATCGTATGCAAATTGTAAATGATCTACACAGGTTCTACTAAATCTGGAGTTTACACAGCGTACATGAATCCGGCGGAAGTTTTTCATCTGTTTGTGCTGTTTTTTTTTTTTTTTTTTTTTTTTTTTTTTTTTTTTAGTGAGGCACATTGTCTTTAAAGGAAAACTAAATTACATATAACATTATTTGTTTTCCTTAAAATTACAGGTTAAAAATCATTGTGAGATTTCACTAACATGTAATAGTGAGAAGAGCGCCACTGTCATTGATATTGGGTTCAGTACTACAGGGAATTCACTATGTAACCTTTGGGGGGAGGGTAGGAAACAACCCCCACCCAACTGCTTTCAGTGGAATGCTGTAAATATGAATAACACTTGATCTACTGAGAGTGTAAGCATTTGAGGGGTCTTGGTAAGATTGGTGCAGTCATTTAGAGGTTGCGGGGGCCTGGGTGTGGGGTTCTTGACAGAATTGCATGCTTCACCACTCCCTGCATTGTCCTCACACCAGCAGGACCCAAACATGTTCTTTTTCTCCCTCTGTCCCATTCCAGCCTTCCAAAACAAAGGCACTAGAGAGGAAGGGAAGTGCCGACCTCCTGTCGCCTGTGGCAACAACCCTGCTTCTCACATGCGCCTGACACTAACCAGAGCTGATGAGCGCCTGCAGCAGGCGGGGACACTGCCTGCTGCTCCTGAACTGACCAATAGGAATGCATAGCTCAAGGGTTAGAAGGTGGCAGCGGCACTGCTTGTACATTTTACTTTGTTTTAGGGCAAGAATATCTGACACGGACATCCAGTATTTTCTCTTTCAGCAGGGAAAAGAAGAACAACATTGTTTCTTCATTTTCTGTCCATTTTTTGCCCCTCTGACCACACAGGAACACTTTAGTTCTACAATTACTTCTCTTGCTCTGCATAATTTGTTTGCTCCTTTGACCTTGCACATTAAAGGAACACTATGTAGTATTTCTACCTTAAAGTTACTTCTAAATGATTGTGATGTTCCACAGAGCTATAATAGGGAGAACAATGTCTCTGTGGCTATTATGCCAGGTTCACTGCACAGATATGTGTGAGACTACATGACAATACTGTAAACAGCTCAAGAAGCAGGAAGGGGGAGCTCCAGAGACCAAAATGCCAATTCATACATTGCATTACTTTAAGGACAAGGACTCTGACAGGACCCACTGACGTTGTGTATTAGTGTATTTTGCACTGGTAAAAATGGATCAGACACAGCGGTGCTGCTGGAGTTTTCAAATATTGTGTCCATTCACTGTCCACTCTGACAAATACACCTACCTCAGTGTTCCACTTTGTAGATGGAAAGTCCTTTAATCAGTCCCTTTATAATGCTGTTGGTTGGATATGTTAGATATGTATGGTAAATATGGAGAAAACTCAAAACTGAAATTAATTTAAGGTCTGCCAAAATGATATGATTTTCCTGTAAAAATGAGAAAAAAAAAAAAAAAAAACAAAGTCACGCTTCCTTATGGAAACAGCATCAGAGAGGAGTGTTTGCTTTTTGGCGTCTGGGGAGATCCCAGCAAAGCCATGATGTTCACATTAATCTGAGCCTGCATTGGCTTTATGGGAAATGATTCTGAAAGCTGTTCAAACAGACAGTGGCACAATCCCTTCAACCCGGGGTCTCACTGAAAAGAGATGGGAGAGCTCAGAATATGCATTTCAAAAGGTGTGTGTGTGGGGGGGGGGGGTGCAGCATCCTCTGCAGACTGCTATGTCTGTCTGCTGTCTGGCCTGGGCTTAGATTTGCTCTTAAAGGGTTGTACACCAAGCCAATTACAGGTGCACAACTGTGAGTTTTTGCAGACGTGGGCGAGAGACATGGTGGGAAAACGGAAGAGGGAGAGAGAGAGATGGGTATGGTTATGAGGCTTGGCCTTTTGTTGTGTGCTGGGTCCTGAAGTGATTGAGTGTGAAAGTATGCAGGCGTGGGGACAAGTGGGACAGCGGCACACCTAAAAACAGACTCCATGTTCGACAAAAGACAAAACAATGCCACAAACAAAAGAAGGTTGTATTTAAAATGTTAACAAAGCAAGTGCATCAAAGTGCAACAATGTGACAAGGCCATATTTCAATCAGCAATGAGGAAGATATTTCACCCCTTTACTGAGAGTGAAGGAGTGTACTTGGCCTGTCCATTGATCTGTTGGCTGTGACAGTAGAGGAGATCATTTCACAGCATACAGTGTCGGATAACTGTCTTCTATTCAAAACAATTGTAATAATTTTCAGTTGTAAAATAAACAACTAGGATGTTTAATACCCTTACAGGGAATTACAGGGAAAAAAGAAAAAACATATGCTAAAATTTGTGTGTAAGCCATGACAGTGGGGTGTCACAACCACCTTGTTTCTACAGTCACTGTCCATGCTTTCAGCTCCACTGCTCACACAGGAGCACTATGTACTTTTACAATTACAGACTACAGTCCAGTACAGTGACCACTGCAGTGACACTGATGTGGCGGTTGTGTGTTGCACTGGTACGAGTAGATCAGAAACAGCAGTGCTGCTAGAGTTTTTAAGCACTTTCCTCTCTGGGCTAGTGTGCTGTAGGCATCAAAATATAAATTATATTCAAAATTTATTCAATTTAGGGAATTTTTCAGTTAAATAAATCTACATCAAAATTATGACGTGTTTGTGTTATTCATTCATTCATTCATTATCTGTAACCCTTATCCAGTTCAGGGTCGCGGTGGGTCCAGAGCCTACCTGGAATTATTGGGCGCAAGGCGGGAATACACCCTAGAGGGGGCACCAGTCCTTCACAGGGCAACACAGACACACACACACACATTCACTCACACACTCACACCTACGGACACTTTTGAGTAGCCAATCCACCACATTTAAACATTGTGGCTGACTGCATTTTCACAAGAGTGCAAGGTGCAGGCCAAGTCATCTACCACAGGCCTCATCAATTGATATCTCAGTTATTAGTTCTCCACAATGTTATGGACATATATAACATACGTTACATCAGAACGTCACAATCCATCACACAGCCCATTTTGCTTCAAGCTAATTCATGTCCCAATAGGCTTTAGAGGTAATTACATACAGGCCATTATTAATCTTTCCTTACGGTAAATACCAGAAAATGAATTAATGGGAGCACACTGCTTACCGGAAGCCACACATAATGGTTAATGCATGAAGCAAACCAAATCCATCTCCACCTACATGGTGTTGGAAATGCATATTTTTAACATTAAACACGAGTGGATAGAAAAAATAAAAACAAAACAAAAACACCACAAGATATTCAGCTGGAACTCATCATAAGGTGAAAGGTTGCAGACCCTGCCAGATGTAAATGGATGGTTTGAACTGTGTGTCATTATACCTGCCTCGATTACTCTAGATTTCCTTCCAGTTGCTTCTGTTTTCACATCTCTCTGGAACTGTCAGGTGCGTTTAAATTGAGATCTTCCACGACTTGTTCAAAAGAAGCCGCCATTTCACATTTCCCTGTAAAAATACAGTACTTTTCCAATGTGACATTTGCAACATGGAAATCTCAGTGCAATTTTGACCTTATCTTTTATGATTAATTATCAATGAACAACAGCAACGTACAAATCAGCTATACTGTCATTAATACAGTAAGATGGTTAAAGAACTGTCTAATAGGATCGCAATGTATTTAGCTCACTGCAGAACAGCTGTTAACTGATGAAACAAAGGCGACTGAACCAGTGCAGTCCAAACTATACATATGACTGTCCATAAGGTATGAAGCAGCTTTGTGATGTCTGTATACTGCGGCTGCCTGTGCTTAGCTGCACTCTGTCGAGTGTGTGATAAATGAGGTGAGGTCAGAACTGCTGAGGGGTAAAGTGGATTATGGGAATTAGGAAGCGCTCAGCTTGCCATTAGACACTTATTACAGAATTGGTGCTACTCATTTACCCATTTTAGGAGAACCAGAAAAGTCCCTGTTGCCTTTCCACCCATATGTTGACAGACACACACATGTAGGAATTAAGCTAAAAATGGCTGTGGACACCTAGCTTGCAGTAAAAAACTCAGGCTATGACTTTGATATATATATATATATATATATATATATATATATATATATATATATATATATATATATATATATATATATATATATATAAGGACAGCATGATTATTGCACTGGTGTGCCTTGGGCTGTTCACATTAAAAGGCCACTCTAAATTGTGCAGTTTACTTTTATTGTATGTCATGGGGGCACGGGGGCCTCAGGAAACCAGTCAGTATCTGGCGTGACCACAATTTGCCTCAAGCAGTGCAACAAATCTCCTTTGGTTTGGTCCCGCATTTCACCCAATAATTCCAGGTAGGCTCCGGACACACCCGGAACTGGATAAGCAGTTACATGCAATGAATGAATGCACAAATAATAATAATAATAATAATAATAATGAAACAATAACCAATCACTGAATATTTATTTGATAATAACTAGCAAATCAACATATAATTTATGTTTAATTACAACGTATTATTATATTACCATATTCTCATTAACAAGTGGTCAGTGTTGTGCATAGGAGTGTACATCTGACTCTCTTCGATAAAGTGAAATAATACTGAGAAATGTATTTTCAACATTCAACAAGAGTTTGCTTCTATGCCTCTTTTATTAATTGAATACTGTTATCAGATAAAAAATTAAGATTATGCATTTATGATGCAGCAACTTAATTAAATTGTAGCGTCATCCCAGAATACGTTATCTCCAAGCAAATGTGTGTGGTTATCACAGGTAAAAGCAATTTAAATGTTATCTTTTATGTGAGACCAGGACCACATACGAATAATGAGGCACAAGTTAAAGACATGCGAAGTTAATATTAAACGCTCACACTGTGTCCCTTATCTCACTCAGATCAGTGAGGGTTTTTTAGTAAATGCAGCTATACTTCAAAACAGGTTTCTTCAGATGAACAGAGAATGTTCATTCGTTCATTGTCTGTAACCGCTTATCCAGTTCAGGGTCGGAGTGGATCCGGAGCCTATCTGGAATCACTGGGCGTAAGGCAGGAACACACCCAGATGTTGCCAGATGGAGATGTCACCAGTCCTTCACAGGGCACACACATTCACTCACACCTACGGATATTTAGCACTTTTGAGTCACCAATCCATTATACCAATGTGTGCTTTTGTACTGTGGGAGGAAACTTGAGCACCCAGAGGCAACCCACGCAGACACAGGGAAAACACACCTAACTTCTCACAGACAGTCACCAGCAGGACTTGAACCCACAACTTCCAGGTCCATGGAGCTGTGTGACTGACTGCAATCACTCACATTTTCAGATAAGCAGAACTACTTTATTAAACTTTAAGCAAAATAAGAGAATAATTGAGACAGAAAGACATGATACAACAATTAATATTAATATTAATAGTTGTTCACAACTCAGTTTTGTTTTTCTAGTTGTAGATGTATATTCAAAATGTTTTTTGTAGATGTAGCAGCTCCTGTGATTTTGCTTAATCTGTACCTTGTTAAAAAAAATTGTGGCTATGAGGCAATTACTCCTAGACCCCTCTGGTTTAAGCTTAGCCACCATAATCTTTAATCCCTAGTGATGGCCCTTGTTATACGTTGAAACAAAACAATTCAGAAATAAGACACAGAAACAGGTGTAATATAGACAGCTAATACAAGACACCTGGGATAAATCAAGACACAGGTACATGATTGAAGGGCATATATTGAAGTGTATATAATTATATACTTAATTGAGGATAGTTAAAGTCTCACCACACACCATCTGTTACTCTGCCTACTTTGCTTTCTTTCACCCTGTTCTTCAATGGTCAGGGACCAGCAAGTATTATTTCTGCGGTGGTCCAAGTGGACCAGGCACAGCATTGCTGCTGGTAATAGCGAACTACAAAATGATGACATGTCCTCAGAGGTCTATTTGTTTTCCCCCATACAATACCTTCATTATATGGTGGTCAACTTCTCAGATTCATTGTCCCTTTGTTAAGTCTCCTCTTAAAGGTCTCCTGCTCTGCGTGAGCCACTAGTAATAGAATGCGAGGAGCCGGACCCCCACCTAAAACATGAGGAGCATTTGAAAAACATCTCTTGACCTTTAGAGGTGGCAATTACCTCCTAATACCAGACATGGGAAGGATTTAAGTCTCCTGTGAGTCATGCCAGAGACAAGGCAGCTTGCCCTGTCAGAGGAGTGAATGTGTGTGTGTGTGTCTATGCATAGCTAGTAATAAAGAACTGTCATTAGGTGGCATTTTTATCATGGTAGAGGATGAAATTGATGAAGGCAGCTCAGTCTCAGGGGAGTCTCCAGCAGCTGCTTGGCACACCTCTGAAAAATTAATGTTTTGTATGGATCCTACAAGTCTGCGCAATAGCACAGAGTGGAAAAAAACAGCCGTTTTGAGAACTTAATAAAAAATAAACTCCAATCGGACATGAGTCAATCTCCTCAGGTACCACAAGGATTCCCTGCTTCATTTCTCTCTCTCACACACTTTCCTCTTTTGAAGCCTGAAAGTTGATTAAAGTGCACGTACACTTTATACAATGTCTTGTGAGGTGTCCCACAATCTCCTGAGCAGATCACAGAGGAGATTTAGTGATCAAAGCTGATTTAAAAAAACAGCCAAAACAATGCATTCATGATTGTTGTCTAGGATCTTCCAAAGACTTCACTACTGTGAATCTGTTGAAAGGGATTCATTGTAAAGTATAAAAATATGACGGATTATTAAGGCCTGAAATCTCATGTGTTGGTAATTTTTTATTCACACAGGAAAAGTGCTTGAGCACTTTTGAAGAAAAACTTTAAGGATACACCAAGTAATATTCTCTATTTTTGCTCCTGGACTTACCCTACAGTAGCAGAGTATAATTCACTTTTCTGAATTCAAGTTGGGGATCAAATTTAAGTTTTAAGTTTGATCTTAGATATTGTATGAATTAGAGTTTTTAAACTTTTGCTTAGTTTAATCAAATCAAATTTATTTGTATAGCACTTTTTACAACTGATGTTGTCACAAAGAAGCTTCACAGAATTCCGGTAAAACTTGTTTTTGACACGAAATGTAAAAATGTAAAAATCCCCAGGTGAGCAAACCAAGGGCGACAATGGCAAGGAAAATCTCCCTCTTCCGAGGGACAGGGAGAGCTAAACAGAGACCTAAACAGGGAGAGGAACAGACAAACCAAATGAGAACACGAAGCACAAGGAAGGAACAGATAGACCAAACTGACATATGAAGGGAAAGTGAAAGAAACGCGAATCGAGGATCAGATGAGACAAACGAGCGAAAGTGGAGGTTACAGAAAAGAGGCGCGAGAGACACAAACTGACTTGAAGGGGAACGGGAATGAATAATGTCTAACAAACAGGAAGTCACACAAAGGAACTTAAATATACAATACAGACAAGGGACACCTGGAACAGAAAACGAGGAGGTAGGATTACAAAGGAGACAGATGGAGACACTGACAAAGGGGTACATGATTTTGTAGCAGTTCAGCAGTGATTGTGAACTTCAAAGTCACAGATATTTTACAGGTTCAGTCCAATGAAAAGCAGATGCCTCTTGCCTCTGCACTTCTGGCAGAGTGCTCTAAAGTGACTAAATAGATAGGTGTATTAAACTGCCCATGCTCCAGGGTCTTATCAAGGTTTCACACTAGCATGGCCAAGATGCTCTGGGCCAAATAGGATTCAAAAGCAGTCTTTGACCCCAGTGACCAGTGATCCAGCAGTGCTAAGATCTAAGACTTTAATAGACAGCTGGCATTGCAGGGTAACTGATTCTCATCAGCCAGATATGAGAGTACAGTAAAATTTCTCACCTCTCTAGAGAATACAGTTATTACGATAAATACGGCTTGAAAGAGGATTTATATGTGATGTGTTACGCCACATATAAATCTTCAGGAAAAAAATATATATATATAATAATAATCCATAGGGGAGCACCCATAGTGAAATTCTTGATGGTGCTACTATTGTATTACACACAGCAATAACAACAACAGCGATGATGACAATGACAATGAAATCTGGTTAATATTGACAGAAATTAGCACTTGACTAACATATGGTGCTTTTCCACTGCAACACTACTCAAATCATCTCTGCTCGGCATGATTTTAGCTGGTCGCTTTGCCATTAGCACAGCTCCCCTGCGAAATCACCGAACCCCCTGTAATAACAAAAAAACTGCTTTACATGTACATGGACTATTCAGTGCACATAGCTTTTGAACAAACATTTATTGTTTTTAACACTGAAAAGCTGATTTACATTTATAACAATGACCACGGATGTCAGAGACAAATCCAGGAGTTTCTGCTTAGAAAATCTTTTGATTAAAAGAGCCATACATTTAGCTCATCTTCATACATTACCTATTTAGATGTGATGGCTCAAACTAATTTTTAATTCCATTAATTTAACAAATAATACCAGTTGAAATTGCAATACATTTTTAAACATCACAGTGAACATGCAGTCATCATTTACATGCAACAGCATATTAAGAGTTCAAGATACTGGATGTAGACAAAATTTAAAAGAAACAATGGAAAAATAAAAACAAACAGTTCAGTTCTCTTCAACTGTTTACTCTGGGGTGTAAAGCTGAGTGCTCAGTCTGTTCATATTTGCTGTCATCTATTTTGCTTCAAGCTCCATCAGGACTTCTTGCAAAGTACAATTTGCAAGGTAAACTGTTTATTTAAGTTTTTTTTTTTTTTTTTAAGATACTTAATGTTGAGTGTGTATGAACCCCCAAAAAAGCAAAGGCAGTTGCAGTTGAAGGTAACTCACTCAGGACCTCTGTTTCCTTGAGGATCCTCATTTGTGGAGATATATTGCCATGGTTGCCTGATCCAGCTTCTCAGCCTAATTTTCTTGAATATCCTGCTAAAAAGAAAAACAGCAATACATGAGGACAAACAGAAGAATGTATATTAGAATACAGACCTCCATCAAAGTCTCACTGCCTCCCTACATTACCACTTCCTATACAATCAGCATCAGACAGAAGCTGGACTTGAGTTTATCCTAATGGCAATTATAAGAAAAGTCAGAGGATCATCAAAAAATCTTGATGTGCTGGTGTCCATTATCCCTCTGCATGTGAACTTCAGCTGCAGTGTCTGATCTGAATCATGAATGGATGCTCACCACAGCAAAAAATGGCTTTTCATTGAACACGCGGAATTGAACAACTCAGTTTACAAATAATGAACGTGAATGAGAGCGTTGTTCACTCTTGGGCGACTTAACGCTGTTCACGTTTATGGTAGGCCACTTGACATCATCAAAATACAGCCAAGCATGCATAGCAGTAGCTGCATTTTCTTAAGCATTTGAATCAGTTTTTTGAGCACTTACATGGTGATCCATAAGTTAAAAAACAAGTCCGGATGTCAGCCACATCTGCATCAAATTTAAAACGACACATTGAGCTGAAGCAAGCAGGCTTCTGGAATACATGGCAATTATTTAAGTCACGGTAATGGAAGTGCAGATTTCCACATTCATTATAAAAATCCATGTTGTGGTATTGAACTGCTGCATAAGTTAATATTATACCATATAATATATACCATTGTTAGTGAGCATGGTATATGATAATATTTATTTTAGCAATCATTTTGAACTGGTGATGGATGAGTAGAATGGGGTTCCATTGAATAAGAAGAGCAGTCTATTTTTGTGGGGAAATATGAACGTGAACTATTTCATTTAATTTAGTATTAATTAAACTTCGAACTAGTTAATTTTAAATGTGAACTGGCACAACACTTGTAATGTTAGAGGTTGCAAAGAGAAACTATGATCACTCGATTATAACGCAGCTTTTTTATTTTGCTGAAATAAACAGCAACCTCTCCAATGCTAACAACTAAAAACAAAGCCCTCTGCTGTACTCGCAGAAACCAATTCCACCCGTATTCAGGCTTTTAAACACAAAAGTCTTATTTTGAATTAAGCTAAAGGTAGCCTAGCAATGCATTTTTTCTTTTTAAAAACCTCAACTACATAAAAAGAAGCAACACCACATTTAATTTTTATACCTCCACCAGCAATCCGGGCCTCCCAAACACTTCACCAGAAAGGTGTCCAGGAGGCATCTGGACCAGATGCCTGAACCACCTCAACTGGCTTCTCTCAACGTGGAAGACCAGCAGCTCCACTCAGTCTCTTCCGGATGTCTGAACTCCTCACCCTGTCTCTAAGGGAGAGTCCAGTTACCCTGCAGAGGAAACTCATCTCAGCCGCTTGTACCCATGATCTCATTCTTTCAGTCATTATCCAAAGCTCATGACCATAGGTGAGGATTGGGAATTTGATGGTAAATTGAGGGCTTTGCTTTTCGGTTCAGCTCTCTCTTCACCACAACGGATCGGTACAGAGTCCACATTATTGCAGACACTGCACCAATCCGCCTATCAATCTCCCGCTCCATCTTTCCCTCACTTGTAAATAAGACCCTGAGATATTTGAACTCCTCTACTTGAGGCAGGATCTCACTTCCAACATGGAGAGAGCATTCCACCCTTTTCCGACTGAGTAAAATGGACTCGGACTTGGAGGTGCTGATTCTCATCCCCACTGGGATGAGACTGCAAACTGGTCCAGCAAGAGTTGGAGGTCCCGGCTCGATGAAACCAGCAAGACCACATCATCCACAAAAAGCAGACATGGGATCCTGTGACCACCGAACCAGATAACAAAAGTGGTTGATTAATATACATGCTTGGCCATTAATATACCTCAATGGACCACCCAAGAACACTGAGTTACAGACGCTAGATCCAAATTATAAATTTGGTGCCCATGTGCACCACTAATGATCAGGAACAAACTGTATGGAGCCACTATCAAACACTTGTGAGGCTAAAATAATGCCCTGATCAAATTAATAATTTTAATTTGATGTCCAGATGATATTTCATACAGTATCAATATAAAATAATAAACTATAAGCACAAATTAAGAAATTTCATTCAAACAAACAATATTTTTAACTATTAGAATGAGAAAAAAACATATTAAATGAACAACAGCAATGTGTATTTTTTTCAGTGTAGGCGCTGTTTACTCACAAGTTGTTTTTATTTTTTTGGACAGAACACGGCTCCACGCCACAGTTCTGACAGATCACAGTTTTCCTTGTTGCACGTTCAGCTTTCCCTGGAGCTTCTAAACCACCTCGGGGTAATGTTTTGAGTGAGTCGAATAAATGTGACTGTTGCTGTAGATATTTTTTTAAGTGATTAGTTTGTACTGTAGCTCTGAAATGAGGGTCTGCAGAGGTCTGCAAGGTTTACATGTAACATTTAATACCTAATCTGCTCAGTCCTTACCAGGTGCAAGCAGGGACTAAAAAAAGTACCCGGTTCTGGGATCAGGATCTTGGACCTCTTTCTGGATAGGAATGAACATCTCCAGCACCACCACACTGAGCACTGGGGGCCCCCAGGACTGTGGACCCAGGATCAGCCATATTTTACATTCCAGGTCATGAACTAAATTTGGAACTGATCGGTGTGTTTCCACCGACATAAACTGGTTCATGAACCAGAAAAATCAGTTCCCACCTGGAACCAAAGAACCGTGGCTGAATAATAAGAAATAGTCATTAGTTTGTTTATAAAACTATGTATAGCTGTGCACAGCCACATTAAACTTCACACTTTTACTGTAACTGTTACACTCTATAAATAAGTAATTGTAATTCTTAAAATCAACAGAACCTTCTTGGTCTTCTTTGTTCTTTGGTGGTAGATCATCTAGTATATATCTTTAAATAAAAGCAACAAGTAAAAACATTAATGTTGGTGTTATATATTATGAACAAAACCGTGTGCGTATTTTTGTATTTATTATATGCCATCCATACTTTCTGTACAACAAAATTAGATAATAAAAACCACATGTAAACAAAGACATTGATAAGAAGCACCAAAGCTTCTCCAGCCCTTTCAGTTTTCTTCTTCTTCGTCTGTCGCCTGCCACTGCGGACCAACCACATACCCATCTGGCACAGTTTTTATGCCGGATGCCCTTCCTGACACAACCCTTCTCCAGACCTTTCAGTGACAAGGGTATATATATATATATATATATATATATATAATGTTCTCTTGTTTTCATCTCTTACTCTCTCCTTTATGCTATCTCTCTCTCTCTCTCTCTCTCTCTGTCTCTCTCTCACAGCAAATTTGCCCCTCGCCCTTACTGTTTATAGTTTGTAATAGTCAGATTCCAAACGTTTGTCAGTTTCCTCATAAGCTGAAATGATATTTAAATAAATGTGTCACTAGCTCCATCCAATTTTGTGCAACTTTACTCACGTCTAAGCATGTTTTTTAATCAAATTTAAAATCTGTTATCTCTGTTTATACTTTGTCTGTCCTTATAAAGCAAAAGCAAACAGAGCATGAAGCCTTTCGACGGAAATCCGTGGCAATGCCCTTTGTCTTGTGTTGATGTGGTTTGTCTTGAAACAATCACGAGGTTTGATAACCTCAGTGTAATTAATGGCTCCTAAGAGTCCCTCTCATCAAAGACCATTGTATTTATAGTAACAGACTATAACTTTATAAAGACTGGGGGTCTCAGAGGGTATTTTTTTATTCAATGAGCCAGGAATAAAAATTTTAAAAAAGCTTTAATAATATTAAACATGGTTGATTCTAGCAAAATGTGAAGATGAGACTTGGAATGACTTAAGACTATGCAACTCACCTTAGACTAAATGACTTTGCACCACCTCTCCAGCAAAACACTGATGATTATTTTTGATGTCAAACACTTAGCCTGCAACAGCAAAATCATGTGAAAAGCACATTAGAGCATTTTTCTTGTCTGTTAATAGTTTTTTTAGGGCTGTCATATTAATATTAATTTGGACTAATTAATAATAAAAAAAAATATCTTAAAAAAAATAATGCTGATTACTCGCCTTCCTTTGACCTGGTGCATCATTAAATGTTTTGGTCACTGTAACATGATGGAGGCAAATGAAACTGTACTACTTGGTCCCTTTAATGCCACATTTACCTTTTACGTAACTTTGAATAGAAGTACTGTTAAGCAGTTTCTGCAACAAAAAATGTTAATATGACATGTTAGTACGTCAAGCCTGAAATATCACCTCAATGCAAAGCATTTTTCTGTGTCCAAGCCAGCACAACCTGTGATGCATGACACAGCTAGCGGTCAACCTCGTCAAGCCACACTGGATGTGGCACGGTGCTTGAGAAGTAGTAGAAGCAAGGATATATTTTTCAGTTCAGGTTATAATTGTGGCTTAAGGATGTTATGCATCTGAAATAAAGAGATGGATTATTAATAACATAATTAATAACATTTTACCATAGATTTCCCTTACTATTTTCAGTTATTTTCTTGCCACTTCTAAGATTTTGGAGTTTAAAGGAACACAAGGTAAGGTTTGGTATTTTTGCTCCAGCCCATCTCCACCCTACAGTTACAGAATGTTATCCTCTTTTCCAGCACTGTCCTATAAACAAGGAGGAGCTGTGAGGGAAGAGTGTGGTTTCCTACCCTCCTTCAAAATGCAGTTTCTGCATGCCTGAACCCAGAGTGTTCCTTTAAAGCTAGGCTTAAGGTTATATGGTAAGGGATCTGGTTAGTGCTAGGGTTAAAGTTAACCCTTTGGAGTCTGCACTCCCCTTTTTAGATAAATTTAAACTTGTGCCAAAACACTTATGCAAGTCAGTGAATTATTTCCTACAAACATAATGCACAAACCCCCCAGAAACCTTAAAGGGTCTACTTTTCAAATATACGGAGGTCGAAAAGAAAATTACTTTTAGCTTAATGTTATAGAACGATAAGTAACAAGAGACGCGTTTCATTCGGAAATTCAGACCGTGACTGTTGATTGCCCACACATTTGTATTCATATGATAATATTATGCTAATCCGGCCATTCTTATTGGAGGATTGTGATGTGAAAACTCTGCCTTTAGTCATATAAACAAAAGCACCATGTCTACAAAGTTCAGAGCTCAAAAGAAAACTTCATAAATGTCCACAATATGTTTTTTCACTATATTTTAGCAACTTTGAAAATTGTTTTTTGGGAAGTTCATGTTTAGAGTTCATTTAGACAACAAACAGATGAATGACATACATATATCTCTCATATTATTGTTCATTGTTGCTGGGTTTGTGCTGAATATTAGAATGTGTAACTTTTTGGGAACAAATGGCTTTAGGTAGGTGAAATTTGTAAAAATGGCAAGGCATGTCAGATTACCTCAGACGTGACTGAAAGGCCTCAGACTCAAGAGGGTTAAGGTCAGGTAAATGTAAAGTTTATGGCTCTGGTTAGGGACAAGATTAGAGTTAAGTGTTTGGTGCTAGGATCAGGTAGACAACAGAATGCATACATCAACAAAAATCAAACTGTATTTTATACACATTGTATGAATCCTGGGAATGGTCTTTTATTAAAATATGTAGAACTTCATATTGAGACCAGAGAGAGAACACATGCGATACATTGGAAAAAGTCAAATGTGTCAAATGAAAATTTCCATATTGAAACTACTCAATGAATGATTGTAATGATTGGAATGAGTTATAAGAGAAAAGTGTCAATGTCTCTGAAAGGACCAATGCTGATATAGACATATGGGATATTGGGGGAACCCTAGTCAAACTGCACATGTACATGTATTTATCCTCCATTTTAGCCTCAGTGCTATTTCGCTACTGCTACCAATCAGCATCACCCCTGAAGACAAAGGCCTTTCATGCTGGGGATAGGGGGCACTAATGTAGTCACCTGACTCTGGTACTGGCTGCACTAATCACAACCAGAGGAGACATTAGATATGCAGGGGTCCACACGTGTTTATGGGCCCTGGAACAGAGATTAAGCAGGTGTTTGGGTTCTGTGCCATTGCCTGTGGATGCTAACAGTACGCATGCACATTAGCTCGCAGCCAAAGAGACAGCTTGCAGGGCACAGGCCTCTGATCCCAGTGTGTTTAGTTAGTGCACATTGCCTCGGAACCGAGAGAGGGAGAGAGAGAAGCTCTACCACAAGCTTCCCAAACACTAATGCAAAATATCTCTGGCTCTACACAGCCAGGCAATACTTAAGGCCTTGGCCTAGGAACCGTGCATACTAAAAGGAAAATGTAGCTACAGTCCTCACCACCATGGAGCTGTAGGTTGTGGGAGTGAGTTGTGGAACTGCATTTTCTTTAGTGAAGGAGCTCAAGCTACAGCTTTTGGGGTGAGATTTAGTGGTGTTTGTGATCCAGAACTAAATATCCAACATCATTGTGTAAGAATATCTAGAAAATTCTTCATAAAAACACCATATAAATTTAATATTATTTTTTTTAAAGTAAGCCTTACATAGTTGGCATTAATGGGAATGTCTACGAAAACCCAGCTCAAAGCTCTGCATCCTATAATGTGAAACCATGTGTTTGAGGGAAAATAATGACTGGTATTTGTATGTGGCTGAAGTTTAACTTGTCTGCAAGTTTTTATTCACCGTTTGATTTACCACAGAAATTCATTCATAACTTGAGTTGTGTAGTTTTGTAACACTTTCAGTAATGCAGTTAGCTGTCTCTTTTGGAGACATTTCCACCTTATGTGAACCAAAACAGCAAATGTAAGTATTTCCCACATATGGAGCAGGAATAGGGCAATCCTCATTTCAGTTTTTGTTTTTCTAAGTTTGGAGTTCTATCTCTTGTCTACAGATACCTCTGCCATGAACAGAGAGAGAGAGAAATTAGCATACCAGATATGTTTTTTATTCATATACATTCATTTACAGGCTTCATAAGCACATTAGACTGGTTTTGATCAAACAAACAGATTCAAGAGCTAACAAATGGTAAGGAAACCTATTCTGAATTTTATCAAAAGTGTTTTTGATTAAAGTTGTGAACTACACATTTAATGGCCTTGTAATAAATGATGGACATAGCCAGGTGGCTGAGACCCTCTGCCCTAATGAACCATTCAATGTGTGATTCTGTTAAATCAGAGAGGACAATTTTATTAACTGTAAAAATTAAAACAAAAAGTTTGTGTGTAAATGCTATGTTCAGCAGCTAGCAAAATTTGTAGGCAACTATAAACACATACTTAGTTTAATCTCCAGTAGGATAAGAGATTCTGAAGTAGCCACACATGCCAATGCTAAGCTTTAGCTAAAAAGGTATTATGCTCTTTACCACTGTGCTTATGGGACAATTAAACTGTGTTCTTTGAAACGGAGTTTCACTCACTTGGGATGCGTTGAATTTGTGTAAATAAAATAAATGACATTTTGAAATTGAGAAAACTGTCATAAATATTGAGACTTATAAAAACAAGTTTGTAAACAGAATATTTCTGTATATAATCATCTACTTTGAGTTTAATATTATTGAAGTATCCATTTTCGCTTTTCATCAGCGAGAGCGTGCCAATCTCACCCTGATTGGAAAATGGCAGACTGGCAAACACAGTCCATCCATCCATCCATCCATTATCTGTAACCGCTTATCCAGTTCAGGGTTGCGGTGGGTCCAGAGCCTACCTGGAATCATTGGGTGCAAGGCAGGAATACACCCTGGAGGGGGCGCCACTCCTTCACAGGGCAACACACACACACTCACACATTCACTCACACACTCACACCTGCGGACACTTTTGAGTCGCCAGTCCATCTACCAACGTGTTTCTGGACTGTGGGAGGAAACCGGAGCACCCGGAGGAAACCCACGCAGACACGGGGAGAACACACCAACTCCTCACAGACAGGCACCCGGAGCAGGAATCGAACCCCCAAATTCCAGGTCCCTGGAGCTGTGTGATGCGACACTACCTGCTGTGCCACCATGCCGCCCTGCTAACACAGTCCATATCAGCTTTTTTTAATGATTATGTCTTTTAATAATGCACAGTTTATAATAGAGGCTTAGAGTCACACTACGAAAGGGTTAATCCAAGGTGTGCAGAATGGGTGGGCAGGGCTTAACTTCAGCAGCCAATGAATGTCTACATCCCGCCTCCCCATCAAAAGTCGAAGCGAGAAACATCTGGAGGCGACAGCGAGACTGAGAGAGGCGCAACGGAAAAAGGCAGAATGGAAGTGAAAACAGATTGTACCATTGATGTTAGAAATATATTTCAACTCTTTCTGGCAGAAAAATTAAATCACATGGAATGCACTTTCTATCTTACCCTTCAGGCAATCCATATCATGCTCATTAATTTACAAGTCATAACCATGAGCTATGAGGTTGTTTTGCGACAGCAACCACACAGTCTAGAGTGTGTGATGGTTAATTGCTGTCAATGTCATTCTACCTGCACTCTCCGATAATTAAATCCACTACAAACAAAGTGCAGCATCTGCTAGCGATTATCTGCTGTCGCCTCTATGTGTGCACAGTGGCTGTACTGATGGTGGGTTGATAATGATTTAAAAGGCTAGAATGTGTACAAAATCTGGCTCCTTGAAATGGCCACATCTATCGCTGTCAGCATCGTCAGAAGAGGAGCGAGAGGGCATCTCACAGCCCATCTGTCTGTCTGTCAGTCTCCATGTGTCAGCCTCATCCTCAGCCAGCTCTGTTCGCATCGGTGTGCCAACTGAGTGACCAGCAAAACAGCTGCATGTGTATATATATATATATATATATATATATATATATATATATATATATATATCCTGCCATGGTACGATAATGAGAAGCTCTCCACATGCCTTGCACGACGCAGTTTCGTGCCGGAGCCCAGTGCTCAAGCCAATCATCTGCTAGAAATGTTCTCTTCCACAGCTTGCAGCCTGAGAGACATATTGACAGGTGTAGAGACTTTCTTGAGTGTCGTCTAAGGAAGAAGCATATGGGATGTTGGGTGGATGGACGGATGAGGGGGATGGGAGATAGCACTACCAAGGCTGCTCATTTCATGTGACAGTTGGTGAAGAGGGACCAACTTTTTTTTCGAAGACGTGCTCCTGACAAGTGCACCTGCTAACTGAATTCTGAAAATGCAAAGAAGCCCATAATATTTCATATTTAATCGGCAAGGGGATGGAAACAATAACAAGACATTGGATTTTTTTCTCTCCCTTGAGAGAAAGCAGCTTTGTCAGCTCCAGTGCCAAGAGAGGGCCGATCTGGCCATGACGGAGGAGCATGTGATTCTCGGGAGACGGAGGATTTGATGATGTCAACCTTCCAAGAAGAAGTACCTAATGACCCACCAGCTGTCTCCTGGACAGTGCTGGCAACTGCCCATCCTCCAAATGCTTCATGAACAGTGATTAAGAGACTCTTGGAAAAAGGGTAAGTTATGAAGAAAGAAGCTAAGCATTTCATCTACACAGACACCAAATGAGTTTTAGCACTGTAGTTACACTACTTTACACAGATTTATTTAGTTATTTATTCACACACACACACACACACACACATACATACAAATATGCAGATGGACAAGTCCGTTACTGGTGCAGACCCAACTGTATGCGAAACCCAGTTGAATTCTGAGTTTCTCTGGAAAGATATAACCATATTTAAGGGACCACTTCGGCTTCAAGTGCAAGAAAGGTAACATCTTTATAATGCAGTGGGAGGTGTGTTTGCCAAGAGAGAATTAGCTCATAAAAAAGCCCAACAAAAAACCTGCGTATGTAGAGCATGTAAAAGTACCTTAAATAATAGTTTTACTGATGCATTGGTAGTTAAAAATAAATTTTATTAAGACATTAATAAAAACATCAGTGTGTGTTTTGTTTGGCGTTATTGAACTGTTACCTCTATTGGCCTTTATGCTACAACTTAATCTGCACCAATTAATTTAAATTTTTGTACTCTTGTATTATATCTGTGCATCGTATTTCAATGAACTTTTTGCACATTTCTCTATTTGAGGTATTATAACTCTGTATCTAATAGCACCTGGCTGTTATGACAACTTCCCTCAAGGGATTCATAAAATTCATAATATTTAGTTTCCTTCTGGTCACCTTATTAAACGTGTTACACAGACTGGAAGAAAGCTGAATGTCGCCCACTATGGTTAACACACTGACTAGGCATAAGTACTTCATACATACCCACTTCAAAACAACAGAAATATCCCTTTAATATCCCTTTCCATATTGAACTTGAACTTTTTTAATAGTCATGTTCATATGGTCAGGCTTCTCCATTAGCATATTATTCCATGAATTAAAACCAACGGGTTTGAAATGTACAGCCCCAATTCATAAAAGATGTTTTGCAAAAGATTTGCAAATCCTTTTCAATCTATGTTCAACTGAATACATACAAAGACAAGATATTTAATGTTCAAATATATAAACTCTTATTTTTTTGCCAATATTCACTCATTTTGGATTTCAGCCCTGCAACACATTACAAAAGAATTGGGACAGGGGCAACAAAAGACTGGAAAAGTTGAGGAATGCTTAACAAACCCCTGTTTGGAATATTCCACAGGTTAACAGGTTAATTGGAAACATGTAAGTGCCATGATTGTGTATAAAGAGAGCACCCCCGAGGGGCTCAGTCGTTCACAAGCAAGGATATGGCGAGGTTCACCACTTTGTGGACAACTGCGAGAGCAAACCATCCATCAGTTTAAGAACGAACTTTCTCAACTTACAGTTGCAACGAATTTAGGGATTTCATCATCTACAGTCCATAATATCATCAAAAGATTCAGAGAGGCCGAAAGCCAACATTGAATGCCCGTGACCTTCAATCCCTCAAGCAGCACCACATTAAAAACCGACATCATTCTGTAATATTACCACATGGGCTCAGGAAACCATTCTCAGTGAACACATCGCTCAATCTACAAGTGCAAGTGTACTGTGGTCTGACAAGTCATTGTTTTTGGAAATCATGAATGTTGTGTCCTCTGGGCCAAAGATGAAAAGGACTGTCTAGACTGTTATCAGCCAAAGTTCAAAAGCCATTTCTGATGGTATGGGAGTGTATTAGTGCCCATGGCATGGGTAACTTGCACATCTGTGGAAGCACGATTAATGCAGAAAGGTACATACAGGTTTTGGAGGAACATATGCTGCCATCCAAGCAACGTCTTTTTCAAGGACATCCCTGCTTATTTCAGCAAGACAATGCCAAGCCACTTTCTGCACATGTTACAACAGTGTGGCTTCGTAGTAAAAGAGTGCGTGTACTAGACTGCCCTGCCTGCAGTCCAAACCTGTCTCCCATTGAAAATGTGTGGTGTATTATGAAGCGCAAAATACAACAAAGGAGAAACAAGACTGTTGAGGAACTGAAGTTGTACATCAAGCAAGAATGGGGATGAATTCCACCTACAAAGCTTCAACAATTAGTGTCCTCAGTTCCCAAACGCTTATTGAGTGTTGTCAAAAGGAAAGGTGAAGTAACACATTGGTAAATTTGCCCCTGACCCAAATTTTTGGGAATGTATTGCAGGCCTCAAATTCAAAAATAGTGACTATTTGCAAAAAAAACCCAAAAAAAACCCTGGACCATGGAATCATTGGGCACAAGGCAGGAATACACCCTAGAGAGGGCACCAGTCCTTCACAGGGCAACACACACACACTCTCACATTCATTCACACCTACAGACACTTTTGAGTCACCAATCCACCTACAAACGTGTGTTTTTGGACTGTGGGAGGAAACCGGAGCACTCAGAGGAAACCCACACGGACATGGGGGAGGACACACCAAACTCCTCACAGACAGTCACCTGGAGCAGGAATCAAACCCACAACCTCCAGGTCCCTGGAGCTGTGTGACTGCAACACTACCTGCTGCGCAGGTGAGTAGTATAATTTATTCTGACCAAGAGTATGGACAAAGATATTTTTGGGGGGTTTTTGCATTACAAAATTGCTGGCTGCTTACTCTGTTTTAAGCCTTGCCATTTATCCTTGCCAGCATAGCTATTTCTAGTTATCAAAAAACAAACAAAAAAATAAATAAATAATAGAAAGAGAGAACTATGCTACATATTAGATGCTATTGGAAAAGTAGAATTTAATTAAATAAGAACCTGTGTAAACCACTTTACTGAATTTGGAATTTTTTATTTTTTTTGGCAGAATTTATCCTCACATACATGGGTATTTCATATATATAAATATATAAAACACATAATTGGTTTTGTCCTTTGATTTTAAAAATCATCCTGTACACACAAGCACTGTTTAAAATAAAATAACAATTAAACAAAAAACGTATCAGCCCACGTGAAAGCATAAAAACACACTTCTTTGCCCTTCCATGTGTGAGATAAGCAGCTACCTGTATGTTGTACCACCAACTAGAGGTTTGACCAGGTATTGTACCGAGACAGGATGCAGATGTACATCCATCCATCCATCCATCCATTATCTGTAACCGCTTATCCAATTTAGGGTCGCGGGGGGTCCAGAGCCTACCTGGAATCATCGGGCGCAAGGCAGGAATACACCCTGGAGGGGACGCCAGTCCTTCACAGGGCAACACAGACACATACACATACACATTCACTCACACACTCACACCTACGGACACTTCTGAGTTGCCAATCCACCTGCAACGTGTGTTTTTGGACTGTGGGAGGAAACCGGAGCACCCGGAGGAAACCCACGCGGACACGGGGAGAACACACCAACTCCTCACAGGCAGTCACCCGGAGCGGGAATCGAACCCACAACCTCCAGGCCCCTGGAGCTGTGTGACTGCGACACTACCTGCTGCGCCACTGTGCCACCCTTGCAGATGTACATGCAAGGAATATTTATTTAAACTAAATCAATAACAAACAGAAAACAAACACAAACATGGAGTCAAGAATACAAACTAGAACTTAGTAGAACATAACTAGGACAGGAACATAACTGTGAACTGGTGGCAATGTGTAAGACAACTGACAAAGAAACACATCTACACACACAAGAACCAACAAGGGAACACTAAAACAAAGGGACTATATATACACAGAGCACTGACAAGGAACACCTGGGGACAATAACGAGAGGGCAGGATTACAAAGGAGACTCTGACGAGAGGTCGGAGCTAATGCAGGACTAGGGCGGAGACAGGAAGAATAAACAGAGCCATGTGCTAAATGAGCACATGGTGAGGAAAACAAACACAGAACGTGACAGGTGGATGCACTGGGTCCCCTTTGTGAGTCTTGGTTCCTCCCAAGGTTTCTTCCTCCAGCCTCGAGGGAGTTTTTCCTTGCCACTGTCGCCTTCGCCTTGCTCGCATTGGGCTTTGATTTAAATGTCCTGTTCTGAAACTGTGAAGCTGCTTTGTGACAACGTCAGTTGTAAAAGGCGCTATACAAATAAATTTGATTTGATTTGATTTGACTGGAAGTATTAGTAACAATGTGTGGACACAGCGTAAGTGTGTGAAATGTCCAATGTATATGTTATTTTACATCAACTTTGGAGAATGTAAGGCACACCTGCTTTGCATTTACACAAAAAGACATCTACACTATTTAGTCAGAAACACCTAGCCATACAGGTGCATTTTAAAACTGTACAACTGCTAACTGCAGACCACCTGTTACTGCAACCAGAATCTAAAACATAATCTAATGGGAAATAATTACCACAGGACCACCACTGACCAGATATTATTTGGATGGAAATCTCAGCATATTACTGGATAATATGTGTAAAATAATATGTTACACGATCAGCCATTATTAATGATTTTTCAGCACATAATAGATTTTTATATTAATTTTTTATACATTAAAGACAAGACAGTCAGAGCAGATACACAATAGTGCAATATAATGAATAGAAGGTAGCAAGATTTTGTGTTGGGTTAGGATATAAAAGAAGTAAAGAGAACTGGCTAGTGCACTTTAACTAACCTACACAGAGGTTTCTACAGTATAGCACTGAATAACAATGGTGGTATGAAGAAGCATAGGCTGACAATTGGGTAACTCCAGTGTTAGCTTACACTAGCAGGCATTTTACCTAAAAGACAATAGTATTTATTAGGTGATCAGTGAATTTACATACTAGAAATCATTAAAGAGAAGCAGTAATGAAAAGAAATATAGATGGGCAGCATTTGGTGTCAGAAGTGGGATTCTATTTAAGTGCATCAGCTGCAAATCTGCATGGAGCTGGTGATGGTGGCAGTGGAATTAAGTGAGAAAGGTGAGGTGAGATATTAGCCCCTACGTTACAGTTTTACAAAGTTAATCCACCTTCCAACAGGTTCAAACAAGGTGTTTTTTTTTTCTTTTGGGGGTGGCGTGGGGGGGGGGGGGGGGTTAAACAAAAGCAGCCAAAAGAAACCTATGCAAACATGGGGAGAATACAACAAACTCCTGCCATCTTGAGCCCATAGGGCTGAAAAGCAGCTTTCTGTAGCAATGTACCCTCAAGTCTGACCAGTATATTAGCAAACTCATTTGTGTTCTAAAGACTGAGACTAATTAAACAATGTGTGCTTCTTAAAACGCCAACCACTAACTAGACCAACACAAGTGGCATCAGCCCTCAATTACAAAATGACAGAACTTTAGTCAGCAACAAAACCGAACTTTCAAAACATTTTTCATTTATTTAAATAAAAAAAAGGATAAAAGTTGTTTGTGTTGTACTGTTTAAATTTCTCATATAATAAACAGACATGCAATATATGTGAACAACATCTACTTGAATACATGTAGGAATATTAGTAATTCAAATATTTGGACATATTAATGACTGCCATATGTGAGGTAAGAATACATGTAAACATGAGTCATATATGCAAGCCAAATATATTACAAAATATATGACTTATATCTGGATTTATCATATTTAGACATATAAGGAGTTGCCATATATGTGAGCATAGGGCCATTTTTTATTTATTTATTTTTGGTATTTGGAAAAATATGTTTCATGCATTTACATATATATGACCATTATGTGTTACCATATCTGTAATCCCCATGCACATATACAGTACATGGCATATATGGGGAATCCATATATGGTCATATTTGGATTTTTTTAATGGGTCTCCAGTGTTACAAAAACAAATATCCAGAGAGAGAGAGAGAGAGAACTATTAATATGCTGGCACCCTCATCCTTTGCAATTCAGACATTCTCACACACACACACACACACTGTGCACCCTGTCAACAGTGTCTTGTCAGTTGGACACAAACCTCAGCCATTGTTTGATGAGCTGATAAATGAGATGACAGTAGTGTTTGCTAAGGTTAACCTAGTGTAGAATAAAACATAAAGGCACTCTGGGCCTCTAAAATGAGACAGGACAAGACAGAAACAGTGAAAAGAATGCCCTGAGTGCCAATCAGGACGAGAGAAAGAGCACGCTGCTGAAAAGGTCAAACTGTAACTGTATTAGAACTGTGGTAATCAGCAGGAGAGCCCTCTCTGTCTCTTACCACTGCTGATCATTAGCAAAGGAGTGTCCTGGCAGCGAGTCAGTGGAGACTAGGGGTCAGTTAGTTACTTATTACATTAATTATCATATTAATTTTATTTAGTAGTAACATTTAAATTATAAACCAGACTCCAGAACCATGCGTTTAACTTTTAAAAGTGTGGGGGAGTAAATTGAAGGGTGGGTGTTGACCTCAGTACATGGAAGATTCATGGGATAAAAGACCTGGTTATTAGAGGTGATGGCTGACCACATATACCCTGCATGGTCATGGTGCTGCTTTTTTTTTTTTTTTTTTATGTTTTTATCAGGTATCAGCAGCAAACAGTTATATAAGGTGTCCAGTTTCAATAAGTGGTGGGACAAAATCAGCCATTTTAGCTTGTGAACAGCAGCCAACGTACCTATTGTAGTTCTGAACAAAGCCCCAGGAAACCCACAAACTGAGTAGTTTTCTATTGTTATTTTCTTTTATTATGACACACTGTGAATTACCCTGTCCAGCTCCACTGCACAATAACACTTTATTTGAGGCTCTTTGCTTTTTCAGGACTTTGGAACAGTCTCCCACTCTTCATAAAGCAATCCCCTACAATAGCGACTTTTAAGTCCAATTTGAAAAACTGTTTATTTTCTCTGGCATTTGGGTCCTTTTAAATTATTTCAGCCATTTGTTCTGCCTTGGTTTATGTTGTCTTGCCATCAGTATTTTCTCTACAACATTTTATTGTTAGATTCTTTTACTTGTTTTATTTCATTTATATGTATGTTTTATAATCTAGTTGTGTTTGTTAGACATTCACTGCCTTTTAAATGTGGTATATGAATAAATATGACTTGACAGAGAATTTCACAGTTTGAGCTGAATAACCTACTTTTCTTTGTTTTAAGCTGGGAAAGAACTTTGCTGGCTCATGAATCAATTTATGTTAGTAGAAGCATGACAAGCAGGTTTTTTTTTTATAGAGCTATATTAGGGTAAAAAGTTTTGGTAATTTGAAAAAAAAAAACGAAATCTGAAACTGAAAGATTACATTTTGAGATAAATACTACAATGTATTCAAAATTAAAATAAGTGTAGGATGATATTTATCAGTTTAAATAGAATTTTGGTTCAATTATTTAATTCTTTTGAATAAATAATTTATTTTCATTTTTCACTTTCCCATATATTTTGATATTTGAAATCTTATCTTTTTTTTGGTCACAGATCTTATTTTTACTTTCAGAGCTTTTTTTTTTCACTTGCCTTTTTTATTCAGTGTAAAACTGTGACAAAGTCCTTTATAGTGATCTCTTTTAGACAATATTTAGCACCAATAATAGTAAAAGAGTTATAAACTCTATCAGAGTGTGTAGTTTCAGAGCCACACTTTAGTTTCCCAGCACTTTACTGGTGATAGTGTCCGCTCCATCAGGACAAGCTGCAGCAAGCTGGTAATGAATAAACTCCTTATTCCCCAGGTTCTTAGTCTGATTTTCCATTCCACCTTAAATTGTTCTTTAAATTAAACTGGTTTATTTTACTGGTTTATACACTTTAAAAACAATACAGTGACATCAATTCATATTTCATAGGCTCATAGTATGGTAAACGCTGAACTGATATTTGTTGATTGTATGGACTACATATTAGAAATGACCATTTTATAAAGCATCAAACTTGACTCATCTTTAAAAACTATGGGCAAATATGGGGATTTAGGATGCTTTTTTTAAATACATCTATCCACTCCGAATGCCCTTGTTTACATCTTATCTATTACCTGTACAGAACCAGTTGTCTTTTTCATATCAATTAGGAGAAACATGTTTTTGTTATTGTACCATTCCTTGCTATGAATGTTGAGTTCCACACACTGAGTTGTGTGTTTTTGTGTGTGTATGTGCTCACTTGAGAGGACAGTTAGATGGAGAGAAAAATAAGCAGTGTGACATAGCACCTCCCTCTCTCGCATTAATGCTCTCTCTCTTTGATATTTCTATTACTTGTGTTTATTCCTGTCCCCCCTTTTGTGTTATCTACTCACATGTGGTTTTATGCCCCTGTGGTCACACCCTATAATGTGAAGTTAGAGACTTACCTCTGGGTCAGTGTTCACTTCATGCTTGTTACTGCTGGTCACACCATTAATGAGGCAGTAAGCTGGAAAACCTGCGGGATCTTTATTATTTAAAACATCTTTGTGGCATTGTGGTGTTGTGTGTGTTGAAAAGCAATGGAAGGTATGAGACCTGAAGCTGCTTCTGTGGAGACAGTGGTCCCCTACAGAGGACAACTGGCTTCACGGCCCAACAGTCAATAGCATTAATAAGGACCCTGGGCAGTGTGCTGATGTGAGCACCCTGTGTCCTGTAGGACTGACCAGAGGGAAGAGCAAAGTCACTCTCAACTAAACAGCCCACAGTCAACTGCCATCTGGACCTTCACACACTCACTAAAAGACCCTTCTACCCATCAGTCCACATCATTCCATCACATTTCATTTACAGCTTCCACTGAGCCAGACACTGTTCAGGGTCGAATGTGGCCATGCGCTTATAGACACACAATAATACACAGAGTAAATCCAATAATGCGCAGAAGTGGTTAACGTGCTTCTGTTGGCTCTACTGTAGAATAACACTATTCTAAAAGGCTGTAAAATAATCAATATCAAATTAGGAAAGAAAAACAAGAACACTAATGTGTTACACTGTAAGAGTGAGATGATGAATTGTACCATATATCATAGCTAATAGAACACACTAGATTTTTCAGGAAGAAAACCTAATGTTTAATTGTAAGTAATTTTCAACTGAAATATTTTTCTGGGCCCAGAGCTAACATAGTGTAAAATCATATTTTTACTGTCAGCACACTTCTATCTCTACAAATACTGGCTTTGCAAGAAATTAGAAACACTGTAAAATTTGAATTTATATTCAATTAATTAATTGATTAATTAAATTATTTATTTACTTTCATCATGGAATTCTCTCACATCTTGTTGACATCTGAAGTTGGGCATGGTGGTCTTATTTGACAGGGGATTTAGGGCAAAATCCAAAAGTATAATGGTGTCTGTGAGAAGTAGTTTATGTGAGAGATTTTGAAGGTGTGTGTTTGAATTATACTTAAGCTTCAGTCACACCCTCGTAAAAAAATTTGCTTGCAAAATCCCATTTGTTTGGGTGGATTGGAGAGGTATAAAATAAAAGAAACCCTATTTTTTACCCATTTTTAAGCATGAATTCTAACATGAGCTGAGCCAATTATAAAATAATACATAAAAGTGAATTGGCCTTGTACACAAACAGTCTGGCGATTGGAGTGATTTTTAAATAACTGATATATCCAGATGCTTGTTTCTACAGTCACTGTCCATTCTCTACTGACCAGACCAGATCACTTTGTAGTTGTACAATTACAAACTATAGTCAATCTATTTCTCTGCATACTTTTTTATCCCCATTTCACCCTGCTCTTCAGTGGTCAGGATCACTACAGTGTAGGTATGATGTGGATAGTGGATTACACTCAGTGCTGCAGTGACACTGACATGGTGATTTTGTGTTAGTTTGTGTTGTTCTGGTATGTGTTTGAAATTGCCAATTTGAAAATAGCAATTTCCAGGTCTAGATAAGTTTTGAAAAATAAATAACCCCAAAAGGTTTTTGGAAAAGTCATGGAAAATTTCTTCTCAAATACTGGTAGGGGTGTAACGAGATCTATTAAAATGTGACGATATTTCTAGTCAAGCTTAAACTGTCTTGCAGGGGAAAAAAATCAATTGGGTGGTATGAAATTTTTAAGAGGGATCTGGCAACACAGTAGCAATGGTGGTGAGGGTGACAGCTCATCAGTCAGAGGAGCTCTCAGCAAAAGAGGTATAGCTAATGCATTATCTTGTCAGTTACAGGGGATATTTGCTAGTAGCAGCCAGTGTAATGTCGGAGTTGGAGGAAATTTGCATAGAAGATACTACCGCTACTTTTAAGTAGCATGTCTGGCAGCATTTTGGGTTCCCGGTGGAAGCAATAAATGGTAACAGTGACAGACAAGACACAAACCATTTATATACACTAAGAAAATCATGCTGTTCACCGCAGCTAATACAAGCACTATACAAAACACTTGCAACACCATGATGACTTTCTGCTTAAGCCCATCATAAAGAAAATGACGAAAGGACAGACAACCCTTACAAATGTCTTAAGAGACTCAGCCATACAGGAGAAAAAACACACTGTTGAGTTTGCATTTTACTTGTCAAATACAAATCACTGCTGACTAATGTCAAGTTAATGTCAAGTGAAATTAAAGGACACTGTCAGGATCGCAGAGCACACTGACAGAGGCAGACGCACTCGCTACAACAGTGACTTTTTATTTACACCAAAAGATACAAAACAAAGACAGAATACTTAGACCAAAAAGACCTAGATTGTGAGACTTAGACAGAGGGGTTTAGACAGAGAGGGAAACTGGACTGACAGATAGAACTAAACAGAGAGAGCTTACACAGACTAAAGCTAGACAGAGGGAACTAAACAGAAAAAGCTAAACAGACTAAACTAATACACAGAAAGCTAAACAGACTAAACATGAGACAAGACAGAACAGAAAGCACCAAGCAAAGGTGGAATGTCCAACAAAGAAGGAGTCACACAAAGGAACTTAAATATACAACACAGACAAGGGACACCTGAAACAGATAATGAGGGGGCAGGAATACAAATGAGACACGGACGAGGAGGCAGAACAAAGGCGAGACTAGGGCGGAGACATAAACAATAACAAACAGAGCCATGTGCACATGGTGGGGAAAATAGACAAGACAGGACAAGGGCGTGACACTTATTTACTTAATTCTTTTTTCAAACACAATTTTTCAAATTGTCTCCCAGGTATTTATGTTTATTACTTCAGTATGACTTTTTTTTTTACCAAACCATATGGCTTGTCATTAATTTAAGTTAAAATAATTTACATTTTAATGTCTACACAGATGTTTCAGAGAATGTATGGTGAGAAAAATTTGCCTCAAAGGCATGGAAATATCATGGAAATTTGTTGGTAAAAAAGTGTATGAACCCTGAGGATATCATTCATTCATTCATTAATGCTTATCCGCTTATCCTGTTCATGGCCCTGAGGATATCAAAAAAGTGCAAAATACAACATTTTACTGCAGGTACTTCCATCTTTCTTGAAATCGCTGATTCTCACTGTCATGTATGCCATATATCAGGCATCTGAACTACTTGATCTACTACTTTTATGGGCCCATCAGATATAAATAAATGTTTAAAAATTGCCAGAAATGGCAGCCCAAATAGCATGTCTGCCCACCTGGAAAATGCCCAGTATGCCAGATGGCCAGTCCGTCCCTGGCTGAGAATGATCCAACACCCAAAGCATACCTGTTCTGTGGGGGTCCTGTGGGGTTCTGACCATTGAAGAACAGGGTAAAAGGGGGAACATAATATACACACAGCAACACATGAACTGTAATCTATAATTATAAAACTACACAATGCTACTGTAGGGTCAATGGAGATGAGAGAATGGACAGTGAGTGTAGAAATAAGGACGTGGTCATAATGCTATGGTGGATCAGTGCATATTTTTTACTGTTGGTGTCATCAATTGTCCTGCCTCATCTATTCAACAGAGTGATGCAAATTGGGATTTTCTAGAGTGACCGCAGCTTTATATATGTCCAGTTTTATATTGTCCAGTTCTACTGACGTTGCTTTTCAGTGGTGTCTGTAAAATGTGTATGCAAAATAATTGTGTCAGCAATGGGTCGCTTGTTTTCACTAATTAGAAGGGGTGACTTCTTATGGAGAGAGATTAGTCTCAAAATACTTGACAAATGTGTGAATCATATTCCACCAATTAGACGCAAATTACAAGTATGTTTCACTATTCAAAAGTAAATATGTCCCAGGCTGTGTCTCAAGCTCTGCAATATGTATAAATAGTGTACAATTCATGAATGCATGCTTTATGATTTTCATAGATATATCATTTAATATGTAAAAAAATGCCTACTTAAAAGTTAATTAAAAATTCATATTTTTGTAAAGTTGTTTCAAATTTTAAACTTGTTTATAAAGTGTTGAATCATTTGAAGCATTTGTGGATGAAGTCACTCGGCTGTTTTCCTTGACATATTTTGGTTCATTTTCTCATCTTTAGATTTTGACTTTAGGTTAGGTAAAATTTAAAATGCTGGAAATTAAGTCAAAGTTAAAATGAAGGCCATGCACAAGCAATGGTCCAATTGATGGATCCCAGTTTCTAAACACATACGAATAAATAGGAAAGTTATAATAATATGCTGAAATGGTAAACTTTTAATTCCCTGTAGATGTGTAAGGTTTACATTAAAATCCTGTGCCAAAAAAAGATGATTTTTATTTCTAGTATATATATATATATATTATAATGACACATTTGCTGTAAATCAGATTTACCTATGGATAAACATAAAGTAAATAACACTAATTGACTGGCTTGCAAGTGACCTTTCATGATATGACAATTAAATAGCCCCAGTTTTGTCATGTGCTCTATTTTCACAGCATTACTCTGTAAATTACAGCCCAATTAAAGTAAGTAACCATAAAGTTGCAATTAAAGTAATATTAAATTAACTGACCAGTATATAATTTACAGAATAGTTTAACAACTTCTACCAAGTTGATAAGCCAGAGAAGCCAAGGTCACTACAGTCTTGTAACATCCAGTTGTATAAATCACAGAGTGGGCATGGTCATTCAAGTGGACACAGTGGAGGGAAAGAGAGAAGTAAATACAAACGGCAACAGCACGTCAAATTGCCAATGCATTTCCAATTTCATGCCCTAGTCCTTCACTAGTGCCGCAATCAACAGCCTCTGCGTAAATAAAGAGGCAGTAGTCTCATAAGTCATTCCCTGGGCAGGGAGTGAATGGGAGTGTAACGTGTCGAAACAACATCCAGGCTTGATTATCAAAGCTGAGAGACAAGCAAGAAACTGGAGGGGGGAGGGGGTGGGGGTGGCTTAGCCAAACCTTCTCATATGCCTTAACAAACCATTCAAAGTCAACCGCAGCGGAATTCGTACACTGGCAATATCATTTCACGGTACTCAAGCGATTTCAACACCCCCCCCCACCCCCATATGCGGACAGTTGCTTGTTTGCAACTATATATATATATATATGTGTGTGTGTGTGTGTGTGTGTGTGTGTGCTTGTAATAAAAGGCCATTACATAAATGTAATCATTGGTTGGGCCTTTGACGGACGGAGGTTTTAGCCCAGAGGGAACCGTCTTCATCCATGTGCCTTGATTAAAAAATGTTTAAATAAATAAATAAAGCATGAATGATTGCAGGCAGGTAAACAGAGGCAATTTAAAAAGAGGATGGGACTGCCCTGTCGACTCCAAAAGCCACCCCCACTTCTGGGGAAAAAAAAAAAAAAAAAAACTGTAATACTTTAATTAGTACAATGCCATTACCCAGCATTCCACTGAGCCAGGCCCCCCTCTGCAATGAAGGCTAATCAGATAGACTTTTAATGAGAACAGCGAGTGTAATCATCTCGCCTGCCTGGTCCCACAGCTTAAGGCCTATTACACTCTTTAAAATATTAATGATTCTCCAGTAAAAATCGTTTAAAAAGCATCTCCCAAAAGGCACAGAGAAATAATGTGCCAACCCACCCCCCCCCCTCTCTCTAAGCCAAGTACAGCGGCTCCTTGTCCACTCAGCGACGGATGGATTCATGACTGACCTTGGTGCCAGAGTGTACCTTGATACTGCAGAAGTGAGCACAGGCTGAAAGTGTCATAAGACACTGCTAATGAATATTTAGCCATACACCTTATTAAAGCTAATAAAGTATATACAAATGCACATACCACCATCAGCCATAAAATTAAAATGACCTATGAAATATCTCTTGCTTCCCTCTGCTCCACTGACAAACTGTAATTCACATGTTGCTCTGCATACTATTTAAAGATCCCTTCCACCCTGTTCTTCAATAATCAGGACCCTCACAGCACCACTTCATTTCTTAGTGACACTGATATTATGGGGTGTGTTAGTGTGTGTTGTGTTGATATGGGTGGATCAGACAAAGCAGTGCTTTTGAATTTCAATTTTGAATGGTCTCCATTCATTCTCCACTCTGTTAGATATACCTACTTCGTTATGCCACCTTGTTAGATGTAAAGTCAGAGACAGTAGGTGATGTTGTAGGTTTTAGGATTGCTATTTTTATGCTTGATGTGACCACATTTTGTACAGAAGGTGATCAAGCACTGTTTTGATAATTTAACCGAGACCATTGACAGCATATTTAATCTCAGATTTCACAATGCCACAGAGACAGCTTCCCCATTAGTCACAGTGGTAGCACAGTATAGGTGTGAGAGACCCATCAAACACTGCACGGGCAGAGGGAACAAACAGGTGGACTCTAAGATTCAGAACGGATTTACCAAAGCATGGCAGGATGGCAATGATAAAAAGTGGCACTCGTGTAGACTGTAAGGTTAGATATACTGTAATACAGCCAAAAATAGGCCTGAGCTTTAGACAGGTAAAAGTGCACTGATGCATCTGTTAGAACTATGTTCATTTCAATTAAAAAAAATCTCTATATTTTAAATTTTCAACAAAAAGCAGCACAATGGTGTCTGATCCACTTGTAATATTTTAAATGTTGTTTTTGTAATTAAATAATAGTTAGATCAAACAATAATAATGTAGGTTGGCATGGTGGCACAGCAGGTAGTTTCACTGTCACATAGCTCTAGGGATCTGGGGTTGAGGGTTTGAGTACCTCTGGGTGACTGTCTGTGCGGAGTTTGGTGTGTTCTCCCTGTGTCTGCATGGGTTTCCTCAAGGAGGTCCAGTTATCTCCCACGGTCCAAAAACACACCATGGTAGGTGGACTGTTGAGTCCATAGTGTCCATAGGTGTGAGTGTTTGAGTGAATGTGTGAGTGAGTGTCGCCTTGCAATGGACTGGCTGCCACTCCAGGGTGGCATTTTCCTGCATTGTCCTCCAATGATTCTGGGTAGGCACCAGACACACAACGACCCTAAACTGGATAATGTGATGGATGATGGACGTGTGTGTGTGTTCTACCCTGGTTCATAGCTGTCTCCTGTCTGTCTTTGGTTAGTTCATAGTTTAGTCTTGTCTAGTTTCCATGTACCTACCTGTGTTTATTCTGTCTGTTGTAAATAAAACTCCTTGTGTTTATGTCTGTCTCCTCATCCTCCGTGCTCAGCTGTGATAGAACACTAGACCTTTATAATGGGCATAGTGAGGAATCTGTGGGTTGGCTGCGCCAATCGTCGGACTCTCTTTTGTTCTGGTCCTGGCACACCCATCGGTTATGTAATTGTTTTATTGGACATTTATGATTTTATTCTGGCTTTTAATTTAACTGTTTCTTTTTTTGTAAAGCACTTTGAATTGCTTCTGTATGAAACGTGATCTATAAATAAACTTGCCTTGCCTTATTTTGTGTTTGTAAAGTAAGCTTTTAAGAATTCATCAGCATTTGGATGTATTCATAACCAGTGAATAATTTGTAGTATCAGTTTTTCTAGATATTTCTAGGATAGAGAAGATCAAGGTTTCATCAATTCAAAGACTTACAATCATGTTTTTATTTGGTGTAAGAGTGCACTTAATTTCCATTTTGGCCTTTTTAAGGGTGGAATGGCTTCATTCCATTAGACAAACAAATCTCGGCTTCATACTCTTTTCCACTACATTTTTTTCTGTAACTGGGACATCTAATTAATTTAGCAGAGATTGTATACAGTTTTGAGCTGTACATTAATAGAGATTGAACAAGCCACAAACCAAAGACAGGTTTTAAAGTTTTTTTTTTTAATCCCCAGGGTAGCAGAGCTATATTTTAATAGATATTAAATACAATTTTGAGTGGGGGATTATGCTCCAGGACATCTGAGCTATGCTGCAACAGGCCTTGCAAATGCTCGTCAGTCGTGGTGTGATATGATGAATGTGTATTAATTTCTAATAAGAAATTTGACTTTGAGATTTGATTCTAACACCCAGACTCAGACATCCCCTCTGTGCACCAGCAGATGGAATTTGAGATAAAACAGAGCAGATTCATAAAAACCACTCTCCAGGGACCCTTTTTATGACCCAAGGCCACAGGGTCAAGAGAAGAATCTTTTGGGAGAGACTCCCGAGGATCAGTTTATGCTCTGTGTAAACTGCTTAATTAAAATTTTCTCCAACTATAGATTTAAAACTTAATTCCCATTGGTTTAAAACAGTTTGAAGTTACATGTGTACCACTGTGTGAAATTAATTCCACTTACACAATCAAAACGTTTGGAATTATTTTATATGTTAAATCACCTTTTTATATGAACTTATGTAGAACCAAGGTAGCCACATACTATGTTTGTATTTGGCTAATAATTATGTAAAACATAGTTGTCTTAATGATATTTGTGTTAACATATCTTTTATATTGCAAAGTATGATTCAGAATCCTGGGACACTCATTTAAAAAGGGATGGTCTTCAAGTCCTTGTCTTGTCAAGGGTCATAAAATTTGTGATATCACTACCAAGGTACATCGGCCACATGCACCCTTAGAATGACCTTCTGAGATGAGGCCCAGGAGAGACCTGCATGGACGTGTCTCTCTCAAGGCGGCAGACCAGCGATGACGGAGAATTCCCACAGAGACCTTCAGCACGTCACCAGCTCCGCCGGAGGGGTCGTCGTGTCTGAAAAGAGGGAGAAAAAGGAAGTAGGCTGCAGCCTACAAGACTCGTGTCTGCAGTTCTCCAGGAAGCCATGCCGTAAAGCACCGCGTCAGCGACATGCTCCCTGTCCATCTCCCGGGATATGTAAGGTCACATGGTTTCATTTATTATCAAAATGACTTAAATAATTATTAATCAAAAACTCATTGACTCCGCTACATAATGCTTATGCCACCACAACGTGTGCATACTATTTCCACTACACGTGTCTCATAGGAATGCAATGTACACTAGTGGATGAGTTAAAATGCCAGTGCAGTGTTAGTAATTACTATAGCCTAAAGAGCAGTACTGTAGATGTTGCCTAGGAGCACAACTCAGCCTATCTAAAGTAGAAAACATGGAGAAATATAGTCACCCTTTTGTATGTTATCATGTTCACCACACTGAACATGGACCAGAGAGAAAAGGCAAAGTAGTGACATCTATGAGGTCAGGGAGAAAATTCTCTAAGCATGTTAATGACTGAAAAAATCTCCAAGCAGGTTGAAGTTCCTATGACAACAATGAAGTATAATTGAAAAGTTTAATGTCCATGGGACTGGAGCCAACCTCAGTGGATATGGCCTGTAGCCTCAGATGGAGCAGAAGGTTGGTGTGAATGGTAGATAAAAGTCAAGGAAAAATTCTAAAGCTGAATTCCATGGTCAAGGTACCTCAGTGTCTGATTGCTCCATCTGTCACTTGAGGGCAAGAAGGCTCCATGGAAAACACAAAAGGACTCTAATGTTGAAAGAAACAACTTAAAGGCAGAGTTGAATTTGATAAAATGTATGTAGATACACCACAATGCTTCCTAGAGCATGTTATTTGGACAGATGAGACTAAACAGATGCTTTTTGGCAGCTCTATGTTCACAGATGAAAAAGAAATGAACTTAAGAAAAGGCCAACATATGTACCATGAAACATGGAGGACGCTTGGTTAAAACTTCAATTTATGTTTCAATTTATGCTTTTTCATCAAAACTAATCCGTAAGTAATGCTTTCACGAGAACCCAACACTGTAGACTGATGCGCACCTCTTCAGAAATGTAAATACGTGTCACATTGACATAGAGCTCAATGACTGATCGGATGGACATGGTTCAAGTTAAACCCAGGAAGTCCAGGAACATGAATTACTCTGCACCACAGAGACAGCAGACATCGCTAGATTCACCACCAGGAATTTCCTCAGGCATGGCTGGGAAGTCACAGAATGAATAAAAAGGTTGAACAAAAAAGAAAATACAAAAACTCGGGCAGGAAAACCCGAGAAAATCATGTCGGCACTGGGTCAGTGTGCTGAGCAGAGTAAGTATTATGTATTGGGCCTATGTTGCTGTCTATGGCATGGTGTGTCTGGAGTCTCTGCAGGGCACAATCTCAAGGTTATCAAGGTTTTCTGGAGCGAATCTTACTGCTATATATCAGACAACAGGTAATGGGTCCTAAACAAGGCTGACACAAAACACACAGCTAAAAGCACTCAAGAATAGCAAAGTATAAAAGCAATGAATTATGCATAACAATGAACATTGCCTTAAAATGCTGATGAAGAAAATATAGTTTAAAAGTGTGTGTGGTGTTATCTGGCAACTTTTAAAAAGCACCTATCCCTTGAGGAAAGTTGCCAGATTAGTCATTGTGTAAATTTCAGTGTAAGTTTTGATTATTTAAAAAAGACGACATGTTAATATTCACTGCAAAGCAGATGTAATCATACTCAGGTATGTATATTATGACAGTATAATTATATATTTTCTTCATAGTCAGCTCATTTTATGGCAAAAGGCTGTTAGAGCCTGAGAGGGGATGGAGTTGGTGTTGTTTGTCCAAACATTTGGTTTGTTTACACCTGGCATTAAAAAGTGTTTCTGTGATCCAGTCACTTTTGTATTTCAACTGTCTGAAAAGCCAGATGCAATAACCCCCGAGATGCATTGTGTTTTCATTATACTGGATCAGTGTTACCACATTAGAAGGTGGCCAGATGCGAATCTTGTCCACCTTTAACCCTGTGAGGTCGAAGAACGTGCCGGCACGTCAAATACATCCATTTGTGATGTTTCTATTAATATCTTAGCAATAACACAGTGCAGAAATACAGTTCAAACACTCTCTGAATGTGCAGAAACTGCTATTTCCATTGCATGTTATCACAAGACAGTACATCCCAAGTATACAAGCTTGAGACACGCCTCCTCTGCCTCTCGCCGTGTCTAACTGGTGTATTTGCTTGTTTTTAAAACTCTGATCACAAGAGATAAAGATTTTCTAAAATCTGATCTAAATTTAAGGTTAGAGACAGATTATCTCTTCATAAAATGCTCTAGGTCACATGGGCCTCTTAATGGGAGAGCTGAGATTGTTCTGAACATTTTGATAAAAAACATGTGGGCAATGTATTATAATCCAAGTACTTTAAAGACAAATTTCAGAAAATTGAGAAAATATCCTTAGACCCCAAAGTGTAAACAGGATGTGTTTTCTGTGTCCAGATCGAATTACACAAAGGAAAATGCATTGGTTGAGAAGAGAGACAATGTAGGTGTGTACTTTTTCTGGAAATTCACAAACAACCACCTCATGTCAGAAATGTGTTTAATGTCTGCGTATCCCCACTGGAAAAAAACAACTGTGATTATTAGAGTGAGAGTCACTGGTGTTATTTATTTGTATGTACCTTGTTCTTTCTGCATCAGTTGAAAAACAGAATTGCAATGTACTTCTATTTGTGCTTTACTATATGTTGTTGCTTTTCAATTGGAAATGTACAACTGAAAATCTAAATTATGATAGAAAAAAAAATGTTTAAAAACTAGTGTGTACGAAGTAATGGCAATAATTTTCCACTGACAAACTAAACTGTGGTTTTTCTAATCAAATTAACCCTATATTATGACATGTCTGGTTATCCTGGGAGATCTATACATTAGGGATCATGCTTACTGGTCTTTGCAATGCACCAGAGGGATTTAGGAAACCAACATATTGCTTGCAGTTTTTGAGGAAATGGGGTATTGTAGCTCAAAACCCCATTGGACAAATGATTCTAAAAAAGCTGTAGACAAGGTTGGTTCCAGCAGGGATGATATGCAGAAAGCAGAATAAAAAACATCACTAGTGTGGATTTAGTGTGCTCCTTTAGTGCAGATGCTGACATAAATGGGCAATAAAGTAGCACAAAACCCACAGAAGGGTACATTTAACAAACAGGCTAAATTAATGTACCATAACCAAAATGCATTACTTCTCAAATAAGATGCCCCAAGAACATCATGATGGATGAAAACGTAGACATTGCCTACCATTGGAGAAGCAGCATGCGCTCCCTGTACTTTATGAAGCACATTACTGGTGCAAGAGAGTATTGCAGTCTTTTACTTGTGATAAATGCATAGATGGTCTGCGATGGTAGGGCACAGGAAATTAGGCCAAATCTTTACTGCCATCACTCAAGCCTGGACCTGAGAGGGCCTTAAGACCATATTGTAATTACAAATTATTTTTCTAATTAATTTTTGGCTTCATGTTCTATTAGCATCTGGTTATGAGGGTTAGAGCTAATTGAAAATGTTATTAAGCTAATAATGTTTACTCGGTCTGGTGTGGCTGCAGTTAAGCACTGATGAGCTCTAGTTCTAGCACTCTCTCTCTCTCTCTCGCTCTCTCCTCTCTCTCTTTTTCTCATGGCTGGGGGCTGTTTGCTTATTGTAATTGAGGATGGTAGGAGGACTTTTCTCTCTCTGGCAAAGAAATTCTCCAATCCATATTGGCATGCTGGCTGTAGGAGGCTCTGTCATACCCATGACTGTCTTTGTGCTTACTCTGTACACTATATAAAGGGTTTCTTGAGGGAGTACTAATTTATCCATGTGTTAAGATATAATGAAGGCATACAGGCATGCTCTTACTGGAGAGCCCCCTGAGAAAAAGCATGACATAGATTTAAGCGGCACTTATCATTTAACCAGACACTTATTGTGGGGAAATGTACATGTCTCAGGACACAGGATGCATGGCTGTATGGCTAGAATTACTGCTGTCCTCTTGGAGAGGGGAAATAATAATACACATGTACTGGTAAACAGCAAAAAGCTGAGACATGTCAAGCCTGGGGTGAAAGCTCATGTTGCGAAACACCTGATTAGCGATGTCTACACTGTGTATTGTTCCTCACTATGGCCTGAGAGAGGCATGTTCAGACATAACCATGAACAGCGCATCATGAATCTCATTTGCAATGCCCAGTGCTCTGTCTGGCCTCATTACCCTCCGGTCAATCAAACTCCCACCATTCGCCCTTCTATTCAAGTCTGTCATTAACTGTGGCAGATACTGAGAGTGGTTTGCAAACAAGTGTACCGTCAGGCCATCTCAATTAACAATTTGCATGGACCCCCTCATCACCCCCACCCCACACACACCCCCCAAATGTCACCTTCAGGGGGAGAAACAGGAGCCGTAATGAGACTAGGTGCAATCAAATTAGCTCTGCACACTCAAGCAATGTGCAGAAGCTAGAATGCATGTTTCTGCTTGGAACACCTTGCTACTTAAGATTAGATTCAGTAGCCTATCATAGACAGATAGCGACATTTTTCCTTTGTCTGAGTCACGTGGCAGTGATACCCAGAGATCAGCTGTATATGCAGAGCTTTGAAAAGCATTCAAGCCATGACAATTTAATTGGAAAGGCCCAGGATTTTGATGTAAGGGGACAACATACAAATAAAACAGTGCTGGAAAGACGACAACAAAGAAGAGATACTTGAAGGTTTCTTCAACAAAAACAGCTGTTTTATTTAGAGCCATGAACACTCAAGCTGAAAGGCTTAGGTTGATAGAGGATGTGCTCTATAGCCTCACTGTGAAGCATTCAATATAGCCCTTAATTTGGTTTTTCTATCGTTATGAGCTTGAAATCATAGCAGTAGTGAACTTTTTCTAAAGTTTACACACTGAAATATCCCTTGACATACAGTAGTGCATTATTATTCTACAATAACAGACTGCAGTCCACCTCTTTCTCTGCATACTTTATTGTCATGCCTACATCTCAGGACTCCAATTCCCAGAATGCACCCGTCAGTCACATGACTACCCACCAGTCTCCCTCGCCAGAATTCTAATTACACACACCTGTTTGTCTCCCTATTTAAACCCATTTCAGTGAACTGTTCTCTGTCGAGTATTGCTTTGGTTCACCCCTGCATACAATGTGTTCTCTTGTAATCTGTCTGACGATTTCTTGTTGCCTACTTCCTGCCTGTGTTCCCGGTTTACGTCTCCTGCCTTGTCCCTTTTGGTACTGTTTGTATTCTTTGGTTTTTGAACTCTGCCTGTTTTTTGACTACGGTTTTTGCCCATCCCCTGAGGTACTGTTTGCTCCTGTTTTTGAACTTTGCCTGCCTTGTGATTACTCTTTTGGATAACGACATTAAAAGAACTATTTACTGTGTTCCGCGACTGTCAGCTTTCTGTTCTGTCCTGACAGAATGCTCGGCCACCATGCAGACAGCGGACACAGATGCTGTTAGAACGGCTATAACTATTCAGGGCCAGATGCTAGGTCAACACCAGCAAATGTTGGCTAGTGTGACTCAATCTGTTGACTCTCTCGCTCAACAACAACAGAGTCAACAGCTCCAACTGAAACAAGTGTTGGAGAGTGTGAACGCCCTTATAGCCCGTATTCCTGCTCCTAGCCCTAACCCCAGTCATCCTACAGCGTCTGTCAGTTTGAATTCTCGTTATCCTGTCAGTAAACTGGAGATTTTTGAAGGTGATCCAGCTAAATGTAGTGGATTTTTATTGCAATGTTCCATATTTTTTGAGAATTCTTCTCCCAGTAACAATCAGGCAAAAATCGCTTTTTTGGTCTCCCGTCTGTCTGGTAAAGCACTTGAGTGGGCCACCGCTATTTGGGACAATATAGTCAATAACACATCCCGAATTTGTCACTACTTTCCGAGAAGTATTTGACCATGCTACTGAGGGATGTTCTTGTGGTGAGATCCTTCTCACACTTAAGCAAGGAGCTCGAACGGCAGCCGCTTATGCGTTAGAGTTTCGGACTATTGCTGCTGGGAGTGGTTGGAATGAACCTGCACTCATTAATGTTTTTCGGAATGGTCTTAATCCAGAAATACTCACAGAACTGGCTTGTCGAGATGACGGATTAACATTGGATCAGTTAATTTCTTTATCCATCCGACTAGACCAACTCCTGCAGAAACGTTGTCAAGCGTCAATCCGTTCCTGGTTTTCCTTTCCGCCCGGTACAAAGTCAAGCACCCAGTCCTAGTCTTCCTTTGGATCCTATGCAATGTGATACTATGCGGCTTTCTCTAGAGGAACGCCTTCGTCGTCTCCACGGTGGACTATTTTTATACTGTGGAGGATCTGATCATATTCATCGTGATTGTACAGGCCGTCCTCCGCGAGTCCTGACTCAAGACCTGGGGAGGAGTTCACATGCTAACTTGGTGAGTGTACCCACAAAAGGGTTAATATCAAAATCCTTTCTCATACCTGTCAAAGTGTACTGCCAAGGAACTTCTCTTGTCGTTCCAGCGTTAATAGATTCTGGAGCCGAAGGAAACTTCTTTCAACAATCCCTCGTTACCCGGCTGAAAGTCAAGACGAAGCAGTTGTGCCAACAAATCCAAATCCGAGCTTTTGATGGCCTTCCCATTGGAGGAGATTCTATTTCACAAGAGACAGTTCCTGTTTGGTTCCAAACAAGTTTCCTGCATCACGAGTGGCTTTCGTTCCTGGTATTACCCAAGGCGGATTTTCAGATTATTTTGGGACTACCATGGTTAGAAACTCATAACCCAGTTATCTCATGGAGTCAACGTGAAATCACGTCCTGGTCCTCCTTCTGTCAAACAAACTGTTTAGCCCTTAATCACATTTCTATACATTAAACTTCTGTGGAGAGCCCAGAGTCAACTATATCTGTGAAAATTCCTCCCGTATATTCCCAATACTTAGAAGTCTTCAGTAAAACTAAAGCTACAAAATTACCTCCACACAGGCCATATGACTGTGCGATTGAACTTGTAGAGGGCGCCACCTTACCTAAATCACGTATTTATCCTTTGAATTTGGAAGAGGAGAGAGTCATGAAGGAGTATGTAGAAGAAGCTCTAACACAAGGGTTTATACGCCCATCAAAGTCTCCGATAGCTTCAGGGTTCTTCTTTGTCAAGAAGGATGGTGGATTAAGGCCTTGTATAGACTATCGTGCCCTGAACGAAATAACTAAAAAAATTGTATACCCCCTACCCCTTATTCCGGTCGCATTAGAGCAACTTAGAGGTGCTACCATTTTCTCCAAGTTGGACCTTCATAGTGCCTACAATCTTGTTCGAATTAAGGAGGGTGATGAGTGGAAAACTGCTTTTAGTACTACCAAGGGTCACTATGAGTATCTAGTGATGAGCTATGGGCTGGCAAACGCTCCATCAGTGTTCCAGGAGTTCATTAATGACATTTTCAGGGATATGTTGGGAAAATTTGTAATCGCATACATTGATGACATTTTGATTTACTCCCCAGATGTCAAAACACACATAAAACAAGTCAGTCAGGTGCTTCAGCGTTTAAAGGAGAATAACCTTTATGTCAAGGGGGAGAAATGTGAATTCCACCAGCAGACCATTTCGTTTTTGGGATATGTTATCAGTGTGTCGGGTATAGTCATGGACGACCAAAAAGTTGAGGCGGTTGTGAACTGGTCAGTCCCGACTAACGTTAAAGATCTTCAACGCTTCTTAGGATTTGCAAATTTCTACACACGATTTATTAGGAACTTTAGTTCTATTGCAGCCCCACTTACTGCTTTACTGAAGGGTAGTCCCCATCGGTTTGGTTGGTCTGCTCAGGCCCAAGGTGCTTTTGAACGTCTCAAGACAGCTTTCACTACGGCTCCCATATTAAAACATCCAAATCCCGAACTCCCCTTTGTGGTTGAGGTCGACACATCGGAGACGGGTGTAGGGGCGGTACTATCTCAACGTAGTGGAGAACTTCCTAAGTTACACCCTATTGCCTTTTTCTCACATAAATTATCACCTGCTGAACGAAACTATGGCATCGGAGATAGAAAACTTCTAGCGGTAAAATTAGCTCTGGAGGAATGGAGGCACTGGCTAGAGGGTTCTTTACATCCTTTCACAGTTCTAACAGACCACAAGAATCTGGAATATCTCCGTACTGCGAAACGGATGAATTCTCGCCAAGCCAGGTGGTCACTGTTTTTCTCTCGGTTTCCCGATATAAGGAACAGGCTTATAAGAACAGATCGAATTCTCTGTCCTTCCAGATTGGGGAGAGGGTGTGGTTGGCTACTAAGGATATCAGGTTTGAGGGGAGGTGCAGGAAGCTCCTGCCTAAGTACATAGGTCCTTTTCGTATTTCTGGTAAAATTAATGAAGTTACTTATAAGTTGGAGTTACCTGCACATCGTATTTCTAATTCCTTTCATGTGTCTTTCCTCAAACCTGTGGTTCCAGGTCCTTTGAATGAGCTGCAGCCCGACGACGTTCCGCCCGCAGCGGTGGATTTTGGGGACTCTTCCACATATGCCGTGCGAGAGGTGCTGGATTCACGTAGACGTGGAGGAATTCTTCAGTATCTTATTGATTGGGAAGGGTACGGTCCAGAGGAGCGTTCATGGGTACCTGCAAAGGACATCTACGATCCGGGTCTCGTGTTGGCGTTTCACTCTCGCTATCCTGAGAAGCCAGCTCCCCGTCCCAGAGGTCGCCCTCGAGGATCAATCTCCAATCCCGCTCCGTCCCTTTCTATGTCTCGATCCAGAAACCCACGTCAATCTCAGCCCTCTGCATGTGCAGTCGTCCCTAGCTCTGGTAACTCTGTTCCGCTGGGTGGTCATCGTCGTGGCCGTCCTCGTTCCAGGCCTCCTCCGGTGCCTTCGGGGGGGGGTACTGTCACGCCTACATCTCAGGACTCCAATTCCCAGAATGCACCCGTCAGTCACATGACTACCCACCTGTCTCCCTCGCCAGAATTCTAATTACACACACCTGTTTGTCTCCCTATTTAAACCCATTTCAGTGAACTGTTCTCTGCCGAGTATTGCTTTGGTTCACCCCTGCATACAACGCGTTCTCTTGTAATCTGTCTGACGATTTCTTGTTGCCTACTTCCTGCCTGTGTTCCCGGTTTACATCTCCTGCCTTGTCCCTTTTGGTACTGTTTGTATTCTTTGGTTTTTGAACTCTGCCTGTTTTTTGACTACGGTTTTTGCCCATCCTCTGAGGTACTGTTTGCTCCTGTTTTTGAACTTTGCCTGCCTTGTGATTACTCTTTTGGATAACGACATTAAAATAACTATTTACTGTGTTCTGCGACTGTCAGCTTTCTGTTCTGTCCTGACATTTATCACCATTTCACCCTGCTCCTTCAATGGTCTGGATGTTGTTTGGTATGATTGGATCAGACACAGCAGTGCTGCTGGAGTTTTAAAAAACCCTTCTAGACTGAGAAGAGCCCTCCAGCCAAAAATATCTTGCCAACAGCATTCTGTGTCCACTGGTGGACTAGAGGAAGAACAACACAAACTGTGCAGCAACAGATGTGTACTCATTCAAAAAACTATGCCTCAAAAGGTATCCTCTGCTGAAAAGATTGTACCTGTCCCTCATGTCTCATGCTATAAACACCCAATTGCAGCTCTTGCTCATAAATATACTCACTGCGTGACAGACTTCTGCTATTTTATTTTACCAGAGATGTTTTTTTTTTCCCTAGACAGGTATTATCCACATTTCTTATAATACTCACTACTCCATGCTTGCTAGTTCCCATACTCACCAATCCTTCTCAAATTCAACTGGGATTCTACCCCACTTAACCTCACCAACCCCCACCCACTGCTTCAGACACAGCTGAGCCTTGCCAAAAGATGGAACCTAATTTATTCCCATCTGTTGGATCTGGATTTGCATTAATGAGACGAGGGCAGTCTGACTTCACTCTTGCACCATTACCCTATTCACCTTGGTAGAAACTTTCACTCACATAGGCACTCCACCAAAGAACAGACATACTCTGACATACTCTACCAAGAACATAAAGTTAGGTTAACTCTAAACTGCAAGCAAACATTCTCAGACACAACATATCTAGAATATATAGGATATACAATTTTCACAATGGACCTGGCTGATGTACCTGTCAGCTGTATTTTAAACCAAAATAGAATTATTGTAACACACACCATGCATTACAACATACTGCACTTACAAAGCATCAAAAGCTATTTGAACAATGATGGATCCCTCTTGGGGAGAATGTGTAGCCTGCTACAAACCCATATTTACAAGCCACAATTTTAAAGTGCTAATTGTTTTTTTACAGCAATGGAAATTTAAGTAACGGCTTAATGCATATTATATATAAATAAATTATATTAAATTATGTTTTTATTCATTATTATTTTATTTATTTTAACAAAATGGTAGAGTCACTTACACCCAGCTCCAGGGTCCTGGCATTGTGGGATCATTCCCTATCTCCAGTTATTGTCTATGAAGCGTTTGATGTATTCTTCCTGTGTCTGTGTGGGTTTTCTCCAGGCACTTGCATCCATTGATTTCAGGTAGGCTCTGGAAACATTATGACACCCTGAACAGGATGAAGCAGTTACTGAAAATGAATGAATGAATTATTTCACTCATGAAGTATGAGTGAAATTTCTGGGTATCAATTTGTCATTATTGTTGTTGTTGCTTTCAATAAAATGTTGCATTTCTATGAAATAACAATGCATTCAAAGCTTCGATGATGATTGTGGTATAGAGATCTTGTACTAAACCTATTTTAATCATGGATGCCCTCATGTGGGAGAACCTTTCTATGTAGCATCAAGTGGTTAATTCAAGGACTACAAAGCAATCAGATTTGATCTTAGGCTAGTTGTATGTTACAAAACAAATGATCTCTTTCATGAATATGGTTTGCTTCTTTTTGGTGCTAACTTTAACCGATAAAAATGCTGGCAGTAAACCTGCTCATTTAATACAGTCTGAAAAGAAGCTGAAGCACTATTTGAATATTTCTCCACCTTGCTATAAAATGCTATACCTTGGAAGAATTGTAGAGCATTAGGTAGGAATTCTGTCTGATTTCAGTATGTGAAAAAAGCCTCAGATGAGGAGCGAGGGAAAATGAGCTCATGTAATGAGCAGTCAGGGGCCGTCAGAGCTCTAAGTGGTTTAAAGCGCAGTGACAGTTGAACTTAAGGGAACCAGTAGATATCATAGATTCCCGTGATGAAGGGGAACTTGGTGTTTGTCATTCCCCTGACAACAATTAGCAGTCATTAAGGAAGCTAAATGCGTGTGTTCTCTTCTAGAATGATCACAGCAGGGTCAGTGGCCCATCTCCCCCCTTCAGCCCAGCTAGTGGCTGAAAACTCAGCCGTGATGAAACTCTCTTCCAAAGGCTGGCGGGGGAAATTAACACACTGTTTGTTGCCTTTAATTTTTGCCAGGCTGCTCCTGTCAAGAGCTTATCATTGTGGATGTGGGTGGGGGGGGGTTCTCTGGAAATAACAAAGCCAGAGAGCCCCCTTTAGTGCTATTTCTCACCTCGTAGCCTCGCTTGGGCTTGCAGCAAGGGTGCATTAGATCACTATGTTTAGACATCTGAGTTGCAAGAACTGACCCCAGTCCATAATAATAATTAAAAAAAAAAAATAATAAAAATAAATAAATAAATAAAGTGAAGTGTACTAGAAGAGTACATGTCTTCAACAAGGCACCAACAGTGTAAATGCCCCCTTAAATGGACACAAAAAGAGTCTTCTGCTCTAGCTGTGTACCGTAAACAAATGTTAAGGACACAACTGCATATTTGGCTTTTCATTATCTAATATTTGAACCAAAAGCAACAAGGCAAATTCAGTGTTCGACCTAAAACCGTGAGTGAAAGTCAAGTCATGACTAAGTAAATTGATGGCTCAAGATTGTCGGATACATGCTTAGTCAAAATAACTGATTCTGAAATGAGGGTTACTAGTTTGGAGTTAATCCCTCCTTTTCTTCTCTGAAGGTATATACACAAGACGGTGCAAAATTTCTGTGCAGATTTGATCTCATTCACTTACAAAATAATTATATTACTACTCCAATTACACAACCTAGCTACAACACAGACAGCACAACAGAGCGCTGAGGAGCCTGGACTTTTTAAACCAATGTGTAATTGGTTTAGTCTGTTTGCACACCTAATTTTGAACATAGTAAAGAGTTATGGTGGAGTGGAAATGTTCTCTGCTTTCATATTGGTAAAGAAAAGAAAATCGCAAGGAATTAAAAACAGGAAAATGCTATGCCTGTGTGATTTCTGTTTCGAGGCACGCATTTTATTATTGCAGCACTTGTTCACCAGCTCAGCAGGACAGCTCTGGAGCCATACTCCAATATACTCTCTTAACTTGAACAGAAATAACTTGGCATCATTTACACATGTATCATATATCACTATAATTTCTATAATTTAAAACCGTTGCAAACAGTGTTTAAACCATGACATTATTGACCCTATCCATTTATCTCTGGCCTGATTTAGACAAAGAGCAGATCTGAATTAAGCAGCCTTGGCTCCCATCAAAACTGGTGTAAATGTGGACTGGACCACTGGAAAGAAACAACAAAAGTCCTGAATAGGGACCAGTGAAAGATCCGGCTTTCATTTCAAAGTTCAAAAATGGAATGTGTGACCAAATATATATACTCTGTTATAAAAATATTTTATAAATTGATAATACACTTAAAGTTCATGCTATAACGTGAGATATTGGCAATGGTGTACTACGTGTTGTTTAAGTCATCCATCAATGCAGTTCCACTGCTTGACTGTCCCAAGGGTGGAACTCAATACCACCTGGAACTGAGCACAGTGAACATATGCTTATGTGCAGCTGCTTGTTTTTAGCTTTGTCTATTGATGTTACACAAGCTGCGTGTCTGTAATGGATCACTCTATGAGTGCACTAATAGTCAGTTCCCTAACAAAAGGCACAGAGGGTTCGCCCCAGATAAGCTGCAATCACAATGTCCATACCTTTTCCTGAGAGTATAGGCACTATGCCAAACTAGTCCAAATAGCAAACAGAACCATGGTATGGATGCAAGGATTCAATTGCACATAGTCAGAAGAGTGGCAAAGCAGGTAAGGCCTGCATAAGTCTTTCACATGATCTGTACTGAGAGACCTGGAACATTATCCGTCTCCCTGTGCATCCCATTCATAGCCCAAGCAATCAATCCACACCAGGGTTATTACAAAGCCTCTGGAACAATGGCGGTGTCACTGGAGGTATAGTGGCTTCTGAAATAAAACTCTTAATGGATAGCTGCGTGAGTCTGACATGGGGAATGATTAATTAGGCCTTAAGCGGGGCTCTAAAACTCTTCATGCCGGCTCATTAGATGAGAAGAGAGGGCATTTTTAGCAACACTACTTATTATCCTTTCGTAGCTCTCTGAGCGGATCTTTTTTCCCTGGCCCCGCTGTCTGACATTAAGGCTGTGGTGTGGTTTGTTGCCACACTGGAGATATGTGACATTTAGCAGGGCATGTGGTGAAGCTCCAGGGAGCATGGCCTCTCTTGGGCAAGATGAAGGATGGAGAATTCTTTGGTTCTTTATAGCTATGATTTTATTTGCCATGTCACTGCCTTTGCAAGCTCTCAACGACCAGAGGAAGGCAAGCACAGCTGTGGAAAAGGACAATGTGTTGAACATGGTCCATAATTGGCCATCCCAGAACATAAATGGGTCAAAGAACAAGTTTCACATAGAAGTCCCAGTCAAAGAGCTGGAAACTGAAACCTAGTCACTGGTTCTTATTTATATGTGCTTTACCTGATCTGGGATTTAAACCATAGTCAGTTTTGATCGATCTGTGCTATCTTTAATATTATAAAATTAAATTTAAGTGATCATAATTGTACATTAGAAATCAAATTCATAGTGTAGTGAAGAGTGGTACATAGGTACAAATGAGAAAAGAGAATGTCATGCTTTGAACTGCAGAGCTGGACATCCTCCAGTCCAGAAAGCTAACATCTGGTCACATTAGTAATGCATTAATTATAAGTCACAGTTGTGATGTGCCTAGAGGAAGGAAAGCAAAAGGGTCCCCACATGACAAAACATGCATAGATATGAGGAAGCCCAAAAAGCTTTCTCCCACGGCCATGCCAAGCTTCTGTCTGCTCCTATACATCAAGTGAATCAGCTACAGGGCGCACTCTTCAGAATGTCATAGAACTGTGTTCTCCTCTGCAAGGGCATTAAAACATCATAGCATCTTTCTCAGAACCTCACTCCAGACTGTTCTTGTTGTTGGGCAGGACTTCTGTAATGTATGACCCAGTCATCCATTTCTTCTCCAATGTAGGTAATTAATTAGGGGAGATGTTTGCAGTAAGAGTTTCTACTCTTTTCGGATCACACTAGATACTGGAACATTGTTGCCTTGCACAGCATTGTTGCATTGCACAGATTTACACTCTTGTAGCCCACACATACCACTGGGCATGGTGACTTCAAGTTAATTTGCAGTTGCTCCAGAGTGTCCCCTATCAAACCCACCACTAGGTGGTATTTTTCCCTTAACATTACAGCTTCAAAATCATTGTCATGCTTCACTGTCCTGTAACAGACAGAGGGAATAGAGCCTCTGTTATTGATACTCCAGGCTCAGCACTGCAGAAATGGCACAATGAAAATTTTGGGGGCAGACAGGTTACACACCCCACAAAATCATGAGGGCATTGAAGCCAGTAGTTCAAGCCTCACTCACAGGGTCATTGTGAGAGTTCCCATGCTTGATTTGGGAGGAAAACTAGTGAAGCAAATTATGGAATTCCTTGGCATATCAGAAAACCCTGGTAATTATGTGCTTCCTCAATTTCTCTCATTCGTGACTTGAGTAAAAAGAATTCTCTCCACATACTGTGATGTATTTAAAGGCCTCACAGACCATCATTTTCACCACTGTTGCCAAGTTTGCAGTTGGCACTGAAAAACACATTCATGCTTTTATCTCCTCCTGGTTGGACTTGTTATGCCCGTTTCCTTGTTTTGAGTCAGAGGGTTGTGGCTTGTCTGCAGTTTGCTCAAAATGCAGCAGCCAGTCTTCTCACCATAACAAAACTTAGGGAACATATTACACTAGTTCTAGCCTCTCTTCATTGGTTGCCTGTGAGTTTTAGGATTAATTTCAAAATATTAGTGCTCATTTGATCTCAGACCAGGGTCTACATAATGAGTGCCCAGCATCTTTGAGCTCCTGTGCTCACTTGAGTGGGTGAGACCCTTAAGATCCTCTAACCAGGGGCTACTATCGATGCCCAGAACTAAACTCAAAGCAACGGGGGATAGGGTATTTGCAGTGTATGCTCCTAAACTGTGGAATAATATCTCCACTAACTTTAGAGATTTAGTCTCAGTATATGAGTTTAAAAAAATGTTTAAAGATTTACTTTTATTCTGTTGCTATTTGTAACCCTTGATTTTAGTCTTTGAATTACTTTGTGTTTTTGGCTTTATAGTTTTATTATTTTATAATTATATTAAAGATTTAATTGTTGTATTTTTATTTTATATTTAGTTATGTTGTATTGTGAAACACTGGCTTGCTCTAGAAAATTGCTATATAAATTAAGATTTACTTACATACTATTTCTCATCATCCATGCCAGTATAAAGAAGACATGAAAATATGGGCACTGGTTGTTTAATTGTTTGCATGTATTCATTTTTTCATGAAATTAGCCTTAAAAGAACAAAAACTCCTCTATTCAACACATTCAGCAACAAAAAGGACAGACTTTAACCAAAGCAGGGAAAGTGTCCATTGGGAGTGTTAGGCCTAGATATGCCATCAAAAATGCTGACACTTCACTGCCATTCAGCCTTTATGCAGATTTGTTTCCGCTCTGTTTCCCTTTGAACAATTTGTCATACTTTGGTCAAGCGTTAACCTGCAAACGCTGACTCCTCATTCATTCCCATCCTGAGGATAGACGTCATGCCCCAGGAAAGCAATATTCAAGAGAAAAAAGGAAAAAACAAGATATGGATTGGTGAGCATTCAGACTAGCTGAGACTATGCGCAGCATGGGATCCATCAAACTAGCATGGGTGGTCATGAGAGCTTATTAGAAATTTTGAAAGAAATGACACACCAAGCCCCTTTTCCTTATGGTCACAGCACTAACAAGCATGTATAATGGGTCACTGAGCGTGTCATCCTGTTCTCAGAAAGGGAAGCCAATTATATAGTTTAGCAGATCTATTTCTTGGTTCTAGCAATGGTGGCTCATTTACAAGCATTTTGTCTACTTTTGACTAATAATTTCATCTGTATAATAACTGTAGAAGCCCCATGAATTAATTTTCAAGAAATGTGCTCCTATTTTCTAACAACCCAGGAGTGAGGTGCCAGTGTGGCTCACTGTGATATGTCCTTTAACAGAAGATTTAGGAACACTACAGGCCATTTTATGTATGCCTATGAGTCTGGAGCTACCTGAGTTCATTGCACAGAATGTAGGAACACATCCTGGTTAAATTGCCAATTTCCATCACAGGGCACAGGTCACACACAACCATGGACTATCTTGCACAGCCAATCCACCTACAAACATGCTTTTGAACTGTGGGAGAAAACTGGAGCACCTGGAGGAGACACACAGAGATACAGGGAAAACACACCGACAATGTTGTTCCTTGATCCATATTTTGAGAATGGCTGGTGTAAAATATTGTCAGCAACGCTGCCCTTCAAATTCACAGGAAAATTTATGCTTTTGTGTCAAACCTGCCATATGTCCTGCAATGATGTGAACCCTATGCCATACCCTGACATGTACCTCCCCAGAAAACTAACTATGCATTGTATCAACACAGACCGCAAAATTGGCATTTCCCCTGCAGTCGGAAAAAAGAAGTCCACCAAAAAAAGCCCACAAATATGAAGTCCTCTACTCCAAACAACAGAGACTGCAGACAGCAGCAAACAAGTTGAAGTTATGTAATAACTCACGTCATTTCCACATTGGACAAACTTTTTGCATTTGTTCTCATAGGAGCAATCTCATCTGAACTCCTCCACAAAAACTTCACCTGCCTGTTTCAGCCTATACAGACATAGTTTGTACTAGCAAACAGATCATTTTAAAATGATCACTATAAGGAGCAGTAACACACATCTGTAATGTGGCAGCTTAACAAGGGGTGGATTGAAACAGGGCAAGCCACCAACAGAGCACTAGAGAAATAGGCCTCAAGTGCAGAGACACACAAACAACCCCTATGGAAGTTAGGAACACCAAGACAAAATGAAACACGAGAGGAAAACGTAAGATGTCAGGGGAAAACTGATCAGCTCAGAATTGAGCAAAGGAAACAAAGGCAAGAAAGTTTCCCAAAACAAAAGGGAAGGACAAGATGAGATAAAAGAAAAAGATGGAACACAACTTATTTCTATTTACTTATTTATACTAAAAAAAATGGTAAAGAAAAGAAAATATCAAATCCCAAGAGAAAAACCAGAGGGAAAGCTCTGGTGGAGAAGACATTGAACAATCTGCTTGGCTCTGCTTCTAGTGAATGTAGAAGCGTAAATCAGCCTAAAGGGTATTTCTCAAAAGGTGTTCTTGTGTTATGTCTTCTTTTTCTTGCTTGATGTCATCTTCCATTCCCCAAGTTTCATTTCATTACTGAAGAACAAAAATACCAGAAACAAACTTCCCAAAAGTTGTTCTTGATGCACTCAAGATTATGACAATGCATCTGATTGTAACTTGACAATGAGGCTGCAACTGCCACATCACAAATCCGCTATTGCAAAGTGACTTCTCAAAAACCTCATAGACCATGAATTTTTGTGTCCACCCTGGCATTGCATTCACCCAACTAAGTTGCTGTGGGTAAGAGGATTTGCCCAATGTCCTAAATGTAAATGTAAACTACAGAACAAATTAGAATATATTCACCTAGCCCTTGCTGCCAGTGCCTCAGATGAAAATATGATTCATTTGACCAGGCTACTTTTTTCTAGTCTTCAAATGTCCAGTTTTGGTGAGCCCACTGCAGCATCAGGGTCTTTTGCTGTTCTAGTCCATCCACCTCAAAGTTGAGAAGACTGTGATGTTACTCTTCTCACCACAGTTGTAGAGTGGTCATTTGAGTCTTTCTGACAGTTTGATCCAGTCTAGCTATTCTCAAACTGAATAAATTATTGGTGTAGTGAGTTGTGGATGTTCTAAAACCAGAGAAAATGTCTACCATTATCAGCATATGCAGATTTGAATGTAGCAACTGTTACAGCAGTGTGAGTTTTCCTGACTTGATTCTCTGACCCTAGAACAGCAGGATACATCATATTTCAACACATATGGGGTATTGCATTAAGGTTTTGAGCAGTGTAATACATTTGGGTTAGTGTAATTGCTAATCTGATAACATAAAAATGAGATCATGGGATATTCCAGTCATTTGACCAATTCTTTAGTTCTCTTTAAATGCACACCTATGAACAGTATACCTAATTATTCTGTCTCCATTTCTGCCACACGAATGGTGTGAAAGACAATTGTCAGTAATTAACAGGTATTGATGGCAGGTGCCATTAGTGAAGTGGCACATGCTGAAACATGCCATTTCCGAATGGAGTAACAACTACTCTCTGCTGCCAGATGTTGCTGTGTGACTGAAGCAATTTTTTCTTATCAAAGTATGTCAGATTCACTTACAGGGGACATCAATGACAAATGATCAAATATTTCAAATAGCAGATTTCTATGTACATTAATATTTTACATTTGCAAATGTATTTAATATTCTCATTTGTTTATCATTTATATATCTTAATTTCAACAATTAACATTGAACATCGCCTCTGCTCCTCTAAAAGAACACCACTGGACAGCTCAACACACTTGGCGGAGAACACTAACTATTCAGATCTGTCATATCAGCTAACATTTCTACACTGACTAGCACTGTGCTGATGATGATAGGGAGAAACTGGACTATCCTATCTGCTCAAAGATGGCAAAGACAAATGTGCCCTCTTGGACTCCCAGCCTCAGACGGCTAAGCTATCACTGGCGATGGAACTGCCAATGTCCAGTGACATTGTCAATGTCCAATGTCTCCCAGTGTTGGGGCCAATGCTTGGTAGTATATATTAAATGTAATTTTAGTGTGACTCCTTCTGTAAAGATTTGAATTTGAAGTAAGTTCCTCAAAACTTTTCAAGTCTGCTAACTTATCAGCTTCTGACCTGCTGAGAGTGGAATGATGTCCAGTTATAGAGAAAAAATGTAAAAAAAGTGCCTTGTCTCAGCAGGCAGAGATGTGCAAATGGTAGTTCTTGTTTGGGAATATTGTATATTGAAATATTTTAACAGCAACTGTTCACACAGCTCAGTTGTGTGGCATTGGGGGAAAATTTCTGGCAGCATCCACACATTCTGGTGTGGAACTAAAGGATTCTGAATCTCAGAAGAAAATGTTTAACAAAAAAACAGGAACATGTAGATGCTGTGATCAGATGTACTAACAACTGCATGTACTTTGCTTTTAATCAATACCCAATTTAACAGAATGATTACTCCTGATAGATGGAGTCTGACACTGGAGTTAATTTTTAGCAGCTTATTTTCTTAAGTTGGACCCATTTTATAATCAGTAAAACATCCTGGTGTATGGTGTTATTAGCTCTTCCATTTAGAAATTGCTGTGATTGTAGCATTGGAGATTAAGAAGGGTGAGGTAAATAGCACAATACATAATTTAAATAAATTATTAAATATAAATAAGAAGTAAGTCTTGAGTATTTCTATTGATCCATTCACCATTACATTTTACCACAATGTGAAGGAAAACTATTCAAATGATGTAGAAAAGTCCACAAAAATGGAGATACATATTTTTAATTGGACAGTGACAATATTTAGAACACAATTTGCCAGTTAGAACAGATTGCCAGTCATATTCAGTACACTTTGTACCAATATTGTGAATTGTTTTAGCAAATTATGTATGAAATCAGATTGAGATGACCATATATGAGCATAATATTTTACCCTTGTGAGGGGGCAAGTCATATTTATTAGATATAAAATATCATTCATTAAATGTGAATATATAGAATTTGAATTTCTGGCAGACACTCTGTGTAAAATCAGACCTACTCTTAACTGCAATAATTCTTCTGTGTAATGTTCTCCCACAGCAGTATATAGGGCTGTTTATGTAACGGTTCTTCAGATACATAACACAGTCCAGGTGGATTTAAGAAAATCACAAGTGGATCATAATATGAATCAAATCACTAGAATATATAACAAATATATATTTTAAATGATATTACTTTTTATATATTCAAATAATTTCACTACTCTTCTAATACAAGTATATTTCTAGCAAATTTCTCAGAGCTGCCTGATTGAACCCTGAAAGCTTGTTAAGAGTGTGTTTAAATGATTAATACATTTTAAAATATAAATAAAATATTTGCAAATTGGAAGTATATTTAAATTTTATTTAAAAACTATTATAAAAATAACATGATTATTATACTCAGTATATGTTAACAGTAACCTAATATTATTTACATTTGATATTAGGAGTGATTTAGTGATTACAAAATAACAGCCTGAGTACATCAGCACAATTTAAGTATACTTTATTTTTCACAATGGATGTGATTCAGAAAAGATTTCTCTTTTTTGTTTTATTGATCCCAATGTATTTTCTGAATCCTTGTAAATGAGGAAATGTCAAAATAATATATTCGAGATTCCCATATTTGAGAAATTGCAAGAGTCATCATTAGGAAGGTGGATTCTCATTATTATGAGATAAATGCATGATTATGAAATGCTAATAATTATGTGTAACATTCTTCATGACTATAGTTTATGTTAATGTGATGGAAATGGGCTTCCAGTTCAGATTCAATGAACAGAGAACATTGGCATTTCCTTCAGTAAAGGTGTCTGCAATGCTGAGTGAAATCACTGGACTGATGCTGAAGTAAGATGAGAGCGCTCCATTTTCAGACACAATGACCTCAAAGTTTCTCAAGGATTACAATTTATTCACTGTGATTTGTGAACTCATAAATATAGGACTGGACAACCACACACTATTTCCAGTTTATTGGCTTTGTGTGATTCCTGCAGATCTAATTTCTCTGATTTTGTTCCAAGGCTTGTGCTCTCCAACTGTCAAAACCTGTCATCATATAGTGCCAGCCAGTATTTTCCACCTGAACTCTGTTTTTCTCCACATGATAGATCAGAGCACTTGCCAGTTCAACTGCAACAAGATTTTACTAAAAAGAGCACTCCACAGGTTTGTAAAATTTGTGCACTTGGCTTTATTGTGATTTGTGATTACATTAGTCACTAAGAGTGCTCCCATCCACTGGTGGTGCGGTTTCACTAAATCCACTCAAACTAGGTATTATGTACCCAAAGAAGAAATACAGAAATGAGTATAACCCAAATGTAATCATAGAAACCACCTTGAAACAACTTAGCAACACCATAGCACCCATTTAGATACACCTTAAAAACATTTTGGACACCTTAGCAACCCCAGAAATATTATAGCATTTTTCAAAGCATCAACATGGAACACCTTAGAAGCTACCTGTAGCAACTACACTGTAATCTACATAGAACACAATAACAACCACTTACAAAAGCCTATGCTTTGGTAATGCAAGATGGTCGGAAGCCAACTTCAGACCAACGTAGGCCCAACGTCAATTATTGGTTGACAGCCAAATCAGGCCAACGCAGGCACACCGGCCAAAATGTTATTGGCCCAGCATGATTTGTTAAAGTTATACCACCATATTCTATGTGGTTGAGCCAATGTTGGGCCAATGTATACTTGCTATCTGGGACCTTACCAACACCATGCTTAGGTGCCACTAAGCACCTTAATAACCACTTTATAAACCACATACCATACCAAATCAAACATACCATATCAACAATGAAACCATCAGACAAACAACATCTTAAACTTAACAACCACTTGGCATACCTTATCAACAAATTAGCAAAAACAGTTTCACCATGTAGCGACCACTTAACAAGAGTCTAGAAAGAGTTTGGAACTCACTAGCAACATCCTGGGACCACATAATCTGTGAAAAAGAAAAATAACTTTTATAATTTTCAAGGGCAAAAGAGAGGAATAATTATGATGTATTCCCAATTTTACTGGGAAAAAAAGAACCTGGAAATACATTTCAGCCACAAGAAGAAAGAAATTGAAGCCCAACTACATTACACACATTCAAAGCAGGAGCACAGCTTTGTCTGGGAGTGAAATAAATTCAGCCAGTTTTCCTAAATTCCATGCACATTTCCCAGAGGATCACTCAAAGGAAACCTCCGGATTTTCAAACTCTTAAAGTACCACCACCAGCACACATTTAAAGCACAGATCAGATAGAATAAAAGTCAGGTTATTTCAACAATTTTTTTCAGCCCGTCTGCATTCCCAAGCGCTCAGCACTTTTTTCTTTTCTTTTTTGTTAAAAAAAACAAAGAACTGTCCTTTTTTGTTAAAGTGAACGACCCCCTCTCTGTCACACATGCAGACCTACTTTTTTATGCAGTTAGCTGCGCTTCAGGCAAAATAACAACTTGCTATTTTTTCCAGGCTGAGGCTGATGGCTTTTTCCTTTTTTTTCTTTCTTTCTGAGGAAACACAAGGAAAAAAATGAAAAAAAGATTACTTCCATGCCAGTGACCATTTGTTGCCCTTCCAGTGATGTGTGACCCTGTTTTATTTGATTTCATTTGTTCACTTTTCATTACCATTTCTCTCTCTGATTCGCAGGAATGGCAGTGCGGAGAGCTGAGATGTCTATGTGGGATGGCAAAGCATGGCCACCACCTCAAAAATTAACTTTAAATAAATAAAAGTCACCAAAGGCTCCATCAACCCTGAAAGTTGTGCAAAATTTTGGGTATGTGGAGACATTCAAAAATACTGTTGTTTTGTTCGCTGGCTCAGTTAATTTGCCCTCTTTTGAAGCTGACTGATTTAATGGTTTTATGTTGTTGCTAACCCTATGTTTTGCATAATTTTATGCTCTGATTGCAGCAGTTATGTCCTTCTTAACAGACTTAACAACCAATAGCACCTCTGTGGAATTCCATGTGTTTTAACACAAAGTCCTGTCATTTTATTACAACATCAATTACAATTACATACTTTAAAATAATGCCATGGATTTTGTATATTATGTTACCCCTGCAAGCTGGTCTCAAGGTGACATTTCATGTCTGATTAAAAGACAATTCTCAGGATTCAATGTGTACTAAATATATCTGTGGATGTTCCCTTGAATTTCTGGCCACCCAAATCTAACACTATTCCTAAGAGATTAACACACTGTTTCTGCACCTCTTGTTCAGTTACATACATTTTTTGAATGTACTGAGTGAAATAGAGCATCACTTGCTGGTCATGAAAAAACAATAAATAATAAATGAAATAAAGTATTAAAAAATTATTTAAAAAAGTATAAAAATGTTGTAAATATTTGGATTGCTCTTAGTGTTATGAGTTGTAAAATTGTAAATATATTTGTAAGGACAGGCTGCATTGTGTATAATGTGTGTTTGCGTGGGCTACCTGCATCAACTGAGTGCATGGTTGTGTTGGTGAATAAGAGCAGTGCAGTAAAAAGACAAACCTTTGGACTGGAGCAGCAATATTTCAGACATGCGAGATAATCTGAGAGTTTAAGTCTTGCTCAGCAGAAGAGAGGAGAATTAATCCAATTGGAATTGATCAGCTTTGTCTCCAAATGGCAGAGGACATGAAAGAAAGAAAGAAAAAAGATCCCGTCACTGCTATTTAAGATGGGCAGAAGGATTTAATTTGTGATGAGTTCATGCCCTACATCTCTGTAAACTTAATTGGTCACTTAAAGTTTCTTCTGAAGTTTAAGTCTACCCAAGTCCCCCTTTGCAAAATGACTGCATTAAATTTTAATATCTACCCTGGTTAGTTTGGGAGGCAGAAGCTACCATAAGGTAAGCTTGGGGCATCTAGTTCTGGTGTAATTAAGAGCATTTATGTGCTCCAGCGGTGCCCTTCACACCGGGTTACCCCTGGAAATGAGATAGCATTGCAACACTAACGTCTGCACCCTCCTCCATCTCAACCCTACAATTAGAGACTTGTGTAGAACCAAGGAGAGAGGCATCGAGATCATGATCCATGAAAGGAAGAAAATCAGAGCAAGTGATTCTGAGAGACAGAGAGAGAAGGGCAGAATTATAGACAAAGAATGTGAGAATTAGAGAGACAGTGTGTGTGTGTGTGTGTGTGTGTGTGTGAGAGAGAGAGAGAGAGAGAGAGAGAGACCCTTAGAAAGCCTCTGGGTCTTTGTTTCCTGAGGAGATAAGTCATTATCTCTGCAAATAAAATGTTACGCTGATTTGCTCTCTTTGTGGGCCAACAATTACGTCTCAAAGACGGTGCATTTGTCCTCTTTAACCCCATGTATCCCTCCAGACACAATTAAGCACCACGCTAATTACAACCTGCTCAAAACAATAGCATTTATGCTCAGCCACTTAGCACCATCTGAGGCCTCAAATCCAGCTACTTAGATGTAGCCAGGAGCTGAACATGAAGAAAGCACTGGTCGTTTAAATGGGAGAAATTCTAAACACTGCATGCTTAGGGTCTTTTAAGGGTAGAAAGAAATCAGAAAGGAAGTGTTTACTTTTGAAAGTGTTAATATATATATATATATATATATATATATATATATATATATATATATATATATATATATATATATATATATATATATATATATTATGGCAAGCCAATAAATATTAATATTTAATGAACATTATATATATATATATATATATAAAAAGAGAGAGAGAGAGAGAGAGAGAGAGAGAGAGAGAGAGAGAGAGAGAGAGAGAATTCACAAAAAGTTGTTTCTGAACAGGAATTTCCTTGGCCAAGTATTATTGTGATAATAGTGATATTCTGACTTGTCAGTCATGCAGTTATATTTAATAGTAATATGCTGTACATTCATTACGTGAGTCATTAAGGCAGAGCGACAAGTAAAGTGGAATGTGATTCTGAGGTGTAAGAATTTGTTTCAGAAGGAGAGTGATTTCAGTAGTCTGGAGAGCGTTTAGTAACAGAATTTCAGATGCACAATATATAAACAAAGCCTGTAACAACAAAACCAGGAAACAAATAATGTGTTTCACCACTTCAAGCAAACACCACAAGGAGAGTTCAACAGACAACGTGAGCTGTAACTCAAGTAGACAGACCACACTGACTCAGTGTTGCAAATATTCTGTGTTTTTGTTATATATTGTGAAGCTGTGAGGGTATTGAACATATTGAATAATTTAAAAATATGCAACTTAAGGAAAAATAAGATGTCAAATATACACTACAGATGTCATTCATTCATTCATCGTGTGTAACTGCCTTATCGAGTTCAGAGTCATGGTGAGGTCAGAGCCTACCCGGAATCACTGAGCACAAGGCAGGAACACACCCTGGAGGGGGCAAATTAAATAGAGTTTAGTTTCTAAAAAGAGAAAAATTAACATTTTTATCCAAACATAATACATAGACTTTTGTCTTTGTCAAAAAAAGAGAAAAACCATCTCCAAATGAAATTTACAGAAGGAAAAAACCTTGTTAACTTTCAATAAAAGTCAATGTGAAAATATTTAATTTCAAGTCATTCTAGAGTTTTCTATTCATCCATTCATCATGATAGTTGATAAAATCTATAAAAATGCAGATACGTTTTTATTTGGGGAGCGATTATTATTTGAAAAAACAAAATGAATGGAAAACTTTCAGATTATTTATATAAAACAATAAACAAAAAACCTTTCTGACCCTTATTTGACTCCATAAAAATTGTCACAGTTCACTTCTCTTTTTATCGGGTATTTTATATGACAACACTTTGTTTTTGGGACATGATATTGACCTAATTTAGTAAATTTTTTAAGCAGCTAAACTAACTTCCTGCTGATTCATGACTCTGTTATAAACTGTAAAGTAAATTAGCTCTCTGTTTGGAACACAAGAAACGACAAGAGATTACGCAATTATAAATTATAGATTCTTACTACCACTACCACTGACTGAGTATAAAGCCTTCCCAGAAGATTAGAAGCTAAGTAGATATACACATTTGTTCTGTGCATCACTTATGTGTTAAGATAATTGTTGGTTGGGGGCAGAATTCACACAACCATCATTGGATTAAAAAAGTTGTAGACAAGCTAGAAATTATGTATCTGAACACAACACACACACAGCTTTAAAGCCCAGTCACATACTTATTCACTAATTCACAAATTATACAAACATTTGATGGATTTGATGATATTATGCCAAATTAAAAATATAGTAGACAGGTGCTATGATTGGATTGTTCCTTATGCCATTCCCATTAATCCTAAATGTACTGGTTGGTGCTACATCACTTGGGGACATTATATATACATGAAAGTGATATTGAAGGAAATGGTGTGTGACCTGGGGGACCACTGCCCCTTGGCCCTGCTCTGACTGTGCTGATGGGATTGAACCAGATGTGAGTGACTGCTTAGCCTCTCCCTCCCCAGGCTCCATCGTTTTCAGCTGTCTGAAAGCACTGTGACCCCAGCAAGGTCCAGAAATGCTGCTCATGGTGCCCATGGAGAGCTAGGACACTTCATCCAGACACAGCTTTCCAGCCATTTTTAATTCATGCATTTATTTAAAATTAACCAGGTGTCTGGTTAATCATTAAGAAAATGTCCTTGTTTTACCACGGCAGCCTGGAAAGCAGATGCAACTTTAGGAAGAAGAATAGTGTCATGTTGAGCATGAGGAGGTGGAGGTAGATATTAATGAAATAAACAAGATACAAACAAAGACAAGACACAGGACACAGAAAATTAAAAAAAGGCACACTAGTCAAAAAGTAACTAAAATGACAAAGATCAATAACTAAATGCAGCACATTACAAAAATCAAAGAAAACTAAGGAAAACTAGAGAGTAGAGAGTTAAGAACTAGAGAGAGAGGGACACTAATGGTGCCAACTAAATCCAGTCAAACTTTGTTTTGTACCCAAAGAAAACCTACAAAATCAGTGGCATTTTCTTTTCTTTTAGCGATAACATTACACAAACACAAAATTATGTCTTTTTTAACCTTGTGTAGCTTACATTTAGGTTTATGGTTACGGTTAAGAAATACATTTTAAACCAAGTATAACTTTAGGAGTTTGTTTTCAGTGATAATGTTTAACACACACAAAACAGTGCTGTTTATAACCATTAATTAATTCATTCACTGTCTGTAACCACTAATCCTGTTCAGGGTTCCAGTGGATCCCGAGCCCACCTGAAATCACTGATAGCAAGGTGGGAACACACCCTGGAGTGGGCACCAGTCCATCACAGGGTGACACACACATACACTCACAGCTATGGACATAATCCACCTACCAATGTGTGTTTTTGGACCATGAAGGGAAACCCACACGGCACTGTCTCACACAGCTCGATGGTCCAGGTTTCAAATTTGCTTTGGGTGTCTGTCTGAGGAATTTGGTGTCTTCTCTCTGTGTCTCTGTGGGTTTCCCAACTTGTGTTTCCCATGCACAGCTTTTCTAGTTCATCCTCTAGCTCCTTTGTGGTAAGACAACACAACATACAAGTTACACAAGCTGGGAACTGGAGAATAGCCCGCCATGAAGGGAACCATTGCGATATCCAGGGGTTGTTCTTGTCTTGTGTAGAGTTATTTCTGAAGGTGAATGAATGAATGATTGGATCCTATCAAAACTGTTTTGAATCTAGTTTCTCTAGACAAACAAAACACTCCAGATATATGTTTACGTCTTCACGACTTAATTGTGCAGAACTTCAGTTAAAAATCAGCAGAGTGTTACTCTCATCTGGGGTTAAACTGGCTCATTTTCTTCTCTGATTAGCATCTTGTAATGCAGGACTCACTGAGATGTGTGAATACGAAGAGGGACACTGGTTAGAACAGTTGTCATGACTTTTGAATAGTAAGCTCCAATGTCTGCCAATGACTATATGAAAGTATGTATTACATGTACTTTTTCACAGACAGAACTGTACACCAAGTCCTTTGGCACTGCTAATGTTAGCACTCATGTTTTAAAAGACCCCTCATCCAGATCTGTTCTGAATAAAGCCTGCAAGAAATTGCAATCATGGAGGAAGATTTGAGATTAGCTGCTGAGACTACGCAAATCCTCCAGTGAACTTGTAGTTCCATCACTGGGGATTTGCTAGAAAGAAATTGCTAGAGAATGGTGTCTAAGTCAACCTGGAGTCTAATTACCTCTTCACTGATTTCTCATTCACAGTCCACTCTAATAAATATTAACAAATGAATCTGAGCTAACATTTTTGAATTAAGTGGATGAAGATGGCAGTCATTAATAAGTGCCCCAGATGGCTTTGCTCACTGACTCCTTACCACACAGCTCATAATTTATTACCCTCAGCTCCCAATTGGATTCATAAAGGCCTATTAGTTGGATAAATGTGCTTTTCCACCAAACAGCCATAGATCCAGACGCAGGAGAAACAAACAGAAAATGCGTTGAGAAGTCTGTGCCCATTTCCTGCAATGACAGTTTGACGGTGTGCAGAGCACTGAGCAGAGACTAACACCATCTTAGCGGTCATTTGAACAGTCTGTTAAAGGATGGATGTCATTTTCATGTTGTTTTTCATAGAGCTTGATAGGGGTTTTGAGAAAATTCTTACTGAATGTGACAAAGTACTGAGTCCTCAGAGTGCTCAGACTAAACGTTTACTGATATTAAAACAACACTTGCAATCTAGAATGTCCCTGGCTGTTTATTTAAGTTGGGGAATAACAGATGAGCCACATGTTAGCAGTGAGTGAAATAACAGTCCCTCACACGTATTTAGGTTTGACCTTGTTCTGGAGAAGAAGAAAGAAATTGTTTCCAGACCTTCTCATAGGGTCACACTCAAACTACTGGCTATTAATACTCAGTTCCTAGTTCATATGTTGCATGTCTTTCAATACTTATGCTGTGTGTAGCTTGATTGTAATTGTTAGAATCTTTTAACATACATGTACAGGTGGTTTTGCCAACTTTCTGCAATCAAATTAAGGAATGCTACGCTTGGTGGTGGGTGGGGGATGCTGTGATGACATTCTGAAAATACTGTATTAATTTATAATTATGGACATTAATTTATTATTTCATTAATTACAATGAGATGTGATGTGAAAGTGCCTTAGCAGACTAAACCCCCATTCACACTAGCATGCGACAAAGCGACAAGCGTCCAGTCATTTCCTATGGAAGAACATTATTTGTAGCTGCGATTGTAGCGATAAGGTGACAAAGCGACAAGCAACAAATCAAGTTCAGATTTTCTCAACTTGAAAATGAGCTCAGACACAGTGAAGTGACTTTCTAAATGATTGGCTGCAAGAAATTCTTTGAACCAATCATAGCTACAGGGTCCAAAGTTTGGACAGCTTCTGCTCTCTGAGCACACCCACTCTCTGAGACAATAGGAGCAGCCTCAACACACCCACAAGTGACATCATCTCATCTTCATTTCATTACCAGATTTAACTTATATGTCCAGTAAAGTTGTCGTATAATTAGTAATATTAAATCATGTTTGCTATGCTTTATTCACATGTCCTATAATTAATATACTAGTCTGGTTATTTTGGACTAAATTTGTCTTACAATCTAAGAATAGTTTGTTAATGCTATTGATTACCTTATATAAAATAATTAAATGCAACGTTTATTTTTAAAGAATTAATTTATGACTTTACTAAAAGTCAGTCACATTTATTGTCATCACATATGTTGAGGGAGAATGAAATTCTAAAGCTTCTAAAGGAAGCTCTGTGTCCTCTAAAGGACACAGAGCTAACAGTTATATCTAAAAGTTAGTAAGTTATATCTAAAAGCAGAGCTGTAAGTTCCCAGTGTTTCAGCTCTGACCTAATGCTCTCGATGCTGCTGCAAAACAAACCCCGTAAACAAATCATCTGCCTTAAGTTCAAAACAGAACATGGATATTAGTGTAAGAACATGATGAACCTATGATTTATGGGATGATTGGCAACCTTATGTACAGGCATTGATATGCAATTTCTTAGCCATATGAAAATCCCAAAGAGGTACACTTATGGTAGGTGATTGAGTAGTGACAAGTTCTTACCATTTTATCATATTGGTGCACTTTGTAGTGTTCATTTGTTATCCCCTCTGTACTACATCCATTACTGGAAAAAGACCACACTAGGACCACCAGATATTATTTGGGGGGTGAGCCATTATCAGCACATCAGTGACCCCAAAATACAGTGCCATGTTTTGAAAATAATATAAGACATGTACTTTCCTGACGCTCTTAAAGCTCGGATGTTTTTCCACTATTCAAAATAACAGAATATTTAGAAGCCCCTCAGTGTCAATTCTGGACTGAGAATAGGACCAAACAATAACTAACACAAAATGTGCAGCAGCAGATGTTATGTGTCTAATATTATATCTACATGGTAGACCAACAAGGCAGGTGTCAGGGTGGTGTGAGGAGAAGATCACGGGAAGCGGACACACTCGCTACAACACAGATGATTTATTTAAGCGAAAACACGACAAACGAACTTAACGAGAAACACGAGATAACATTAACGAACAGGAAACAGGGCAAGCTAGATGATCAAACATTTCAAAACACAAACGAAGTAGGGGGTCACGAAAAGGTGTAAGAGAACGAACGGGGAACGAGGAATCAGAAACGAGAAACACTAAGAAGAACCATGAGCATGAAACAAACAAAGAAAACAAGCAAACAGACAAAATCAAACCAACAAAATGACCGATACCAGGAAGTGAGGGAAGAGGGCTTAAATACATGAACTTAACAAGAAACAGCTGAAACGGATAACAAGGGAAACGATGAGGAGGCGGAACAAAGGCGGAGCTAGATTGAAACATAAACAAAGCCATGTCAGAGACAGGAAAACAGGGAAGAGAGCCAACTAGAAAGGGGAAAACAAAGCAGAAAGTGTCAAGATGTGACAGACGCCCCCCCCAAGACGCGCAACTCCCGGAGCGCGAAAAACGAGACTCTCCAGGAGCTGGCGCAGGAGGGGGCCAGAAGAAACAAGACAAACTAGAAAAGACTCAGAATGGAAAAGGGAACAAGGAACTAGACTTTAAACGGACATCGGACAGGACTAGAGAGAAGAGACGGAGAATAGGCAGGAGAAAACACACGTGACTGGACCTTGGGCTGAACACTGAACGGGGACTGAGACAAAACAGGAGCAGATACACGTGACTGGACAGAGGACTGAAGAGGACTAACAGGGAATTTGACATGAGACTGGACAAAGGGTTTAACTGGAAACTGGACTGGGCTTACAGGATACTGGACAGGAGGAAAGGGAACAGGGACCATGACATTAACAGGAACTGAGACAAACACGGTGACAGGGACCGGAATAGAAACAAAAACAGACAAAGGCACAGGGACAAGGACAGAGACAGGAACCAGAACAGGAACAGAAACAGGAACAAAAACAACTGGGTGGTACCCAGAACTGGCATGTGTCTGTGGGACTGTCCAAGGTGCCAGCCTGGGTACAGTTCTGGGGATTGGCCTCGAAGTCCTTGGGGCCGTCCTACGGGTATGACCGGGAGCGGCCGTAGCCCCAGTCTCGGGGGCAGAAACGGCTGTAGTCACAGTCTCAGTAGCAGAAACGGCCGTAGTCACAGTCTCAGTAGCAGAAACGGCCTTAGCCACAGTCTCAGGGGCAGAAACGGCCTTAGCCACAGTCTCAGGGGCAGAAACGGCCTTAGCCACAGTCTCAGGGGCAGAAACGGCCTTAGCCACAGTCTCAGGGGCAGAAACGGCCTTAGCCACAGTCTCAGGGGCAGAAACGGCCTTAGCCACAGTCTCAGGGGCAGAAACGGCCGTGGCCACAGTCTCAGGGGCAGAAACGGCCGTGGCCACAGTCTCAGGGATAGGAGCAGCTGAGGGAGCCGTACTCACGGAGACTGGAGACCCTGCAGTGACGTCCAAGGAGGCAGGCGGAACTGCGACGACGTCCACGGGGGCAGACGTAACTGCGACGACGTCATCCACAGAGTCAGAAGGATGTGCGACGACGTCCAAGGAGTCAGGAGGATGTGCGACGACGTTCACGGAGGCAGAGGAATCTGCGCCGTCGTCCACGAAGACTGGGGAACGTGCGACGACGTCCACGGAGGCAGATGAATCTGCGACGTCGTCCATGGAGACAGGCGCGGCCGGAGGCGCCGCGCTGAGGAAGACAGGCGCGGCCGGAGGCGCTGCGCTCAGGGAAACAGGCGCGGCCGGAGGAGCTGCTCTTAAGAAGACTGGAGCAGCCGTTGGCGCCGTACTCTCGGAGACAGGAGCTGAGGCGTCCAACGAGGCAGGTGCTCGTGCTGCTCGCCGAGCACGAGTTGAGGATTTAGCGGGTTTGGGCGCACCCTCGAGGGACTTCTTTGACCGTAGTTCCCCCGGAGATGCGCCCCTGTTAGCCTCATCTGCCATGTCCTGTGATATGAGGCTAACAGCGCCTGTCCATAACGCCCCCCCAAAAAACTCCCCGGACCTGAGGGGTTTATCCTCGGAAGCAGGGGTACCGGTAGATCCGCGCTCCATAGCTGGGGTTTCTGTAGAGACGTCCTCGGGAGCAGGCTGTGAGTATCTTTCCTCGATCAGTTTTAAAAATGTCTCAACCGTGAGTTCAAGGGCCTTTACTTTTATTAATTTTTCTGCCCACTGCAACGCCTCTCCTCTTAGTAGGAATTTTATAAAGATGACCTGAACAATTTCAGGTGGAGCAGGAGAGGTCAAGAATTTAAAGTACAGTCGGCACTGTAATAAAAATCCCTTGCAATTGAGTCCGTTCTCAAATTCGCTGGGTACTCCCATGACCGATTGTAAAACTGTTGGCTGATCATCAGTCCTTAAGTTTAGTAAATCCTCCGCGGTCTTTATGGTTTCACCCAGGGATAGAGCTGTGTTGGCTGCGTCCTTCTGTGGATCGGTCATTCTGTCAGGGTGGTGTGAGGAGAAGATCACGGGAAGCGGACACACTCGCTACAACACAGATGATTTATTTAAGCGAAAACACGACAAACGAACTTAACGAGAAACACGAGATAACATTAACGAACAGGAAACAGGGCAAGCTAGATGATCAAACATTTCAAAACACAAACGAAGTAGGGGGTCACGAAAAGGTGTAAGAGAACGAACGGGGAACGAGGAATCAGAAACGAGAAACACTAAGAAGAACCATGAGCATGAAACAAACAAAGAAAACAAGCAAACAGACAAAATCAAACCAACAAAATGACCGATACCAGGAAGTGAGGGAAGAGGGCTTAAATACATGAACTTAACAAGAAACAGCTGAAACGGATAACAAGGGAAACGATGAGGAGGCGGAACAAAGGCGGAGCTAGAGTGAAACATAAACAAAGCCATGTGCAGAGACAGGAAAACAGGGAAGAGAGAGCCAACTAGAAAGGGGAAAACAAAGCAGAAAGTGTCAAGATGTGACAGCAGGTCTGTTTAGCAGAGTGGACAGTCGGTAGATCCAATGTTTAAGAAAACATCACCACCACGTCAGTAGTGCAAATAGCATTCCAGCAACTAAATAATTCCTGCTCTGTGGCGGTCCGAAGCATTGAAGGACAGTGTAAAAGGGGACTACAAGTATGCAGAGCAACAGATCAACTACAATCTGTAAGTGCAAAACTTCAAAATGCAAAAAAGCATAAAACAAATATGCTGAGCTGATTACAGACAGTGAACGTAAAGCACAGGAATGTATTTCTGTAAATGTGTGTATACAGAATGTATCTGTACTTGTTATTTCCTGTCAGCATTGTTAACTGTTAAGAAAGAATGCATCAGTTCGGTGTAATGAAAAAAAAATGTGTGTGTATTGAACAATACAGCAGTAGTTCTCAAACTTTTTAGACCAAGCCCCACCCATTTTGAAAAAAAAAATCTGGAGTATATGAGATCAGCCAAACCTTTGAATACAAGACAAGCATGTTGAGCACTTTTTTTCCCCACATTTAGTTTTACAGTCACATACCATCCGGGCTCTATGCAGACACTTTATCTAAACTATGGGAAGGTGAGCACAGTCACCAAAATGAGGAAACCATTGTTGATACAGCTTGTGCCGTAGCTCCCATTAGATGGGACATTATAGGAGAAAGAGATAGAGAGTCCAAGCCCACTCCACCAGGTTGTCTTTCTAACAAGGAGTATGTGCCTTCAACCATGAGAGAGAAACTCTTAGAATTTGTGCACTCTTCATCCAGCTCTGGTCATCCAGGCATCTTGTGTACTGGTGTTTAAGTTAAGAATAAATTCTGGTGGCCAAGGATGGATCAAGATGTGAGTCATTTTGTAAAATCCTGTACAGTTTGAACACAGCTGGAATTTTAGGACCATTACCAGTTCCTGAATGACCCTGACCACATTTCAGCATTGATTTTATCTCTGACCTCCCGAACTCCCAGGATTATACTGCCATTAGTAAAGGTGGGTAGTATGGTTCCTATGAAAAAAAATTGGCCACTGCTATGGAGACTGTGGATACTCTCTTCCACCATGTGTTTAGAGTATATGGAATACCAGAGAATATTGTCTCTGATCAGGATTCTCAGTTCACGTCCTGGTAAGCCTTTTGTAACCACCTAAACATCAATGTCAGCCTCACCTCAGGTTACCATCCACAAGGTAATGGACATGTTGAGCATCTTAATCAAGAGACAGGAAGGTTCCTAGGGTCATATTGTAGCCAATCGCAAAATGAATGGTCACATTATTTCCCCTGAGCAGAAAATGCACAAAACTCGTTAACCAGTCTTTCTACAGGTTTAACACAGTTCAGTCTGTCTTAGGATCTCAGCCTCTCCTGTTCTCATGGTTGGGAGAACCATTGAATGAATGAAAAGAAGTGGTCAAACCTGGGAGGAGGTGCATGTATGTCTATGAAGGGCAATACATAGGTACACTATGTATCTAAATCTAAAGTACCCATTAGGGTAGCATATCTACCCAAGCTAAGAACTGAAACATAATCTGTCAGTGGTGAAATCCACAAAGCAATAAATGATTAGCACAATCTTAATACAAAAAATATTCAATGTCATATATGGACTATAGTTTATTTCCATTAAATTCATGGCATTTTTACACAATATATGTACGCATGCTAAATTTTCTAACACTAGACAGTAAAATGATTAACACTATTTACAGAAAAGGGTACCATTCATGAATTTCTGGGCTTGTTTTAATCAAAAATCGATCAGTGAACCTGGGTTTAAAGACTGGGAGCAGAGACACAAATTTAGCCACAAAACAGAGTTGCACAATGGTTTAAACACTGAATCTGTGTTAACATGGTTTTTCTGCTCTTTGTGATTTCACTTGTTATAAAGAGCTGTGTTCATTTACTCTGCAGTGTTGTGCTTGTCTGCCAAATGGATGTGATGGGGATTTGACTCCAAAATAATCAATTATTTGATTCTAAGAGTCAGAGTTGCCTCTATTCGAGCTACTCTGAAAACGGAAAAGTTCAAATTGAATAAGATGTTGTCTATAGCTGTGGCGTTGTCTTGGTTAAAATGAAATGTAGTCAATGAATTGATTCCCTCAACTCAAGCTTCAGTAGAGTCCGAGTCAACCCTAGACAAGCTAGAATAGTGTCTCACCCAAAAATTTTAAATAAGATGCCAAGATATTGATATGAGAAAACTCTGCATACTTTGCGTAAATGCAAATACAAATGTGTACACATCAGTAACCAATCATTATAACTGGCAGTAATCTATCAATTAATTTCTATACAAACTCCAGAATAGCCTGACTACTGCATATAACTTTACACTTTTGTATCTATATGAGGAAAATATGCATCTGTACGCAAAAGGCTACTGAAAGTCTATTGTGTATGACCAATTTGTTCCTGCACACAGAGGTGTCTCATTCATCACACGTTGGCACTTTGAAAGAGGATTCGTTTAAGAGAAAAGCTGGGGAGAATATCCACACAGCACTGCTTCAGCAATTTCTCTGTTAGGGCTTCCAAGAAAGGTAGGCCATAGAGGCAAAGAGGGGAGGAAAGCAGGGGGGAGGACAAAGAAAAACCCAGGAAAGGGTGAGCGCTTTGTCCTTGCAATCACTGTAAATATGTGAAGGTGCTTAAGATAAGGGCTGGGCGAGTGGGGTATAAATAGCTCAGCAGAGCTAACAGCTCAGGATAAATGAATATTCAGCCTGTTTGCAGAGTGCTTTTTGCACAGTTGGGATTTCAAAGCAGAAGTGATTATATCTCAGTATCTTCAGAATGATCAGAAATGAATCAGAAATGATCAGCTTGTTACTATTTAATGTTTGTTTTATGTGTGTGTTTGTATTTCAACACAAAATTCTGAGCATGTTTCTGCCATTTTCTCATTGTTCTTCAGTGGTGGCCTTCCACTGGACCACCACAGAGCGGGTATTATTTGGATGCAGTGACACTGATGTTATAATAAATTATGTTATAATAAATAATAAATGTCATAATAAAATTTTGACTATGAAAAAGTTCCCATAACGCCCTAGGGCAGAGCTAGTTTATTATTATTATTATTATTATTATTATTATTATTATTATTATTATTATTTTTTTTTTTTTATTTATTTAGTTTTTCACATGGAATGGACATAAAAAAATGTCAGCTATGCACACATCAATACATTTTGGTTATAGCCATTTATAACTGTATAATCTACAAAAAAAAAAAAAAAAAAATCCTGTTACACAACATAAGCAAATTGTAAGACATTCTTTGTCTAAAGAAAATAAATGTAGAAGTGTAACACCACCCAACATTTTAAAGAGTAATGTCTGTTTTAGTGTTATATGACCTAAATTGTGTGTTCCAGTACAACATGTAGTCTAGAAAAACCCCTGGAGTGGACACTGCTTAAAAACTCCAGCAGCAACGCTTTGTCTGATCCACTATACACATACTATCACACCACCACCACTTTAGTCTTCAGTACTGAAGTGGTCATAAGCATCGACAAACAGGGTGAAAAGTGGATAACAAAGTATGCAGAGCATCAGATGGGCTACAATCTGTAATTGTAAAATGACAAAATGCATGTATAAAGTCAGTGGAGCTGATAGAATGGATAATGCATGTAGAAAGAAGGAGGTGATTTTTTTCTAATGGCCGATTATGTTAGACGGGTCAAGAATAATTGCTTATTTAGGGTGTATTATTATTATTATTTTATTTTATTTACTTTGGAGCGATATATATATATATATATATATATATATATATATATATATATATATATTACAGAATTTGTACTCAGTCCCATTGTAATGTGCAGTCTCATGGCAACATGATCTATTTGTCAGCACTCTACTGTTTAGGCCTCATGACATGCCTTTACATCAGGGGTTTTTGTGGCTCACCATCAGCGTGCATGGACGAGATATATATTATTGTCAAGCAACAAGACATCAAACCACACCAAATGCGAAGCTCACAGCTGGTCAACCCAGCTGTTTGTCAGGGGCTCCCAGTGTTCTGCTGTTGCAACATTATCTTCTTGGCAACAAAGCAGAGGGCCAGTCGATGCCTTATCAGGCCCCTGATGGGGGCACTGTTTACTTATATTTAACAGACCCCCACCACCTCTGCATGCACTAAAAGTAGCAAGTTAACAATGATGGGTGTGGGCTAACACACTCAAGGGAAAACCATAGATCTCAGAGTGGAGGAACACACAGAACACACAGACTCCCACACACACACACACACTAGTGGCAGATGCTGGTCTTTCAAGGAGAGGAAGCTCAATTTCGGCCTACATCATAAAATGTGTCGGTTTATTTAAACGTAAATTCTACCCTCTGTTCCTTTTTAAGAAAATGATCTGTGACCCTGTTGTACCAACAAGCCGTCTTTTCCAGGGACTTGACTAGTGTCCTCTCAATGGCCAGCAGAGCTAGGCTGCTTAAACGGCCTTGGCCCATGTGAAGTGTGTCTGCTTGTGAGTGCTTTGTGATTGTAGAGGATCTCAGCAGCACCCACTGGACAGAAACTGCGATAGAAGTCAGAAAGTGTGATAGAAGTCAGTCTCTACAAACACAAGCAGCTACAAAAAAACCCACCAGAAATAGAAGCTTGACTTGTCACTAGTTGTTTTTAACAAAGAAAATGCCGCTAAGGATTAAGTCTCTGATTCAACTCAGAACAGAATGAACATTTAATACTCCCACAGATCTCTACACCAAAGGATCGCTGATTCGCTCATTTCGCTGTCAATCAAAAAGGATTCAGCCTCAGACAGATCATCCAATCATCATGCAGAAGCTGAGCGTCCGGGCCAGACGAAGCCAGCCCACTGTCCCATAGATCCCCAGAGACGCTGAGTGTCCGATGGGAGGGACAAAGCCCAGCATATATCCAATGACTCGTCTCGTTTCGCTGCACTTCGCTACTTCGCTATTGAACTCTGTGGATGCTCAGCTTCCTTACTGTTTAAAGCACTGTGAAGCTGCGGGAATGATTGAGAGGAAAGCAGCGTCTTTACCAGTGATAAGAAGCTGATTCTGAACAAAAGTTGAGCGCGTTGTAGTGCATATTTATTCAATGACATGTACACACAACAGTATATATTTGATCACTTATTTTTTTGACATTTTAGGGGAAGCTGAGCTTCCCTTGCAGTCTTAGAGCAATCGCCTCTGACACACACACACACACACACACACACACACACAAACACACACACACACACACACACACACACACACACACACACACACACACACTCACATAGACAGCCTAACTGATGAACTACGAGCTAGGAGCATTCTAGCCAGTTTGTCATGACTGACATCTTCATTCCACCATCGATTCCTTAAAGCGCAGTGGCGAGGGGCTTAGCAAAGACATTCTGAGAGGCTTTCTGAGCTGTGGAGATGCAGTTCTCCACCACTGACTTCATGTACAGTCTCTGTCGGCTCTGATGTTCAGTCTCTGATTTTTTAAATAAACATTATGTTGTATTTTTAGCATAAATTATAGCTTCAAAATCATTGTGATGATTCTCTGTCCTGTAAAAGGAAGCACCGAGCCTCTGTCACTGCTACTCTGTACTCAGCACTGTAGAAACTGCATTATGTATCTTTTGGAGGAGGGTAGGAAATCACAATGGCCAACAATGTTGGAGGATTAGTTTTGGGTCACAAACGTATTTTCAAGTCACCCCCAGTGTTCTCCATAGCTCCATCAGTCCAGAGAACACAGTTCAAATGTTCCACAGTTCACTGTTGGGATGCTATTTACTATATACATCACAAATAGGCAGACCACGGTCCGAGTCTGGACCCAGATGCGGTCCTATCTGGACCTGGACCTGTAACTGATCAAATATTAAGAGCTGTTTAATTATGAATACAGTGTTTGTTTTAAAATCTTCAAATCTGCAAATCTTCTAGTCATTATGGTTCAGTTTTAGTGCTCCAGGAAACACAGACCAATCACATGTGTTTCTGCATAATATACATGAGGCTACTCAGTCAATGAGATCTGTGCATTTATGATGAGCGATGTGACTCAATTGAGTGACATACACAGGGTAGGGCTCCAGATGCCAATAAAAATAGCCCAGGTACTTGATAAAAGCTCTTTGGGACACTTTCAGAATGACACTAATGTGTGAGGTAAAACCAGAAACATTAAAAATAAGGGAATGATTAGTTGAAATATTCTCTGAACATGAAATTAGTTTATGGATAAAGTCACACCCTTAAAAAATGTCATTTGATTTGACATTTAATTGTTAAGTACATGCAATTATGCTATAACTATAAGGCTATTTTAATGTAATCGTCATGGCACTGATCATAATGCAAGTTATACATTATGTTCTGGACCTTGGCTTGAGAACATGTTCTCTAACTGGACCATAATTAATTTTAGTTAATTACCCTTGCTATACACACACACACATGCATCTGCTCGAGAGCAGTTCATTCCCGTGATCAAATCTTTTTTACAGAGATTACAGAAGTTATGCATAGAATATCTGTGTCCACATTGTCCATATAGTGCCCCACCTATTCACACTGAAACGTCAGGATGAACATCTATTGAATGAAGCACCATAAAGTGCAGTCAGTTAAAAGAGTTTTAGATTTTTTAAATCCTTGAGAATTTTAATTGTTGAAATACATATTTGTGAAACCAGACCCTTCTCCACCAAAAGAACTATGTTTTTAACTGGTTCCGTTCCTTATTCTTGGAGCTTTTGTTTTATCTGGTGAACTGGCCCACATTTCCACAGGTTTAGATGAAACCATAATGGGCTGCAGGCTCACAACATACCATTATTGCTGTGGTGGAATTTGATTCCAGAACTTGGCTAAATGGTGGGTATTTAGGTGAGTCAAAACGAAACTGAAAGTAAACACCGTCTTTCTTGTCCCTTTGCAGCGTCTTCATTTCTGATTTTAGCGAATGTCATTAGAATCTTTCATGACAAGGACATAAGACAAATTTTGAAGGAGCGCCTTGATTTTTAGGTGGTTTTTCACACTGGATTACTCCCAGAGGCTTCACAGCACCGCGATGAGAGCGCTATTTTTAGAAACGGTACGATCTGCGCTTTCTAACGGTATACGGAGCTCACAGACGCATTCAGACATTCAAGACTTACAAAGCTGATTATATAAGTCTTGGCAAAGTTGTGCTGCTGTGCTTTTATAGATTCGTATCACTTGCGGGTCTGTTAAATCGTTTTGTTTGTTTTTGGTAATTTTCTTTTTTTTTATTCATACAACATGCTGTAAATGACCCTGTCCAGCACTCCAGTAAGTGATAACACTTCATTTGAGGCTCTGTGCTCTTTCTGGATATTTGTATGCTCAACGGATATCCACGGATGAAGTCACGATTGTGACTTCTTTGGTTTCAACTGGAAACTAACTTTTCTGGTTCAAGAATTATTGTGGAAATGTAGCAGGATGGAGTTCTGCCATTGGTTTTACCTCCTATACTTCCCAGTTCCCAGGATTTTGGGGTGGGACTTTCAATTTAATGGGGGGGCGGGCCTTTCTTGCGCTATATGTATCGGCAGTGGTGGGCTGCTTGACAAGGCATTTCCTGTTTCTCTTCCGCCGTCTGGTCCCTGTATTGGCAACGTTCCGCGTTGCTGAAGTTTGTGCCTCGTGGTGGCTTGCTCCGTGACTATCGTAAACCGTTGGCTTGTGCTTGGATTGCTGGTGTCAGACAGTTGGGTTCCTGTGTTTGCATCATAGCAAGGGTATGTTGACTTTAGTTGGCATGTTTTACTAATGATCAGATTGGGAGATAATAATATTTCTTTTAATCTTGTGGGTTATAGTAGGAACCGTGCTTGTCTTGGTTTTGTTTTAGTTAGGAAGGATTTGTTTTGTTTCAAAGACTACATTGTTTTGCTTTAGTTTTTGTGATTTCTTTTGTATTTTTTTTTTATTTTGAATTTGTAAAAGTTATAATCACCACCAGCAAGCGCTATGTGTGTGTGTGTGTGTGTGTGAGAGAGAGAGATAGGTGTGAAGAGTGGTATCATTTTGGAGTGAATTTTGATTTCTTTTTCTTTTTATTTTTTACTCTTCTGTTCTCTTCTTTTTCTGCTCTTTCTCCCTCTCTCCCCTGTTTAGACAGGAGCTGTGGGTCACGGCAGGAGGTTATAGGGTTGGTTTGTGGAGTCCCGGTCACTCGTCCTGCAGTGTAGAGCACTGGGTGTGTAACCTGTGTGCTGTGATTGCATATGGTGGTGGTATAGGGGACTCCCTTTGAGCTCAGTCTTTTCCGTGGTAAGCCAGGCCCTGTTCTACTATTTGGTCTTGTCTAGTAATTATTTTACTGCTGATGTTAATCCCAGTCCTGTTGGTTATATGAAACTTTGTTTTAAAATCTATTGTTAATACATTTGGAAGTGTTGGAAATACGTCTCTGGCCTCTTGGTGTGAACGAACCTGAGTGTCTTTCTCATTTTTTTTCCCTCTGGGCCTTAACACCCCTTTTTTATTTCCTAGAGGTGAAAGTCCCTTAGGTGGCGTAGTCGTGCTACATCACGTTATTGTATATTCCTCTTGACCACCACCACCTCGCCACAGAAACAAACCAAAAAAGTAGGTTTGCTAATGGAAACTTCTCTGCACTAGCAGCCAATTCTGTGCATTACCTTAGTCAGAAAACATGGGATTCAATGAGGCTGTCACATCCTGTTTGTTTCCCTAGCCATGTGCTTATTTATTGTCTACCCCTGTTCTCAGTTGTCTCAGTCTTCCTATCTGTTCCTGTTTCATTTGTGTAACTCCTTGATTGTGTTTGTTTTCTTTTGGTCTTGTTAAATAAAGATTCCTTGCGTTTACGTCCACCTCCCTCGTCTGTCCTGCCCAACCGTGACAGAGGCTTTCTGACATCAGGAAGGGAGGCTTATAATTCTTCATGCTCTTTTTGCCAATGTTTTAAGTAAAATGTTAAAATGGAGATCATAGGCATAAGACAACTAAAGGAAAATGCTAAAATATGTAAAGAGAATGACCTGAACAGAGCAAAAAATGGTGACAACATGGGAGGAAAAATAATAGAACTGAATAAATCTGTTACACAAAAGCTTCACTATATTTTACTCTTCATAATCATAACACAAGTAAGTATCTTATTTGTCTAAAAAATACAAAGCCAATTTATTATATTTCAGTGTCATTCCTATCATTCATATCGTTCTGTAAATGTTCATCAATTTTCAGATTGCAGTGGGTCCAGAGCTTATCCAGCCTGGACAGAGTGCCAGTCCGAATCACTCACACATTCACTATTTTGTGTAGCCAGTCCAGCTACCAACATGTGTTTTTTGACTGTGGTAGAGAACCGAGGCACCCAGACAAAACACACGTAAACACTGGGAGAACACACCAAGTTGCATACTGGTTGACACGTAATATGAGCGTGAAGAGTTTGTTGTGTTCTTCCAGTTCAACAGTAAGGCTGTTGGTTGAACTTAAGCTTTTTTTGAACATCAAATTTTTCTTGAGGGGCAATGCCGACAAAGGCAAAACTCCATAAGCCAAGACAGCTAGAGTTAGATGGAATGAGTCTATAAGCGGTGATTGTGGTGGAACCATTTGTTTTTTGAGGAGATTAAATATGGCGTGCAGAATTGAGTTGAGTGAATCTTTCATTCAATTCCACTTTAATTAGATATCCATCTTCTAATTGTATTTCTAATGTCCTTACAATTAGCATTATGGAATTATTCTGAGGGAGAACTCATCTCCGGGCAAATGCATTAGAAAGACAAAAAAAAAAGATGATGAGGGAGGGGTGAAAGGGATATGCTATGCGAGAGCGAGAATGCAAGAAGAGGCAATAATAGCATGAGCAAAAACTTCTGAAGAATGCAAAAGCATATTCTCAACTCTAATTAGCAGCTGCATGGTTGGGCATGAGGAAGGCATACATTTTCAGGAGGCAAAGACCTGCTCAGTGTTCTGCTGCCTGCCACGCTCCACACTATACTTCACACATTTCTTTTTCTAAAGCTGTAAACAGCAGCTACGGTGGCTCAGCAGAGGCCCAGCACTGTTATTAGCACATGATAATTCACGCCACCCAACTAGAAGCAGAAAAAATAAAATCAGGACTTAGCAGAGATGCTGTTTCTAAAGCCTAATCTACACAAGCAGGCAACACAAACACAGCATCTTCTGAAACTAAACAAAAGAATTTGAACACAGCAATTCAGGAAGGACTCTTCAAACCACGCAGGATAAGCTGCAAATAACAATAGCTCCAGGGGAAGCTCTGTGCCAGCACACTATTTAACACTCCTTTGAGTATACTTCCATAAAAGAGTGGAAACCACAAATTTGTTTTTCCCCAGAACATGAGCACATTTTAATTTTGGGAGTTTTGTTGAGATTGTGAGATTGGACTGGAAAAAATGTGGTATCTTGGTGGAATGTGGACAAAACAGAACTTTTTTTTTAAACTGTGGTACCATGAAAGGATGCCACCAGTCCAGTCATGAAATTTCCTTTCTCACACACACAGGAAGAACACACTAAACTTCTCACAGATAGTGACCTGGAGCAGGATTCAAATCCACAACCAAAGGACCCTGGAGCTGTGTGACAGGGACACTACTTGTTGTACCAACACATACTTCTGGATATCATATTATGATAATAAATTGATGCACAGGGCGGCACGGTGGCACTGCATTTAGTGTCTCAGTCACACAGCTCCAGGGACCTGGAGGTTGTGGGTTTGATTCCCGCTCCGGGTGACTGTCTGTGAGGAGTTGGTGTGTTCTCCCCGTATCCGCGTGGGTTTTCTCCGGGTGCTCTGGTTTCCTCCCACAGTCCAAAAACACATATTGGTAGGTGGATTGGCGACTCAAAAGTGTCCGTAGGTGTGAATATGTGTGTGTGTCTGTGTTGCCTTGTGAAGGACTGGCGCCCCCTCCAGGGTGTATTCCCGCCTTGCGCCCAATGATTCCAGGTAGGCTCTGGACCCCCGCGACCCTGAACTGGATAAGGGTTACAGATAATGAATGAATGGATGGATTTAATGACAAACCCTTATTTAGAAACACCAAGCACACTAAAATATATGTGCAATTATGAAGTATTAAGTAGTATATTCTATATATAATTCTATATAATACGTATCTATAATAATACTAATATAATCAGGAATTTGGGTGGGGGAAACAGGTTTTTATGAAGCAAAAGAGAAAAAAATAGAATTTTTTTCCAGCTTCTTTGATGCATTAATTATTAAAAAAAAAAAAAAAAATATGGAATATAATAAACTAAACGCAGACATATCAGACATGAGTTTGACTGTACAGACCCCAAATATGAAACTCATGACAAAATTTCCATGCACTCATTTATTATACAAATGTGAACTAAAATATGTTTTAAACAAACAACTTTAATGAATATTGACCACTGTGATGAAAGTTTGTTTGTTTGTTTGTTTATACCTCATTTTGTTCCGTATATGGCTGGCTGTTTTTTTTTTTGCAAGCCAAAAAAGAGACAGAATTCTAGTGGAGAGTCAGGTGCAACTGTTAAAAATGGTCACATTTTGGCTCAGAGTTCAACATTTTGCTTAGGGCCTCAGGAAATTCTGTGTGCAGGTGGCAGAGCCCTTAAACAGCTCATTCTGAAATGGACTGAAACTGGCAAGAATAGAGCTGGTGAGACCTCTTTACGTGAGAGTGATTTTGTGCAAAGAACTTCATGAACATGTTTTGTATAGCCCATATAGACCTATTCTAACTTGTTTAAAAAGAGGTATATGTCCCCTTTAAATGCTATTAGTCTGTTCCAGACAGTAATTAATAAATAACAAACAATGTATAAAATATATTAATACATAATAAAAGTGAATGTAAAGAAATAAACTTGTTCTATTAAAGATTTACCTTGAAGAGTTTATCTTTTCTTGTTCCAATGCTTAACTTACTTGCTACTAATACTACAATGCTACCAAAAACAGCGATAAGACAGAGATGCTTGAACAGCTAGATAACCAAGTGAACTGAACGCTTGCTGAGAAAGTAGCAGGTGGTGTAAGCTCACTCAGACATAACTCAGGTCTCGGCTTGCATCCTAAAGCAACAAATAAAAGCATAAAGCATGGACAGGAGGGCAAAACAAAGTCCACAACCTTCGTTTTTAAAAATGTCTGTATCTGTATATATGTGGTCTTAAATTAATAACTTGATGGATTGAAATTGGCTCTATTGGCTTGAAATGCGAAGCAACTTTCAGAGTTTTCTCCCATTAGGTTCATTTAGTGAGTCTCAAACAGCAATATGGACCAAACATCCTGCAAACTAAGTCTGGTCTTAATGAATACCAATAATAGTCTCCCTCTCTGCTATGGAATATTATATGATATTAATCTTTTTCATGGCTCTTCTCAAAAGGCACATCACCTAAATAATGATTAATATGAACCTATTAGCACAAGCTGATGTAAAGTATTATTAATGAAAGACAGGAAAACTTTGGCTCTGGTTGCAGTTTTAGGCCCCTGTAGAGCAGTTGAGCTCTGCTGGGAGTTCCCCTGCAGCTGGGCAGTCTAGAGCAGGGCACCTCCTGCGGGACTGGAGGGCCAATTACAACAGATAATGATTCATCGCCAGCCTTAATAAAGCTCCAACTCCTCATGGTGAGTAATTAGGTGGAGTGAGGAGCTCTGGGTAGAGGAGGGAGGTATGCCAGAGCATAGGGCCAGATTTGGGATGATTGCGGGGAGGATGGGCTGGTCCCCTCTGGGCGGCACATGTATGCTTTCTATTACAGAACATAATTGATATTTTCATGAAAAATCAATGATAGCTGAGCACTGACAGTCATTCCATTTGTGCTGGTGGGTAAACGAGTACAAAGCAGGAACAACTGGACAAGAACACAGATCCGTCTAGGCCCACCAGAACCTCAGGGAGCATTTTATAGAGTTGAGGAGCACTCGTATTTTTATTGATTTTTTTTGCAAAATGTGATCATGGAAGTTATTGTGTTATTATGAATGCAATTACCGTATTTATGAGATCGTAGAGGCATGCCACACTATAAATTGTGCCAGAGATTGAAATCAATTTATTTTTTAATAAAATTATCTTATTTACATATATTCCACATAGCATTTTCCATCAATGAGGAACCGGAATGGTTCCAATTTATGAACTACATTTGGAATTGTTTGGGGCGTTTCCGCCAACATAAACTATATCAGAAAAATTTCAGCTAGAAGCAATGAAGAGTAAGTTCTTCAGCGCGAACCATGGCTTCGTCCATGGATGTGTTGAGGTTCAGTAACTCAAGAAATAGCTCAGACACGACATTATTGCAGAGTGGAACCGGACAGACTCATTTATAACATTTTATATAATTAAATAATGGTAATAATAATAATTAAACAGGAACACGCTCTGTTTATGTGTGTTTCTGGGGCTCTGCATTAGTTAATTTTCATCACTGTTCACAAGCTCAACAGGAAGGTTCAGAACTTAGCAACATTTACACACGTATTAAATCCCACAGAGAGAGGAGGACTGCTGAACTTGTCATATTCCATGGGAGTGTGTGTCTTTGCCTGAAATATTGTAAAGGGAAGTGGTGGGGAGACATTTTGTTTTTATGTGTTTATGTGTTTATAAAACTTCTTATGGCTGTGCACAGCCACATTAAAATTCACATGCTTTACTCTAACTAGTTGCATTGAATAACTGGGCTTTCGTGTTTTTGAAATGCCAGAAACACCTATGAAAATGGCTATATGGGTAATCATGGTCTGGCAAAAACAGAGTAGCTGATTGATTATCTTTTAAAACATTTATTATTTAAAATTACTTTTTTAAAAAGTTAAAATTCAATATTTTCTTTTATTTCGGAAATATTATGACACAATTACCAATCTAGAGTATTTTCTGGTGAGCTATCTCCCTCAGTCAACTGCATTCATCACTGTGGACATCTGAAATAACTTGTAGCTTTATATTATTTTCTGAAAGCTATAAAATTGTATAGGACCAGAATATTTTATTAATTTTTGCATTGTCTGTAACTGCTTAACCATTTCAGGGTCATGGGACCAGAATACTTATTAGATTTTATTTATTAATAAATCACAGCTGTCATATGAAATGGACCAGCTCATATATGTAAAAAAAAGACAACAATGTACAGTAATAATTATAAATAAACTATAATAATATAAAAAATACAAATATAAAAATAATAAAAAATAAACATAATATATGAAAGAAGGTCAGTATTATATGACAACCATTTGATTTTTTTCCCCCTTAAATATTAGTCCTAGGTATAGTTTATACAGTTTTATAAAGAAATAAGACGGTAGTTTTACAGAGTGTCTTGGAGAATCTGCCACAGTTCTTTTAAAAAGAAGAAGACTGTCACACTTCTTTTTTTCATGTAAATATATATATACTTTGTTTTTTTTCTCTTATGTTTTTAGTCATTACTTGAATAGGGCTATTCACTGTATAGAACTGTGTATGGTCTCAAGCACATTAAGAAGGTGAGCAGTTCTAAAAAAAATAACTCTTGATGAGGCCACAGCTGAAAAACATTTCAGGTGTCGACCTCATGATGCTGATTGAGATGAGAGAACACCAGTAGTGTGCAAAGCTGTCATCAAAGCAAAAGGTGGATACTTTTAAGAATCTAAAGTAAAAAACATATTCAGGTTTCTTTAACACTATTTTGTTACTACATAATTCCTACATAATTCCATATTTGCTCCTTCATAGCTTTAATGTTTTTCATATTTATTTAAAATGTAGAAAATAGTAAAATACAAAGAAAAAACATTGAATGAGAAGCTGTCCAAACTGGTACTGACTATATATATATATATATATATATATATATATATATATATATATATATATATATATATTTAAACTAGTGTTACTTCCTTTAAAATAGCTGTAATTCTAATAGTTAATTTTCTGAAAAGTAATTCTACACTTCTGACATGTAGTGTGGAATTAGTATTCACAGTAACTCTAGCTGACATTAAGGATAATTTACGGAATTTTACTGTGTATATATATTTTTATATTTTGTATAATATAAGCGTTTTTGAATGTTTTCTTTATTGCAACGGGTTGCCAGATCTCTCCCACTTGTCCACTGTGAATAACACTGTCTCTGACGAAACTCCCTGCAGAGGTCCTTCTTACAAAAACTGCCTCCTGCAGCATTTTCTGGACTTAATTGGATTATGGCACAGACATTTTATCCTGACATTTACGGTTTCTCCAGGACCAACATTAAACAACCAAGCACTACACAAGACTACTGCGCATGGTTTGCATATATTCTGAGCACATTTCTTAGGTATGTAATCCTGTCTGGCAACAATCTGTGGGCTGATTCCATGTTGAGACTTCATCACATCAGCTCTTGTCAGGCAGATTCCAGTATTATTGGGAATAGGGGTGGCCTTCTTCACCTTTATCCTCAGAGCGTAGGCCATGTTTCATTTCCTGATTAGGAATTAAAGTAAAAAGACAAAATTAAAAACAACATTTTGAAAGTTGTGCAATTATCATTTTAACCCTTTAATTTGTAATATAGTTAAGTACCATTCAGTAAACTGATCTATTATGGAAGCCCATTTCCACCACATAAAATGATATTTAAAAAGGCACCAATTTTTATTTTTCATTAATATGCAAGTTGCTATCTCAATATTTCAAAATACTATCTCATTATTTTGAGATAATAAAACAATATATTGAGATAGGATCTCATTATTTTTAGATATTAAGTCAATATATTGAGATAGTATCGACTGTCGACAAAGTATTGACTTTGTATCTCAAAATGATGAGATCCTATCTCAATATATTGTTTTATTATCTCAAAATAATGAGATAGTATCACAATATATTGACTTAGCATCTCAAAATAATGAGAAAGTATCTCAACATATTGACATAGCTAATTGCATATTAATGAAAAATAAAAACTGATGCCTTTTCTGTATTATTTTATGTGGCAAAAACAGGCTTCCATAGTCTATAATGCTTCAAAAGTAAAAAGATCTTGTACAGAGCAACCAGAATTTAGTAACTATATTTCCAAGAATAGGTATTTTGTCTCCTTAGCTCCCCCTAGAGTTGCAGATTATAATTCAATTTTATAGAAAGAATTGGGGGAGGGTGGTTTTCAAAAGTTATACAGTGTAGTTTCTGCAGTGCTGAGCCTGGAGTCACAATGACAGAGGCTCTAGTCTCCATATTACAAGTCAGTGAAAGATCACAGTGATTTTGAAAATTCATTCATTCATTCATTATCTGTAACCGCTTATCCAATTCAGGGTCGCGGTGGGTCCAGAGCCTACCTGGAATCATTGGGCACAAGGCGGGAATACACCCTGGAGGGGGTGCCAGTCCTTCACAAGGCAACACAGACAAACACACACATTCACACTCACTTTTGAGTCGCCAATCCACCTACCAACGTGTGTTTTTGGACTGTGGGAGGAAACCAGAGCACCCGGAGGAAACCCACATGGACACGGGGAGAACACACCAACTCCTCACAGACAGTCACCTGGAGCGGGAATCGAACCCACTACCTCCAGGTCCCTGGAGCTGTGTGACTGCGACACTACCTGCTGCGCCATATTGTAAGCTAAAATGCTACATAGTGCCCCCCTCCCAAAAAATGCACTTTCTAAACTTATTGGGCTGAGACTTTGGACCTTAGTGTTTAGTTTTAGGATTATGGTTATGATTAGAGTTAGGTTCAGGGTTAGGGTTTATGGTTATGTTTAGGTTTAAAGTTATGCTTAGGGTAAGGTTTGGGGTATGTTTAAGGATGATATCTTATGTTTCTTTAAATAGGGAAAATAATCATATGCCCTATTTCATATGCCCCATTTAATCTCCAGAACTTATTCTGTTTTGTCTTTTTTATTTCATACATTTCTGTAATGAAAGCTTATAAATATCTTCTGGAAAAGAGAATGTAATATAATGTTAGTTAACAAAACTGCACTTTAAAACACCTGTTGTACCTTTAAAGATACATTTGCACAGTTTTTTTTTTCTGCGAGTGAAGGGATGTTTTATGAATTCATTTTGAGATCGGGTGCTTATAAGCTGTCAAAAATAAATAAATAAAATTTAAAATAAATAAATAAATGAATAATACAATTTTTAATCAAATTTAATACAAATATATTGAGATCAGGGACACACTTGTCATGAATTGCCCTTTCCAGTATGTTCCTGCTCTCTCTGTCTCCCTGGTTCATTTGTTTACCATGTGCTAGTAGTGTATTTGCTTTGTTCTGCCTTGGTCCCGCTTAGTCCCCAGTGTCTCCACCTGTGTCTCATTTGTGGTCTTGACCTCGCGTTTGTTATATCAGGTGTTCCTAGTCTGTACTGTGTGTCCCATTGTTTCAGTGCCTTGTTGTCTGTTCTTGTGTGTAAAGGTGTTTCTGTGTCCGTGTCTTATACAGTACCACCAGTTCACCGTTCTTTCTCGTTCTGCTTCTGTCCTAGTTCTGATCCATTGAGTTCTAGTTTGTGTTTTCTCACCTCCCTGCCAGTGGTTGTTTTCTGTTTCTGCTGAACACATCTGAGTTCTCCTTTTGGATTAGTTGCCAGATTGATTAAAATCAGCAGTACACCACTAATCAAGTTGTAATATAAATCTGATTTTATATTTCAGTTTCACAATATTAGATACAAAAAAACGTTTAAAAAGATCATAAAAGGTTTATTGTTGTACTGATGTTACACAGTTTTCAGCTGCAGATATCAAACTCATTATTTCATGAAGAACTGAGGGAATTTGAGTAGGCGGACTTGGGACTGAAGAGCACCATACTAAACCATCACACCATCCTCACCTCACATCACGAGAACTGTCACTTTCTCTGAGAGTGTGTAGAAAATCCATTGAGCAAGATTTTTCCATCTGGTCTCTTTATCTGATTCAGCTAAAAACACACACAGACACTGTCATTATTAAAAAAGAAAAAAAAATCCTTACTTATAATCATTGCACATTTTATATTATTATTGTCAGATCGATACGTGCCCATAAGTAGGCAGTGAGGCAGGAAGGTGCAACAAAAGAAAAAAAGTGTAAAGTTTAAATTATTTATGGATTTATAAAACTTATTTAATATGAAATTGCAATTCAAGTGTTTCTCCAGAACGTGGATGTGCTGGACAGTGGTGCTGATCTCCAGGTTGAGTAGAGCCAGGAAGCTCAGGTTGGCTGTTACACTACTGATGGGTACAACTTGGTCTGCAGAGTGGCCTACACTATAGCCTCAACATAGCTAAAATTAGATTGCTGAAGCTGGAAATAGAGCCATCTGCAAAAACAGGAAAAATCTGTGTGCTGCTGTACTGTGAATCTTTTAATAACTGTGGTTGGAAAGGGGTGGGGCCTGACCATTTTGCAGCACCAATACACACTTATGCATGCACACACACACTACCTGTCAAACAGGTATGGAGTGGAAAGGAAAAATATGCCACAGCTCCTACACACACACACACACACACACACACACACACAGATAACGAGAGTAACCTTGCTTACGTCTCCACATTCTCCACATACTACAACAGCATTGCACAACACAAAGAGGGTTCACTGCTTACATTTATGAATGAGTGAGGCCTAGAACAACTGTACTTTTAATGTGGGGATTATTTGCTTAGACTTTGATAAATATAACATCGTTTTTAAATTTTTAATTTCCTTAAAACATACAAGTAAAACTGGGCCTTAGATGAATATCCATGAAAAAAGAATAAAAAATATAAAATAAAAAAAACTATTGATCACAGAAGAGCATTTTATAGTTTTATAAATACAGACTATAGTACACATCACAAGAGAATCGCTGTGTATTATGGGGTCAGGAGTTCCTGGTATAGGTTCCTTTAATATTTATCAGCCTGCTGTGTTGTAGTCAAATAGTAATATGTTATGTTTAGTTAATAGTAACACTGAGTCTTCACTGTTTTATTCTGTTACAGATATACTCATAAACTTTCACGTACAAGTTTGTCAGTAAAGGAGCAAATGGCTAGCTGTTTAACTTCGATAACATACAGTTGTATAAAACATAGTGAGAAAAGTACATAACCGATCATTTAATATTTTGTTAACAAAATAACATTTTAAGGTTTATGTTTATTGGCTTATTATTTGCATCAGTTTTATTTTATCTATCAGTTTTGTTAAAAACTGGCTAAAAACTTTGAATAGAGGACACAAATCACTTAAATGTTCTCTGACATGGTTAGTGGTAGCTAATCTACAGTTCTGCTATATTAATTCATTCATTAACTGTCTGTAACCATATGTTCCTTCACTTCTTGCCTCCAATCCCAATTCTCTAACATTCAGGCCATGGCTGCTCCATGAAATTTAACTGCATATACTTATTCATATATAACTGAATTAGTTAACATTTTCTGAATGAGTCTGCTCTCGGGTCAGGAACAGTCACTCCAGCATATGCAAAAATTTTTTAATGTCGTCCGTATTTCATTGGTTTGCCAGATCCCTCCCTCTTGTCCACTCTGTGCGAGTAACACAGTCTTTGGTCAGACTCCCTGCAACGTGTGAAAGGCCCTTCTTATAAAAACTGCTTGCTGCTGCACATTCTGGGCTTAATTGGATTATGACACAGCCATTTTCAGGGCCGTTTTGCCACCCTCCACTTCTCTACCCCCTCTAAAAGTTCTCTTACAGCTTTATCTAGTTTCCAGAAAGCACAATTGGATTACTATCTCTGCCGAGGCAAGAAATATGGAAATGGAGGCCACAAGAAAAAGACCAATCGGTGCACTCGTCAAACACATCTCCAGTAAGAAAAGTGTGTGTGTGAGAGTGGGGGTGGGGGGGGGGTGTTTTCATTACACCTGTATCTTCAACTTGTACTTCGGAAATGAGTTTGAAATGCCAAGGGATTAGTATGTGCCGACTTTGCAGGGCAGGTGGAAATAGTGCTGCAGTGAAAGTTAACTGAACAAATGAAGTCACCAGAGGAGTAAGCAGAATTCTTTAAGCAGGTGAGTAAAGGTAGAATTTTAATAATGCCAGCTGTGAAGCGATGTACTCACTGGTGTTGTCAAGTAAATACAGTAATAAAAGCAGTGGCATGGCACAGTCAGTGTTAGTTTTCTACTATGTATTCATTCAGTCATTTGTTTATTTTCTGAAACCACCTCAGTCTGATCAAACCCTAACCCTAACCCTAACCCTAGCAAAGAATAACTTTGTAATTGCTGTAAACATAAATAATGGAAAATAAAAAATAAAATTAAAAATAAGAAATATCAAAAACTTTGAAGAATATTTACAGATAAATATTTACATCTGTAATGAGGCCAAAAATTGAACAGGATCTTCTGTAGGTGGCAGTTTGGCGATTTATACATGATGTAAAGGGTGAAGAGAAATGGTGCCAAGTCTGTTCCTTGCGGCACTGCTGTGCTGCAGACAAGCTTATCGGGAACACAGTCCCTTGCCCTCAGGACCCAGTTAGATAGGTGATGGTCCACACCTGAATGTTCCAGTTAAATTTAAGAGTTCTAAGAAATAAAGATTAAAAAAACATTTACTCAAGTAGTTTACAAAAACCCTGATGAGGAAAAGTGCTAAAATGTATCACAATCAGCCACTGAATAGCAACAGTAACTGAATAATATCGTATTGCTTTAGTGAGGTTAACTTGTTTTAGGCTAGATGCAGAAGTGTTGCTTATTGTTTTGTTATTGATGACTTTATGAATAATGGAAGATTGTTCCATAGTTTCGATGCAGAAACAGAAAATGCCCGATCACCCTTATACTTCAACTGTTAACATGGAACAGCTAAAAGCAATTTGACGAACGCAATGATCGAGAAGAGGAATGAACACAGAGGATGTCAGATATATAGGTAGGTGCCACACCATGTAAAGACAAAAAGTAAAACCTTAAATTAAATTCGTTACCCAATATCGTGGGTAACGGTCTGGTCACATTCCTAAATACCAATGGTTCAGTTATCTACAGATATATCGATTGAGATATTTTGGTTAAACAATAGGTCAACATTCTGGCAGATCAGTCACGTCACTTCACATTAGTCCTCTGTGTAGAGTAATAGCAAGCTCTGAAATGAAGTTCTTAGGGTTTCACACATTTAATTATATAAAACACTGCATCAGTGGGACTTCAAAATATGTTTGCTTTTGACCAAACCATAGGGCTTGAAATTAATTTTAGTCAAAATATCTTTTTAATCTTATTTTTCATTTCAGAGAATGTACGGTCAGGAAAATTTGCCTCAAAGGCATGGAAAGTCATGGAAATGTCATGGAAATTTGTTGTTAAAAAATGTATGAACCCTGAATAAGGCAAAGTTTATGAAAAAAATAAAAAAATCACTATCTCAGGTCTCAGCCTTGGATCTGGAAGACGTTTTGATAATAAGACACAGTTTTTGTAAGAGCCTTTGTTCACATAAAAAGCATAATGTTGATCAGAATTCTATTGAACTACAGTGGGCTTTTTCAATGTAACTCATAAGATTTCTCAGGCTTCACTGAGCACATAGACCAACTCAGAGAGAACCAGGTTCACAATTTCACCATTATTAATTATAGTATTTTGCATTAAACATCATTATTCTTTAATTTGTGTATTTACATATTTAATAATTATGTCAATGTTATAGACTTTTATTTCCATCACAAACCTGAAAACTGATCTACATACATGAGAACATGATAGCATTAATGGAGAATGCAACACGGATACAACTGCAAAGACAGAACAACATGTGGCAGAATAGAACTACAAACACCAAAACTACAAATGGCAGAAGAAAACTAGAAACACTACAGAAACACTACCAACTACAAACTACAATAAAATATTTATATATTTATATATGTATATATATATATATATATATATATATATATATATATATATATATATATATAATGTGATTGAGTGAGTGAGTGAGTGAAAGAGAGATAGTTCCAGACCACATTACTGACCATTCAAAGAGAATTTCCAGTCCAGTTAGTTTTCTGGGTTTTCTTTGCAGGAAGCTCAACTAATCCAATGAGTCAGTGCCTTCAATAAGTAATCCTAATTCAGTTGCAGAACTCCACATCAAACTGATCATTTTGTCGTACACACTGAGAATACATGCTTATTACTTTCTGTCAGTTTGACTAAACTATGTCTATACGCAGACTGCTTTACCTTTTAAAGCATGAAGGAACTGGAACACGTCTGGTTCATCTCATGAGGTAAAAGTGTCTTAGATAATATTAGTGGCAGGTAAATACTTTTAAAAACCAATTACCAATTAAAGACATTTATTTGGATCCAACATACAGTTCTTATTTAGTTAGCATTCACAATATGGGGGAAATTGGATAATAATTTTAAGTAATAGAAAAGGATGGTGAAGTTTCACCTCACTGAGGAAGCCTGCAGCTCCCACCATGCATCCGCATGAACTTTTGCCTTTTACATTTTGTTGTCAAGGGCATTGCAATGTGATCCATTCTGAAATTAAACTGTGGGAGAAAACAATCTCAAACTCCTGCTAATGTATCTAATACTTCTTATTTGGTAGGCTTCAATTATCTTGAGGAGCCAATTTAGCCTCCCCGATCATTTACTGGTGGAGGTAGTGCACGGTATATTTCATATGGAATAATTACATTGCCATGCTATTACGTGACAGTAATATGGGGCTGGAGTGATGGCCGTGTCTTCCAGTCGGAGTGTTTAGAACCAACAAATTCCCAGCAGGTCTAGTTAGAGCTGGGGAAATTGCACTGAAATTGTTATCTTATTGCAAATAACTGTAATACGGTAGTCCAAGATGGATGACTGTTAAGGCAAAGTGGAATTCGACTGTAAACAAAGCAATATATTACAGTACAGGGACTGCCGCAAAATAAGGGCTCAGGTCTGTTCCTGTGCACAGCCATGGAACGTTTGATTAGGTTAAGTGATAAAGAGGGTAATTCGACCTGATTTTGACTCGTGATGAACAGCTTGCTTGGCTTCAGCAGCAGGATATTTCCAGCTTGTGCTCGGTGAGAAATGAAAGCAATGCTATCGGCCTCTGGCACTTACAGAACCGGTCTGTATTTAAAGTTGTTAATACTGCTCCACAAAAGCTGCTCTCAAGCTTCTCTTTCATTTCTATTTTAAGTTCTGAAGGGTCCTATAATGCAGCAGCTGCTGTTACTTCCTCTTCACACAATCCCTTGTTACTTAGCAAATGGTTTTAAACCATTTTAAAAGTTTTTAGACTGAAACCTAAAATATGTGATATGTTTTAGTGCATTTGTGGCTGGTGAAAAATATTCTAGATGGGGCTGTTTGTGCCACGTTGTCGATTTTAACAACCAACCTATTACAATTTAACACAAGGTGCAAGACAGACAATAAACTTCTGTGAAAATCTGTATTTTTTAATGATATTAAAAACAAATCAGCAGATTAATATCAAATTGAACAAGGTACATTACAGTATAGACCAGTTCAGGAAAGCAGAAATATATTATGAAAAACATGAATAAAATTATATTAGCACTAGGGTGATGTTTATTGGTAGATCATAAGGTATCTAACATTGAAAAAAAGGGCGGCGCAACAGGTAGTGTTGAAGTCACACAGCTCCAAGATCCTGGGGTTGTGGGTTCGAGCCCCACTCCCTCTGACTGTCTGTGAGGATTTGGTGTTTTCTCCCCGTGTCCACGTGGGTTTCTTCTGGGTGCTCTTGTTTCCTCCCACGGTCCAAAAACACATGTTGGTATGTGGATTGGCAACTCAAAAGTGCCCATATGTGTGAATGTGTGTTGCCATGTGAAGGACTGGCGCACTCTCCAGGGTGTGTTCCTGCCTTGAACCCAGTGATTCCGGGGAAGCTCCGGACCCACCACAACCCTGAACTGGATAAACATTTACAGACATTTAATGAATTAATTAAAAATGGGCCTCAGATGTCCTCAACTTACATTGGATGTGGTGAGAGAAGACTCACCACTGAGGTGTGAGGTTCAAGGACTCAAGGACACTGATTGGTTGAATTGTGTTACTATTTTTTTTTATTGGCTTCTGCATTAACCCAGTTCTAGAAGGTTGCCCAGTGCATCAGCTCAGCCAATGGAAAAATTTCCTAGTAGCAACACAAATGAAAAGAAAGCTCACATTTCTCAATATATTTCTTACATATACTATTATATTTTTTTTATTTTTTTTTTTTCTAACAGACTCATATCTTAAATAGCATGTTTATGTTTATTGAATATTGTATGTGTACATATACACCACTCAGCCACAACATTATGAACACCTCCTTGTTTCTACACTCACTGTCCACTCTTTCAGCTCCACAATGGTCACTTCTTTGTTCTACAATTACTATACCAGACTATAATCAGTCTGTTGTTCTGCATACTTAATTATTAACCCCCTTTCACACTGTTCTTCAATGTTCAGGGCCACCACAGGACACAGAGCAGGTATGATTTGGGTGGCAGATCATTATCAGTGCTGTAGTGACACTGATGTGCTGGTATAATTGGATCAGACACAGCAGTGATGCCAACAGCATCCTGTGAACAGCATCCTGTCTCCACTGATGAAGGACTAGAGGATGACCAACGCATATTAAACTACTGTCTAGCTTTACATCTGCAGGTTGGACAAATGAGGTAGATGTGCCTACTAGAGTGGACAGTGAGTAGACTGTGTTTAAAAACTGTATCACAGGATGCATGCTGCTCACAGGATGCTGTTGGCTGGATATTTTTGGTTCGTGGCCTATTCTCAATCCAGCAAAGACACTGAGGGCTTTAAAAACTCTGGCATCACTGCTGTGTCTGATCCACTCATACCAGCACAACACACATTAACACAACACCACCACGTCAGTGTCACTGCAGCACTGAGAATTATCTACCACCCAAATTATACCTCCACTGTGGGGGTATCAGGGTGAAAGGGGGATAACAAAGTGTGCAGAGGAACACTTGGACTACAGTGTGTATTTGTAGAACTGCAGACTGACCAGTGTGGTCAGTCGAGCTGAGAGAATGGACAGTGAGTGTATGGACGACGAGAGGGTCATACTATTATACTAGGAAAGGTGGCAACGTAGTGCTCTCTATGGGCCAACAGCACATGTTATATCATAAACTGGATTGATAACATGGCGCCCAAACAGCGCTGGATTTACTTGGCCACAAATGCGAATTTGAAATAGCCTCTGAATTTCACAGAAACAGAAAAATTGACTTTATTGATACAGTTCTTAAGACACAGAAAATACCCCATTATAAACCACTGCACAATCATTACAACTTATTCATTCATATTGCTCTCTATTTATACACTGCTCTTTGGTTGTTTTGCTCAAGACTTGACCATATGAGGATGGGTTCATTTTTGGGTCTTGGTTCTTGTCATAAAATTGAAAATTAGAAACAAACCTTTTCATTCTAAAATAATCGTTAACATACTAGAGAAAGTTGAGACTGGAAGAAGAAGAGAAAATGGACAAGGAAGATAACATCAGACTTGATTTGAATGGTGTGACTGGCTATGGGAGAGAAGTCTCTGTGATGTTCATAATGGTCAGTCACAGCAGTCAACTGAACGGCTTACTGTGTTGGTATTTAAGATAAGTTTTGCAGTACCACCAGCAGTGGTAGCATCTTATTCACTATTTGCCTCAAAATTTCCTGCTTCTCCTTCTGGGCCCCTTCTTTGCTGTCATGAAAAATAAGATGAATAAATAATATTAAATGGAATTAAAAGGCCAAAATTATCCGATTAGGGGTGGCATGGTGGTGCAGCAGGTAGTGTTGCAGTCGCACAGCTCCAGGGTCCTGGGTTGAAGTCCCACCCTGGGTGATTGTGAAGAGTTTGGTGTGTGCTCCCCCGTGTTGGCGTGGGTTTCCTCCGGGTGATCCGGTTTCCTCCCACAGTCCAAAAACACACACTGGTACGTGGATTAGTGACTCAAAAAAGTTTCCATAGGTGTCAGTGAGTGATTGAAAGTGTGTGTCACATGTGAAGGACTGGGTGTGTTCCTGCCTTGCGTCAAATGACTCCAGACCCACTGTGACCTTGAACTGGATAAGTGGTTACAGACAATGAATTAATTAATAATTTAGTCAGTTGTGTTGTCATTAATTACAATTGCCAGTAAATTCAGGATGGTTGGCTTCTATGATTTAGCACTACTTGTTTAGACCTAGGGTCTAAAGAGCATTGAACAAACATCAGTCCCAGTGCTATAACAAATGCTGGATGTAATGATTAGCACAGCAAAAGTTACTACCATGGTTACAGCATTTATTAAAGTATTTATTATATTATATATATTAGTATTTATTAAAGATGAAGGTACTTTCAGACTTCCAGCAATTGATTTTAATAATTTGACTGAAATGCAAACATGGGCAGTAGAAGACAGTCACAGATTGTAGGCTACATTAATCTGGAACCTCTTTAGACAATGACCCTGACAGGCCCCTCAGAGTTAGAGCCAGAGCAGAGAATAACAAAAACCCTCTTCTAGGGTGTCATATTTTGTTTTCTCCACTGTGTACAGACAGAGTCATTCAGCACTGCAGGACTGACAGCATGCAGTTCAACACAGTGGGCGGTATGTTCTGTGCCAGTCTACTGATGAAACTTAAAAAAAAGTGATACATTCTCTCAATCTGTGCCTCCAGTCTAATGCTATCAGAGCGGGGGCAAAATATTGCCACAATAAAAACTCGGAAACTACGTACAGAATACCCAAAACTTTATTTCATTCCACATATTTAGGAGAGGGGGAGAAACAATAAGATTCATTTCAGAGCGAGGGGAGAAAATTATGTCTCTCATGCAAGCTGATGAGATTTGCTTCTTATTAAAGGCAGTTTATATTTCCACCCGCCAATGGCATGTGTGGGCACAAAACAATAAAGAAGCGTAATAGAGAATGGGTTTATAGGAGTTTCTCTCTGTGTTCTCCCTCACTTCCTCTTGTTCAGCCCAGCTCACTCCCACTGACCAGAACTGATTAACTTGTACAGCAGCTTCACGTCTAAACACACATTCAAAGCTGAAACACACATTTTTTTTTTCCTTCTTGTTTTATTGCACTAATACCTTGTATGCCAAAACTCCTCAGTGAAATCTCTATAGAAGAACTATTAATGAAAATGAACAGCTACTGAATAATTTAATGCTTGGTTAAAACCCACATACACACAACAAGTATATGAATACAAATATGCATTGTGAGAGACTGGTCTCAAAATGTTTTCATCCCAGAATACATAGAATATTTCTAAATTATTATTGCACCTCCTAAAATGTGTACAAATATATTTGTGGAGGTTGAATTTCTGGCAGTCCAGTGAGAGAAAATTAGTGTAAATCGACACTAAACCTTACCCTTAATCTAACCCTTACTTTAAACAAAGAGTTAACCATAACCAGAAGCCTAAATGTAAGCATAATCCTAAGCCTAACCCTAAACATATGTATGACTCAATGCTCCAGAAGATTAGAATTGAAATATGCTTAGTTTGCCCGAATTTAGCAAACAGCACCACCGTGGATGGATAAATAACTATGAATCACAGATGAAAAATATTGTACACTGAGGGAACATCCTATCTGTTCTAAATTTAGAAGATCTTGAGTTTGATCTGTAAAAAGAACTTAATTTTAAATTGTTAAGCCACGTTGCTATAACATATCCATCAGTTAAATTGTTTTAGCTCTGGTTGAAAAAGAAATACTTTATGCTTCTTCAAGAATATCTGAATACTCAGATAGCACCAAAGACAGCAGTGGAGCTCCACCTCTCAAATTTGTTCCAGTTTTAATAGTGGAAATGGCACAGTGAAGTGTGAGAGACAGTCATTTCTTTCCCCCAGCTTCCTTCTGGGCTCTGTAGGTGTCAGAGGCAAAAGGCATGTGACTGTTCCATCACATCAAAGGCTTGAAGTCAGCTGGAGCTAGTTAACCATGACTGATTCTCTCTAGTCAGAAATACAGCCTCAGCAGAGCTATGCTGAGCTTAGCCAGCAGAATCTCAAGTGTGGTGGGTTCATAAGTTATTACTTTTATTGCTTTTAGCAATTAACAGTGTGTGGTTGATGATCCTGACTCCCCTCGGTTTTCCAGAGGCCAAGGCTGATTCACCCATCTGTGCTCAAATATTGGAGGCAACGGCAGTCTTCATGTTCTTTTTGTGATGGATCAGTTGGGCTTTCATGTGTGGATGAAGGTCTAGAAAGACTAAGCAAAGAACAACATACCCTCCATGTTAATCCTGCTGCCTTTTGATGAATTCTGATTCATTTTTGAGGGGTCTAAACATTCATTTGATGTTTCATGATCTGCTGGCACAGTTTGGGCAGTTGAAATATTTGGTATTCGGATTTGAGTGCCAGCAAGTGCAATGAAAAACAGCTTTCGACTAAAATACATCAAAATACTCGCAGGATTAATGGAACATAGTGAGTAGCTGATTTGAACTTCTTTCACCCCCATCAACCACTTTTGCAGAGCATTTGTTAAATCTGCTACATTTCAAAATAAGACATGTTATTTGAAACAAGTTCTCTAAATTTAAATGCGATTTCTCATTTCCACAGCATCTAAAGCTTACTATTAAATATGAGTGAAAACATCATTTAGAAGATGCTTTAAAAATGCTCTATAGGTCCACAGCATATCTCACTAGTGAATCTTTCTGTGGACCTCAAAGTCTGCCAGAATTATTCTCTTTAACCTTTTCCACAGTGGCCACCATTTCATATACATTTCTCTATTAATAATATAATCTGTAACTGATGTAGTTCATGTTTTTTTAGTATTTTTATTTTGCTAGAGTCAAACTACCATTTTGATTTTAAAAAATCGTGAAATTATACATAATTGTTTATAGTTACAGTTTAAATAAAGCAGGTATAAGCTCTCACTGCTCCATCTTATACTGCAAATAAGCTCTCACACACTCTGAAGAAGGAAAAAAAACACTGCACCCAACAATAAAGAAATCTTTGTTCATCATATACACTACTAAGTAAAAATTAAAGATGTTTGGTTTTTGGGTGAAATTTCAGGATGAACCTATAGTGGACGGGGACCTTAACAAGTAAACTTAATGTGACCTTTTGAATGCTTGAATGCACGTGTCCCACTGTTATATGTTTCAGTACTTTTTTGCACAATTTGCTGTTCACAAGGAGCTTAACTGCAAACTTCACAACAGGTTTGATCCATTACTCGACCTGTAAATTTCCTGGCTTAATTACAGTTGGTATTTAAACAGTCCTCCTCATTATGCTGTTCACATTTTGACATCATGAGACCAAGACGACATCTACCAATTGATCAAAAGTACCTCACCAATGTGTGGCTTCAAACAGGATATTCTCAGACGGAAGTGGCCACTTAGCTTCGAGTGTCACACAGTGTCATCAGCAGGTTGCAGCAGAGATACAGAGAGATTGGAAAGGCATGAAAGTGGACATCCTTTGGCCACATCCCTTACTAATGAACACTTCATTGTAAATTCATCATTCTTTCATTCATGATCTGTAACCGTTTATCCAGTTCAGGGTCGCAGTGGGTCCAGAGCCTACCTGGAATCATTGGGCGCAAGGTGGGAATACACCCTGGAGGGGGCGCCAGTCCTTCACAGGGCAACACAGACACACACACACTTAACTCACACACTCACACCTACGGACTCATTGTAAATTGTGCCCTGCATAACTGGATGATGAATGACACACCACTCCAGGCACATTTAAGAAAGGTGAGAGGCACCCAAGTGTCATGTCAGGCCATTCAAAACCATTTATATCAAGGCAGTCTGCATGTTAGATGACCTGAAAGTGTACCTGATCACACCACCAGGCACAGGTGTCATCGTCTTTCATGGGCCAGGAAGCATCTGTGCTGGACAAGGAACAAGTGGGCCTCAGTGCTGTTCACTGATGAAAGTCAATACACGCTGAACAATGTTGGAGACGTCAAGGAGAGCGCAATGCATCAGCCAATGCTGTCACCAGACGAGTGACAAAACTAAATGGCTAAAACATTGACTTATATGATTAGTGCAAAATACTATAATTAAAAATTAAGGCAGAGGACTGAGGCAGTGATAGTTTTTAAACTTTTATTATCAATTTGTCTTATTAGCAGATGGGTCAGCTCAAGCCAAATAATAATGGTTTGGCTTATATAATGATAACTTAAGCCTGCTTTAGTAAAGAATGGAATCTGCTCTTTGAATTTTTATAATATTTTTCATTTTTATTTAATTAGACAGAAATATAAGTCAGTCATTTATGGCCTTTTTCAACCTAATCAATACAGAACTTTGTGAATGGTACAGTGATACACTTTGTGAATGGTACAGTGACAAGCCCATACTATTTGAATAACATCATTAATCCAGCAATGGTTCCTATGCATAAAAAACACAGGCCTAATTTCATCTTCATGGACAACAATGCTACAGCTCATCAAGGTTGCATCATTAGGGAATGGCTGCTGGAGACCGGGGTACCTCAAATGGAGTGGCCTGCACTTTCTCCAGACCAGAATCTGGAAAACAGTGTTTTCCATAAATTTCACCTGAAAGACAGATATCCCTAATTTTTTGTGAATAGTGGAACACGCAGAATACTCTAAACATAATTGTACCATATTCTATATAAATTGTAGATTTTTAAGTTGATTTGTATGCCAGATTTTATCTCCACTACACAATTATTTAATGAAAGTTTACAAATGTTCACCTCTCCTTCTGGAGAAGAAAATGTAATGGACATTTAGGGAACACAACAAAACTTTAGAATCAATATTTTACCTTTAAAATATACTTTTACACTGTTTGTACCTTTAGTGACAATAGTGTTCCTGTACAGTACCTTTATTCTGACAGTGTGATAATGGAGAAGTTCTGGTAACACCACTCCAACTAATTAATAGTAGTGTGTATTAACATCTGAAGTCAGAAAAAAAGTCAAAAGATATGAAGTCTGTGTCATGTCAAGGGTCATGGGATCTGGAGTCTTAGTCAAGTTATAAATCATAATATCTTTGTAACTTGAGTCACAAGACCCTCCTATAAAGGCTGTGTTATCAAGTGTTACAGGGCGTGTCTTTCATTTAGACAGCAAAAAGAAAGCATCTGCTGGCACTCTGAGAAATTCATCTCCTTGCCATCTCTGTGTAGCCAGGCACACTGTTCCGCCCCTGCACACTGAGCAGGAAGGGTGGGATAAAACAACAACAGATATTAATGAGGTGTTGTGCTGAGTAATAACGATGTGTGTACTCCCCGATAGCAAATGCACTTCCTTAATGGCAAAGGCAATTACTGCAAGAGGCATTAATATATGAGGATGGAAGCTCTAGGGCTGCACTCTAGCAACGGTGTAACTGAGAACAAGAATTGAGCTACAATTATACTGACCTTACAAGGATCTTGGCTCTGCAGTTTGGACCTATCTTAGACATAAATCCAGCAGTGGATAGGTCTAAAGTAGTTTACATGCACTTTATATTGTATTAAAAAAGCTATTTAAAGAGAGCGTAGACTCTCACAGCCAAACTGAGAGCCATTTGTTTTCATTTAAAAGCTCTGCATCTTTTAAGCTTGAATGTTTGAAGGGTATGTTTGAGTATGAAATGGGACTGTAGTGTGTACTAAGTTGAAGTTTGTACAATTTTATATTTGTCTCATTACCAGTCTCATTACAGGCAGCATAACAACTAGTGTTAAATCCCATTTTTGGGTTACTGTCTGTGAGGAGTTTATTGTGTACTCCCTGTGTCTGCATGGGTTTCCTCTTGGTGCTCTGGTTTCCTCCCACACTCCAAAAACACATGTTGGTAGGTGTATTAGATCAGTGGTGTAGCACCAAATGTTGGGCTCTGTTGAAAACTGTCCAGAGCACCTGAAGGAAACTTACTCAGACACAGGGAGAACACACCAAACTCCTCACAATCCCTGGATTTACCATGCTACCCATAAACAACACATTCTTTATGAATATGAATATGCAAAGAAACAAAGATTTAAGCATAAGAGTACTTTTCGAGGGCCAAAATAAACATCCCTTTGGCCATACTGGTCAGCTCTGACTTTGTTATTAAGCAGTATTTTGTATTCAGCATTCTCCCACAGCTAATCAACCCTTCTGAAGGCAAATTCTGAAGAAAAAAAACTGTACTCACCCTGCCACACAGACAGTGAAATCCTCTTCAAAGAAGTCACTGGAATAGGAATTATCCACACTAAAGCCTGCTGAACACAGCCCAAACCTGCAAAAAAGGCGAATCACCGTCAGAGCAAATATTAGCACATGGCTGAATGATAATATTAGCAAATACAGTTGGATAGACTTTAGTCCCATATGTAATCTGAGCCTAATAGCCAACAAAGCTCTTTATATGACAGTTCAACTTTTTCCTGCACACCATGGAGAGACAGAATATGGTTGCTTTATTTGAAACGTAACCCTGTTTCTCCAGGCAGATGCTATATTCATCACAAGTGATGTATTTTCAATTATTACTGATTTTTTATAGCTTTCCTTCAATGATTTTTAAAACTGGTATTAATAATTCAACAAATTCCTTGGCCACTTCTGTAAACACTCTAAATCAGTAACTACTTCTCCTGAGGAACCACTACCCTGCATTTTCTGTTACCTCTTCACCCAGTTCTGTGTCACAATATGAGAGGGGCCTACCAGGAAGGCAGGAACACACCCTGGAAAGGATGCCTGTACATCACAGACTCATACAATCACTCAGTCATTCTGCAAATGCTCACATTAAAAAAAAAAAAAAAAGTAACTAATGTGCTCCTAGGTGGTAAAGTTCTCTATGCATTGACCACATAAGGTGACTGGCGTTTTAATGGTGTTGTGTCAGGAACATGATGAAGACTGATTGAGGCGGACAAACTTGCTAAAACACAGTGACTAATTTTACTTACAACACAAGATAACAATACAGAGACAGACTAAGATAACTAGACATAAATACTTAAAGAAAGACTGACAGTCTTGGACAGGATGACCTGGACAGAGGGGCTTAGACAGATAGAGAGGGAATAGGACAGAACTGGACACACAAACCTAGATAAACAGAGCTAAACAGAGTGCTTAAACAGACTAAACCTAGACATAGAGATAGAAAAACAAACCTAGTCAGAGAGAACCAAACAGAGACCTAAACGGAGAAAGAGCTAAAGCAGACTAAACTAAAACACAGAAAGCTAAACAGAGAAAACACAAACAGACAGAGACAAGAGTGATACAAAGACTGACTTGGAAGGCATGAGAAACAGACAAGCCAGACAGACCGACAAGCACAAAATGAAGGCATCAACCAAGAAGGAGTCACACAAAGGAACTTAAATATACAACACAGACAAGGGACACCTGAAACAGATAATGAGGGGGCAGGATAACAAATGAGACACGGATGAGGAGGAGGAACAAAGGCGGGATTAGGGCAGAGACATGTGCTAAGTGAGCACACGGCGGGGAAAACAGACACAACAAGACAAGGGCGTGACATGTTGCCTCACATCCCATAAACCTCTTGGTGTGTAACTCTCCATCCTATCACACAGCAGGATTCTAGCCAAAGCAAGTTCATGTTACCTAAATAAATATTAAAAAAAACATAAGCAGACAGTTAGTGTTCTCCTCCAAACATTTTCATTTTGTTTTATTATATGAAAATAATATAAACAAAAGCAGTGGTTTTGCATGGCAAGATTGATAACATCACGTGCCTGGTAGAATTCTAGCAAGTGGGTGGAATTGACAGTTACTTACATTTGATGAAAACATCAGAAAAAGGCCCGGAAACTGGATCTGAGCAGAAAGTGAGAATTCCGTACAAGCATATTGCACACACAAATAAATAACCAAGGATTGGTTTTATCAGCACAGCTGGTTTATTAAATGTAATATCAAATATTGATCTTACATTCATATAATAAATTATTTGCAGAGCTTTCTGGAGCCAGTTTTGTCACAGCCGTCATCAGCCTCTTCTACCCACAGCTTTGGTCAGAGACACAGCCAAATCCGGGGACCATTCTGCAGGAGCCTGTGGCCTTATCTATCTGTGTCCTTTGGTGATCATGGGCATGACTGTCCTGGGCTGAAAACTGCAGCCTTAAGCTCATTCTTCAACTTTCAGGGCTCAGAGGTTGGCGGTTTCTTTCATGCCCAAGGGGTGACGTCTAGCGGTGCTAGACTAAACTACAGCATCCTAATTTGCTAATATAAACAGAGAAATAAAACTTTGCCTTGAATTTCTATTTCCTTGAGACAACAGCTCTAAACATATTTGAAGTAGATTCTCCCTGGGATGAATCCTTAATTATTCTCTCACACTTCATTTCTGCAGTGCTGAACTTTTCTTCTCTGTTCTCTGTAACTGTGTCTGTGTGTTTCTCAAAATGCTTGAGTGCCAGCGGCTTAAACTGGGCATGATGACCAATGCCTTGGAGGCCTGATTGTTCCTGAGAAGCTGAGGGAGGAGAATCCATCCCTGGTTCTTAAATCCCTGGATGTTTCTAGTGGGTTTTCAGACTGAAACCTCCCTGAAGTGATGAAATCACATAAAATTTATGACAATTGACAAGACAAATATACTTTTGGGAGTAAATGGCCAAAATTTTTACATCTCTCAATCATGCCTTTGAAATTATGACCAAACAATTTTACTTACACAATCTTCCTATCATGATTTCCCACATGTGTAGTTATTTCAAGATCAAGAACAAGTTGATTACATTAGAGAGATATGAGTAATATCATTCAGACTAAACAATATTTTACACAGTTCTTAACAGAATGGCACATACATATCTAGACAGCTGCCTATTCAGGATGTATGATTAAAATGTAAAATATATGATACAAATACATTCATGGATAAACACAATTATAATTCAGATTTTGCTTGTCCAACTGGAAGTATTTTTATATATTGTATACCATGTGAAACTTGAGAAACCTTTTATAAGTCATTTCACAGAGGGAAAACATTTCATTTATAGAGTCTGACATTGAGGCTTGCCCACTGGTGACCTTGTCAATATTCTTATGTGAGAAATTAAACCATATTCATCTGAGACTACAATACTAAATGTACATGTCATAAAAATAGAAGTTAATATCAGTTATAATATTTGTCAGATACATATATGTATGGGACATGGGTGAATATTTTAATATTTGCAATAATTGTAGGCAAAATGGTCTAACATTGTTTGCCATTGTTTCCTCTATGAACAAATGTATTCACAACAATAGATATTCCTATCATTTAGCTTTCCTAAAGAAAAATCCCATAATAAACGTAAATAAAGTCATTCAGAAACATCCATTCCATAGTCTAATATGAAATTTTATTGTGGAATTGACCCAGATTTCTTACCTAAATGTTTTCAAAGCTATGATCACCAAGCATATTGTTTTATTATACAACAGGACTTACAAGTCATACATACCTATGGATTTTAAAAATATGTTTACCTAAAGGGGACCCATGAAAAAATTCACTTTATGAGTTCATTAGCACATTAGTTTGGAGTTCTGTAGCTCCTAACAAACCCACAAGCTGTCAAATAAACTAGTTAGTTTTTGTGATCTACTAGAAAAGTCAGAAAACCTGGGTTAAATTGAGTCAGTTTGATATTTGTCTTGCATCTTACATAGATAGTGGGCAATTCAGAGTCGTCCCACTTCCTTGTTTGAGACTCCAATCACAACACTGGACCTGTCTGTGTCTCTTCAATCACAGTGATGGACTTGCATTTATGTGAGAGTTCAAACAGTCCAGGCCTTTTTTCCATTTTCCGTCTGAAACTACATACCCAAATCTAGAGGCTATCTGTTCAGGCAGTGAATAAACTAGAGGCATTATCATGATTTATTTTTACAGAAAACCCTTCAAATTTGTAAAAGAAACCATTTTGAGATCCTGAAATATATTTGAAGTGGTGAAAAGCTTATGAAAACCACAAAAAAATGTAGGCGCTTTTCTTATTTTTGAAAAAAAACCCAAAATGTTAGTGACTATAAACTGAAGAGTTCATGAGTCCCATTACTTTTTTCTTTTTAAAAGTGTGTCTCCAGGGGTCTATTTTCACAGGCTAAAATTTGGAGTTGATACCTCATACTGATTTGGAGTTATTGTAGCTGGAGCAGACAGTGAACAGGTGGCCTCTCCAAGTCTCTCTTTGCGTCCCAAGCTCTCCATAATCAAAATTATTAATTTTTCTGCAAAATTACAGTCAAACTGCATTCTGTTCTCACCGCCTGACCTGTCCCTTTAAATTCTGAGGCTCGGAGGCGGGATCAGCTGTGGCTGTGAGGCTAGCGGCTGAGGCGCTTCGGTCGGCCATTTAAATGGACATTTAAATGGCAAATAAAGAAATATAAGCTCTCAGAACACGTTTATTGACTTGATTACTGTTTGTGGAGCCTCTGGCAGGTAAACCGAACCGTTTGAGTCTCTCTCGGGGCGTCTGGTCTGTTGTCGCGACCGAATTTAGCGCTTTAGCAGCGCGCTAAAGCTAAGGCCAGGGATGACCCGCCTCTCACGGATGTTTACGCTTCTCTCTCTTCCTCTTGAACGAGTCGTCAGCGGGTTCAAACGCGTTTGCCTGCTCAGCAGGGAGGAGGGAGAAAGTGCCGGGCTCACTGTTATGGCGGATCTTTGCGAGCGAGATTTTTAAAACATTTTCGTATTTTGTCAGAAGATTTTTCCGGACCAGCACTCCTGACACAAACATGAGGATTATAAGCGAACGGTTTCCCGGAAAGACTCGCATTTGGTCTCGTTTGGAAGAAGACTTCTCACAGTAAGTGTTAGCGGTGAAATTCCTTTGTTTTGGCGGTTTTCCCCGGTTTAGGAACAAAGACGCACGCGCGTTTCTTCAGACCTGAATCAGACCTGACGCTTGAAATATCTCATTCTTTCAGCTTTATTTCCCTAGTTCTACATTTTAGCGTATAATGTCTTATATCCTCGTAATCCTGAGAGTCTGCCCGTTCGAATGGCGGATGGCTTGTGAATATTGAGTCAAATATGGTGCCGTGAAAAATAAAAACTTGTGTGATATGACAATTATTTTGAATAACAACAATCCTGGCAAGGTGTGTTTCGACCAAAAATACATATTTTTAAAATGGAAATATATATAAACGGTCAGAATCAATAAAAAGCCGAGACTTAAAGCTTTAATTTCGTACCTTGAGTGTCTATATTGATTAAGCGATTGTGTAGCTATATTTAATATAAAAAACAGACGGAATTCCTGGCCCGCCGGCGGGCCAGGGCATTACAACATTAAACAGAGCAAAACAAACACAATGAGTGCAGGGAAAATTTTGAACAGATCAAATATAGAGAAATCAACAAAGCAGGAGAAAGATATCAAAGCGAAAGAGAGTAAAACCTGTGTTTCTGCTCCTCGTTCCTCACTCCTGGGCCCTTACACTGAACTGAGCTGTGGCTCATTCTCACTTAAAAGAAAAGGCACGGAAACTGGGCTGTTCAGGCAGGGGAAGATATCTGCTGTTCTTTGTGAGCCTTAGGTTAACGTGACCAATGCATGCCATGCATGTTTCATAAAGATTTCTGAACTGTGTTCATTTGTGGAAAAAGTGGTTGAATATGTCCCCTTTAAGAACAATGGCTGTGGTAATAAGATACTTGTAAAATTCTAAACATGATGAAGGACCTCTGAGCTGTGAAGGACCTAAAAACTAACACAAGGAGAAATAATTTTTTTTTTTTTGCTTTATTATTATTATTATTATTATTATTATTATTATTATTAGGGCAAGCTCTCGATTAATACCCTTGTCTTAATAAGAAACATTGGGTGGGCAGAGGTGGAACAATCAAGGGATAAGGGACATTGAGCCTTAAATGCAAGGATACACTAGTTTGGCAATCAGCAACCCATTGATGATTAAAGTCTGCCCCGGACCTTCATGTGGGGAGATTTTTCATTTCTGTGCTCAGTGTGCTGAAGTGGAACCTGTTTATGCCAATCAAATTTTAAAGCCAACATGATATCAAAGATATTGTCTTGAAACCCCCACCCCACCCCCCACATTAAGTCTTAATCCTCTTGGCTTCTGTGTTCAGTCTAACGAGAGGAGACTGGAGGGAGGAGAGAGGAAGATTTTCTTGTCTAGTTCAGCAGAACTAGAGAGGTAGATAATTCTCTGCCTCCACCGTGCAACCCTCTTCATGCAATTGCACCCTCTAACAGAGGTTCATTTGCTCTCCACGTCCCATGAGGGCTTTCAGAGAATAAAGCTCAAGGACAATAGCTTCCATTAATTCACTTATTTACCGAGCAGAAGAAGCTAATCAAATTCTGCCGTGGCTAGCCTTTCTTCATGCATTGGGCACTTGAATTAACCTCCCGGTGGCCCTTTTCACGGCTGAGGAGATGTTGATATGCAACAGCCTATCATCCACTGAGGTGCGTTCAACAAGCTCCACGCTTACCTGAGGGGAGATTGCAAGGAACGCACCTCTGCTTCAGCAAACACTTGATCAGAATGTAGTCATGCCAAGTCCAATTCTTTACAGTGTTTCACAGGAAATGAGCATCTATGAAAACATGAGAGGAGTGGTTGTTGTATACAAGTGATGCTTGAATGTGGACAACTTTTTCTTTAATTGTGTTGATATATCAAAAAATGTCAATATGGCACTTGTGTTAATCCTGCCATGATTCAAAACCTTTTTCAGATGTTCAAGGGTTTCTCTGGCCTCTTTTTAGGCTTAAATCATCTCTGGATCCTTTTTCATAATAGCACAAATCATGCAAAATCCACAAGAACCGCTGTCTTTGAAAACCACAACAACAGTGGCAGTAATATAAGGCGTTGTTTATTCGTAGAGTAGAGTATTCTTTGTTGCACATTGGGCTCTCTCTCGTTAGAGTTTTTCATCGAACACTGATCCAAGGAGCATTGGAACCTTTTCAAAAGACCACAAGGTAATGTTACGAACTGCCACTGTAAGTCAGATAGAAACAAATGTGACTGCTGCTGTAACTTGGAGATATTACAAACAGCTTGTGTCTGCATTTCTCCACGTAAACAAGTCTCTATGGCCAATCAGCACTCTGCAAAATGTACATGTCACATTTAGTACCTACTTAGTTCAGCAACAACACCCTGGGTCAGATAATGGATGGAAACTCCTTCATAATATCATTTCATAGGGCCCAAAATTTCTAGCAATTCCCCTGAGTGTAAGCAAGGCACTACTGTACATCTATGCCCTTATTTGAACTGGTTTAACTCTGTCCATGAACAAAAACAAGACAGCTCCATCCAGTTTATATCCAATCACACAACAAACCACACACACTACACCATAAATCTACAAACAACATCAACAAAACAACAACAATAGGATTGTCTCAAAAATCAAAGGTAGGTATGATCTAAAGACTACACTGCATTTCTTCCTCTGCATGACAGACAGTGTTGCGGTGTACAGCAGTTCTACAAAAAAATGATGAAGTGCTATGCCAGACAGAAGGCATCATATCTACAGTTACTCTGGGACTCCAGAATCAGAAACCTGAACAAATCAATCCAGCAATAGAACAGATATGTTCTACAGAACAGACTATTTCACTCTTGTGCATTCATCACTCCTGAGTTATGGCGGGCCCTATGAGATACACTGCACTGCTACATCAGAGGACACAATTTCTTACCCCATCACGAAGAGACAAAGAAGGGCAGGTGGAAATTGCTTCTCTGCAACATCCTGTGAAGTGCATTTTTTTATATTTTGGGCCTTTGTAAACCAACATAGCACAGGGTGTCCATGTATGACTTGGCATGTGGTGTTTGATGCCTTTGCTACTGGCTTCTTCAGATGATGCCCCGTGTGAGGCAAGAAAGCCATTGCAGCAGTGTCAGGTGTCCAGCAGCTGATTTTGGAGGGGAGAAGGAACAGAGAGAGGGAAGGGACAATCCCTGAGGTATGGTCTGCGGGAGAAACCAAAGTATCATCTAATTCCACCACACAGCCCTCCTCTCTTTGATTTCTCCAGACTGTCAGAGGCATAGAGCATATTAGGGCTTATTTTATCCCCTACCAAACTGGCTATGGAAAACAGGCTCTGAGCTGTAATCCTTTGCTTTTGATAGCTTGACTTTGGTCATTTTCATGGCAGTCTGGGCTGACAGTAAGGCATGCCTTCAGGCATGGCAACCTCCCTGTGACACTTTCTACTGATGGTGGTTTATCAAAGGAGCAGGAGGCTTCTTCTTAACTTTGGCTCTTTGAAAGTGAGCAAAAGTTCCCTTCCTCCAAATGTCTTCTGCCAGAGACTTTTGCTTTGGAAATCCCACCTGGCACAGAGCAAAGAGCAACAAAGGGTGTTTCGGTGCAATGAATAGATGGGTTTGTAAAATATTATGAAGATGGGAATTGGGGGGGGGGGGGGGCAGAAGAGAGAGCAGGAATCCCATGGTGTGGATATGATTTAGAAATGCAGTTCCACTGGCAGCAGGGAATATGCTTTGCATGGAAGGCACGTAGTCTTGAGCTACCCCACCACCCTGCCCCTCATCAACCTCTCTCACTCTTTCTTTCTCTCTCTCTCTCCCAGCTCAGGGGTGTGAGATGGTCTGGGAAAGATTAATGCATCTTCAACAGCATGCCATGAAATCAAATTAGTGTACCCTTATCCCCAAGCGCATGAGGCCAGGCGGCAAACAGAGTTGAGACTCTGTCTCTCTCTCTCTCTAAATGTTTTCCATGCATTCCCTGTTTTCCCTTGAGGGGCTACTATTTATTTTCTGTTAATGTTTCTGCAATAATTGTGTTTTTGTACTTTCCACAAACTCCTACAGAAGGCCGATAGGAAGGTCCTTTGAAGCAGTGCCTTGGAAGTTTTGATCCCCCTGGTTTAGCTCCTATAGTTTGGTTTCGAATATTTCTTTAAAATGACAGATGTATAAATGACGAACAAGTGTGAAATTTAAGGAACGAGTACTGTGAGTGGATCAGACACAGCAGTGCTACTGGTTTGAGTACAGAAAACCAACCAAAAATATCCAGCCAACAATGTCCTGTGGACAGAATCCAGTGTCCACTGCTGAGGGACTAGAAAATGACCAAAACAAGCTGTGTAGCAATAGTCCAGCTACTCACTTTGACTTCACATCTACAAGGGAGGTGTGTCTGATAGAGTGGCCAGAGAGTGGACAAATTGCTTAAAAATTCCAGTAGTATGAGTCTCTTCATACTGTTCGTCCTCTAGTTGAGGATAAAAAAATAACATGTTACTACTAGGAGCCACAAGCTACATTATATTTACAAAAGTATTTGCTCACCTGCTTTTAAACGCATATGAAATTGAGTTGGGCGGCACGGTGGCACAGCAGGTAGTGTCGCAGTCACACAGCTCCAGGGGCCTGGAGGTTGTGGGTTCGATTCACACTCTGGGTGACTGTCTGTGAGGAGTCGGTGTGTTCTCCCCGTGTCCGCGTGGGTTTCCTCCGGGTGCTCCGGTTGCCTCCCACGGTCCAAAAACACACGTTGGTAGGTGGATTGGTGACTCAAAAGTGTCCGTAGGTGTGAGTGAATGTGTGTGTGTGTCTGTGTTGCCCTGTGAAGGACTGGTGCCCCCTCCAGGGTGTATTCCCGCCTTGCGCCCAATGATTCCAATGACTCTGGACCCACGGCGACCCTGAATTGGATATGCGCTTACAGATAATGAATGAAATTGAGTTACATCCCATTCTTAATCCATAGGGTTTAAGAATGCAAGAACCACACCTGTAGGGACATCCCCATTCTAGTTCTTCTTTAACGGACACAAATTTCCCTGGATGGTTTTGGTTGGTGGATTATTTTCAACACTGCTGTTTCTGGTCCATTCATACCAACACAGCACACGTTAACACTGCCACCAGACATGTGAGTGTCAGTGCGGCACTGAGAATGAGCCTACTCCGTGAGTGTCCTCTGGGGGACTTAAAGAACAGGGTGACGGGAGGGGTGTGTGTGTGGGGGGGGGCACAAAATGTATACAGAGCAACAGATGCTCTCCAGTCAGTAATTGCAGAACTGCAAAGTACTCCTGTGTGGTTAGTGGAGCTGATGAATGGACAGTAACTTTAGATTTAAGGAGGTGGTTGTAATGTTATGGTTGATCTAATGATAATAATAATAAGTCCAGTGTATATACATCATTGTTTGAGTGTTTTAAGAGCCGTGTTTGTTATTGATAGTGAGGCAGATGGACAATGAGCCTTTCTAGTATCCTCAGTTACTTGGTGGGCATAAATATGATTTATTCTGGAATGTGCATTTATGAAGGTTTATGTTAATAGTCATGTAAGATTATGTAGGGGTCATGCCTTCTGAAATTGAGTAAACTCTTTGTGTTCAGGAGTACAATTTTTTTATGAACAGGTTCATATGCGTGGACCTTAGTAAGAGCGAGGCTGGATAATTTCGTCTTATGAAAAAGCACCTGTGTATAAAATTCTTCATCAATCATCAAATGTACAAGTATGAGGGAGATGATATGGTCTTGCTTTATTATTTATTTATTATTTTATTTTATTTTATGGTCCCTGGTTGCTTCATAAAGATGATGCACATAATCTTTGTGTCCAACGTCAATTTTTTTTTTTTTTCATTTCAGCTGAGCTCAAATTGCATCAGTGGAAGAGTGTGAAGGCGCCGCTCATAACAATGTCACATTGCATTAAGTCAGCCAAGCCGCTCATGGTCCTCAATCTCATCTCAGCTGACTGTACCTATCTGTGACTGCAATTGGATTTGCTGAGGGAAGCGAGGAGGATTATGGCCACTTCTCTATATGTATATTCTTCCTTATCCAATCTAGTGTTTGATCATACCCACAAGCTCACATGGAATAGGCCAAAATAAGATAGCTTAGGGCGTAATAAGATGTGGGAATTGACTGGAAGAATGACAGGGACTGGGTGTAGATGCAGGGTTATATGATGAGCAGAAGTCACACACTGGGGAAAAAAAAAACAATGATCCTGGTTATTGAGGCAAACCTTGCCTTCTCATTTGCAGGTCAATGTGGGCAGAACCTACTGTGTGTAAATACTCTATATATGGAGTTCTCCAAGGAACAAGAAAACACTGAAAGTGCAGCAGGGATTGGAGTGACATATTCATTCCAGAGTTACTTCTGTCTAACTGTCACTACAAATGATAATGCCATTTGTAGTAAAATATTTTTGCACCATTGCTAGCTGTTGTAATTTGTACAGATCAATTGATCTGTACAGTTAAAGGTTACGTTCATGACTGTAATCAAAAAGCATTTAAAATTCAAAAGACATCTCCTCATTATTTGCTAGCACTACAGTCTGTTTGTGGGCTGGAATCTGGTCTAATGTTTTTACAAAACCCTGGTGTCCTTAAACAAAACAGAAAAATAACATAGATTAAAATAAAATAAGTAAAATGTGGCTAGGTCAGACATGCTAGGCTTCCATTCTACACATGGCAAAAAAATATCTACAAGATATCCTCCGAACATTGACAAGTATGAAACGAGATGAGGATATTGTATTTCTAATTCATAGGTGGGCAATATTTTTTTTGTTGTTTCAGATTATATAAGTAGGAACCCACTCTAAATTCTGAAGACTGCTTACAGCATTGAAGTAAAGAGACGGAAATGCTAGAAAAATCTAGTTTCTCGAGTTTCTGTCATAATTTCAACAATGGGTAAATTTAACACAGATTGGGATATATTTATTTATGAACAGTGAAGCATATTTGTGACTTGTGTTTAAGTTGTGGATTAAGATTTACATTTTTAAAGTATTTTGCGACTAATCTCTCTCCATAGTCATGGGTTCCATATTGTCACAATACAAGCACCCTTTACCAAAAACAGGGCCACACTTACACACACTGTGCCAGTGCCTCTTAAACAGTGCACCTTCTTTGGCATAGATGGTCAGTATTTAACAAACAACATTATCGTAACAAGGGGTGTAAATTTAATTTCATTTTTGGGAGGGATAATAAACAGAAACATTCTCAAGAGCAATTCCAAGTTAGGGGATGCCAGTGTACTGTTGTTAAAAGTCTACAGGTAGGGTTAGGGTTAGTTCAACTAGTAATACCAAGAATGACTTGTAGATGGGACACTATACATGGACACAATGGCGTGATTTCACCTAACAGATTCTTAAAGGAAAGCCATCAAGGCTGGCTGAGGAATAACAGGACTTTCAACAGGACTTTAAAAAAACTGGCAGTTTCTCTATTTTGAATAGGTATATTGCAGAGAGACCAGATCAGTGACGTCCATGCAGCTTTAGAAACAGCCCCCCACTCCATAAATAAATAAATAAATAAATAAAACCTGCAACTACTGACCACAGCAAGCCGAATATCTCTTAAAATGCTACAACCAGGCAACCCTCATGATGATAGTGGAGTCTGTGGAGCAAACCACCATGAGGCACATGAAGGGGAATTTAATTATTCAACCCACAAAACATATTTCTTGCATCTATAATTGTTTTTTCAATTCATATTAATATTTAGTATAATTTCAAATTACATAGTTTACAATGATTATTAGGTTGGACAACTTGCTGTTTTTCTCAGGAATTAAGTTAATTTTTAAGTTAATTAATTAAGTTTTGCACAATTGCATCCATGTTTCCTCTGTCAAACTCAGGGGTCACTGTAACTTTAAGAGAATTGTGTTACTAACTTTTTGAAGATCCTAATTTAATATGCCATTGTCTAGAACTGAACAATTCAAAAACAATGGTCTTTAGAACATAATGAATAGTTAGGCTGGGTGGTTTTAAGGACCCTTAAATTTATTTTATGTGGACAAGGGATTGTCTGACTGTTTGTTTAGTGGTGTATTATGTATTTTCATCCATTATCTGTAACCCTTATCCAGTTCAGGGTCGCGGTGGGTCCAGAGCCTACCTGGAGTCATTGGGCGCAAGGCGGGAATACACCCTGGAGGGGGCACCAGTCCTTCACAGGGGAACACAGACACACACACACATTCACTCTCTCACACACACACACACACACACACATGGACGGACACTTTTGAGTCGCCAATCCACCTACCAACGTGTGTTTTTGGACTGTGGGGGGAAACCGGAACACCCGGAGGGAACCCACGCGGACATGGGGAGAACACACCAACTCCTCACAGACAATCACCCGGAACGGGAATCGAACCCACAACCTTCAGGCCCCTGGAGCTGTGTGACACTACCTGCTGCGCCACCGTGCTGCCCTGTATTATGTATTTTTGGTAGTTTAAACTGGTAAAAGTGGCCATAATCAAACTATATCCCTATGAGTAATAATTACATTGCCTGTTGCATATCTGATTTTCCTTTAAATATTCACAAATATTGATTACTCAATGAAAAAACAAACAAACAAACAAAAACTGCCTTTGATTGAAAATGTTAACCATTTTAGCTTTTGGAAAGGCAATGTGGGATTATGGAAAATGTAGTACTTGTAGTGAAAGTGCCTGGCACGTCCTGTAGTTCTGCTCTTCAAACCAGGACACCGCTGACATTTTAACGCGGCAACATTTTAGTCGGGCACATATACGTGTCACCAAAATTTGGTCTAATGATACCCCTGCTTCAAGACAGCAAGGACACAAGTGACTCTGAAGCAATTAAAGAGCACCCAAGTTCCCAAAAGTCCCTAAGTGTCATTGAGTGGTGCTGCCTTGTGGAGAATTTAGTAACATTGTACTCATCTCTGAAACAGCACTTTGTTTCATTCCAGTAGTATTGGATGGGACTCCATCACTGCAGATAAGTTTCTGGGTGATTTATACTCATTCATTTCATTAAATGCTTTTTTGTGGATATTATACAAGCTATGTATAAATAACTTATCTGTACCCATGATGGGTGCACGTTAAAACTTAAAAAAGGGTGAATTCACTCATTATACAGAGATTCCTCAGAGATTCCACAAATTTTGTGGTGTATGATTTAGTAATAATTTAACCTCAGAAAAGTCATATTTGCCTGTGTCACTGGTGCATTCAAACACAGTACTGTGCCTGTGTTTAAATGAAAGTGGCAGTTGTGACAGTTACAAAGTACTGGAGCTTGATAATATGAGCAGCTGGGCTGGATGGTGAAGAGTTGGGTAATCAGTCTTAGGCCTGCCTGCAGAGAGCTAGCATGCTGTGCACTAACAAAGATGGATGAAAAACCTGAGGGCAGTGTGTTAAGCTGGAGCTTCTCTGGTCAAGAGCTGAGAAACATGCCTAAGTATGGAGCACACTTCATTGAACAAGAGAAATCCCACAGTAAAGCAAAGCATATCTTAATCAGGATTATTATCTTTAATGCTAACTGTAAATGCCTGGCTCTGGAGAAACAGCAAATTATCTTAAGGTGATATCTTTGGGGTGACCAGATTTCTGATTCCAGAATATGGGACAGTTTCCAGTGGTCGTGGTGGGGATTTTAGAATACACAAAAGATACCACACAGCAGCTGTTGAAATACATTAGCTCATGTTCAACTCACAGTTGGCTCCAAACAAAAATGTTTCTGCAAGAATTTATTCTATATAAGCTGGTTGTTAAAACATGAGCTCATTTATCCAAGTCATGAAATACATGCTAAAGCAGTTAATATAAATATAGTGTGGTGGAGGTTCTCAGCCTTTTTTTTATGACTAGAAAGCATAATGGCCTGTGAGAAAAACAAAATGCAGTATTTTATGTAAAAGATATTGGCTAGCACTGAAAACTTGAAAGTTTGTGTATTTTGTATTTAATTTCAATCACAGAACATAAATGTGGAAGCATGCACTGTAAAAAAAAAAAAAATAATAATAATCCAGGAAAAAAGGGGCAGCTGTGATTGCGAAAATTTCACCATAAAGGTCAAAATGGATATGATATTACAGTATTATTTTTGGTAACCATACCTTTGTTAAAAGAACAAATACACAGTTAAAAACCCATAGTATTTACATAATGAATGAATGATTGTTTCTTTGTTTTTTTATCTGTAACCTCTTCTCCAATTCAGGGTCACGTTGGGCCCGGAGCCTACCCAGAATCACTGGGAGCAAGGCAGGAACTCACCCTGGAGGGGGCGCCAGTCCTTCACAGGGCGACACAAATTCACATATTCACTCACACACTCACACCTATGGACACTTTTGAGTCACCAATCCACCTACCAACATGTGATTTTGGACTGTGGGAGGAAACCAGAGGACTAGGAAGAAACCCATGCGGACACGAGGAGAACACACCAACAGACAGTCACCTCCAGGTCTCTCCACAACCTCCACAAAGAAACGTAAATAATGTATTTTTTTCAATGTATCAGTAAAGAGATATAAAAATTAGTGCTTCTGTCACGCCCTCGTCCTGTCATGTTTGTTTTCCCGGCCATGTGCTCGCTCTCAGCACATGGCTCTGTTTGTTGTTGCCCTAGTCCCGCCTTTGTTCTGCCTCCTCGTCTGTGTCTCATTTGTCCGCTGTCCTCGTTATGTGTCTCAGGTGTGTCTCGTTTGTGTTAAGTATTTAAGTCCCCTTGTATCACTTCCTCCTGTTGGACATTTCACCTTTGTTTGTTCATGTCGTGTTGTTTTTCTCCTTTTTTCCTAGTCAGGTCATTTTGTATCGTTCTCCTTTGTACTGTTTCAAGTCTGTCATGTTATCAAGTCTGTCTGTCTCTGTAGTTTCCTCGTCATTGTTTTCCACGTCGTCGTTTCATTTCCTTTGTTGTTGTTTTGTTTTTTGTAGTCTGTTTTGTTTAATTAAAAGTTTGTTGTGTTTTAGCGAGTGTGTCCCCCTCTGTCAGTCCGCTTCGTGAAACATGACAGTTTCACTTAATGTGATTCGCTAAAAGACAGTTTAGGGGTTGTTCTAATAAAAAGTAATATGATGAAAAGGGTTAAAAATCAGAGAACAATATTTTTGTTAAAAAGATTCTGTGCTTCTGAAAAATCTGAAAAAATAGGCCTAATTTGCTATAGAGGATGATTTGCTATATTTATACAATATTTTTACATTGCTCTATAATATATTGTTGGTGATCCCTGACTGCAAAGGTTGTGGTGTGGTATATAACAAATTAGCTGGTGTAATTTAGTTATCATTAATGTACTGCAGACATTACAGTAAACAAGCAAGACTCTGTAAGGATTTTAAGACCTCAGTTCAATGAAGCACATTCCTGTGCTGGACTGCTCTCCCATTTTGACCTTAAGAAAAAGTTCATTCATTTTTTGTCTGTAACCGCTCCAGTTCAGGGTCGCGGTGGGTCCGGAGCCTACCCGGAATCACTGGGCGCAAGGCATGATCACACCCTGGAGGGGATGCCAGTCCTTCTTAAGAAAAAGTTGACCCCTCCCAATTGCCATTGTATAATTCACACCCTGCCTGAGACAGATAATAAGGGGGCAGGATTACAAAAGAGGCACAGGCGGACAAGGCAGGACTAAGGCAGGGCTAGAGCGGAGACAAGGGAGGAGTCTGGAGCAACACAAAAACAGAGCCATGTGCTCCTTAGCACATGGCAGACAAGGGAAACATGAAGCGTGACAGGAAAACAGGTGTGACAAATGGAGTACTGAAGTATTTTTTTCTTGATTAAATCTTTATTTCTTACTCAGTAAAAGAAAAACAAATCTGCACAATTTACAGTAAAGCTGTAGTTGCCAGAATTTCACTGTAAAATATACAATTGCAATGTATAAGGTTTTTTTATGTTCTTTTTCCCAACCATAAATAATAAATTCAGTAACTGTAAAAATATATATACACTTCACGCTTTTTCCATCTTTTACTGTATACATACAACTTTTTAACACCGAAATAAATATAGCTTTGCTATGAAAATAATGAACGCAAGTATGGCAGTTGAAACAGCCCTACTGCAAATAAGCATCATTTATATAGCACTTAAAGGGGCACAGGGCAGAAAGGACAAAGGAAAGATTATTTTTTGGGTATTTGGGTTGAGTGTTTGTGACCGTGTTTGTGGATTCAGTGGGTGCCACATTCTAGTGCTCAAGCACAGGCTAATGGAGAACTCCCCTGATTGTCACACATCAACACCAAACACACAAAATATTCCCCAAACACCATAAACACAAACAGAAGGAAAAAGCCTGAATAAATCTTGAGAAACACAGAAAAGTGCGAGTTGCTTGGCATTCTGGGAGCTCCCCCATGAGTTCCAGCCTCTCACAGTCCTTAGTGTTAGTCCGAGTCCTTAGTCTCACATACCAGTGTTTGGTATGCACCTTTGCATTTTTTTCTGTCTTTTACTTATTTGACATATTTTCTCTGTAAAATCTACAGACATTTTTGCTGTGTAGGTATCTGCTACTTATATTTACATGTATCTACATGAGCAAACATTTGCTTGAATAAAGTTTTGTTCTGCTCAAGCAGGTTGTTCTCAGAATATGGCAGCTACATTGTTACTTTATTGAGTGGTGTGTATTGTGCTTGTCTCTTCGAAAAGGTGAGCCTCTATTTAGGATGCAGGATGCGTCCTTTGGAGCTTCTCTTACTCTATTGACTGAGGATGAGCATGTCACTGGGTCCGGATTAAAGTCTTAGGCCTATCTCTAAAATGAAGGTTGAAGAAGGGGGGAAAGGGCTTGTCAGTTGTTTGTTTACCTGCATAGACCTTCTGTGTGCTCAGGAAAGGTATGGCTATGGAGGAAGGAGGAGAAAGCATGTGTTTCAATGTCACCTTTGTGCGGTCCATCTTGGCAGGAAGATAACGCCCAGAGCTCTTAATTAATCATCAGTGCCATATCAATGTGTCAATAAAACCCGCTGCTGTCAGCTCATCAGCTGCCCTCCATCAGACCCTATAAGCCCTAGAGTTCTAATTTGGCTGCTCCCTGGACATCAGGCTAACCGTTGGACATGTGAATGTATCCTATGGCATGTCACTCACACAAAGCTCTCAGGCTTCTCCAGACCCTTCATGTAAGGGATTATGGAGTTGAAGGACAACAAGTTCGATTCATCTTCGAAAAGCACCTTCTTCCTCCTCAGATCTACAAATTAGCTGTATACTGTCCTGACATGCACCAAGCTAACCCTTAGCCAATTTAGCAAATATTGTGTGTGTGTATATATATATATATATATAAGTTCATAAACAATTCATTCATTCATACACACACACTGTATTGCCAAAAGCATTTGCTTGTCTGCCTTCACATGCATATGAATTATTTGACCATAGGGTTTAATATGATGTCGGCCCACCCTTTGCAGCAAAGTTTCTCAAAAAAGTGCACTTTTTGTGAGGTCAGATACTGATGTTGGATGAGAAAGTTTGGCTTGTAGTCTCAAGTTCAAGAAGTTTATTGTCATTTCAGCAGTATACAGTGTTTACAGTACACAGTGAAACGAAATAGCGTTCCTCTAGGACCAAGGTGCTACATAAAACAATGCACAACATTAAAGTGCAACTAGTGCAAAGCTAGTGCAAACATAAAACAGTGCACACACATTAAAGTGCAAAAGAAATGGCTAAGAAAATACAAAACAATATACATACAAATACTATATGATAACACAAGACAGTACAAAAAACATAATTAAGGGGGTGGTGCTGAGGGGGAGAGACACTGCAATTTAAAGTGTATTTGTGCTGTAAATGGTTACTGGATGTAACCATGATGTAAACAAGATATCATTTTCAGTCCATCAAACCAGTGTTTTGTGAAGTTGTGTGTGTGTGTGCGCTTTCTCAGTCCAGTCTTAGTCTCTAGAGACTAAGTTCAGGAGTCTGATAGCATGTGGGAAGAAGCTGTTACGGAGTCTGGATGTGAGGGCTCGAATGCTTCAATACCTTTTTCCAGGTGGCAGTAGGTTGAAAAGTGTGTGTGTGATCTCCCACAATGCTGAGTGCTTTGTGGGTGCAGCGAGTGGTGTAAATGTCTGTGATATAGGGAAGAGACACACTGATAATATTCTCAGCTGTCCTCGCGATCCGCTGGAGGGACTTGCGATCTGCTACAGTGCAGTTCCCAAACCAGACAGTGATGCAGATGGTCATGATGCTCTCGATGACTCCTCTGAAAAAAGTGGTGAGGATTTTAGGTGGGAGATGAACCTACTTCAGCCTTCACAAAAAGTAGAGGCGTTGCTGGGCTTTCTTTTTGATGTTACTGGTGTCAGTGGACCAGGTGAGATCATCAAATTCTGAACTCTGCTCTAATTCATCCCAAAGGCGTTCTGTCATGTTGTGTGCACAGACCAGTCAAGTTCTTCTTTATGTCTTTATGGATCTTGCTTTGTGGCCATCCCCAAACTGTTCCCACAAACCTTTTGGTATTGGAACTAAGGGGCTGAGCCAAACTCCTAAAAAACATCTCCATACCATAATTCCTTTGACCAAATATTACACTTGGCACAACTGAGTTAGACAAGTACCGTTGTTACGGGTTGTATGCCTTTTCCTTTTCTTGTCTTGCTATCCCTCCCTGTCTTTAGGTGGAGCTGTGGAGAGATCTGGTATTGCTGGCTACTGAGGTGCTTCCTGTGTCTGCCTATAAAAGAAGCAGGAAGCTGAAGATCGGAAGGCTTTTCTTTTCAAATTGTGAACTTCTGTGTATCTGGAGACTGTGTGTTTCCTTGTGTGGGTTGATTCTGTTCTGTTTATTATTTTTGTGGTCACCTGTGCCGGAAGGGGGTAAGCGCCTTTTGAGTTTATCTATTTTCTCTTGGTTTATTGTTAGATAGGGAGTCAGGGTTATTTATTGTCATTTATTTGTTTATTTGGTTTGAATAGCAAAGTTAGTGTTGGGGTTGGAGTTAGTGTTGGGTTATGTTTGTTATTTTTGGCCGTGGCTTACCCCTGGAGATATGGCTTTAAGTTTTGTGTGTTGTGATAAGATTTGTTTGTTTGATTTTGTTTAATATCCATATTTTCTTTGTAAATACATTTTTTTCATTTATTCTAAACTGTGTGAGTTTCTTTTTTTTTCCTCTTTCTACCCATCCCCTAGACCGAAACGTAACAAGTGGGGGCTCGTCCTATTTTTTTTTGTGTGGGGGCAGGTGTTGTGTGTTTCCATTGGGTGCAGTATGGAGTTTGACCTGGAGAAGTTTGTTTTGTCTCCATCAGTAGAGGATTTGTGGGATTGTCGAAAGGCTGATTTATTGTTGATTGCTGAGTTTTATGACATTTCAATACCTCGCTCAGCTAGAGTAGGTGAAATACGGGATGTGTTGATTTCTCGGCTTCGTGAAGACAGACGTGTGCCTGTGTCCCCTGATACAAGGAGTGCTGCAAGTATAGATCCAGCCATGTTGTCTAGTGTGGACGGTGTTGGTGTTGCCTCAGGTGAACCAGATGTCTCGACAGTGGCGGAGGCTACTGGACAGTCACCAGGTATACCATCTGGCATAGATCTGGTTATTTCTCCATCTGGAGTTGGTCCACTTACTGAGATGAACTTGAACTTGGCTATTAAGCTAAAGGAGTTGGATCTTGCTATAAAGCAGCAAGAGCATGAGACACAGTTGCTGCGGGTTCGTGCCTTGGAATTGGAGGCTAATAAGGGTTCCTCCTCCAGGCATACTGCTTCACACTTGCCTGAATTCGATATCAGTAAGCACATCTCTCTAGTACCTCCATTTAGAGAATCTGAAGTCGACTCCTATTTTACTGCATTTGAGCGAGTAGCAGCTACCTTGCACTGGCCTAAAGATATGTGGTCTTTACTTCTCCAGTGCAAATTACATGGTAAAGCGCAGGAAGTGTGTTCATCCCTGAGTGTTGAACAGATCCTTGATTATGAAAAGGTTAAGGCTGCTGTTCTAAGAGCCTATGAGTTGGTGCCTGAGGCGTACCGTCAAAGATTTAGGTCACACCGAAAATCTGCAGACCAGACATTTGTTGAGTTTGCTCGTGAGAAAACTGTCTTGTTTGAGAAGTGGTGTTCAGCGTCTAAAGTGACTACTTTGCCTCAGTTGAAACAATTACTATTATTGGAGGATTTTAAAAACTCTGTGCCTGAAGTTATTGTAGTCCATCTAAATGAGAAGAAGGTTTCTACACTGTCAGATGCTGCTGTTTCAACAGACGAATTTGTTTTAACCCACAAAATGGTTTTTCCGTCTGGTAATGCTACCTTTTCTGTAATTGGTGGTAGGGACAAAAGGGGTAAAGCAGGGTGGTCTCCGGTGACTCAAACCTTCCAGAGGTCATCAAGACAAGAGAAGTCTCCTAATACTCCTGCTGTTCAGTCTTCCTCACAAACTTCTGAGAACCGTGTGTGTTTTTATTGTAGGCAAGCTGGTCACTTGATTGCAGACTGTAAAGTCTGGAATAAAAACGAAATCAACCTAAGAATGTGGCTTGTATGTCTGCGGCCACGGCTAATACTGTGGAGGCTTTACAAAGTCAGGAGATATGTGATGTTACTTTCCAGCCTTTTATACTGGATGGTTGTGTCTCTCTGTCTAAAAGTGATGAGGGTACTGTGGCAGTTAAAATTTTACGGGATACCGGGGCAGCCCAGTCCTTTCTTTCTAGTGATGTGCTTGATTTGGGTGAACACTCTTTTTGTGGCTCTTATGTGGTGGTATGTGGGATAGATTTGTCCCCCATGAGTGTGCCGTTGCATTACATTCATTTACATTCCGAGTTGGTCAGTGGAAGGGTTAGAATTGCTGTGAGAAATAGATTACCTGTTGAAGGGGTGGATATGATACCTTGACCTTGCTGGTGGAAAAGTGTTCCCCATCCCAGAGGTTGTGTCTGAACATTTCTTAAATGAGTTGGATGAATTACAAGAAGAATTCCCTTCTGTTTTTCCTGTGTGTGTCACAACTTGATCCCAATGCTCTAACCAGGATGTACTTGATCTTAGCAACTTATTTACAAGTAGTCAGGAAATAAAGGGAGATTCCTCTGTTCCTTTACCGGCAAACAACTCTGTTTGTAAAAGAGACTTGGCTTTAGCTGATTGTGTGTTGTCTCTTCCTGTTAATCGAGCTGAGTTGGTATCTGCCCAAGAACTAGATCCCTCTTTGGCTAAATGCAGGTCTGCAGTTGTAGCCCCTGATCAAATATGGGTATCTTCTGTTGCTTACTTTCTACAAGACAAAGTTTTAATGAGAAAATGGTCACCGCCTTCAGAGATTACTGATTGGAATACTGTGTTCCAAGTGGTAGTACCTGAACAGTTTAGGTCCCAAGTGTTAAACCTTGCCCATAATCATATAATGGCAGGACATTTTGGTATTAATAAAACCTATAAGCGTGTTCTGCAGCATTTCTTTTGGCCAGGACTTAGGGCTGATATAGTGAAATTTTGTAGTTCTTGCCACGTTTGTCAAGTTGCTGGAAAACCTAATCAAAGCATTCCCCCGGCACCTCTGTGTCCCGTACCTGCCATGGGGGAGCCGTTTGAACATTTATTGTTGGACTGTGTTGGTCCTCTTCCTAAGACAAAAAGTGGTAACCAGTATTTACTGACTATCATGTGTTTGTCTACTCGTTTTCCAGATGCTTTCCCATTGCGTAATATAACTGCTAAGTCTATATCTAGAGCCCTTGTACATTTTTGCTCTATTTTTGGTCTGCCTAAAACCATTCAAACAGACCAGGGAACAAACTTTACTGCTAAGCTTTTTGCGCAAGTGCTTCAGCAACTGCAGGTGGAGCATCAAACTTCCTCAGCCTTTCATCCTCAGTCTCAGGGTGCTCTTGAGCGGTTTCACCAAACTCTCAAATCTCAGTTGCGTATTTTCTGTTTGGAAACTGGGAAAGACTGGGATGAGGGTTTGCCTCTCCTAATGGTTGCTATTCGTGAGGTCGTAGAAGAGTCAACTGGTTTTAGTCCGGCTCAACTGGTGTTTGCGCATACAGTGCGGGGACCCTTAAAGTTGTTAAAAGACCAACTGTTGGCTGAAAGATGTTCCAGTCGTGGTACTTTGTTAGAGTATGTCAGTAAATTTCGTGAGAAACTCCACAAGGCCTGTGAAATGGCACAGACAAATCTTTTATCTGCACAGTCTTCCATGAAAGTATGTTATGATAAGCGGGCAGTATTGAGGGAATTTCAGCCTCATGACCAGGTTTTAGTGTTGTTGCCGGTTTCTGGTTCTGCATTACGGGCAAAGTCCTCTGGTCCATATGAGGTTATCAAGAAACTGAATGAGGTCAATTATGTTGTGTCTACTCCTGACCGTAAAAGGAAACATCGAGTATGTCATGTTAACATGTTGAAACGATATGTTCCACGTGAAGAACAAAGGCATTCTCAGTCATTAGGCTTTTCTATGACTGACATTAAGCCTGTGGTTACTGTGGTACCTGAAGCAGAATGTGAAGCTGATAATATTGATGATGTTTTAATGCCTTCCTCTGTCATTTTGTCTGCACGTCTACAAAATTCACATTTGCAACATCTCCCTGAAGATGCTCGTGCTGATTTGAAAGCACTGTGTCGGCAGTATGCAGATCTGTTCACGGATGTGCCGCGGCAAACAAATATACTTAAACATGATATTAATATTGGTAAAAATGTTCCAATTAAGCAGAATTACTACCGGGTGAATCCAGCCAAACGGGTTATTATGCAAACTGAAGTAGAGTATCTTGTTCGACATGGGTTAGCATTTCCGAGCTCCAGCCCATGGAGTTCGCCCTGTCTTCTGGTCCCAAAACAAGACGGAAGCTTTAGATTCTGTACTGACTACCGAAAAGTGAATGCTGTTACTGTCCCTGATTCTTTTCCTTTGCCTAGGATTGAAGATTGTATTGATCAGGTAGGAACAGCTAGGTTTGTAACAAAACTAGATTTATTAAAAGGATATTGGCAAGTCCCTTTAACTGATCGTGCCTCTGATGTTTCTGCCTTCGTAACCCCCGATTCCTTTATGCAATATTCAGTTATGGCTTTTGGAATGCGTAATGCACCTGCTACTTTTCAACGGCTAATGAACTGTGTACTTCAGTCTGTGCCCAATTGTGCGGCATATTTAGATGTGGTGGTATATTCATCTACATGGGCTGAACATGTTAACACATTACGCCTGGTTTTTGATCGTTTAGATAAAGCCTGCCTGACCTTGAATCTTGCTAAATGTGAGTTTGGTAAGGCTACTATTTTGTACCTAGGCAGACAGATAGGTCAGGGGAAAGTTTGTACTCCAAAGGATAAAGTGCAGGCTGTTCTGAATTTTCCTGCTCCACGTACTAGACGTGAACTACGGAGATTTCTAGGAATGGCTGGGTACTACCGCTCTTTTTGTAAAAAATTCTGTCATGGTACTCCCTTTAACAGATCTACTTAAAGGTCATGTGAATTACATTTGGACTAGTGATTGTCAGAGGGCTTTTGACAATGTAAAGGCTCTCTTGTGTAGTGCTCCAGTTCTGAGTGCCCCTGATTTTTCACGACCATTTAAGTTGGAAGTGGATGCATGTGATAATGGTGCAGGTGCTGTGCTGATTCAGGATGACATCCGAGGGGTGCCACATCCTGTATGTTTTTTTTTCTAAAAAGTTCACTAGGTACCAGTTACGCTACAGCACCATAGAGAAAGAAACCTTGGCATTGCTTCTAGCTCTACAACATTTTGAGGTTTATCTCAACTCACACTCCTCTCCTACTAGAGTCTATACGGATCATAACCCTCTTGTTTTCCTCTCCAAAATGTGTAATAAAAATCATCGTTTAATGCGGTGGGCATTGTCTATTCAACCATTTCATATCATTGTTGAACATAAAAAGGGGTCAGATAATGTTGTCGCTGATGCCCTGTCACGCTCTCTATACCCCTAAAGAATTTTTTTGGTGGGGGGGTGTTACGGGTTGTATGCCTTTTCCTTTTCTTGTCTTGCTATCCCTCCCTGTCTTTAGGTGGAGCTGTGGAGAGATCTGGTATTGCTGGCTACTGAGGTGCTTCCTGTGTCTGCCTATAAAAGAAGCAGGAAGCTGAAGATCGGAAGGCTTTTCTTTTCAAATTGTGAACTTCTGTGTATCTGGAGACTGTGTGTTTCCTTGTGTGTGTTAGTTGTGAACTTCTGGAGACTGTGTGTTTCCTTGTGTGGGTTGATTCTGTTCTGTTTATTATTTTTGTGGTCACCTGTGCCGGAAGGGGGTAAGCGCCTTTTGAGTTTATCTATTTTCTCTTGGTTTATTGTTAGATAGGGAGTCAGGGTTATTTATTGTCATTTATTTGTTTATTTGGTTTGAATAGCAAAGTTAGTGTTGGGGTTGGAGTTAGTGTTGGGTTATGTTTGTTATTTTTGGCCGTGGCTTACCCCTGGAGATATGGCTTTAAGTTTTGTGTGTTGTGATAAGATTTTTGTTTGATTTTGTTTAATATCCATATTTTCTTTGTAAATAAATTTTTTTTTCATTTATTCTAAACTGTGTGAGTTTCTTTTTTTTTTCCTCTTTCTACCCATCCCCTAGACCGAAACGTAACAACCGTTTTCCTGGCAACTGCCAAACCTGTACTGTTTGTACTGTGATACTCAGAGGCAGGACAAACAGTCTGGCAGAGCTTGGTTAATACAGAGCTGTGGGTTAACAGATCAATTTGGAATGGCTGTCACGAATTCGTCACTGGCAGCTGTGTGGTGGCAGTAAAACAGCATAAACAAGTGGAGTGAAACAGGTGAGATACACAAAATAGGGACAAAATATATCGTGTTGTGTTGTTGGATGCCAGAATTGGAATTATAAAATTACCATCATTGAAGACACCCTTTGGGGTAAAACGCAGATGTTTATGGTTACAAGCTATTAAGACTGATAAATACAACCAAAATCCACGCCTCTGCAGTGCACACTTCATATTAGGCAAGGTTTTTCGCCACTATTTATCACACAAATGCAAACTCAATGATATACTTAATAACAACAATTTAGTGAAAGCAGCAACCACAAAGCTGGCATTCTCAGCTATTTCATTTCATTTATTTCATAATGGTGAATACCATAGGCAGTATGTCGGTCCGTAAAACACAAAATTAGTCAAATCTTGGTGTTCAATGTCCTGGACGAGGGAATTTATGCCTTGAGTGTTTCTTTTGTATACACGATGGGTTTTTCCACAAACTATATAAAGATTTATAAAAAATCCAGCCACTGTAACTTTGCCCATTTAGTTGGTTCCTTGAGCCACTTACCCGACAGTGAGTATGGGACAGGAAACCTCACCCCATTACTAAGAGTTAGCTTATTAGTGTATGATAACCTCTCTTTTACTCATAAGCTTATAAAATAAGTAAAAAAAAAAAAGTATCCGGATTAGCCATATTCCCATTTTCCTACACTTGACACCGCTCACTATGACTTTCTGACACCAATTAAGCCCTGCCTATAAACCAAGTCATTTCTGTTAACAAACAAAAAAAAATAGTCTATACTCTGGTAGGTTGAGTACTTTGATTGAGTTTTTGCATTTACATTTTCCTGGAGGGGCATTTTTGGACTTCCTTTGCATCCTGACAAGTTCAGACCTTACAAGTGATCTTGGACTTTTGTTTAAAGTATATACAGTTGTTTAAAGTGGGGTCTCTGGACTTGTCAAGCTGCTATAAAACAAAGCCAGACTGTGACTGAAATAATAAGGGTGAGGTTTGTCTGCTATGTGCACTTTTAAGCAGGATTTGTTCATTTGTTTGCCCATTCTGCAGGTGCATAGCACACCTGTGCATAAGCTAACACATGCAAACACACACATGCTTCTCTGGAGACCACTTTCTCCATGTGAGTAAAGAGTTATTTCACAGTCAGCAACAGTAGCCAGCCAACAACATCCATGTCAATACTTAAGAGATTCACTTTTTTTTTTTATCTTAAATCTGCTTTAAACCATCTTCGAAGAGGTCTTTAGCCTATTTGTCCAAATGGGATATCATATGTCGCCTGAGTATCTATTCCCGAAATATAATGCCCCGCCACCACCACCACCCTCCCCATTACAACCCTACCTCCCCTGCTCCCAAAGTGAATGAATATTGAGGAGGACGGAGAAAAAAAACATTTGATGCTGGAGCTCACATGCAGATTACCTGCCCAAAAGACCTACACCTAATTGTTATTCATGTTTACAAACTTTCATCTCCTGAGGATGGACCAAGTGTGCCCTGCCACATGCATAATGAGCAAATAGGGCAAGATGCACACATGCATTTATTCATGGGGCTGCACACACACGCACACACACACACACCTTCCAAGAACATGCTTCCACCTTGAGCCTCAGGAGAGCAGACATTTATGAAGATGTTACCTGCTCTCTGGTATTATGGAAGCATTATAATTCTAGACAGCAGTTAACCGGAACATGACTATGTGGTTCCTCTTCTCCTGTCCCTGTATGCAATTCTACTTCAGCACAGGTAAAGAGACCCCACGCCTTCAAGCCACACAGTGAGAGATGTTGCTTAGCAGCCTGCATGACTATGGTAGATGGAGGAGAAGGAAAATATTGAAACCCCACTGGACTGGACTCTTTATTTGTGAGTTTGTATTCACTGGATGTTCTTGATTGCTAACAGTTAATAGACTGATTTAGCTATAAATACAGTGGCCAGAGACCTTTGGCTTTTTGCAGCCTACAGCATCTCAGAGGGCCTCAAACCTCAAGGCACAAAATGGCTCAAAATCTGATGTGGTTTATTATAGGTGCAATAGTTTGGTAAATAGTACTTGAATATTTAATAACAACACATTAATTAAAGGCCCCTCAGCTCACATGTTGCTGTCATATTTAAAACAGTTATGGATGATCTTGATTCCTCTGGTAAGGAGTGGTGAGCCAATCTAGAAAGTGAAACAACAATTGCATGCAGAAGATTGAAGCTTAATCGGAATGTGAAAAGTAATGCTTGTCCAATACACTGAGCTGAAACTTAAAAGATACACATTGGAACTGGAACACAGACTGGAGTCATATTATTTTATATATATATATATATATATATATATATATATATATATATATATATATATATATATATTTAATTTATTATTTTCATTGTAACCCGGGTCTCAGTAAACAATTTCATTTGCTATAACTAATACTACATTTACACTAAGTTCTGGTCCATATAGTAAAAAGAAGTGTACTCATTATATTAAGTTTTCATACTTATGACCCTCCAGTGTATAATGAGAAAAGCTGAGAAGATCATTCACCAACCACTTATCCCAGGTACCTGGGATTATATCTTATTATGGAAATGTAAGTGGTAAATCCATTAAAAAAAATATTAAATCTATGTCCCCACATGTGGAGACCAAACATTTTGGTACTTGTCTTTCTTCTGGGGTCCCCATAATGTCAATCATTACATTTTAAGGTGAAGACGTGTTTTAGGTTTAGGTTTAGGGCTAGGGTTAAGCTAGTTCTTCAGAAAAATGAATGGAAGTTGTAGTGGAGTATGAGCCAAATATGAATATCGGACAATCAAGAAATGAAAAGTTTTGAATTAAAACTTTTCCAGTCTGCAGAAGACTTTTCGTCTGCAACATAGCAGCCCCCACACACACACAACCAATCTAAAGACATCAAAAGAACCCTTTTAAGTAACACATGGCCCCAACACCCCCCTTCTCTCTTTTAACTAACAGGAACTGTCGAGATAACTAACTTAAAGAGACAGGAACCTCAAACAAAGAAGAGAGCTTTTACGGCCCGTTTTTATGACAATGGCACCTAAATGTCTAATCCTTATCTTTCACGGAGATCAACAGATGTTCAAACCAAAGTGACCTCGAGTGAACTCCCGTGAACCAACAGCTGAAACACGGATTAACAACGACACCAAATGGACACTGGCGGAACTACACCTCGCTCGGAGTCGCCGCAAGACAATAGCGAAAATAGCCGATCTCTGAGTTATTTGTGTATAAACGAACGTATGAATGTCACTTTCTGTACCCTCAGATGAATGCCTACCTTCTAATGAAATGATGTATAATGCCGATTGTTTCTATTACAAAGATCAGTTTTGTCTCTGAATGAGAGAAAATGGATTAATGTTTTATTTTTCAGCGTATCATCACGAATTGGACGTGAACAATGTACTCAAGATGGGACCTTATGTAAATGTCTGATATTAATAGTCCAATGTACTCATTGTTATAGGTTGATAACAGGTATAAGAATTTTGATACGAGAAACTCATATTCCTTATGTATGAATCACAGAGTCAAACCCCCTCCTCCTACTCTCTCTCTCTCTCTCTCCCTCACGAGAGTCACGTGAGTCTGGACTCGCGTCCAATCAGAAAGAGGACGCCTCCCATTAGGGCGTGACCGCGCCAGCCTTGAAAAGGCCAAACAGCAAGACAGACAATGAGTTCGAAGTTTGAAGAGTCGCGAGGACTCTACAAAGTAACGGACCACTGAAAAAAGAGAGGACCACGAGGAGATCCGAGAAACCTTAAACAACAAAAAAACGCTGTCTCTTCCACGCCGACAACGAAACAAAGGAACCCTCTCAGAGACTTCAGAAAAGCTTACGAGAGACGTCTCGAAATTAGCTAAGAGTATGAAGTTTAACTAATAAGTCGAATAATTTGAATATCTTTCTTTTCTTTTAATCTTGTTTATGTTTATTACCTACCTAAGTTTAATCTCACGACTAATCGAAGCAGGGGAACTTATTCGTGGCCAGAATAAGGAAACACTGCCGAGGTACCATAGAGTCTTAGAATAAGTGAGTTTATTGAAGCGGTTTTTCAGTTCTGGAGCTGCAGCAACCAGCGAACTTTCGTCTAAACGTCCATATTTTGGACTCTCCCACTCCGGACCGAAGGCCGAAGAGAGGATCCTGCCGCCTGCGTCATCACACTCCGGGTACGCCCGAGACAACTCAATCAACAAGAAAGACCTCCACGCTAAACCAGCCTGGACGCTTCTGCGGTAAGAACCGCGAGACTAAGTGAGACGCCTCCATTCCCAGGATTCCAAAGAGCCTCTGCATCCAAACGAGTGGTAAAAACCCGACGAAAAGTAAGCTAAACTTATGCACTTCCAGAGCTGAACACCGAATTAAGTTCTTGATAAATTCTGTATTAATTAAACCTTAGTTAGTAAACTTAGTCACAAGTTAGAAGTGCCTAGCTCACCTTAAGGTCAAAATCAGTTCCCCCTGCCGGACACCGTGAGATTACAAGGTTGTGCTATGTTAACTAAATATCTTCTTTTTATTAATAAAACTCTCATTATTTGAAGTCACAGTGTTTGCAATTTATTCATTAGAATTTCTGAAAATCCTGAAGAACTCATTTAGCATGATTATTATTCATTCTCAAACTAATTATTAATGTTTTAATTGCTTAAACCAATTATAAATCTTAATTAATATCATTAAGTCAAATATCAGAGGTTGGAGGAGTTTGAATAAGGTCAAGGCTATAAAACAAATTATAAAATTATATATATATGTATCGGGGTGTATGACCAACATCCACTACAAAGTCTATATTGTCCCCACATTTCACAGATACAAGATTGTGTGTGTGTTGCAAGTTAAAATCTGTTAAAAACAGTCTTCAGACTCCTCTCATTAACCTTGTGCCACAGTGACTGCAGTTTATTGCTTTCTACGCTTTGAAATGTAGGCCTATAATTCCACAGCGTTCAAGTTTCAAAGGCAAACACCACATTTATCCCTGTGCCCAATGCATAGAGTCTATGGATTTCAGGACGCCAAGTAATGCAAGCAATAAGTCAAGAGAAAAGTAATGAAAGAGGTTAATGAGCTATCTCTTTATTAATCTGGGGTATTTCATGGTGACTGCGCTTTTGTACTTTGACTACAAATAAATCATAGCGGGCACTTTCACACTTCCAGAACATTTGAAGTGTTTCCATTCCAATATGCGTTATAGACCACTTTCACAGTCTCCCAGTTGTTCACCTTCTGTACCTTAATTGGGGCCTTGGTGTATTCAGAGCCCTCCTAGAATCATTTGCATAGCTTGCAAAGGTATTTTCATTATTCAAATCAAATCAAATCAGGTCAAATCAAATTTATTTGTATAGCGCTTTTTACAACTGATGTTGTCACAAAGCAGCTTCACAGAATTCCAGTAAGACAAAGATTTGACATGAAATATAAAAAATGTAATAAAAAAAAAAAACCAAGTGAGCAAGCCAGGGGCAACAGTGGCAAGGAAAAACTCCCTCAGCTGAGGAAGGAACCTTGGGAGGAACCAAGGCTCACAAGGGGTGACCTATACTCCTCTGGTCAATCTACTGGTAATAATAGTTAGTAGTGCGTGAGAAATTCAGTGTAGGGGCAGCTTCAAGGCACTTGGTGGTTGCTGGAGCGTGGGCAGCTGGTCTGAAGCATGGAGGAGGATCTCGACAGTCATCCATCAGTGTCCAGACAGACAGGTGGGCAGTCGTTTACTCTGAAAAATGTAAATTGATGGAATTAATTTTGAACTGTTCGGTGTTTGTAAAGTAGAAAATGTGAACATTTCCATAGTGTGGCTAATGACTCAGGCAGATCTGACTATGACAGCTTTAACTAAAAGGAGAGAAACAGAAGGACACACAGACACGGGAGCATCCTGAAACACTGGCATCCCTCCGCTCCACCGTCAACAAACCTGAGTGATCGCGAGAAGCAGCGTTACGACAGCCCCAGCGTCTCAGTTTACTATAATTCCCTGTGTCCATGGACCCCCGGAACTGTTGCATTTATCTATGGGGGAGCATTAACTACCAAAAGATAAACTAAACAAATGAGTTTTTAGCCTCGATTTGAAGATAGCAACCGTGTCTGAGTCCCGAACATTTTCTGGAAGATCATTCCAGAGTTGGGGGGCTTTATAAGAAAAGGCTCTTACCCCAGTTGAGGCCTTCTGAATTCTGGGAATAATTAAAAAAACAGTATTCTGTGATCTGAGTGAACGTGGAGGCTCATAATAGGAAATTGTATCTTGAAGGTATTCAGGAGCAAGCCCATGTAGAGCTTTATATGTTAATAACATAATTTTGTAGTCGATGCGGAATTTTACAGGCAGCCAATGAAGTGATGGTAGAACTGGGCTAATATGTTCAAATTTTCTAGTTTTAGTGAGGACCCTGGCTGCAGCATTTTGAACTAGTCGGAGTTTTCTTAAATTGCTGCTGGTGCATCCTGACAGTAGTGCATTACATTATTATTCTTTTTTTTAATAAACTTTATTCATTAATACAAATATATGTACAGTCCTTCAAAAATTCCAACTTACATAAATTATATACTCATACATCCAAACATTTAATTACACATATAAACGAGCACAGTCTCATATATTTAGTGTCCCAGAGAATAGAGTCTTTAAAAAGTATATTAAGAGTCTTTTGTCTTTTAATTCAGTCCTAATGCTCTTCATAATTGCATCACTAGAGACAAAAAACTATTCTATTGTGATTTTACAACCTGTTTTCCACAACTTAGATTTTACCAAACATATAATATACCACATAAAATTACATTTATATTCATCATTACAATAAAAAATGCCATAATAGATACATTTAATGTTTACATCAAAATTTAAACCATTATCCTTTACGTTTTCCCACACTTCTTTAGACCTATAACATTCTAATAAAAAGTGTTCCAGAGATTCTTCCTCTTGACATAAGGGCATTGGACACTTTATGGTTTTAATAAAACAATTCCATTTTACTAAAGGTCTGACTGGTAACCTCCTTATTGCGATTAACCAGGTTGTATCTCTAATAGTCTCAGATATATTTTTTGCTAAGCATATCTTTTAGACATATTTTATTTTCCTCTTTATTCAGTTCTCTGAATTCAAAATTCTGTCCAAAAATTTTATCACTCACTATTTTATATTTGCTTTTATTTGAAGAATTTATCCAATCAATGTTCAAATTATTGTATTTATGTATAAAATCTGAAAAGATTAATTTATAATATGGAATAGATCCTCTAGCTTTACCTTTTTTAGATTTCCAATTTGTCAAATTTCTTATCCACTCTACTTGTCGTTGAATTCCATTTTGAATAATTTTGCAAAAGGACATTTTTGTTTTTCTAGAGAAATCAATAGCACCTAAGCCTCCTAAATCACGTCTTTTGTAAATCAGTTGTCTTTTAGTAACTTCTCTAGTTGTATTCCATATAAAATTAACACATATTTTATTAATTCTTTTTAACCATATATCAGGTGGAGGGAAAATACATGCTAAGAACAGAATATTTGATAGAATTAAAGTTTTAGTAATATCTATTCTAGTCTTATAATTTAGTTTTTTATCTTTCTATTTCTCAACCTCTTCTTGAATGTTTTCTGTTTTCTGAGACCAGTTTTTAATTTCTTTATACATCTCTTGACATAATATTTGAATAGATTTTCTAATCTCGTCAGGCTGATTAACAATTTTACCTTTTTCTGAATAGATTGATCCAATATAAGAACTTTGTTTTCTTTTTGTGTATAAAGACATAATTTTAGCTTTATTATGAATTTCCTCCATATTAGCACCTGCAAAAGTTTGTAGATTTGAATATAGATCATTATTCATTGAATCTATTTGTTCCCTCAATTTTGACATAATACTTTCATCTTCATCACTTCTCTTTGTGCACTTTACTTTAATATATTGCATCATTGTTAAATTATATTTTTCATTTTTTTCCTTATTGTACGTCCGGCATTTTCTTTTAAAAAAATCTCTTATCTGTATTTTTAGAACTTCCCACAGTTCTCGATCATTTTTCGTAAAAAAATTTTAAGATTTTATTCTATCAATCTCTCCTTTTAAATCTAATAATACTGCAGGAATTTCTAAAATTAGTGTATTTAATTTCCAATAATTCTTTGTAATTTCACCCTTTACATTTATATTACAGATTACAGCTAAATGATCAGAATCAATAATCATTTTTGTTTTATAAGAAGAAACTTCTAACCCTTCATTTATATAAATTCTATCAATTCTGGTCTTACAAATAGAACTAAATATGGTAAAATCTATTTTATTAGGGTATAGTATTCTAAAAACATCTGAAAAACCTTGTTCTAACATCATTTTTTTTAAAAAGGGACCTCCTCTCCATATAACTCCTGGATTTATTGTTATTCTATCTATATTATCTGTTATTGTATTAAAATCACCACAAACAATTGTCAAAAAACCTGTACATAATAACACTTTCAATTTGTTAAAAAGCTGGATTTTTTTCACTGTACTTTGTACTGTATAGACATTAATAATTCTCATTTTTCTACCACTGTGGAAGCAATCAATGTACATTAGTCTTCCAGGAATAATTTCTCTACTTCTTATAATCTGGAAATAATTATTATAAAATAGAAAACCAATACCATCTGCGTTGCAATCACCAACAGAAAAATAGGAGGGTCCTTTAATCCATAGTTTTCCTGTTTCATTAATATCATCTAATGTAGCTAATCTTGTTTCTTGGATACAAATTAAATCTAAATATTCTTTACTTAGCCCTGTGAAGGACTGGCGTCCCCTCCAGGATGTATTCCCGCCTTGCGCCCAATGATTCCAGGTAGGCTCTGGACCCCCTGCGACCCTAAATTGGATAAGCGGTTACTGATAATGGATGGATGGATGGATATACTTTACTTAAAGATTCTAATTTTCTATCCTTGTTTAATTTAGACTGAATCGTACATTACAAGTGGCTATTCTAATACCTACATTGGACATATTTTATTATCAATTTTGATTTCTTTTCTTTTTTAGAACATTTTTTTTTGTTTGCATTACCTACTTTTCTTGGTGACAATTTGCGTTTTTTCTGTTGTAATATATTTTTTTTCCTTATTGGTGTCCTGTCCTTGATTGCAGATTGAAGATTTTCCAAAGTCAGTTGTCGGCAACATTGTAGAAGCATGATCAATAGGAATGTTTTGTCCTGAAGACAAAGATACCTTTAGGTTCTCAGAAGAAAAGTCTCCACTCGAGTCTTTATCTGATCTGGAAAAGTCCTCATCAGAACTTTCAGACGAAGACCTGCTGCTACTGCTGTTACTGTCATCATTTGAAGATCCACTGTTGCTTTTTCCATCTTCATCCACTTCTTTTTCCTTTTGCACTTTGCTATTGACTTCATTTCTTCCATTCACTGGTTGATGTGACCAGGCTCTTCTATATGAGACGTTCCTTCTGCGTTCTGATCAGCATTTTCTGGTATCTGTTCAGAGTCTTTGCTTCCAACTGCAACTCTTTCTTGTTCCATCTCACTTGGTATATTTTCTTGTTCTTGTGTAACCATATGTGAGAGTCCTGACATTGCTTTAGAGCGATTTACATATGATTTAGGGCACATAAAAAAGTTGTGCCCTTCCGCACCACATAGTGAGCATATAGCTGTTTCTCTACACTCTTTTCCTTTGTGGCCAAAGGAACCACATTGCCAACATTTAATCTTTAAACTGTGCATTACAGTAGTCAAGCCTTGAATTAATAAAGGCATGTACTAATGTTTCTGCATCCTGCAGGGATAAGGCATTTCTAATCTTAGCAATATTGCGAAGGTGTAAAAAATCTGTCCTGTATCAGTGATACTGCCTATGTGTTGATCAAATGATAAATCCGGGTCTATTATGACACCAAGGAAGTTACGCAACATCCAGTCTTTCACGTCTTTTACACTATTTTCATCCTCTATTTTGTTTAATCTGTATTTGTCATCGGGCTTGGCTGAAATATACAATTGTGTGTCGTCTGCGTAACAGTGAAAGTTAATGTCATGGTTTCTGATAACTGTACCTAGCGGTAACATGTATAATGTAAATAATAATGGTCCTAAAATAGAGCCTTGCGGAATTCCAAATCTTACTTTAGAATAATTTGAATTAAGATTGTTTACTTTTACGAATTGATAACGTTCCCTTAAGTAAGATTTGGACCATAATAGGGCTGTCCCTGTGACTCCAACCATGTTTTCTAACCTTTCTAGGAAAGTATAAAAAGAAACTATTGTATCGAAGGCTGCGCTGAGGTCAAGAAGCACCAACATGAATACATGGCCTTGATCAGAGGCAAGAAGAAAATCATTTGTTATCTTGACTAGAGCTGTCTCTGTACTATGATGTGGCCTGAAACCAGATTGGAATTTTTCATATATATGATTCTTATGCAGATATGAACTAAGTTGTTGGGCCACGGCCTTTTCTAAGATCTTGGACAGAAATGGCAGATTTGAAATAGGCCTGTAATTAGACAGTGTACTAGCATCAAGATTTGGTTTCTTGATCATAGGTTTAATAACTGCTAGTTAAAAAGCTTTCAAACTTTCATTCAAACTTATGCTGACAAACTGACACTTATTTATCTATTATCAGGCAATTTGATTCATCTCTCTTTGTTGCAGGAACAACATATAATGTTCTGGGGTGGATTTCGATGTTAGATCATGGAAGATTTGATGTTGTTTAGTCACTAGAACAATAGTGAGGTCAGGCACTGATTTTGGATGATGAATTTTCGATCACCAACGTCACTCCAGTTCAATGCAGAGGTATTACATGGTGCTCTGTCACCCCAGAGAATGCAGTTCTACTGACCAATGCTAGGTTCCATTATCTCCAGATTACCCACATTTAGCATTGTGTATCCTTAACTATCCCAGACCCCCCTTTGCATGTCATGCTTTTCTATGGAGTTATAGGCAATATGAAACATCTAATATTTTTAATTTAAAATTAAAGCTTTTGTCAGGTTTATGTTCCTTTCTGGAACACAGTATCTTGATTATGTCCTTTATGTGCTCTCCCCTCTCCTAATACTCACATTTGTGCCCTCACGCCCCTCATTTGCTGGTACTTGCCTAAGCGTCTATGGCTTTAGGGTGTACCAATTCTTTATTTTCCTCAACAAGTGTGCTCACTTGATATGCCCCTGCTGTAAGCAGAGTACACTTTCGTAAATGAAATTACACTTGATCCGATGCTGGCCTCTGACATTCCTCACAGAAACCAATAACAAGATGCTTCGGAAAATGAAGAAACATTAACCCTTTAAGTGTCACTAGAATCTTTTATCTTAATTAAGAGGTGTGTTTTGAGTCATGTTTTAAAAATGCTGTTGTTAAGGGAAAAGCCTGTTTAACTGTAGTGATGTAAATTTATATATTCGTTCAGTCCATCTTAACAGTGTTGTTGTAACATTACTAATTGGTAGTTCCTTCATATTTTATACTTAATAAAGTACAAACTTTACCATTGCTGGTAACTAGACATTTGTAAACAGATATTTACATTTCTATGTTAAGACCTGATTGATATATGGTGTTCTGTGTAATGGAGGTCACATACTTCTTTAATAAACTTACTGAGCAATCTGGAGATTTTGTTTAAAGTTTTACAGAAAAGCTGTGGTGAATTCATCAGAAAATCATTAACAGTTGTGTCCAGTGTATTAGGACACAGGGGAGAAGGGAGAGACATGATGATTTTGTTTTGTAATAGAGCAAAGTAAAAGCTTGTGGGTCAAAGCCTAAATATATTATAATAAATTATCTCAAAAATGTTTAAACATCTAATAAATGACTGTAATGTTAAGCTCAGTTTGAGTTTAAGCGACTAATTTTTGCATTTAAGCCAAAGTAATGTAAACACCTGAAGGGCGCAAGTGTGTCCCATTCTTCTCTTAATGCTCCGACCCTTTGCGCAACTGAACCCTCATGCCCCTTTTGCTCACTCGTTGACAACATGATCAAAGTGTATACTTCCAGGAAGGCCTTAGAGCTTAAGGTAAGAAGTGGAACAGGGGTAGTGTGTCTCAATTCAGGAGCTGCATCCTTCAAAAGACACATTTGTAGGCCAATTACGTCACAGCAGTCCGACTAGGCTCCTTCATATGTGGCTGACAAATGCGTCCTTCTTTTCATTGCGTGCCATTGGGATTTCAGAATATTGAGACATCAGCACAGGAGCAAACAGAGTTTTAAACTTACTGTACCCAACATCAAATCATGATACAATTATTAAGAAGGAAAATGTACTCAGATGTTTTCTTTATTTAAGGAGCAAGGAGCAGTTTATTAAAAGGAATACAAGGAGACATAATGTTTGTTTTTTTAATTAATAAAGTTAAATAAAATTACTACAAAATTCACTGTCAACATGTGGATATTGTGGAGTCATGTTTTTTGTGAAAAAATTAAATGAAATGTTTGTACTAATTATTATTACTATAAAAGGTAACATAATAATAATAATAATAATAATAATAATAATAATAATAAAGCCACAAAGGTGTCATAACAGTAAACACTTTCAATCAAAAGGGCTGTATCTGTTTCAAATTATGATTTCTTTCATGCTAAACAAAAAAGTACATGTAACATGTACTAAAAATAGGATCTGAATGAAATTAAAATAACAAAAAATAGTAAAATTAAAGTTTCTGGCTCTGCATTTAAGGCACAAACAGGAGCTGTGTTTAGAAATGGTAACAGCAGTCAAACAAGAAAAACTCCATAAAGTAGAATGTCCCATGGACCCTAACTCTCGGGTGTGAAACACCACGCTAACGTCGTGCCTGAAAGAGGATAAACCAATGAGAGTTGAGCTGAGATTATTTTACCGTCACCCACTGTGCTTGTTTAAAGAAAATATTCTGAGGGAGGATGTTGCAGAGTCGTGTCAGTATTTATAGCTTGTTTAAAATGCTGCCTGTTTTTGCTTTAAAGTTGTAATTATTCTAGTTTGCAGGTGCCTGGGCAATGTGCCAAAATATTGAATACACTGTGACACAAATATCTTAAGGTTACAAACATCTTAATTTCAAAAATCTGCTGCTTTCTGTTTCGGACACAGCCTGAGTGTGAGGAACTCTCGCCTATTCGTGGGATTTTACGGAGCACCTAAGGTGACATGTTGGGTTTATTTAGCAAGTCGTGGCCACTATATAGTATTTTGAGACCACAAAATAATATTTTAAGGCCAGGAAATAGAGGCGGAGACAGAAATAAAACAATAATAGAGCCATGTGCTAAACAAGCACATGGTGAGACAAACAGACAGGACAGGGCCCGGGCATGACATCAATTTACTATTTTGTGGACTCAATATATTATTTTGTGGCCTCAATATATCATTTTGTGGCCTCAAAATACGATATTGTGGCCTCAATATATTATTCTGTGGCCTCAAAATACCATATTGTGGCCTCAAAATACTATAAAGTCGCTGCGACTTGCTAAATAACCCCACCATGTCAACTCCGTAGGATTTAGCATTGAAACTACGGTTGTCGGTGTGTGTTATCGGAAAGTACATGGTGTTTCATTCAGGGTGGATTGTGTAGTGTGGGAACTTTGAGAATGTTCAAGGACCGAAAAATCCGGGAAAAATATATTTATGTGTTAGGTTTCTCACATCCCAATGTTGGTTAAGATTTTTAAAACCCTGTAGTGTGAACCAGGCTTAAGATCTCCCTTATGTGCCTAGCCTTAGTCATGTGACAGCCCCAGGTGTCTCTCATTAGTCAGTCTTTAGAAGCCAAGTCCTGTAGTAGTGTTACTGTCAGTCATTCATGGTGATGTCGTTGCTTGTGTTCTGTACATGGTAGTTTCTCTGATTATTTGTACTTTTGCCATTGTATTTTTCTTGGTGTTCATGTTATAAGATTTTGTGTTTGTTTGATCAGTTTCTTTCTCAGTCTCTCTCCATATTTACATTTACATTTACATTTATACATTTGGCAGATGTTTTTATCCAAAGTGACTTACAAAAGAGGATCTATCATTCATACTACAGCACAAATTATACAAAATACCTTACATTAAGTGCAATATGCCAGGAAGTAATAAGTGCATTAAAGAAAGACTTTCAGTGCAAAAGATACTCTCGGAAGAGTTGGGTTTTCAAGGATTTCTTGAATGCGGAGAGGGTTACTGTTGCTCTGATAGTTGCTCTTGGAAGCTCGTTCCACCAGCGTGGTACCAGAGATAAGAATAGCCTCGACTGACCTGTATGGGGGGTTGGTCGTGTTGGGCGCTCCTTTGAGGAACGGAGAGGGTGGGCGCTAACATGTGGTTTTAAGAGTCTATTGAGGTAGATGGGAGCAGAACCAGTGAATACTCTGAAGGCCATCATTAGTGATTTAAATTTGATGTGAGCAGCTAAGGGTAGCCAATGCAGCTCAACTGATAGGGGCGTGACATGTGCTCTTTTTGGTTGGTTGAAAACCAGGCATGCTGCAGCATTCTGGATCATCTGTAGCGGTCTCACAGCACAGGCCGGAAGACCTGTCAGGAGGGCGTTGAAATAGTCTAGATGGGAGATTACTAACGTCTCCAAGTATTTCTTCTGTATGCTTATTTGCTTGTTCAGGACTAGGGCTTATTCCCTAGTCTTGGTCACTCTTTTGTAACTCACTGTATTTCAGTTATAGGCTAGCCTGCCATGTCTGCAGCTGGTCCAAAATGCTGCTGCAAGGCCTCTGACAGAGATAAAGTAAGGAAAGAACATAATTCCTGTGCTTGCCTCCCTGCACTAGATACATGTGAGATTCCAAATTGAATTTAAGGTTTTACTATTTGTCTTTACATACATGGAATGGCACCTAGATTTATATATTTTTATATGCTCTGTGTTCACTCCTTGCATTCCTCAAATCAGTTGGTTTTTAGCGGTTCCACGTTCATGGTGGAAGTTTAAGGGTGATTGTCTGTTATTGCCCTGAAACTCTGGAACAATCTTCCATTGTACAGTCATCTCCAACATTAGAAATTTTTAACACTAATTTAAAAACTCATTTAGTGCTCTGGCATTTGAATCCTCAGATTTACTCTTTTATTTACGCCTCTTAGTTATATTTCAAAGGTCCTTGACACCTTTTTAAATGTGCTATTTAAAGTTTTGTTTTGTTTTGTCTTATTCTTTGTCATGTGTTCACTTCCTTAGTAATGTTTTTTTTTTTTTTTTTTTTTGCCATCTGTTTCGGCATAGATTCACAGTTTCTCTTTCGCCCTGGTTATGTAGAGTTGGGTAGTCGAAATTTAACACATTCAGAAAAATCATAATATAGAGGTACATTATTGGTCACTGAAGGTCCAAACAGTGTAAAGGTACCATTTTAAAGATACAACAGTGGTGTTAATGTCCACTTGTGTTCCCTAAAACTACATTACATTCTTTTCTCCAGAAGGATAGGTGAATATTTGTGATCTTTCATTATAGAACTGTGTAAAATAAAAGAACCACGACCTAGAGATTTAATTGGGCATATATGTATTCAACACAACTTAAAAATCTACAATTTTAGAGTAGGGAACAAAAATGAACCTTAACGGAAGGTACAGAATATGAACCTTCTGAGTATACAACCAAAGTAAGCTTTTTATTTGACAACGTAGGTCCTTAGTTTGTAGTTTCTGGTTTGTCCAGAGAGAGAGAGGAGTTTTGTTTTTTTGTAAGATAGATACTCTTTGATGGACTTGTGCCTTATACAGGGTGTGTTCCTGCCTTGTGTCCAGTAAAGTAGAGTATGGACCCACCTCAAACCTGCAGAATTTGGAAGTTCAGAGTTTTGGCATTGTCAGAATTGGGAACCTGGCTCCGTTTTGACCACTGCTAGAACTAGTGGAAGACCCTCTAAAATGAGGATATAGACCCAAACCAACTGGCGTTCACCTCCAGAGCATGGCTCAGGGAGTAGAGAAGGAATCAATTCCGCCTGACCTTCTGACTTAATAACCACACGCACCACTGCTGCCCTGCCGGGACCTCTGCAGGTCTGAGAGCAGAGATGCATGGTTCCAGCTTGCTTAGACAGAATGGTTCAGGTGCTAAGGGCTCTTGTGCTTAGTGAGACTTATTTTTAAGCATTTTTTATTATATATATTATATATAATATTATATTATATTATATATATATATATATATATATATATATATATATATATATATATATATATATTATAGTATATTATTGTCATTAAAGGTACAGTGTACACAGCTATGGTTTTAAAGTCCAGTTCCTTAAATGTACATTACATTTTCTTCTTCAGAAGAAGTGGTTAATATTTGTAATATTTATTTGTAAAATTAAAGAACATAATATAAGTCCTGGAGATGAAATGGGCTGTGTATGAAATAAAAACCGAGGTGGTAGGAAAACTCCTTGGCAGTAGGGCCCCGGGGGTGGATGAGGTTTGTCCCGGATTCCTTAAGGCTCTGGATGTTGTGTGGCTGTCCTGGCTGACACGTCTTTGCAACATTGCGTGGACATTGGGGGCAGTGCCTCTGGACTGGCAGACTGGGGTCGTGGTTCCCCTTTTTAACAAGGGGGATCGGAGGGTGTGTTCCAACTATAGGGGGATCACACTCCTCAGCCTCCCCGGTAAGGTCTATGCGGGGGTACTGGAGAAGAGAGTCCGACTGATAGTTGAACCTCAGATCCAGGAGGAACTATGCGGATGTGAAACACAGGACCAGCTCTTTACCCTCGCTAGGATCCTGGAGGGTGCGTGGGAGTTTGCTCAACCAGTCTACATGTGTTTTGTGGATCTGGAGAAGGCATTCGACCGTGTCCCTTGGGATATTCTGTGGGAGGGTGCTCTGGGAGTATGGGGTACTGGGCTCTTTGCTAAGAGCCATCCAGTCCCTGTATAAACAAAGCAGGAGTCTGGTTCGCATGGCTGGCAGTAAGTCTGACTGGTTTCCAGTTGGAGTTGGACTCCGTCAGGGCTGCCCGTTGTCACCGGTTCTGTTTATAACCTTTATGGACAGAATTTCTCAGCGTAACCAAGTGGTGGTCTCAGGATTCCGTGTCTGCTTTTTGCGGATGATGTGTTCTTGTTGGCTGCATCGAGCCGGGACCTCCAGTGGACCAGTTTGCAGCTGAGTGTGAAGCAGTAGGGATGAGGATCAGCAACTCCAAGTCCGAGTCCATGGTAGTCAGTTTGAAAAGGGTGGAGTGCTCTCTCCAGGTTGGAAGTGAGATCCTGCCTTAAGTGGAGGAGTTTAAATACCTTGGGGTCTTGTTCACAAGTGAGGGAAAGATGGAGCGGGAGATTAACAGGCGGATCGGTGCAGCGTCAGCAGTAACGCAGGCTCTGTACCGGTCTGTTGTGGTGAAGAGAGAGCTGAGCAGAAAAGCAAAGCTCTCGATTTACCGTTCAATCTACGTCCCAACACTCACCTATGGTCATGAGCTTTGGGTATTGACCGAAAAAACGAGATTGCGGATACAGGCGGCTAAAATGAGTTTTCTCCGCAGGGTGTCTGGACTCTCCCTTAGAGACAGGGTTAGGAGCTCGGACATCTGGGAGAGACTCGGAGTGGAGCCGTTGCTCCTCCACGTCGAGAGGAGCCAGTTGAGGTGGTTCGGGCATCTGGTCCAGACCCGGTTAAGCGGTGGAAAATGGATGGAATGGATCAAAGAAACAAAACTTAAACTGTGATTACAATGAAGTACAATTATGTTCCCCAACTAAAGGTATACAATGTGTATCCTTGAGGGTACCATCACAATGGGAGTGTACATGAGCAGCATGTTTTTAAACTTGTACCCTACAACAAATGATATTTTGAAAAAAAAAAAATAATATTTAGCCAATACATACACAATATATTTCTAATTATTACACTGGTGGACTCACGTTTGAACCCCCTGAATATACTGTTGCATCTCAATGAAGTAGAATATCATCAAAAAGTTAATATATTCAAATTCAATTTAAAAAAGTAAAACTCATATAGATTTATTACAAACAGAGTGATCTAGTTCAATTGTTTATTTCTTTAAATGTTGATGATTATGGCTTACAGCCTATGAAAACCCAAATGTCATTATCTCAGAAAATGAGAATAATCAACACAAAACACCTGCAAAGTATTCCTAAGCCTTTAAAATGGTCCATTATTCTGGTTTAGTAGGTTACAATATCACGGGGAAGACTGCTGACTTGACAGATGTCCAGACGGCAGCCATTGACACCCTCCTACTGTGTCCAAGCATATTAATAGACAGTTGAGTGGAAGGAAAATGTGTGGTAGAAAAAGATGCATAAGCAATAGGGATAACTGCAGCCTTGAAAGGATTGTCAAGAAAAGGCCACTGAAAAATTTGAGGGAGATTCACAAGGAGTGGACTGCTGCTGGAGTCGGTGCTTCAAGAGCCAACACACACAGTTGTATCCAGGACATGGGCTACAACTGCCACATTTCTTGTGTCAAGCCACTCATGACCCAGAGACAACGCCAGAAGGGTCTTACCTGGGCCAAGGAGAAAAAGGACTGGACTGTTGCTTAGAGGTCCAAACTCTTGTATTGAGATGAAAGTAAATTTTACATTTCATTTGGAAATCAAGGTTCCATGGTCTGGAGGAAAAGTGGAGAGGTAAAGAATCCAAGCTGCTTGAGGTCTAGTGCAAAAGGACTCCCTACCAAAAAGTGAGTACCTATAATGTACATACAGTATTTTTTAAATTGGTCTCTAATTTTCTGAGATAATGACTTTTGGGTTTTCATTGGCTGTAAGCAATAATCATTCATTCATTCATTCATTATCTGTAACCGCTTATCCAGTTCAGGGTCGCGGTGGGTCCAGAGCCTACCTGGAATCATTGTGCGCAAGGCGGGGATACACCCTGGAGGGGGCGCCAGTCCTTCACAGGGCAACACAGACACACACACACAATCACTCACACACTCACACCTACGGACACTTTTGAGTCGCCAATCCACCTACCAACGTGTGTTTTTGGACTGTGGGAGGAAACCGGAGCACCCGGAGGAAACCCACACGGACACGGGGAGAACACACCACACTCCTCACAGACAGTCACCCGGAGCGGGAATCAAACCCACAACCTCCAGGCCCCGTGCCGCCAAGCAATAATCATCAAAATGAAAAGATGTAAACACTTAAATAAATCTATCAGTTTGTAGTGAATCTATATAATATGAGATTCACTTTTTTAAATTGAATTATAGAAATAATTTAACATTTTGATGATATTCTAAATTATAGATATGTACCTGCATGTAGTAGCTCAGAAGCAGGGGCAGTTTCCTGTGGCTGGGACTAGAATCAGTCCACCCACCGAGAACAATGTATGATGACAGCTAGCACATGTAGTCGAGCTACAGAAGCTGACAGAGGCTCACACTGCTGACCTCATACTGAAAACATAGCCCAGGTCAGCCTCCCAGCTCAGCTCCCGCTTCACACCTCTCAAACACAAGCTTTAGACCAGTGCAACTTATGGGGAGAGTGTGAGGCCCTAGGGGCAAAACACACACCATTGACAGTAACACACACTCTCTCACTTTGCTCTCTCCCCTTGGTTCACAGAACATTTCTGCTTCTTGAAATAGAAGGGAAAAACACTGATTTGTCCACACATGTGGTAAATTCTTTTTCTGTGGAAAAGGTTCATTGCTGGGAATCTTACTAGCTTAATTCTTGTTATAATGGTGACTCCTGCTTTTACTGTGACTCTCAGGGGCAATGGTTGCAATGATTGCTTGTTCATGAATTCAGTTAAAGGCACTTGTAGTCCAGTTAAATCGAATCCTGGTTCCTTTACACATTTGGTGTTATTTCTTTGTGCACATGTGAACACAGTAATCGCACTTGGATGCGGACCAAAACAACCACACACAGACCCTTGAGAGAAGGTGGTCTCAGTCTTTGGAGCAGTTTGTTTGTGGTGAGAATGTGATCCGTCCTCGATCCGACCCAAATATCAGGTAAACTCCACAAATTTGAGCTAAACGGCTCTCGTAGCCAGGTGTGAATTGAATTGGATCAGAAAAAACAAACTAGGTGTGAAAACACCCTAGGAGTTTGCAATCTAGACAACTGCCCATGGCATTGTATACCACCAGTAACAACTAGATTAATAAATCTTAAAACATAATGCTTTCTCTTTATCTACATTCTGTACAGTATTTGTGTCCAGGAGTTCATTATAAAGATTTCCTTTAATAAAGTTACTTTGCCTTTACAGTGACTAAACAATCAATTATGGTCATAAACAAATTGTCATTTAATCGCTCTTGCAAATATTATGAAAAGAGACTAGTTTTATCATTACTCATATAAATTCTACAAATTAGTCATGCTTCAATCTTCTGATAACATTTTATTTTAGGTGCAGGAGATCCACAATAAATGGTATTGTGAAGTTTATGGTAGCCATACTGACCAAATCACTAGCTGCTCTCTCTACACAGCTCTGGATGCTCAGATTATCCATACAGCATTGTGCCTGAAATTAATCAGTGCCCTATTCACTATCTATTTCACTACATAGTGAGCAATGTAGGAATAGAGCAGAGGGGCTTTTGGGAAATGTCTTGTGTATGACGAAAGCACGTTGGGGCGAGCCCTCCAAGAAACTGGAGAACTGAAGGCTCCTCAGTTCGAAAAAAAGAGCCTAAAAGTGTGTGTCAAGTGCAATTATTCACCATTTTGAAATAGCCCAAATAGAGGCGGGAAACAAAACCTAATGCTGATTGGACTCAGAAACAGGACAAACCGTCTAGTAAAGCTTGGTTAACACAGAGCCGTGGGTTATTACTCTGATAGGATGAGAGAAAAAGAAAAATTTCCTCCCTTTCCTTTTTGGTGGTGCATCGCCCCATCACCTGAGGCCACTGGCCAGGCAGACACACTTACTATTATACAAATGTGGACTGTAGTCCACTTGTTGCTCTGCTTACATTTTTCACCTTGTTTTTTTAATTGTCAGGACCACCACAAAGCAGTTGTGATTTGGCTTCTGGATTACTCTCAATGATGCAGTGACATTGATGTGGTGTTGTGTGCTGTGGTGGTATAGGTGGATCAGATACAGCAGACCTGCTGGAGTTTTTAAATCGCTTAATGTCATTGCTTCACTCAAAAGAGTCCATCAACCAAAAATATCGATCCTACAGCATCCTGTGTCCATTGATGAAGGACTAAGAGATAACTGCAGCGACAGATGAGCTACTGTCTCTGACTTTATATTTACAAGGTGGACAAATGAGGCAGTTGTGGACATGGTTTTTAAAACCTCCAGCAGCACTGATGTGCCTTATCCACTCAGCATCACCACCTGCCTTGTGGTGGTCCTGTAGGCATCTTTACTGTTAACAGGTTGAAAGGTGGCAAACAAAGTATGCAGAGCAACCGATGGACTACAGTGTGTAATTGTAACAGTTGCCACTGAAGGGCACATGTGGCGGCTGTGCATGGAAAGGTTAATTAGGAGCTAGCTTAAATGAATACTATCCAAAGATAACTGTCTAAAGTAGCCTGCACCCACTTCCTGAGACTTGGTGTGGACCACGTATTTGTACAGAAGTATATGTTGGGACACTGTTTGCTTCAGGACAAAGTGACTTTGACATGTACTCTTACAGTACCATGCTCTCTCTGCATTATTCTGCACATGTTCCTCTTCAGCACTGAGATTATGCACACACTGCCTGGCACATTATTCAGGCCAAGCCATATTGCTGCCACCTGCACCTGTTCCCAACCCTCCAGCTGCCCTTCACCGGTCAGCAGGAGAAACTGGAGGAACTGGGTCTCTCTTTCTTTCACCCTCTCTCATTTACTCACTCTCTCAACTCTCTTTTTTTCTTCGTGTCTCTCAGCATTCCTAAACCCCCACTTTCTCTTTATTTTTATTGCAGTCTTATGCTCTCTCTCTCTCTCTCTCTCTCTCTCTCTCCCACTTTCTCTCATCAGATGATGAGTTCATCTGCAGCATCTCCCCTGAGAGGCACTCAGCAGCACAAGGAGAAAGTGTGTCCATGACTTAGGATCACAAAGACGAAAGCATCTCTAGCACTTGGGGGTGGGAGAGTGTGATTGAAAAATGTAGTAATGCAAACACTTTCAGTCCAAACTTGAGCTAATCCATCTGTAGCACATGGTCAGTTTTCACTGTCAATAATTTCACCACATTCCTCTGTATTATACTGTCCAAAGATAATTGTTCAGATATTACTACACTTTGTAACAGCTGGATAAATTTGAATGCTGTGAGGATCTGAGTGTATTCTGATTGTGACTACAAGAATATTATTTCAGGATCAGGAGTCCACATTGGATGATTAGCTCTCCATCAGAGACACCACTTCTACTAGTATCAAAGGTATAGGATGGAGAAATTTCATGGCTTCACAGCACAAAGTTGCGGAGTTTAATATCTTTCTAGCCCACATTTGTCACTGAGCATGGTGACATCAGGCACATGTGCAACTGCTCCTGAGCATTCTTTTATATTATATTATAGTTTTATATTTATATTATAGTTTTATTTTATATTATAGTTTTTAAATTATTATTTCATATATTTTCTATAGACACCAGTTAAGCTTATTACATGTTTAACCCATTCATGTTTTTTATACATTTCCTGTACAATGTAATAATCATAGCCAATGCTCAATGTTTTCATATAAATACATTTTTATGTAAATAAAAATAAAAATAATACCTATATACTTATATTGTTCTGAAATAGTTATGTACTTTTATGGAGCCAGTAATTTGTACTAAATTACTACAGATATGTTGTGGTTTGAACAAAGCATATCACAGACGCTTCATTAAGACCTCAGAACTGTGTTCACTTGTGGAAAAGGTGTAGAATACGTAGTGTTAGCCATCTTCACCTGTTGAAATGTAACCTTTTCTTTGCATGGGACGCACTAATGTTACATGATGTATGTCTCTACCTGTATCACAAATTTACACTTTTGTGTCATGTTGTTATAGATGCTCAGTCTTTTCATCTACTATTTTTAAATAGCCATGTTGGCAGGCATGGCAATTGTTGGCAGGAATGAAGGAAAATGCACTTTGTCCTTCCTCAACATCTATGATGCACCTAAGCCTAAAATGCTGTCTGTGTGCTGCAGCGGATTTGGCTGCCCACTGCTTTTGGTATCAATCAATCATCAATCAAATTTTATTTATATAGCGCTTTTCACAACAAAAAGTCGTCACAAAGCAGCTTTACAGAGATCCGGGTCCAAGCCTCCTATGAGCAAGCCAGGGGCAACAGTGGCAAGGAAAAACTCCCTCAGCACACGAGGAAGAAACCTTGGAAGGAACCAAGATTCATACGGGGAACCCATCCTCCTCGGGTTGACATCGGAGACACAACAGAGAACAGAACAGAAGTAAAAGTGAAATGATGACAGATGAAGGGGTTATATTAATGTGAGTGATGTATGAGTCTGATGAAGGAGAAGGTGATCAGGGATTCTGTGTGAGTTAATATTAGGTGCAGAGTTAATCTGAGATAAAACAGCATGGCCAAGCATGATAGTGTAGATGATCTTTTACAGGATACACAGGGGCTGGATGAGGGCAACACCTGGAGAGCAGCAGGACATCTCAAAGCATGAGAGAGACAGGAGAAAGAAAACCAGACAAAGGGAACAAATAAAAATACAGAGGTTAGTAGGGTCATGGTAAAGAACGGGCAAATTTGTCCTGCGAAAAAAAGCTTCCACGGGTCAGGCAAGAGAACCCAGCGTATATGTGTGTTCACTGCTTTGTGTGTGTGTGTGTGTGTGTGTGTGTGGGTGAGTGTGTGTGAAAGAGACACACAAGAGTCTCAGCCTCTCAAGGGGATTAATAAACTATCCCTTTTATCTCTTATGGATTTTAGAATATAAAGAAACCTATCATTTGGTCATTTGAATAAAGAATGTTTGACACAAAAGTGTAAGCTCTGTCCTCTGTAAAAAAAAAAAAAATGTCAAAGCTCTACTTGAAGTGCCTGTGTGTGTAACAATGCCTAAAGCTCTTAAGGACGTGTGGAATGAAAAAAAAAAAAAAAACACTGATTAGCAATTGGACACCCCTTGCTATGCCCCTTTTGTCCTCCAGGGGCTGCTAGACCCTTGCTGCTATACTGGTGGAACAATAATAAACCTCCTTTAGCATTATGCCGCTGAGCTTAGTGGATTTCTGACAGACGTTGCACCTTCACAGTGCAAACAACAAAAGGTCGTGAAGAGCATGGCTAGACAGTCCCCTTACCTCACGACTCAGCTTCTTCGAAATGTGTTGTTTTGTGCTGTGTGTCTGCAATGGTGCAACATCCACAAATAATAAAGATCATCTATCTGCTGCAGTGCTGCACAAACCTTACCGCTCCCTTCTCTCCTCCTTAATTTGTTCCCTGTGGAGCAATGAGTGATTTTGTCTGTTCTTTCCTTTATATTAAACATCGCACCCTATTAGCTCTCAATAATCATTTTCTGCTGCCGCGGACACAGTGATTTCCCTGGGCGCATAAAAGTGCAATAACGTCAACTCGCTTGCCGAGCTAATATTGCCATCATTCATTTTTATGTGTCTGCCCAAGCCTGGGGAAAACACCTCAAATGGACTCTCTCCAGGCTTTATAAAGGAAGCTAAGAGCGCTTGGCATTTGTAGCTATTCATAACTGGTGAAAAATCCCGTCTTCTGCCACACCAGCGAAAATGTCCCCATTTAAATATGAAGGCCTCATCCCAAATTTTCCACATGTAGCTAGTCAAATAACATAATCCTTGACTTAAAAAAAAAGAGTTTAAAAATTCCCCCAACTTCACCAATGCGTCTCCATCAAATGTTTGGGGCAGCTTTTCATTTTGCAAGAATAACATCTGAGTACTTTAACCTTTCTTGGCATTTGTGTTCTTGAGCATTGAAAGGTAGCTTCTGCAGCGAAAGAGCACAGAAAAATGCATATTGAGAAACAGCCCAGGTTTCCTCTCACAATCCTGTGCCCCATCTGACCCATAAAAACATACCTCTGTTCATCAGAATTACATGTTTTTTTTTTTTCAAAATAACTCCAGACATATGGTTTCTACCACCACTACTGTGAAACTTTTTGACTCAATTATTTTCTCTAGAATTACACTTTTCATGTCTCACAACCATCTTAACAACTAAAATATGCAGAAATGTGGTGAGATTTGTGTCTAGCAGTTGGTTGAAAAGAAAAAAGGATTACTTTGTAAACATAAATTTCCTTTCTAGCTTATAAAAGACATTTAATCTTATTTAACTGAAAGATATTTGAAAATCAATACTTAGTGAGCCATCTTTAAAGGAGCCAAGTTGTGGTGCTAGTGTAAATATGTTCTTGTGTTTTAACACTCCATTTATTATGCCTCTGAAACAGTGTGGTTTTTGTATCTGCTGGGAATTCACACAATCATCCTCTCATCAGCTGCACAAACCTGTCTCATCAGCAGCTGAGGGGTCCCCGAGCCCCCCTAGAGCCAGCACAGTTTGCTTCCAATAGCAGCCGGTGCAATATTAGGATTGTGACAGGCAGACATCTGTGATTACTGCCTGTGCCATAGAGACAGAGCACCTGCTATTATACAAAATGCTGAAAAGGAAACATTATAGAGGCTGAACCATTGTAGCGTAAACCTAACACCTTAAAAAAATGTGTGTATGTGTGTGTGAGTGTAAATATGTTAAAATTTGCCCCATGTCATTAAAAATGCCCAGAACAATCACTTGCATCCATCTCATTTGATTGCATGGAAAACAATCAGGATCCTTTTGCACTGTACCTATTCATGTTTTTTTATCCAAGCGCTTGATTAAATTGTTCACCATTAGCGTCGTCCATCTTTGCCCTCGTGAAACCCCCTCGTATTATCACCTGTAAGTCCAAGAGTACTGTCATCAACCAGGTGCCTGTTTTTCATAACTCTAACAAGAGGGGACTTCAAGCCATGAGGGAGCTCTGTGTGAAATTATGCCAAATTTATTCAACTGGCTCTCCCCAAAATGCCCAAAATGCTGTCTTAATCGAGACAAAGGGGGAGTGTGCTGGTGTGGGGCAATTATGAAATCAAATTACATGCCAGAGCCTGGACAAAGTAAGGACTGATTGAGAGGGAAACAGTAGGCTAATCTGCTCTAGAGTATTTGGAGACAGTGCTTGACTGAGTTTACAAAGCAACAGCAGTAAAGGAGAGTCATATGAGAACATGAAGATATCAGGATGATGTAGAGCCTGCAGAATAGGCAAGCTTCTGTTAAAGAGGGAATTAACCCACAATAAAAAGAATATTTTCAGATTGTAACATATTTACATATATGTTTGAAAATATATATTTTACCACTCAGATCTTAGTCTCCCACTCAAGACCCTAAAATACATGGTGCTAAATTTGCCACACCCCTATATTTAGAATTGAACACCCTTATACAGTGGTTCTGACATATCTTAGACCAACCATAATCAAACCAAAACCTCAAACACTTATAAATCACCATTTACCATTTAGTGAAAGGGCTGAGCTTAATCATACAGTGGAAGGGACTAGATCAGTGACCTTTTTAAACACAAATCCTGGTTCAGCGTCCATTTTGTTACAGTACTTGGTATTGGTCTTGTCATGTAGCAATGGTTGGCAAATGGTAGACAAGTTCTTCACCAGTTTTGTATGACTCACCTGCTTCTGTAGTCCTCAATCTAGAATTGTTTGGTTGGAATGAAAACCTGCTGCCAAACAGGCCCTTTGTGGATAAGATTGGTGACGCCTGCCTAACACTTAAGCTTACTCACTGGGCCCATCCCTTGTGTACCCAACTCGGCCACTGCATTGCTAGTTCTTCACAGGGGTCATCAGGTAAAGTCTGAGAATGCAGTAAGGTAAGTTTCTGATTTAAATGTAACATCTATGATTATGGCTAAGCACAGTTCCATTTGGTTGTTTACATTCTGACTCTAAATGTCCATTAAGGTGGAACTGCATGTTTGAGAGGAAAAAACGTCTGTTTTTTCTACATTGATGAAGTTTAACTTGTCTGTAATTTTTATTCACTGTTTGAAATACCACAGAAACTCATTTGTAACTCAAGTTGTGTAGCTTTTTAGCAATTTTACGAATGCATTTAGGGCTCTCGCTGGTTTGGAAACATTTACACACCATCTGAAAGCACCATCGAAATTTGAAATCTGAAAAAAAATCTTAGAGTATTTGATTACAATCTTGAAGTATGCCTTTAAGACACGAGACTTACAGTTTTTGCAGTGGTAATGGTTGGGGTATGAGCTTCAATTATGTGTTAGCGACATTAGCCTCAAGTGTGAAGCTAAGAAAGCAAACCTTAGACACCTTAGATGACTTTGGCTTATCTACTATTTCTGGAGTAAGGAGAAAATGTGTACATATATAGTTTGCATTTTGCAGAGCTATTTACATACATTTCACCATGCTAATTGGGAAAATTACTTTCTATCACTTGTTAGCTACATTAGCATCAACACTCCAGTGGAAAATAAAGCAACAATCTGGATGTGAAATTGATTATATTAGTCCTCAACTTGATTGTAGGTATTACTGGTAACTTGTTATACCATGAAGACACATGATTTAAGGCTATACACTTCATAATCTCCATACTTGGATGACTTCATTTATTTAATATTTAGTATTCCATGTAAACAATCACCACCAGCAGCATTCAAAAAATGCTCTGAAATTGTCATTAAAGGAGATGAAGGCTCATTGGAAAGAATTTGAAGACACTCATCATCCAACCTCCACAGGGCTCCCAAGCTCCAAAGAACATTGCGTGTGTGAGTTAAATGCTCTAAAAATTAATTAAACAATGACGCTCAAGGCTTGATGAGTAGCATATTTATAAGATACACTGGGCAGCCCTTGAATTACCAATCTACTTGGTAATTAGAAACTCTGCTTTGGAGTTCATTAATGGGAACCATGTTCAACAAATCTTTGAGTCACTGCTTCCGAAGTGACTCCTTCACTAATTACAAAACATTACAATTAGCACAACTGAAATGATCATCTCCTAATTACACAAGGGTCCCAGTGAAAAAACTTTTATGCATTTGAACGATGTTCCATTGTGGTGCTATGGCAACGGGCACAGCAATTGTGGGAATTCATTAAGTCTCATTATGACATTTCTTTATGCACAAAACCTCAGCTCCTTTGCTCAGACACTATAACCTTTTTTATCCCATGCAGTAAAGTCAACAGAAAATGTGATATTTAAAGGTATGAAGGCATAAGACAAAAGGGGCTCATCTTCTGTGCACAACTATAGACATTTTCAGAACTGCTGTGTCTCTAACACCTTTAAACATATCACTTTCTAAAAAGTAAACAGTTCAATTGAACATTATATGGCCACATTTTTAGACTGAATTCAAGGCTATTAATAGTAGGGAGTTTATCACTCCTTGACCTGTGGTTACTGTCTTTACTCTCTCTGCGATGATCTTTCAGTAGATATTGGAACAATGTTGTTAGTATTTGATAGCATTCATCCACACTCGATGATGAGTTCAACATCACAAACACCACTCCAACACTCCAGAGAATATAGTTCCACTGCTTCACAGCTCAATGCTGAACAGATTATACCCTTTACCTATTTGGCAATGGGCTTGGTGATCTTCCCACTCTATTAGCAGTTGTTTTCTTACAGAGCTTTGTGCGCAAATGAACTGTTGCACCTTAAAGGATTTGTTTTTTATAAAATTCAGAGGATACTTCCTCACCATTTGCTAGCTTTTCGGTGTGTTTGTGTGCTTGAAACTTGCATAATGTGTTTATGAATAAATAAACAAATAAAAATGGAATGTTCATTGTCCGATATGCTAGGCTTTCTATTTCTCTGCATCTGGAGTTATTTAGACAAATATTGAAAAATTTTCAAATGTTGAAAAGCATGAACTAAAATGAGAATATTGCATTACACCTGCTCTCTCTCTCTCTCTCTCTCTCTCTACATATATATATATATATATATATATATATATATATATATATATATATATATATATATATATATATATTTATTTATTTATGTATTTATTTATTTTTTTAAGAGAGTACAGCACTTCCCCAGAATTGTTGACGTTGTCTTTAATGTAGCCAAAATCACTGATGAAAGATTGAACAAAATCCGCAAAAATGCATTATGTGGAGGTTCAGGGAATCTTAAAATATTTCTTCACACTCTTTTCCAAAACTAGTTCAAAACAGAAAATGTCATGTAGTTTTTTAGGCTGTCAATTTTTTCTCTCTATAGCAATGCTCCAATAAATCCTTTTAAAAGTGTAATGTTGTTCTTCACCACACTCTCAAAATGGCTCCAGCAGTGAGATTAGTACACCAAAAGATGGAGCTACTGTGGCTTATCAAGCACTGCAACCTCCATTTTACATACCAGATCCTTAACTCCTCACAAACTACTGTGTTTGCATTGAGATGTCTGTGGATATCTCTAAATATGCCTGTCTTATTGTTTATCTCTGAAGGCTGATGGTAAAAATACCTCTGTGGAATCTATGGACCTTATCATAAATGACTGGTAAGGAAGGCCTCCCTCTTTAAGCCAGGTTCTGTGTGACATGCCTGACACTGGTATGGGAATGACAATGTGAAATGTCTGGGTTATATCTCATGTCAACACAGTTTTGAATTGGCCTCTATTATTACAAATTTCAATTCTGCTCCATTGGTGTTGGGTTAGATCGCTTCTGGCGCATTTTGATAACAGACATAGTGGCAGAGAGGATGAATGGCTAAGAGTTAAGAAGTTTTTGCTCATCACCAGGCTCTTATTAGCACAGGTGCTGCTAACTAAAGACCACAGAGAGATTCTCAGCTAGCGTCTGTGTTTTATATATTCATATTAAAGCAACACTAGGTAGTATTTTTAACTTATTTTGGTATTTTAGACAGTGTTTAAAAACTCCAGCAGGACTGCTACGTCTGATCCACTAGTATTAGTGTAACACTACAAAAATGTAGCTCATCACTTTAGCACTGAGAATGATGCACCAGCCAAATAATATCTGCTGTGTAGTGGTTCTGGGTGGGGTCATGACATTTGAGGAAAAAAGAAGATACGTTGGAGTGGGGTTTATGATCCCAAACTAATCCTCCTTCAGCACCTGACCTCACTAAAGTTCTCATAAAGGCTGCATGCAATCAGGTCCTCATAGAAATGTTCTATCATTGAGTGGAAATGTGCTCTCATAATAATAGATGTGTTAGACTTCACTCAAAGGCGACATTCACAATTTTAATCAAAAGACAATTTTTATAAAATTCTGAGGAGTTTCTTTACCATTTGCTAGCTCTACAGTCCGTTTATGTGCTCAACTGATCTAATGTGTTTATGAAGCCCCAGTGTCAGTATGCTAGGCTTTCTCTCTCTGTGCTCATGGCAGAGCAAAGACATATGGAGATTTTAGACAAAGGAGTGAACTTCAAATGTTGAGAACCACAAACCTAAATAAGGATATTCTTCCATTCCTGCTCCATAGATGGGTAATATTAACTTATTTTTTCCCTTCATGATAACCTAAGGTGGATGTCTCAAAATTTAGAAAACGGCTAACTGCATTACTGAAAGTGTTACACAACTAAACAACTCAAGTTACAAATGTTTCTGTATTAACATAAACTTAGAGACAAGTTAAACTTCAGCCACATAAAAACAGTAATATTTTCCCTCAAACATACTTTTGCAACTTAAAAGATGCTGAGCTTCTTAACATAAACAAACCAGAGAAAACAGTGTTTCCCCACAATAGTAGACATCCCCTTTAAGGGCTCAAAACTATGGGGCCTATACATTGGATAGCTTCTTATAGTTAAAAGCTCTTAGATTTAATTGCTAATGATATGGTAGATGTGGGAAGGTCTTCTTTTAACATAAACTCATTATCCTGCTATTGTTGAAACCCTCCACCCAAGAGTAAATTAGGTAGTTGTGCCTGATTTGGGTGAAGCGCTGATGATTATATTCATTCAGGATGCAGGTCTATCTAATGAGAGATTCATTCATTTTATTCTGATTATTGTGGCATTTATGATGGGGAAAAAGCTCCTTTGCAATTACAATCATGATAATAGTGTGCTTCGAGTGACAAACAAAGACAAAACGTTTGAGTTTTGCTGTGAACGTACAGTGTGACAATTCCACACACACACCCAGGCAATCACACACTTTAGTACATTCTCCCAGTCACTCCCAGTCTCTGTCGACAACATCACATTCTCTCTCTCTCTCTCTCTCTCTCTCTCTCTCTTACTCACACACACACACAAACAGAGCAGTTTGGTGTGGTGGGTTATCCTCTGAATGAGTATTTATTTTTGTAAAGCCTCCTTAGAGCCTGTATGCTTTCCT